>NC_072431.2:35042500-36242500 GCF_028878055.3 Symphalangus syndactylus
ATTGATTCAAACTTTCATTTATTGGTGTGTTTATTACATGGTTACCCTGAGCTATAGCAATAAATGATAGCCTCAGCCCTTGCTTTCACAGAGCTTATCATCTAGTGGGAATGAAAAACAATGTTTAAGGGGGAACAGACAAATAAATTAAAAATATCTCAAGTTACAATAAATGCCATACAAAGGAAGTGAGTCTCAGGTGCTGAGATATCAACTAGATGAGAAGACATCTCTGAAGTGATGGCATTTAAGCTGAGATCTAAAAGATAGTAAGAAGCCATAAAATAGTTTAAGTGTGGATGTGAGTCTATGTGTGGAGGGTGCTGCTTCAATTAGGAGGAATAGCATGGGCAAACGTCCTGAATAAAGGGAGGGTATGGGTTTAAAGAATGGAAAAACAGCAGCATGGTTTGGTAAGAGAAAGGAAGAATGGGAACAGAGAAAGTAGCAGAAAAAACAGGGGTCTTATCATGCAGGACATTTCAGTCCATGGGAAGGAGTTTGTATTTTATTTTAAATGCAGTAGTTTTTATTGCTGTCTGTCTTGTGCACAACTGATTGAGCAAGGGTAGGTTGTAGATGGGAATAAGAAAGATAAGTTGAAGGTTGCTTCTCTCATCTAGGCAAGAGAAAATGAAGGTTTCATCTAGAGTGATGGCAGAGAAATGAAGAGAAAAAAGATGAGCTCAGACACACAAGTCTGTAGAGCTTGCTGATGGATTAAAGAAGACAGGAGGCATTGAGGATGACTTCTCAGTTTCTGGCTGCAATAACTGGATGGGTGGTGATGGTTAATGAGGAAATGGTGGACACATTTGTAGAGGAAGGTCACTATTAGCTAGCTAAAATTAAAATGAGATGCCTTTGAGATGTCCAGGTGGATATATAATACAGAGAATTGGAGATTTAAGTATAGAAATCAGAGGGCCTGCTGAGTTTGGAGATAAATTCCAGAGCAATCAGCAAAAAGAAAGGACACACACACACACACACACACACACACACACACCCACCTCTACTTCTGAACATCCCTGATATTTTTAAGTGGATGGAGAATGGGAGACCTGGTATTTAAAGCAATCTGGTGCTGAGATCTACAACTCTGACATTTAAAATTCAGGTAGAAAAGAGGACCCAGAAAAGAAACACAGAGACAGAGCTGCCAATAAAGTAAGAAGCAAAGATATAAATAATGAAGCCAAGAGAAGAAAATGTATTGTAGAAACAGATGTGCTTGTGTAGAATCATGCGGCAAGATCAAGGAGTAAGGATGATGAAGAAAGAAATATGCATTAGGTTAAGTAACAGGGAAGTCATCAGAGAATTTCTTGAGAAAATTTGGGGAAGTGGTAGGGTTCAAGGTCAAAATAAGGTGTGTACAGGGGTGAAAAGAAGAGGTCAGAAAGAGGGTAATATGTGTAGACAATTCTCCCAAGAAATTTGGCTATAAAGGGAAGCAGAATAACGGGGCAAATGGCTGGCATTTTTAAAAAAATATGGGTTTTTGTAGGGATGTTTTGCTAGTGATAATGAATTAGTAGTTATATATTAATCAATTCAGGAGAGAGAGGGAGAAGTCAAGTCCTCGTGAAAGTGAAAGAGTAAAAGGGAGAGACAGCTCCACCGAAACAAGAGGAAAGATAGAAGACTGCAGAGTTATCAAAAGATGATTGAGTTCAAACCCAATGGTTTTTATTTCCTCAAAGTATAAGATGAGATCATTGCCTGAGAGTGCAAATGAGGAAGAGAAAATTCTACAGAAGATTTGATGAGAATGCATTATATATATGGTCATCTCAGGGCATGAGAAATTTACTGTATTTTGAGTGCAAATTTGATGTTGGAGATTACTTACTTAAAATATAACCATTCATTTGGTTGTGAGAGTTTCTCCACCAACATTCAGCCATTTGGTAGCCAGCATGGAAAAGACAGATGCTAGATTATGTGTAGATTGTGGTTCTGCCAGGTTAGGGACTGATGATAATGAATGCCCATGGATTTAAGCTGTACAAAGAGTGACAAGAACTTGAGTTGGTTGATAGATCATCAGAAAGTGCCAAGGCAAATGAATTGACAATATTTAAAAGATCAGAGAATTATAATGGTAAAGGCAACCTACATAGAGAACCTGAGCATAATCTAAAAGCATTTTCTGGTGCCTATAGCAAAGTATTTTCCGAAATGTCTTTCAAAATTCACAATCAAATAAATTAACTCACTGCCTCGCCTCCTGCTGAAAAACATACAATTTGTAGATTTCCTTTGGTGTTGCTGTCTACTTTGATGCTCATCAAACCCTCTTTTATGCTGCTACAGATGAAAGTGGGGTTCATGTGCACAGTGTGTAGCTAAATGTGCAGTATTATGGAGAAATATACTGTGGTTATATTGGGCTAAAATAGGATATTCCCTTCCTCCTGTTTTTCTAATAGTTGACATTTAATAGAGAAAGTTTTGAAAAAACCACAATATTGGTCTTCACTACTAACAGGACTTTTCCTGTCTCCTTCATCTACAGCTGTTTTCTTGTGAGAACTACATTTGCCAGAGTGTAGAATATCATGTGCACGCCCTCTGCCCAGACCTGATCCCCTGGACTAGTTTTCTCAGAGTTGCATTACTTGCCCTTGGTTGGGAATATACTCTTCAATTCCATAGGCCCAAGCCATACACAATTGTCATAAGTTGTCTTTCTGAGCAAGGGCAGAATTACCAGTTTTGTTTTTCCATTTTGCTACATTAATCTTGAAAATTAATTTAAAAAATTCACCCAGAATCTTCATTAGATTTAATATCAATTTTGTATTTTTGTTATATCAATTTTCATTTTCCCCATATGTATTTTATTGAGAAGTTGGCATTTATTTACCCCCACCCACAACCTTTGCCATTATGCTGCATTCCCTTTTAAAAATAGGTTTAGATTGAGGAATAATTTATATGCCACAAAATTCCTCTTTTTAAACTGTATAACTCATTTTTTAAACTATACTCAGAGTTGTGCAATGATCACCACTATCTAATTCAAAATATTTTCATCTTGCCCACCAAGAAACCCAAGGCCGGTTAGTAGTCATTCCCCACTTCCCTTTTCCCCCAGCCCCTGGCAACCACTAATCTACTTTCTGTCCCTATGGATTTACCCACTCTATAGATTTAATATACATGGAAGCATATAATATATGGCTTTTTTATCTGGCTTCTTTCACCTAAAATAATGTTTTCAAAATTTATCCATGGTATAGTATGTATCTATGCTTTATCTCTTTTTATTGCTAAATGATATTTCATTGTATGTATATGCTATATTTTGTTTATACATTCATCAGTTGATGGACATTTGGGTTATTTCCAGCTTTTGGTTATAATGCGTAATGTTGCTGTAAACATTCATGTACAAGTTTTTGTGGAAATACATTTTCAGTTTTCAGTTCTCAGTATATACTTAGTAGTGGAATTACTGAGTCATGATTCTTTTTTTTTTTTTTTTTTTTTTTTGAGATGGAGTCTCGCTCTATCAGCCAGGCTGGAATGCAGTGGTGCGATCTTGGCTCACTGTAAGCTCCGCCTCCCGGGTGCATGCTGTTCTCCTCCCTCAGCCTCCCAAGTAGCTGGGACTACAGGCACCCGCCACCTCACCCGGCTAATTTTTTGTATTTTTAGTAGAGATGGGGTTTCATTGTGTTAGCCAGGATAGTCTCGATCTCCTGACCTCATGATCCGCCTGCCTCAGCCTCCCAAAGTGCTGGGATTACAGGCATGAGCCACTGCACCCAGCCGTGATTAATTCTTTATCTTTCAGAATCATCCCACTTTTGAATGTGCACAAGCAATATTTCATTTTTCTTTGCATTCAATTTTTTCCCTTTTTTAAAGATGTTAACCTTAAATCTTCTTGAAGCCAACCACCTTAATAATTTAATGTCTGTTGTTTAGAAATTATTGTAAAGTTTTCTACAAACCTAGAGTGAGCTACCTGCATTACTTTACCTTTCATCATTCTTGTACTGTGTTAAATACAGTAGTGCAGCAGTGTGCTAATAGACAGCTCCAGAGCCCATTCATATAAATCAGCTCGTCGGTGGTTGATAAATGTGAACCAGCATTAGTTTAAAGGATAATTCTAAAGTAATCCATCCTTATTAAAACATTTTGGATGTTTATGTATGCAAAATCGCATCTTATCCTCCCCCATACTCACTCTACCAGGCCCATCCTTCCTGAGGTTCAGGAGTGTTTTCAGGAAAGCTTTTCATGCACATTTTCACCTCAAACTACAAGCCTTTATTGTTTTATCTGTGTCTTCTAAGTAAGATAAAATGATGATGTGTAAGTCAATAGTTTTATCTCAAATTGTATAGTAGTTTAATTATAATAACTCCGTTTTTGAGCAGATAGTACAGAATGTGTGGATCACAGTATCAAGTGGTTTACATGCAATATCCTCTTTATACTATTTAACAACTTTATAAAGTAGGTATTCTTATACGTATTTTACAGATGCAGCAGCTAAGGCTTAATGGCTTAAAGATAATTCACTTACTTAAGAAGGGATAGAAGCAACATTCAAATCCAAGAATATCTGATGTCATAGTCTTTCTTCCATGATTACTCCAAAAGTCTCCTAATAATCAGATTTTTTAATTTGACCTGAGTAAAATAGGAAGTCAGGTTCTTATAGTAGAATGGATATTTAAGACAGATGACAAAAGGTTTTTTAGTCATTTAAACGTTTACTATACAAGGATAGATCTGCCCCCAGTCTTAGGAATAAGCCTTAACAGCGAATGACAGAAGAGTTGATGAGAACTTTTACTATTAAAAATTAGCACAAAGGGTACCATGAAAGGTGAAAAATGGAAAATATGCAGATTACATTGTCATCTCCTCAACACCTAGAATTAGTAGGTTCTAAATCAGTATGGACTGGTGAATGAAAAGTAAGATAATTTTAGAAAACAAATTTTACTCATTTATATTACTGCCTTACTGAGTCTGCCTCTTCTGGAGTTTTGTACCACATAACGATGTTTTAGTCAATAGCGGACCACATATATAATGGTGATCTCATAAGATTATAATACTGTATTTTTTTACTGTACCTTTTCTGTCTTTAGATACACACTTTCCATTGTATAACAGTTGCCTACAGTATTGAGTACAGTAGCCCACTCTACAGGTTTGCAGCCCAGTAGCAATAGGCTATACCACATAGCCTAGGTGTATGGTAGCCTATACCATATGGGTTTGTATAAGTGCACCCTAGGATGTTTGCACAAGGACAAAACGTCCTAATGATGCATTTCTCAGAATGTATCACGGTCATTAAGTGACACATGACCCTACCTTTAATCATACTTAAAATCCAAATTCATTTCAATGATATGCAAATTCCAACATGATCTGGCCCCTGCCTACCTCTGCCATCACAATCTTCCCTCTCACCACACTGTAGCCACACTGGCCATCTTGCTGGCTTTTCCACACACCAACTTCATCTCTGCCTTAGGGCTTTAGCTCTTTCTCTTCCCCCAGCCCAAATATCTCTTCACCAGTCTTTTCATGGCTGTCTTCTTTGTCACACTTAGGTCTTAGTTTAAATATCATCTCCTTAGAAAGACCGTCCCTGACTGCAGCCTACCACGCTGCCTTAATTTATTTTCTTTAGATCATTTATCACTATCTGAAAATATATTGTATATTTATTTATTTACTTAAATTTTTATCCAACCACAACCTCCACCCTCACCTAAACATAAAGGAGGTCTTATAAAACTAATGATTTTATTTATCATGTTTATTGTCGTATTTATTGCCTAGCCTCTAAGAGATTATCAATAAATATTTGAGGGAGAATATATGAGAAAATAGTAAATAAATGGATGCATATTGCCTGGGACCAGGCCTGAATTTGTAGATAAATGTCTATATCAATTAATTTACCTGCTTTATCACAATCACAGATTAAACTCTGTAATGTTATAACTGTTCAAATTCTTCTTCAACAGAATACTTTTATTACTTGGAGGGATCCAAAGATGCTCTCCTTTGTGGTTTCAGCACAGATTCAGGGTATGTAATATTTGTTTTCTTTTTAGTCTAAAGGCTGAAAGAGAAGGAAAAGAATGTTCAATCAGTTTGCAAATTAGTCTTTGATTCTATATTGCTTTTTATATATTTCATGGTATTATTTGACTCATTCTGTCCCACAGCAAATCCAGTCTTTAAAATGTTCACAGTTAATGCATACTCTTGAAAGCAAGACTTTGAGATAGTGCTTGAATTAACACAAGACAAGTCATATAAATCTTAAGAAGGGAGAAAATGTTACTTCTAGAAAACTCCACCAAAAGTTGGTTGGATAGTTTCAGGTCTTTCTTCTTTCTGGAAAACGAAGGGTCACAAAATCAGTTTTTCTTTCTACTCCCAAGTTCCACTCATTCTCCAATTAAATGTGACTCATAGGTGACTGAAGGTCATGTTTTGGCCACTCTAAGCAAAGGGATTCCTTGGACTTGGGTACATGTATTTTAAGAATATTGTGTATATAAGAATATTGTATATATTCAACTGTCCATCTTGCTGCTTCTCTCTTACACCAACTTCATTTTGTAGCATTAGCTGCATTAGCTCTTGCTTTTCCCCGATGCAGACATCTATTCATCAGGCTCTGTGTACACTGGGAACATAGGAATAAACTGGATAAGGTTGCTGTTCCCAGAAGAATCTCAGAATATTGTATTTATTTAATGGCATCAGGAAAAACCAGTCCACCAATTTTAGAAATAAAAAAGTCTTAAAGCTACACATTTTTATGAACTTAGACAATTACTATATTTTGACTATTATTGATTCTAATCTATTCCAAGAATTATACAGACAGTAAGAGCTTTGGTAGCATCCTACATATCAATATTTACTGAACCAAGAACTATTACAAAACATCTGTTGAGAATTTCCATGTTTTAATGATGATGATGCTAATGGCAGCTATGATTTATTAAATACTTTCTATGTGCAGGATGTAAGCTAAGTAATTTGTACACATTATCTTATTTAAACTTATTACAAATCTTATTTTCTTGAGGTGGATGTTATTACCCTATTTTTACAGACAGACTTTTGCCTTGAAGGATTTGGTAAAGTCACTAAGTAGTCAGTAGTAGAGTGTGATTCAAAACCAGTTCGTCCTGGCTCCAAATCATGTATTCTTAATCCTTATTCAATATTGTCCCCCTATAGAAGAAACCTTGAGTTTGTAACTTTTCAGTAAGGCTATTTAGCTTATGTCCTGAAGACACTCTCACCTATAATGTTCTTTTTCATGTGTAGTCAGTGTCCGGAGGGGTACACCTGTGTGAAAATTGGCAGAAACCCTGATTATGGCTACACAAGCTTTGACACTTTCAGCTGGGCTTTCTTAGCCTTGTTTAGGTTAATGACCCAAGATTACTGGGAAAACCTTTACCAACAGGTGAGTGCCAAGAGAAACATGCATTGTATGTTTGAATGGCATATGTATCTGGTGTATGTTAACAGCCTGTATTAGGAGGATTTTTATTTATTTGAGAATGGAGGAAACTCTATTATCTTATTCCTAAAATTATAAGTGTTTTACTCCCATCACTAATCATATGGGTAGTTCTTGAATCATAAATAATTTTCTTATCTTTTCTGGGCATATTTAATCTCTAGATCTTTCTCCTTCCTGAGTCTATCATCCCATGGGGTCCTAGCTAAGTACCAGGACATACTGTAATGTTTTCTCAAGCCGCTCCTGCACATGCACTGTTTTCCATGTGTACTTGGGATGGCCTGAAGAGAAGAGGCTCTCTGATGTTCACCTGCTCACCATGTTTTATTTTTGAACTCCTATTTAAAGATGCAATTCATTTCTCTAAGTTTTTCTCTCCCAAATCAATTGCTCCCAACTGTAGACTTCCATGACTTTTTGTATATTCTTCTGTTTATATCATTGATCTCTTGTATTGTAAGTGTAATTCATGTGGCTATTTCCTCTAACTTGAATGTGAACCTCTTGGGGCTGTGGTCTCTATTTACTTGTATATTCTCAGCAGCCAACCCAAAAGGAAGGAGACCAAAATGATTATTCCATATTACACATAACAATGATTCACTTTTCTCAGAATAGCTGCAGATTTGTTTTTTTCCTTTTTTGGCCTATTTTGTATTTACTTTATTTCTGAGAATATTACAAATGAATTCAGAAATTATGTAAGATGCACTTTACAGCAAAAACGGGAATGCAAATATTTTTTAAATATGCAAGAAGTGGTCACCTTTACTCGAAATTAAAGAAACACAAATAAAAAAATTAAAATAATTTTTCATCAGAGGTAAGACTTATTTTTCATGTAATATCTGTTGATACTATCCTAAATTCACTTTAAAATGCTTTGTATGATAAAAGTATATTACATTAGATAATTATTAATAGAAATGTTAATTATCTTTTAAATTTGTTTAAGTTACTTGTAGATTCTCAATATTAGACCTTGTCAGATGGGTAGATTGCCAGATTTTTCTCCCAGTCTATAGTTTGCCTGTTCACTCTGATGTTAGTTTCTTTTGCTGTGCAGAAGCTCTTTAGTTTAGTTATATCGCATTTGTCAATTTTGGCTTTGGTTGCAATTGCTTTTGGTGTTTTTGTCATGAAGTCTTTGCCCATGCCTATTTCCTGAATGCTGTTGCCTAGGTTTTCTTCTAGGGTTTTTATGGTTTGGGGTTTTACATTAAGTCTTTAATCCATCTTGAGTTAATTTTTCTATAAGGTGTAAGGAAGGAGCCCAGTTTCAGTTTTCTGCGTATGGCTAGCCAGTTTCCCCAGCACCATTTATTATATAGGGAATCCTTTCCACATTGCTTGTTTTTGTCAGGTTTGTCAAAGATCAGATGCTTGTAGAAGTGTGGTGTTATTTCTGAGGTCTCTGTTCTATTCCATTGGCCTATACGTCTGTTTGGGTACCAGTACCATGCTGTTTTGGTTACTGTAACCTCATAGTATAGTTTGAAGTCAGGTAGGCTGATGCCTCCAGCTTTGTTCTTTTTGCTTAGAATTGTCTCAGCTATATGTGCTCTTTCCTGGTTTCATATGAAATTTAAAGTAGTTTTTTTCTAATTCTGTGAAGATGTCAATGGTAATTTGATGGGAATAGCATTGAATCTATAAATTACTTTTGGCAGCATGGCCATTTTCATGATATTGATTCTTCCTATCCATGAGTATGGAATGTTTTTCCATTTGTTTGTGTCCTCTCTTGTTTCCTTGAGTAGTGGCTTGTAGTTCTTCTTGAAGAGGTCTTTCATATCCTTTGTAAGCTGTATTCCTAGGTATTTTATTCTCTTTATAGCAATTGTGAATGGGAGTTTATTCATGATTTGACTCTCTGCTTGTCTATTGTTGGTATATAGGAATGCTTGTGATTTTTGCACATTGATTTTGTATCCTGAGACCTTGCTGAAGTTGCTTATCAGTTTAAAGAGTTTTGGGGCTGAGATGATCGGGTTTTCTAAATATAGAATCATGTCATTTGCAGAGACAATTTGACTTCCTGTCTTCCTATTTGAATACCTTTTATTTCTTTCTCTTGTCTGATTGCCCTGGCCAGAAATTCCAACACTATGTTGAATAGCAGTGGTGAGAGAGGGCATCCTTGTCTTGTGCCAGTTTTTAAAGAGAATGCTTCCAGCTTTTTCCCATCCAGTATGATATCAGCTATGGATTTTTCATAAATAGCTCTTATTATTTTGAGATATGTTCAATTAATACCTAGTTTATTGATAGTTTTTAACATGAATGGGTGTTGAATTTTATTGAAGACCTTTTCTGCATCTATTGAGAAAATCATGTGGTTTTTGTCATTGGTTCTGTTTATGTGATGGATTACATTTATTGATTTGCATATATTGAACCAGCCTTGCATCCCATCAAAAAGTGGGCAAAGGATATGAATAGAGACTTCTCAAAAGAAGACATTTATGCGGCCAAAAAACATGAAAAAAAGCTCAACATCAGTGATCATTAAGAAACGCAAATCAAAACCACAATGAGATACCATCTCAAGTCAGTCAGAATGGTGATTATTAAAAAGTCAAGAAACAATAGATTCTGGTGAGGCTGTGAAGAAATAGTAGCGATTTTACAGTGTTGGTGGGAGTGTAAATTAGTTCAACAATTTTGAAGACAGTGGGGCAATTCCTCAAGGACTTAGAACCAGAAATACCATTTGACCTAGCAATCCCATTACTGGGTATATACCCAAACGAGTATAAATCATTCTACTACAAAGACACATGCACACGTATGTTTATTGCAGTACTATTTGCAATAGCAAAGAGATGGAACCAACCCAAATGCCCATCAATGTTAAATTCTATAAAGAAAATGTGGTACATATACACCATGGAATACTATGCAGCCATTAAAAAAAGAATGAGATCATGTCCTTTGCAGGGACATGGATGAAGCTGGAAGCCATCATCCTCAGCAAACTAACACAGGGAGAGAAAACCAAACACTGCATGTTCTCACTCATAAGTGGGAGTTGAACAATTTGAACACATGGACACAGGGAGGGGAACAACACACACCGGGGCCTGTTGGGGGGTGGGAGGCAAGGGGAGGGAGAAAGTTAGGACAACTACCTAATGCATGCAGGTCTTAAAGCCTAGATAATGGGTTGATAGGTGCAGCAAACCACCATAGCACATGTATACCTATGTAACAAACCTGCATGTTCTTCATATGTATCCCAGAACTTAAAGTAAACATATGAAAAAAAGCTCATCACTGGCCATTAGAGAAATGCAATTCAAAACCACAATGAGATACCATCTCATGCCAGTTAGAATGGTGATCATTAAAAAGTCAGAAAATAACAGATGCTGGAGAAAATGTGGAGAAATAGGAACGCTTTTAAACTGTTGGTGGGAGTGTAAATTAGTTCAACCATTGTGGAAGACAGTGTGGTGATTCCTCAAGGATCTAGAACTAGAAATACCATTTGACCCAGCAATCCCATTACTGGGTATATACCCAAAAGATTACATATCATTCTACTGTAAAGACACATGCACACATATGTTTACTGTGGCACTATTCACAATAGCAAATACTGGGAACCAACCCAAATGCCCATCAATTATAGACTGGATAAAGAAAATGTGGCACATATACACCATGGAATACTATGCAGCCATAAAAAAGAATAAGTTCATGTCCTTTGCAGGGACATGGATGAAGCTAGAAACCATCATTCTCAGCAAACTAAAACAGGAACATAAAACCAAACACCGCATGTTCTCACTCACAAGTGAGAGAGGGGCAATGAGAACACATGGGCACAGAGAGAGGATCATCACCACTGGGGCCTGTCGGGGGTGGGGGGCAAGGGGAGGAATAGCATTAGGAGACATACCTAATGTAGGTAAGGGGTTGATGGGTGCAGCAAACCACCATGGCACGTGTCTACCCATGTCACAAACCTGCACATTATGCCAAAAAAAAAGAAGAAAAATCTCTGTACCTTCAGTTTAATTTTCCTCTAATCCTAAAACTATTTTGAAAAATAAATTCTATTTTAAAAAGCAAAGCAAACTAAAAAAAAGTTAATTGAAAATACCTATGAGATGAATAAAGTAATTAACTAAGACCATCTGCCTAGTGTTAACATTCAGTGATAATATTTGATGGTAAAGAAAGAAAAGATAGAATTTTAACAGTAAAAGGGACTATGGATATCACCTGTTCCTAAAATTTGAAAGCGAGCAAAGGATTTAATTTTATGAGTAATTTTCAGACTGTAGGAAAAAATGCATGATTTTTGTACTACTACACTTAATAATCAAGAATCATACGTGACTTTAGTACAAGCATATTACATTGCTATATTCTTCATACTGAAAATGTGTTTAATATTTGTTTTCCATGAAGATATAATTTTTCCCTTTATATTTTTGATAACATGAGATTATACTAAACTGTCAGATTTGCCTATGCCTGTCAAATTGAAATTTACTAAAAAACCTTCTATTGTCCAAATGACAATTTCCATTTTTCCCTAGACGCTGCGTGCTGCTGGCAAAACCTACATGATCTTCTTTGTCGTAGTGATTTTCCTGGGCTCCTTTTATCTAATAAACTTGATCCTGGCTGTGGTTGCCATGGCTTATGAAGAACAGAACCAGGCAAACATTGAAGAAGCTAAACAGAAAGAATTAGAATTTCAACGGATGTTAGACCGACTTAAAAAAGAGCAAGAAGAAGCTGAGGTACTGTTATTTGATTTAAAATTCTTCCTAGAGGTAGAAATGGAAACAGTTACAACAGAGGCTCTGTGGTGTATGCTTGGCCTTCTCCAGCTAGATTTTCGTTAATGAACTTTTGTGTATAAACTGCATCCCCATTTCTGGTGTGGAAAAAGGAACCAATTCTGGGCTGAGCTAGAATTGATACTTTCCCCATAATCATCTCACTGCATGAAAAGTGATCTAAGGCTGTTCCTCCTAAACCTTTTACCTACGATGACTTAGTGTGTCTGTGTATGTGTGTGTGTGTGTGTATGTCTGTATATACGTACACATATACATATAAACGTGTGTGTGTATAATATATATATAAACACATAGAACTATGTGTTTTTTAAAATTATTATATCATGAAAAATCTTTTAGAATAATGGATTAAATAATATAGTCAGATATATAATGTATATAATCTCAATTTATATAATATATATATATATATACACACACACACAATGGATTTCCTCAGAGTACCAATTGTATACGGTGGTTTCATGAAAATTATTTTAACATTAAAATTAGCAGATACTCTTCTATGGAGTATGAATAAAACAGTGCATCATGTTTTGTTAATGTCACAGGGATTTTTAAGATAAAACATGAGATAATAAGAAAACAATAATTTTGGTGTGGCTACTTTAGGTTGTCATAGATCCTCGAAAGTTTCCTCCTTAATCCTCTTTCCAGAGAGATTCCTCAGTGTAAATGTTTGAGAAAGCTTGTACTAAGAGAAACATAATTTCAAATATACTGCAGGTGTCTTAACATTTGTCTGAAGGTTTGACCTAGTTAAATCTCTTCAAGGAATCTAATGTATTAGGGGAGGGCAATCATCTGTAATGCAGATAAATTCTGATGCACAAATATTCAGTGCAGTGTTTTAATAATGGTAAAAATCAGAAAACATTTAAATTTTGGAAAATTAGAAAATAACAGAAAATTATGAAAATTGTATATCTTAGAGTATTATTTTGCCATAGAACTGTGTGTTTTTTTAAAATTATTATATCATGAGGAAAAATCTTTTAGAATAATGATGGATTAAATAATATAGTCGGATACAATCTCAATTTTAAAATTATACATACGTATAAAAAGAATGGAAGAAATATTAGCACCAATTATTTCTGGGATGTAAGATGACTTTTTTCTGTTTTTCATTTATATCTTTATTTCCCATGTTTTTACAAGAATTTTTTAGGGTTTATAAACAAAACATTTTGTAAAGGGATAGTACTAGGTTATCCCAGGTACTACCTGGGGAATTGCCAGAAGTTTCATTCAGGCCAATAGTCATTGACCTTACCACTTTCTTACAATATCATGCTTTAATAATTCATTTATTTTTCAAATAGCTCAATCTTTATTAAACCATAGAGTGCCTGATTCTATTGATGATATGGAGTTAATTGCCTGATAATCAAATTGTCTATCTTATTGCATGGTTTATGTGAGTTTTACATTCCAAAATTACCTTGTAAAACTTTAACATATAATATTTAATTTGTCTTTACTATAAGCAAATTAATAACATGTAAAAGTTTAATTCTAAAATACAATAGAGCTTTATTTCAACCTGAGACAAAAACCAAATATATGCTTTGTAAGCATTCTGATCATTGTGTAAATACAACGATCATTTCACGTTTAAAGGACATGATTATATGCACCATGCTCTTACGCTGATAGGTGAAAGATATCCTGTCCTAGGGTTTCCTAGGATTTGGAAATGACTCATTTAAGTGTTAACGTCTTGGCCCAACCAGGCAATTGCAGCGGCAGCAGCTGAATATACAAGTATTAGGAGAAGCAGAATTATGGGCCTCTCGGAGAGTTCTTCTGAAACATCTAAACTGAGCTCTAAAAGTGCTAAAGAAAGAAGAAACAGAAGAAAGAAAAAGAATCAAAAGAAGCTCTCCAGTGGAGAAGAAAAGGGAGATGCTGAGAAATTGTCCAAATCAGAATCAGAGGACAGCATCAGAAGAAAATGTTTCCACCTTGGTGTCGAAGGGTATAGGCCAGCACATGAAAAGAGATTGTCTACTCCCAATCAGGTACCACCCAAATTACTAAATGTGTTTCACCCTAGGCAGAATGATAGAGAAAAATGTCTTATTTTAGGGTAAGAGACCTCAGGAGAGGATAGTGAGTGATTTCACTGGTATGATTTTAGGTAAAAACCTGGTATGGCTGGGCATTTATGGAAAGATGTACACAGGTTTCCATTTGGGTTCGATCATTTTTGAAAGACCTTACAGTTTCAGAATTGTCAATATATTTTCTAATAAACTAATTTTCAGAAATAAAATATTCCTGAGAACCATTGTAGAAATAAAGAGACTATTCACACTATAGAATAACTTTTATATTTGTATTTAGTTTGTGTTTTGTAATGCCTCATTGGTTAAAAACTAATCTTAGACTAGTTTCTGTTCTTTCTTAACCACTACAGGTAATAGTATCACTCACCCATTTGGAACTTTGGAGAAGCCTTTGATGTCCTCCACCCCCAACCACATCAACTACTAATATGTAGTGCCATAGTCTGTTAATTCTGCTTATGTGGAAGTTCTCTTTCCCTTTCTCTTTTCACTGAAACCTTCATCTCTCAGGCCTCCCTGCCTATAATTCTGCACAAACCCCCAAGATGAGCCATTGCTTCTATTTTCCATAGGACTTCCCTGTTTTCCAACACACAACCCCACAAATCATTTTTCTAAACTAAAAATCTAGTTAAAAATCTGCAAGATTCTGCCTGATATACACAGTAATAAAAGATAGAGTCCCTGCCTTCAAAATTTCACTTGAACCTAGGTGATGATACAGAACTTGGACACATATATCAATAAAAATAAATATGACAGGAACAGTCCAAGCTGGTTTTGAGGCAAAGACCTTACCATACTTTTTCCATTGTTCACAATACTTGCCACTTTGTTCTTTACATAGTAAGCACTAATGTCTATTGAACTAGATCCTTTCAAAGGATTTGCATCCTGGACATGAGTCATATAAGCATGAATTTTTCCTCCTCTTTGGTATTGGGCAACTTCTTTTTAAATATTTAATGACCTTATAAATTAACTGGTGCTAAAAGCTCTTTTTAAATACACTTTAACTGAGCTCTTAGTATGAAAAGTGGATTTTCAATGCAAAGAACCATACAGCATGATTTCCAATTTTTTTTGTGAAGCTTGGGGATTGATATATAAAAAGCTGAATGACTGGTAGCAATACTAAGTTCTTTTTTTAAGTGATATGTTCTGTGCAGCAAAATGAATGGCATTAAAATAATGGAGCAGTAACTCTAGACCAGAATATTAGAGAGCTGTACAGCAACAAATAATTTACCTGGTCCTGAAAGGATGAATTCTACAAATTGTTTCATCCTTTAAGTGGAAGAAGTTTTCTTCTCACTGAATTGCTTCATTTTTAAGTATGTTTCTTTTAAGTCAGTACAGAGCCACCTGCCCTCAGGCCAGTGGGTTCAGTGGTATTTATATGAAGTGTACTTCTATTAGTAGGTGCTTCAGCAAACACATGTTATTTTTTAATTTTTCTGCAGTCACCACTCAGCATTCGTGGCTCCTTGTTTTCTGCAAGGCGAAGCAGCAGAACAAGTCTTTTTAGTTTCAAAGGCAGAGGAAGAGATATAGGATCTGAGACTGAATTTGCCGATGATGAGCACAGCATTTTTGGAGACAATGAGAGCAGAAGGGGCTCGCTGTTTGTGCCCCACAGACCCCAGGAGCGACGCAGCAGTAACATCAGCCAAGCCAGTAGGTCCCCACCAATGCTGCCGGTGAACGGGAAAATGCACAGTGCTGTGGACTGCAACGGTGTGGTCTCCCTGGTTGATGGACGCTCAGCCCTCATGCTCCCCAGTGGACAGCTTCTGCCAGAGGTGATAATAGATAAGGCAACTTCTGATGACAGCGTAAGGACGTTTTACATAGCTCAGGCATGGCTGGGCCCTTGTTCCTGCATCAGTCGGTCTCTCTGCTGAAGGGCCTTCCCTGGTCTTGTGAATGGCTCTGCATTTTGCAATACTTTTTCTATAGAAACACACCTTTGGTTCGTTAGCTTAATCCTCATTCTATGTGTTGTAGGCATCTAACTCAAAGATAAAATCCTATTTTTGTAAAAAGGTACTTGTCTATTAATTTTATAATTGAAGATTATAAATAATCTCTTTAGAGAACACTTTATGAAAGATACATATATAGATAGATAACAGCACAGAAAATGCAAGGATAATGCTGATATTAGTTAATAATAGGTCCCATTTCAATGAAGAAATTTGGATTACTTGCCAGCTACTGCTATCTTTTTCAGGTCACAACTTAATATGTACCTATTCCAAGGAATCTTATTTGAGTTGTTAATAACAGCAAACACATATTTAGTATTTATGACAACCCCATGAGATGATATATTATTATCTCTGTTTTACAAATGGGAAAATTGAGGCATGGGGAAATAAAGCAACTTGCCCTAATTTACCTAGCTAATAAATGGTAGCTCCTAAGTTGAAACAGAGGCTGTTTCAGAGCTTGTGCTCTTAACCACTCACTCTGCTATCTCTCCAATGTGCAGTAGGCTTCTTATCTTGAAAACGTTTAGAATGGCTATGTCTTATATAAGTGAAACGTAACTGTTTTCATTTTAAAAAAATATTTCATCTGGAGTCTATGAATCAAAACAAAATATCTGAAACACAAGATTGATACAAACAAACATAAAAGCAAAACAACCATTTTACAGCAGTTCCAAAGGTCTAGGAGTCACTGAGTGGTTAGAGAAAGGTGTCTGATTAGGCTTGAAAGTGAGATCTTTCTCATTCCTGGAGTTTCCAGGATATCTCTTTAGCCCACTCACTATGCCATGTTGCATTGCCAATATCGGCAAGGGCTTTGACTAACCCAATAAGCTTCAAACATATGCTACATGCTTATATATTTATATTTGCAGACAATGTAGTATTTCAAGTGAGAATAAAGTTCTATCAAATCCATGGCCACACACATATTTCAATTTGAATAAATGCATGTGCTTTTAGGTAACATGTGACCTCTATGTGTGCATGATACAGCTTAAGCCCTTCTGTCAAGGTATTTTTCCTTATTGAATGAGCGTGTTAAATTTCTGTGGAATCAAACTTTGGTTGCATTTTGTTTTTCAATTATCCGTGTAATATGTAAAATACTATATAATTTATATCAGATTAGGAGATTATTTCATATTTTTAATGAAGTTTCTTCATTTAAGAGTTTTTTAACCGTAGAAAAATCAGTATCGCAATAAATCCTAAAGTGAAAACTACAAACTAGAGGAATTAGTGGATACTTATAAGATACAATGGAAATACAGTAAACATAAAATTGTGGCACAATATATGGTTTATATGAAAACACTGCATAACAAATAATGTCACCTCTATACCTGAAACATGTCTACTTGGAAAAGAATTTGTTTAATCTGACAAATTCTTGTTTGACAGACTATAGCACAGAAAACCTGGTTTTTGAGACTTTTCAAAAAGTTGACTTTTTACAGGGATCTCTCAAATGGGTGTGTCTGTTCACATACACATATATGCATAGTACACCCATGCACATATTTATGCCTTTATGTCTGTGTTTTGATACACATACATACATGACTATACCTATACGACTATACAACTTCACAAATCTAGAAATATATATTTATATATTTAAATATCTATATTTAAAACATATACCACACACAAGCAGACAAACATGATAGTTCTAGAGTCGTATAGTTGTTTGTGTATATATGTGTGTGTGAGTATGTGAGTGTATTTCTGGCCTGCATGGAACCAACATAGTGTTTTAAATTTGAATTAGTTTCCAAGTTTTAAAAATAAGACATTTTCTCACAAAAATAAATACACTTGGTATGCATGAGTTCATATTTTTGCATGGCAACAATTTCTAGAGCTGAAGAGAGGTCACCTCTTTCAGATGTAGCTTGCATTCTCCATTTCACCAATTGTTCTTTTCAAACTGAGTCACTTCTCATCATATACTCTGCTCAGTTCATGAGGTCTTCCTTGGCAGTAAGAGACAACCATTACAGTAGCTTCATTAATGTTGTTCCCTCAATAAAAAGTAATTCCAGAAATTTATCAGAGAATACTGAGATTCTACCCCTTTAGATACGCAGCACTACAGCACTTTAACTGTTTTCATGTAGGACTCTCACATGATAAAACTATCTGAATAAATTGAACACTCAGAAAGGTAGAAAGGTGATGATAGTGATATAACAAAAAGGCAGCTAGCTTTATTTTTTATCCCATAAATATTAATTCCCTTAATCCTCACAACAAGAATATGAAGCAAGCACTAGGATTATCCCCATTTTACCAATAATATAACTGAGACAGTTAAGTAACTCTCCTATGATATACAGCCAGTAAGTAGCAGAGCCATAATTTGAACCCAGCAGTCTAAGCTCTACTTTTACTCACTACAGCTATATAAGCAAGATTTTATCTTATACCTACAATTTATTAGTATTCTGTTCTTAAGACATTAATTGATTTTCTTTAGGGCACGACCAATCAAATACACAAGAAAAGGCGTTGTAGTTCCTATCTCCTTTCAGAAGATATGCTGAATGATCCCAACCTCAGACAGAGAGCAATGAGTAGAGCAAGCATATTAACAAACACTGTGGAAGGTATGTAATAATCTTCTTTTTACTGTACAGATTCTTAAGTAAAATTAACATAAATCTGGTCAACCTTAAATAGGCACATGAAATTCTTAGGAAGAATTCAGAGACCATAAAATGGTTTTAAATGATGGTAAAGATAACCAATGGATACTGATGGAATTGTTTTCATGTGCTTAAAAATCGATAAAGTTATTTGCTATTAAACACGGGCATTGATAACATGGCAAAAATTACTTTGCAAAATGAAAAGAAAAAACCCACAAAGACAGATGTTGGGTGATCTGACCTTTCAAAGATAAGTGATTTAATAGTAATTGATGCAGAAAACCAGGTTAACCCAGAGCTATGTGATTCTGTCACTATATAATCTTACAAATTACATATTCGCTCAAAAATTGTCTCTTCTAATAAGCAAAGATAGTCAAAGGGTGACAACCTTGCAAACTGTGCTGGCTTCTAGCCTCTCATCTGACAATATGCCCCAGGTCCCACCTGGTCCCTGGTCTAACACTTCACCCCCCACATTCCCATCATGGGGGCAAAATGTCTACTAATCCCCGAAATAAATGGTGAGAAGTAAATGGGCTAATGGTGTGAAATGTCTATTTCATGAGTCCTCCAAAAATTATTTCTAGTTGCTTGGTTCTAGGATTGTTTTCACCTGTGAACTATTACAGCAAGAGTTCTTTTCTGGACAGAATAGTCTCATCTTATTGTTGTCATGGGACTAAAAACACAGGTGAAAAATATGCATATTGGTGGAAAACATACATTTCTCTGTTAAGGAAACATAGTTCTCCTGTTTACCATCACATGTTAGGTGCATTTTTCTCTGAAAGATGTCCACATATGTGCTTGCAGTCATAAATTTCACTTCTTTACCCTCTCTTATGCTTCATCTAGGCAACGAACATGTCATAATAGACTTACATAAGAGGCTATGCTTTCATTGAAACAGTACTGTTAAATTTTCAAAATCTAAACTATAAACCTAGTTTCAATATTAGAATGCCTGACTGATTTGTATCTGGTTAGGGGTGAAATAGACAAATGGCTGACTCCATGTCCTGTGTTTTTTTCTCCCAGAACTTGAAGAGTCCAGACAAAAATGTCCACCTTGGTGGTACAGATTTGCACACAAATTCTTGATCTGGAATTGCTCTCCATATTGGATAAAATTCAAAAAGTGTATCTATTTTATTGTAATGGATCCTTTTGTAGATCTTGCAATTACCATTTGCATAGTTTTAAACACATTATTTATGGCTATGGAACACCACCCAATGACTGAGGAATTCAAAAATGTACTTGCTGTAGGAAATTTGGTAAGTCTCTTATTGTGTGTTATGTACTCATAGTTTCTCTTTTTAGTTGTCATCATTGTCATTTCATATTTTTTATGTCAGATGAATCTGCAGCCTCATAATTATGCATATCTAGAACTTTCCATACAAATGGATGTGTAGAGTCAAGTTTCTGGTTATGTCTTTTAAAATAATTGTGCAGTAGGGTTGAGGTCTATAAATAACAATACTATTTCTATAAAAGGTTACCATCTTGGGAGTTGATAATGATTTTTTCTGCCAGCATATTTCTTGGGAGCAACACTTAACATTTTTGGTTCTTTCTTACACCTTCCTAATTACATTGCTGCTTTCTTGTAAGTACACACCTCACATATTTTCAGAAAACCTATGGATGTATTGCTTTGACATAATAGTGGTGAAGTGTTTGGGTCCTCAGAGTCCCAAAGACCTGTGTTTGAATGCTGATTCTGCATTATATGAGTGATATGCCCTTGGACAAATATTTTAACTCCATATTATTTAATTTTATCATTTATAAAATAATACTTCATTATACAATGATAATTATTATTTATAATATAATTATAACTATATTTCATTTATCATATTGTTGGTAGAATTAAATACTTTCTACTTATTAGCCTGGCATATAGTAAATACACAATAAATTAAAGCTATCATCATCATCAACATCATTATCGTCAAAACTTCAAAGACTTAATGAAACAAGCTTTGAAACAACTATTTTGAGAAACCAAAATGGTTGAACTGGACATAGAAGACTCAAGGATAGGCAAGAAGGTGATCAACAGACTTCTAGAAGATATAAGATCCAATTAGGAAAATTGATGCCAGAGTGATCTCTAAAACATACAGTGCTGGTCACACTAACTCAGGGTAAACAAAGTGCCTGTTTTTGACTGTGGAAGTGAGGCAGGCACCAGTTCATTTTTAGGGCCAGAGAATCCCAGCTTATGACTCTTCATAAACCATGAATAACTTTGGGTATCTTTGTCAATGTCTATATAAGATAATTTTGCTTTTGCTGTGGTCCCAAACAAATTGATATTTGAAGACCAGAAGTTCTTTTCTGAGTCTGTCTTTTCTTCTAAATTGTCTACAAATATTCCCAGTTACAATGTTTTTCCCCATGTGCTCGCTGTCATTCTTCTTCCCTTCTATTTATCTTTGGAAAAAGGCAGGAATATCTAGTTTCTAATTGTTGCTGGAGATCCAGATCTTGCAAATAAGTACCTTCTCACTGAGACGACTGCATCCCTGTGAACTCAGAAAGGATTTACCTGGTCACAGCTATTACCACAACCTCAAGTCCAGCTGCTCCCTGCCAACCTTCTTGATCCTGCATTATTTGAAAATTGACTCCTAAAGTTATAGACCTAAATGTTTCCCTTAGAATCTTCTTTGGTCAGATTCCTTGAGTCAAAGTGTACCCAAAGGATTCATTTCAGTGTTGCCTTTTTAAGTGAGTCCTTTGATACCAGTATCATGAATTAATGATATTTTGCAATGTACTTTTGTGTCAAAGCTTTAGAAGTCTTAGTTTAGCTGCCACATTGTCAATTAAATACTTTATTCTCTTCTGCTGATAAATCTTTAAAGAGTGAGTCAACATGTTCTTTATTACTCTAACAGTAGTCAGATCAGAAAAAAAAGACTGGCTCAAAATTTCAGTATCAGTTTATGTTTTCTTTTTATCTTCTTCCAGAACAACTTTTTGACCCACATAAATTCTTTGAAAATAGCGACTGTGTCAATTACCAAATGTTTTACTCTTCTGAAATTTTAATGTGCTATTCTAAAATGCTGTCTAAAAATGATGAGCACTGACAGGACAGTTAGAGCTTTTCAACCTTTTGATGCTTATATGGGAGCCAGGGAAGAGCAATACCTAGTTTATAGGACTAAGTTAGATAAGAATGTCCATTTATAAAGTATTTAGCAAACTGTCTGGAACACAGTAAATGCGGAGCAAACAGTGATTATTATCATTGTGTTGATTTCCTATTTTCTAATATTAACAGAAAAACATTATTTTTCTCACTTAGGTCTTTACTGGAATCTTTGCAGCTGAAATGGTATTAAAACTGATTGCCATGGATCCATATGAGTATTTCCAAGTAGGCTGGAATATTTTTGACAGCCTTATTGTGACTTTAAGTTTAGTGGAGCTCTTTCTAGCAGATGTGGAAGGATTGTCAGTTCTGCGATCATTCAGACTGGTAAACATAAACTAAGGTTGCCATTATATTCTATAATAAAGGGGTATTTCTTTGGTTTTGCATTATTATTTAAAACTTTTGGGAATTTGAATCAAAAGGCAAGATTATATCTTGATATCTAGTAAAATAAAATCCATTCATTGACAAATGCACTTAAAGAACTAAAACCACATGGATATTTTTACAATTTTTGAAGACATGCTCAATTCTAATTTGAAGTACACGCTAATATAAATATTTTCTATTATATTAATGTAGTACAATAATGTATTTCACAGTAAGAAGCTTGTGGCTTACAGAATTTCAATGATTATATGTTCATAACTTTATGAATTTGGTAATTAAGGATCAAATTGTTATCCCCCAAAACAATTGTTGTCTGATCTTAACAATATAAAAACAAATAAAGACTTTTTAAAGCACATTCCTCTAATATGCTAGATTTTATCTAAATGTCAGCATGAAAAAATGTATAAAAGTATTAGAAAATAGAATTAAGGATAAATTATCAATTCTAAGAGAAATAATATCACAAATTATGATAAGAGGTTTCTATAGCAATCCTGAACTAAAAGTACATCGTTTCTTTATAACATGTGTTGTAATTTTTTGTGGCAAGTGGAACAAAATAACAGAGATATTGAAAATAGATGAAAATGAAAAATAAGAATATTTTAGCCAGATAATAATGACAATATTATAGGACTTAAAGTATGCTTTAAACTTAGAACAAAAATCAAGATTGGAAACACTGAAATTTTTCATAGTGATTAATATTAAACTTTATATTTGCTTTTAGCTCCGAGTCTTCAAGTTGGCAAAATCCTGGCCAACATTGAACATGCTGATTAAGATCATTGGTAACTCAGTAGGGGCTCTAGGTAACCTCACCTTAGTGTTGGCCATCATCGTCTTCATTTTTGCTGTGGTCGGCATGCAGCTCTTTGGTAAGAGCTACAAAGAATGTGTCTGCAAGATCAATGATGACTGTACGCTCCCACGGTGGCACATGAACGACTTCTTCCACTCCTTCCTGATTGTGTTCCGCGTGCTGTGTGGAGAGTGGATAGAGACCATGTGGGACTGTATGGAGGTCGCTGGTCAAGCCATGTGCCTTATTGTTTACATGATGGTCATGGTCATTGGAAACCTGGTGGTATGTAACCAGATGTTCATACATTTTAATTTCTCTGTGGAAATTATTTTGGGATGATGTGATCTATTATTTTTATAATTTTATAATTAATTGTATCTAAAATTATTAATTGCAACAGAATAGTGATAATTTTAATACAAGAAAGAACAGGAAAGAGAACAAAATGTTGTATTAGTTTCCCTAGCCAAATAACCCATATTTATATTTTTCAAAATCACTGCCTATTCATTTTAAGGCAAAGCTTTCTATCTTTTTCTCTAATTTTGAAAGTGATGGCATATGCTCTCTTGAAGCTATACTAGTAAATAAAATATAATTAAGTTAATAATAACAAAAATGAAGTTAATAATGGACCAAGGCAAATGAAAGGACTGGTCCCGCACCTTATAGCCATGTATAAGACTAGCCTCTATAGCAAGGATCAGCACCTATGCCCAATAGACCAAAGCCAGTCTAATGCCTGTTATTGTGTGGCCCTGGGAGCTAAGAATGATTTTTACATTTTTAAGTGGTTAAAATAATCAAAAGAAGAATAAATGACACATACACATTATATGAAATTCAAATTTTAGTGTTCATAAATTTTATTCAAACATAGGAATATTAATTCATTTACATATCTTCTATGACTGCTTTTACATTACAATGGCAGAGGTGAATAGCTGCCATAGAAATCCTATGCCCAATAAGGTCTAAAATATTTATCATTTGGCCCTTTACAGAAAAAGTTTTCCAACCACTGGCCTATAGCATCGCGTGGACATAGCAATCTGCCTACTTTTTGAATTAGTGTTTTCTTGGCTTGTACTTTTTTAAATTTTTTTCTTCATTATACTGATTAGTGAAAACTTTCAAGCTTACAAGCAGGAGAAAATTGGGATAAAATGCTCTTCTATGAGCCACTCATCTCAATTCTCAAATCTGCCGTGTTGACTTGTCTCAGTTGGTCAGCTTGACATCAAATCTCTCATCAGGTATCCAGAAGGTGGGATATGGTAACAGCCGTATGGTAAGTGCCTTCACTTCCCACTGAGTTGAAAAAAATTACTAAAATATTGTTGTCCTTGTAACCACCATAAAAAGAGGATTCAGAAGTCAGGACAGAAACTTACATTCATGCAATCACACACTAAATGATACTGTGCCAGACATACACAAAGGCATTTATGCAGCACAAATTCTAGATTTTTACTGCACAAAAAATATACATCATGGATTACCATTCTGTAATTGTTGATCACCCGCAAGTTGTAGTAATAAATAAGCTTCCTAGTTTTATATAGCCTTGCAAATTCCTTCCAATATGGAATGAAATGCACATTCTCCTTGTTTCTTCTTGTCTGTTTTGTATTTATAAGCTCCAATAGCAGGATTTGCTTGTGTATTTTTTTTTTTTTTTTGAGATGGAATCTCGCTTTGTTGCCCAGGCTGGAGTGCAATGACGCGATCTTGGCTCACCCCAACCTCCGCCTCCCAGGTTCAAGCAATTCTTCTGCCTCAGCCTCCTGAGTAGCTGAGACTACAGGTGCATGCTACCGTGCCGGCTGATTTTTGTATTTTTAGTAGAGATGGGTTTTCGTCATGTTGGCCAGGCTGGTCTTGAACTCCTGACCTCAGGTGATCCAGCCTCCGTTGCCTCCCAAAGTGCTAGAATTACAGGCTTGAGCTACCGCACCCAGCCGTGCATTTCTTCTTACAAAATGTTGACATAAAATCATGAAATTGGGAAAGGTATAACTTGTGAAAACAGGCCACATCAAAGCCAATGATCACAAATAATTTAAATATTTATTATTTATTCAGGCAAATTCAAAGGGAAAGGCATTCCCTTGGCTCTCACCATATTATCCACTCAATATTTTTTAGTATCTTCTCTGTGAAAAGAAAGGTATTTAGGTATTGTTTAGATAGGAAGGCATTGTTTAGGTATTATTTAGGGTGGAAGACCAAAACCAGTTACCCATGATCTAATCCTTGTTTTTAAGATGCTTATTAGGACACAGAAAAGTGGAACACAAAAGTTATCAGACAAGGAAGAAGTGATGAGTTCTACCAATGAGGTTAAAATGAAATGCTTTTGACACTTAAAGAGTTCTAGATTGAGACTTAAGGGAGGTTTTTGAAGTGGGCCTTTGAACAATGGATAATATAATATTTGATCATGGACACTGGTGTGAGAATTATGTTTTCCTTTGAAAGGCAATATAGATTTATAGTAAAAAACAGAGGGGATATATTGGTGAGTGTTTCATTCATGTAGAATTAGTATTAATTAACTCATATTGTTATTCTTTAATTACTAATTCTTGGCAATGAAAGTATACAGAAGAAAATTCATCGAGTTGATAACCAACTCTTGACTAATGGAGGAACTACCAATATCATAGAATTAAAATTTAAGGAAAAAAATATATTCCTGATATAGTCTTCCACATTAGAGTTATAGGCTAAACTGGCCTTTTTTTATATTTCTCTAATTTATTCTTTTGGTCATTTTATTGCCAATTAATTGAAATGGTTAAGGACCATAGGTTTAGGAAAACATTTGGAGAAATAAGTTTTAGTTAGCTTGGGTCTATATCAGGAAACTTGTGAAGACCATTAATCAAAATGAGACTTTGAATCAAGTATACATTTTATTAATATTTCTTCTCTTGTTTAACATGATAATACAAAGATAATACAAATGGACTATATTTTTATTTGTGATACCCTCTAGGTTATAGAAATATTAGAGACTTATGATTTTGAAGGAAAGAAAGTTGTCACAGCAGCTGTTCTCAATGAAGTGAGAACCGCATGAGCCACTGCACCCTGTTAAAATGGTTTAACATTTGAACAGATTAAGGAGACTAAAGCAGGAAAATGGATCCTCAGATCTTCACCTATATTCCTATTAAAACACATATACACAAACATGTATTTCATAGTGAAATATACTTTTTCATTGACAACTGTTAAACCATTTCAGGGATTTTTAGCAATTAACAAAATTGTTCACTATGATTCCCAGACCACCCACCTCCAGAATTTTCTCCTAAATCAGACACACAGTTTTAACCTGCTCTCTTTACTTACATCTCAGAGAAATTGTTTTAGGTATGACCAAAATGAGGGATGAGTACCTTCTCTTCAGTTAGGTCTTCGATTTTTAAAACATGAGGTAGATGATTTGGGCCATGGAAAGACTTACATCAAATGCCAATTCAATTTCCTTTTTTGTTTCCTGGATAAAACAATGTTTAAATATAATTTACATGTTTCTTGCCCTCTGTGAACATTTTTTTTTTTTACAATGTTGAGTTCACCTGCACTTCTACTTCAGTGAGAAAAAGAAATAATTAACTCAAAAATAAGACTTTGCCTCAAGAGAATAGAAATTGTCCTGACCTTTTTTGTAATCTCTTCTAGGGCAAACATAATAGGCAATGAAGCCAGCCAATCATAATGCCATTATTGCATATGAATCAGGTTCAAGGGGCAGGTCCTTTTCTGTGCTTTAAAAGTCACATTAAGTAGTATTCTAGCACACTTCTTGGACAGAATATTTTATTACAGGAATTTTGTAAGTATTATCTTTTCCATTTGTTGGAACAAGTGACATTTATCTTCTGGTAAAGTGAACAAAGATCTTTAGCACGAAAGAAAATAGTCACAATTGTTTTGTTCTACCTGTTTCTCACAGATAATAAAGAGTAATGACAGATGAATGCTGGGAGAGTTTTTTGGGTTCGTAAAAGGGAACTTGATTAAGGAACTACTGCTACAGAAATGAACTTAGAAATGATATAATGATAATGGTGAGGGATCATTCTCTCTGCTCCCCGTGGTAATTCTTCCTGGGTATGGCTGACCCTCTGCTGCTGAGTCTGCAGGGGCTAGTCTAGGGATACAGTGATGAGGAGTCTACCCTCTCCTCTGTCTCTCTCATGTGGTCTTATCCGCGTGTGAAAAGGTGCAGAAATCTTCGTTTCTGGTTTGTATTGTGGCCTATATTCGGAAAAGTGTACTTATTATTTTTTTTATATTTCCTGTCTCCCTATTTCTCTACCCCCCTCCCCACCCTGATATAGGTCCTAAACCTATTTCTGGCCTTATTATTGAGCTCATTTAGTTCAGACAATCTTACAGCAATTGAAGAAGACCCTGATGCAAACAACCTCCAGATTGCAGTGACTAGAATTAAAAAGGGAATAAATTATGTGAAACAAACCTTACGTGAATTTATTCTAAAAGCATTTTCCAAAAAGCCAAAGATTTCCAGGGAGATAAGACAAGCAGAAGATCTGAATACTAAGAAGGAAAACTATATTTCTAACCATACACTTGCTGAAATGAGCAAAGGTCACAATTTCCTCAAGGAAAAAGATAAAATCAGTGGTTTTGGAAGCAGCGTGGACAAACACTTGATGGAAGACAGTGATGGTCAGTCATTTATTCACAATCCCAGCCTCACAGTGACAGTGCCAATTGCACCTGGGGAATCCGATTTGGAAAATATGAATACTGAGGAACTTAGCAGTGATTCAGATAGTGAATACAGCAAAGTGGTAAGAATGCTTCATATACTTTGTGTTTCCTATTAACAATTAGTATGAAATGAATGAAAATTTCGTATTTCTGTTGTCATAAGTTCTTCTTAACATTGCATATAGTGATGCATAGTTTTTGTGCGTGACTTTACACAACAGCTTCCTGAAGATTCATCTGGTAAAGTTTTCTTACTAGTTCTTAATAATTGATTTAATCTTACTTAGCTGTATGAGAAAGCACCAGGTATCTTTGAGCCTTCCCATCCTTCATCCCATGTTTCCTGTCAGTTGAAAAATTACACACAGTTTCCCTCCACAGTGCCTGTATGAATCCACCTCTCCTTTTCATCACCTTTCCTTTGTACTCACTATTTTTTGCCTAAACCATTTAAAGCAGAGTCTCAACTGATGGCCTCTGCTTCCATTTTGCATTTACTCTAGTTTACTTGTTTGATTAATTTCGCTCACGCAGATTCAGTCCTAATCATTTCACTCTCATGATGTATCCATGATCCGCAAAGTATCTCTCTCTCTCTCTTTTTTCTTTTCTTCTCCTTTTTTTTAAAAAATGGAGACAGGTCTCACTCTGTTGCCCAGGCTGGAGTGCAGTGGTGCTATCATAGCTTACTGCAACCTTGAACTCCTGGGCTCAAGTGATCCTCCTGCCTCCACCTCCTGAGTTGCTGGGACTACACACCCATGCCACAATACCAGCTAATTTTTTTTTTAAAAGTTTGTAGAGACAAGGTTTCACTATGTTTCCCAGGCTGGTCTCAAACTACTGGACTCAGGCAATTCTTCAAACTTTGTCCCCAGTTGCTGAGATTACATGAGTGAGCCACCACGCCTGGCCATCCCCAAAGTCTCGAATTATGTACTGTGCACAAAGCCTTCGCACTATGGCCCTAACCAGCTTTGACCAGCTGTATCTCCTAGTGCTCATCCGTAGATTTTTACCTGTACCAAACCAATTTCCTTTGAGGCCATAAACACTCTCCACACTTTGCTTGGGATTTCCTTCTCCAGTCAAAATCCTTCAAGGCATCACCCTTGTATTTATCATTTATTAAATTGTTAATACTTAAATCACAGTTGGGTCAGGGTTAAATGAATTAACATGTTAATACATGTAAAACGTTTAGAACCATACTCAGTGTTCTCAAAATGTTATCTATTTTATCTCTCCTAATTTCTCCCCAAATGGATGTAGTCCCTTCTCATTTTGAACCCCAAACAATTTTATACCTCTTCCTGGATTCAGTAATCTTAAATTGTAATTTTTTGAGAAATTATGGTATGCATCAAATGGTACTGTAAATTCATTGAGAATAGGAACTCTTTAAAACCTTTTTTGTGCCCTCCTCTCCTACCCTTACCTGCATATTTCTAGTGAGTCAAGGTATGTATTAGTTGTATTTTTATGGTGAAATATAACAACCGTATTACAAATTAATTTTATGACATTGCTTTCAAGTCTTGAGGTATCATTTAAAAATAATCTTTTGTTTTCTCTAGCTCATATTAGAAAGTATTTGACAGATATTTACCAAATATCTTCTATCTCCTTAACTTACTAAGACTCCACCCTCCATGAATTTACAGTGGACTTGGAAAAAAAGTCCATGGTTATTATATGGAATAATCATGACTGATATATATATCCATATATATATATGTATATATGTAAAATGCTGAGGAGGCTGAGGCATGAGAATCACTTGAGCTCCAGAGGCGGAGGTTGCAGTAAGCCAAGATCGCACTGCTGCACTCCAGCTTGGACTACAGAGTGAGACTCTGTCTCAAAAAAAATAAGTACATAAGATTAAATTAAATTAAAACAAAATAAAATAAAATGCTCCATACTTAATTGATTGAATACATGATTAAATAAATAAATCATGATATATGTTTCTCTCTAGCCAAGGACATTTTTTCCAAGACGGTAGAGTAAGGAATAAAATATAGTCATCCCTCGATATCTATGGGCGAGTGGTTTGAAGGCTCCCCACAGAGACTAAAATCTGCAGATGCTCAAGTCCTTTATATAAAATGGCACAATGTTTACCATATAACCTACACACATCCTCTCATATGTACACTTTAAATTATCTTCAGATTACTTATAATGTAAAAGTAAATCATTGACACAACGTAAATATTTGTTTTACTGTATTTTTTATTTGTACTATTTTTATTGTTGTATTTTTATAGTTGTTTTTTCCAATTATTTTCCATCTGTAGTTGGTTGACTCTACAGATGTGGGACCCAGGGATACAGATGGCCAGCTGTATTTTATTTGTATATTTTAAAATCTTCTACATGGAAGAAGTAATACTCCCCAAATTTTAAAAGTGTGTTCATTTCAGCTTAAAGTTAGAAAATGAGATTCCACGTATGCCTTTTAAGGAGCAGGCATCTAGGTTTAGTATCATATGGAAAGGGAAACTAACTCTGTCACCCATTTTTTTCTAACTAACTCAGTCACCCATTTAAAGAAGATTAAAATTATAAACTCCAATTGCCTGGCAGACAGTTGCTCTCAGAATAAAACTTGGATTCTAGGTGTTAAAGCACTTCAGGAGCTGGGGAAAGTCAACCAAAGACTTTTGAAGTTATTTCTTAACATTTATGAGGAATTATTTCTTACCTGTTCATTTTTCTTTCATTTAAAGCCAATGGCTGACCTTTCATGGATCTCCTTGGCTGCTGACAAAATTCTTATTCTTAGTATGTTGAGTTGTAACATTTTTAAGGGAACCTTATAGAACTTTCCATTTAGCACTTCATTTTCTAACTGAAAAAGCAGACTCATTAAAAGGAAGTGATTTTATTCACAGTTATAAAGCTAGAGTTATACAGTTACAAATCTAGAGTTATATAGTTATACAGTTATAAAGGCAGAGCCATGTCAAGAGTCCTAGTCTTGTGACTTGTAGCTCAATGGAATTTCTACCTCTCTTGCCCTCTCTTTGTCCATTCGAAACACAAAACAAACATTCCTATTGGACTTAATATTCAATTTGTCTCCCCTGGGGTATAAAGCCATGCAGCTATAGAATTTATATATCTGTGGTATGCAGATGAAGGTGTGTTGTCATAATGGTCAGCTATCTTTTATGGTGAGTGATTTTATTTGTATTTTGTAACTGAAATAGATTATTTTAACCATTCATAAAATTCCTTTGTCACTTATTCCATGAGCCCTTCCTAAAGAGTATGAAATCTAGTGCCCTATAAACTGAGTTGTCTAAAAATCATTTGATGTTAATATTCTAATATTCTTGATTTTCACTAATTTTTTTCTCATTACATAATGGTTATATCTATATGATAAAAGAGTGTACATTCTTATTCTATTACATTTCTATGGTATGCACAATTAAATATACAGGAGTTTGTGGCTACCTTAGAGGTTGTAGTAGCAGATACACAAGCTAGTATTTTAAGTCATGTAGCATAGTGTTTGAAATAGCAAGCCATTTAAAAAAAGTTTTTGTTGTCATCGATTTCTGCATCATTATTATTACCTAAGAACTCAGGTTCTTAGTGCTACTGACTTCTAATTATGAGCTTTGAAAGTTTACCCTTCTTCATAAAAAATTTTCCATGACATATCTCAAAGTATGTCATCTTAAGTATAGACAAACCTACCTGAAAATATAAGAATTGAGAAATAATGAAGGTTCAAGATCTAAAGGAAATTTGTTTGATAAGATGTTAAGCTGTGGCCAACTATACAAACCTTACATTGAAGGTCTTTCTTTCCAGCCTCTTCAGATTAAAATGTTTCCAGTTTAAATTCTGTCATTTTTGTTTTGTTTTGTTTTCCCATTTGGATCACTAAAATAGTGTACATTTTATTTATTTGTCTAAAATGTCTTTAATCCTCCTATGCTAACTTTTCCTGCTCTGATTCTCATAATCTTCATCTCCCACTTGAGTTCCTAGAGTGTTGAACTGTGAATTCCCTCCTTTGCAACTTTTATTTTTTTCATATCTGAGATGCCTTTGAAATAGTGATGGTTGTGTTTGTGATGAGCCTGGATGAGCCAAAGAGGCAAATTCGATTACCCAATAGAAAGTAACTCCTAATTTATATATTTATGTCATTAAGTCTTAGCCACTACCTTGGGATATGGTTAAGAATGCCACTTTTTAAGATAGAATATTCGCCTCAAATCTTAGCTTTTGATATGACCTTGAGCAATTTACAAAAACCTTTTTTCAGTTTATTTATGTGTAAAATAGATTGTAATAAAGATTACATGATTCTCATAATTAGACAAATGCTTATTGAAAAGTACTCAATGTACAATTATTGTAAGTATAGAATTGAGTGCTTACATACACACTGTAAGTAGCTATTGGCTACAGATTGAATTTAAAAGAGATAGCATGATGAAGATCAGTGCTTCAGAATTTTAGTGTGTGAAAGACATACTTGGGGACTTTATTACAAATGCCTGTTCTGGATCATATCCTTTGAATTCTGTTTGCCTAAATTTGGATGCAACTTCAGAATCATTAACAATGTTTGCAGCAGCTACTGATCAGTAGAGACTACTGTGAACAATAATACTCCAACAAATTGGAAAACTTAATTGAAATTAATAAATTACTCGATACATACAACTTGCCAAGATTGTATCATGAAGAAATGGAAAACTCAAACAGACCAGTAATGAGTAACAAGATTGAATCAGTAATAAAAACTCTCCTAGCAAAGAAAAGTCCAGGACCACATGGCTTCACTGATGAATTCTACCAAACATTTAAAGAAGAACTAATACTAATTCTTCTGAAATTATTCCAGAAAAATCAAAAGGAAAGGAATTCTTCTAAACTCATTCTACAAGGCCAGTATTACCCCAATACCAGAACCAGACAAGGACACACACACAAAAAGAAAGCTGGAGGCCACTACCCCTGATGAACACAGAAGCAAAATGCCCCAACAAAATACTAGCAACTCAAATCCAACAGCCTGTCAAAAAGATTATTCACCATGCTCAACTGGAAATCGTCCCAGAGATGCAAAGATGTTTCAATATTTGCAGAACAATAAACTTTCTACATTATATCAACAGAATGAAACATAAAAACCATATGATCATCTCAATAGACAGAGAAAAAGCATTTTATAAGATCCAGTATCCTTTATTGGAGAAAAATTATCAACAAATTAAGTATAGGAGAAACATACCTCAATATAATGAAGGCCATATGTAACAAACCCACAGCTAACATGATATTAACCAGGGAAGAGCTGAAAGCTTTCTCTCCAAGATCTGAAATAAGACAAGGATGCTCACTTTCACTACTTTTATTCAACATAGTAATGAAGTTCTAGCCAGAGCAATCAGGCAAGAGAAAGAAATAAAGGACATTTAAATTGGAAAGAAGGAAGTCATATTCTCTCTGTTTTTATATAATCTGATCTTAGATATAGAGAGTGCTAATGACCCCATGAAAAATGTATTAGATTTCATAAATGAATGCAGTAATGTTGGAGGACACAAAATCAACATGCAAAAATCAATATATCTATATGTTAACAACAAATAATCTGAAAATAAATCAAGAAAGCAATCTCATTTACAATAGCTACAAAAATAAAATACCTAGAAATAAATTTAAACAAGGAGGTGAAATATACTTACAATGAAAACTATAAAATATTGGTGAGAGAAATTGAAGAGGACACAAAAAGGGAAAGATATTACATGTTCATGGATTACCATAATTAATATTTTTTAAATGTCCATATTACCCAAAGCAATCTACAGGTTTAATGCAATCCCTATCAAAATACCAGTGACATTCTTTACAGAAATAAAAAAAAAAGTCCTAACATTTGTATGAAACCACAAAAGACCCTAAATAGCCCAAGTAACCTGGAACAAAAGAACAAAGCTTGTGGCATCACACTAACTGACTTCAAAACATACTATAAAGCTATAGTAACCAAACAGAATGATACTGACATAAAACAGACACACAGAGCAATACATAAGAATAGAGAGCCCAGAAATAAATCTACACATATACAGTCAACTGAGTTTTGACAAGGTTCCAAGTACCTATAATAGGGAAAGGACAGCCTCTTTAGTAAATGGTTCTGGGCAAACTGAATAGCCACGTGCAAAGGAATGAAATTATGCCTTTATCTCTTACTTTATACACAAGTCAACTCAAAATAGACTAAGTACTTAAATGTAAGACTGAAAACTACACAACTATTAGAGAAGAAAAAAAACTGGGGGAAAGCTTCATGATGTTGTTCTAGGCAAGGATTTTTTTGGATAAACCCTCAAAAGCACAGGCAACAAAAGCAAATATAGACAAATTGGATTATATTAAACTAAAAAGCTTCTGCACAGCAAGGCAAACAATCAATAGAGTGAAGAGATAACCTACAGAATGGGAAAATAAATTTTTCATGGGGTCATGATAATGGGTTAATATCTAAAACATATAAGGAACTCAAACAACTCAACAACAACAACAAAAACAAATAATTCAAAAATGGACAAAATACCTGAATAGATATTTCTCAAAAGAAGACATAGAAATTCCAACAGATAAATGAAACTATGCTCAACATCACTAATCATCAGGGAAATGCAAATCAAACCTATATTGAGGTATCTCCTCACTCTAGTTAGAATGGCTACCATCAAAAAATCACAAGATAAGTGTTAAAAGGATATGGAGAAAAGGGAATCCTTACACACTGTGAGCATGTAAATTAGTACCACCATTATGGAAAGTAATATGGGGTTCTTTAAAAAATTAAAAATAGAATTTTCATATGATCCAGCAGTCCCAATACTAGGTAAATATCCAGATGAAATGAAATCAGTATGTTGAAGAGATACAGTAAACATAGAATACTGTACTCCTATATGTTTATTGCTGCACTGTTCACAATACCCAAGTTATCATATTAACCTAAATGATCGTAAATAGATAAATGCATAAAGAAAATGTACATAAGAAACATTGAATACCATTCAGCCGTAAGAAATAATGAAATCCTGTTATTTGTGGCAACATGAATGAACCTGGAGGACATTATGTTAAGTGAAATCAGCCAGGCACAGAAAGTCAAATATCTGACACATATGTGGAATCTAAAGGGTTGTCATAGAAGTAGATAGTAGAATAGTGGTTATCTGAGGATGGGAGGCTTGGAGGAGCGAGGTATGGGGAAAGATTGGTCAATAGGTACAAAGCTACAGTGAGATAGAAAGAGTAAGTTCTGGTGTTCTGTTGAATAGTTGGATGACTAGAGTTAACTATAATGTGTTGTATATTTCAAAATAGCTAGAAGTTTTTAAATGGTCTCCTCACAAAGAAATGGCAAATGTTCAAAGCTATGGATCTGCTAGTTACCCTATTTGATAATTACATCATTATGTATACATGTATCAAACTATCACATGTACCCCATAAATATGTACAATTATTATGTGTCAAAAATAATTTTTAAAATAAGTGATGCTAACTTAATCCCTAGCTTACTTGGATTCAGGTTTCTGAGATATTATTTTCTTTATTCAGGGGCTATGGGTATATTTCCCCTTTTGCTTGTTCAAGAACCTGCATTTTGAGCAAGGGGAAAAAACATCACTGACCTTTGATATCTCTCCCTCTCTTCTCCCTACCCAAAAGCCCTCTCTTATGACCTAGCATCCTGGTTTCTCAATATAGTTCATGGAGAGTTTTCAGTGCTCTCCTAGTATAAGTTTTCAGGTTGGCAGATTTCCTCACCCTGATAGACAGTTAAAAATATACTCCAGAAGCAAATCAAAATATTTTACAGTAAAACCTCTTATCAGAAAATAACCAAAGAGATGAGTTCAAACAAACGGTTTAGTCAAATATCTTAAACAGTTTTGAGGAAACAAATGGAAGTAGAACAATAGCACTTCTCTGAAGATACAGTCAGTGTCAGAATCAAGAAAGACACACTGTTATCTCAAAGGTACCCATGAGAATAATACTCTTTTCACTGCTTCTAAGAATGCAGGCACTGAACTGAAGGCTCTTCTTAGAGTCAGCCTTCTCCTGAAGTGCAGTGAAGCCCTCCAAGCACACTCCAAACATTAACAACACTACACAGGCTTTTTAACCATTGGCAGTGAAGTGCTTCCTCATCATAAACCTTAAAGGAAGCATGAAATGCACCCATTCATCAATAAATATTTATTGCACCTTACTATGCTCTAAGCACTGTGCTAAGAATTGCTGAGGGAAAAAAGATCATGTTCTCACACAGCTGCAATAATTTAATATCTGGATTAACTTGAAAGTTAAAATATAAGGCCTCAGGGTCTAGATATATAAGATTGTGAGCTGATCCAAGGATGTATTAGTTTCTTACGGCTGTTGTAACAAATTAGCAAAACTCGGTGGCTTACCACAACAGAAATTTATTCCTTTGACAGTTCTGGAGGGTAGAAGTCTGAAATCAAGGTCTGAGCAAGGCCGTGATTTCTCTAAAGGCTCTAGTAAGTATCCCCCTTTGCTGCTTTGTAACTTTGGAGGTTGTTGGCAATCCTTGCAGCTTGCAGCTGCATCATCCCAATCTCTGGCCCGGTACTCACAGAGTTTTCTCCCTCTATGTCTCTGTCTTTTCTTCTTATAAGGACCCCAGTTATGTTGGATTTGGACCCACACAGTGACCTCATTCATCTTAATTGTGTCTGCAATTTTTTTGTGGAAATATGGTTTGTGACCATATTTCCAAATAAGATCACATTCAAACATGCCAGCGTTAGGACTTCAACATAACTTTCGGAGGATTACAATTCAACCCATAACAAAGAATTTTGACTTAGAAGACTGGATGGTTATTGATGCAATTAAGAATACACTGATGGAGGAGAAAATTGAGGACGTAGTGGAAATACAGAGTTTAATTTGGTGGCACCATAAATTTGAACTACTTGCAGTACAGGCAGTGAACCTGAACAGGAGGTATATGCAAAGATAAATCTTAAGGAAAGAAGAAAAGTCAGAGTTGTAGATAGGTTGGGATTTTGTATGTTAACTTTTATTAATCACAGGATTGTGTAGGGAGTCAGTCCCCTGGGAAACCAATCCTGAGAGAGAAATCTGTTTGTTTAAGATTTACTGAGAAGTGTTTTTAGGAATGAAAGGTAACATCTGTAAAAAGTGAGGCATGCAAAATTATTGGGCAGAGAGAGAAGTTGAACTGTTACAATTGCAACAGAGATTTTGGCTGATCCTATTGGCATCTCTGATGCTGGGACGACCCTCTGGAGTAGTTCTAAAACAAAGCAAGAGGGTCAGGCCTTTCTTCTCCACACCATTCATTGGATGCAGTCTCTTCCTTTACCCTTCCAGAGGAGAAGGATATAACTTTGGGGGAAGCACCTCCCTTCTGCCACAATAAGACCCAAAGAGGGATTCAGATGTGAGCCTTCAGCATCCAACACTTTTGGCAGCTGGGGGAAAGAGCAGCTCACTGGAAAGCAGGATGTGGACAGTGCCTTACAGCATCTACCACATGACAACCATAGACAGCAGCTGAGAACTGTAGATCAAACACATTTGAGAGGTGGATGCAAAAGAAGAAAGCACACACACACACACACACACACACACACGGATAAAATGTATACAGTAGCTCCTTTACACATATTATATAATTTTCCTGTTTGTGACCTCCTTAGGAAGTAAATATAATTCATCTATATTTTCAGATGACTGAGATTCTAAAAGATTAAGAAAAGATTTGGTTAGTCACGGATGTGTCTGGGGGTCTTTTTCAATTTAAACCCCAAGCTTTAATCATTATACTACATGCCATAGAAAGGCAAGAAAATGAGTAGTAATATAATTGTTTTCTGCTATACCTCTGTAATGGTGTAATTCAGGATGAAATTTTCTGTTGTAATGGTATTGTACATTTGCTGATTCATTGGGATTCTGATATTGTGCTTCTAATCCGCCTTAATGCTGACTGATTAGGTTATAGTCTACCTTGGTAATAATGTGTGATTTTTATATTTTAAGTGTTTAAATTTGTTTCTTCAAAACTATCTTACTCCCTTTATTGAAAAGTAAAACTGATTTTACTTCTAGAATATATTTCTTTCTCAAGATTACATAACTCTTTCTTTTCCATTTATTCAATATTAAATGTATATTTTATATATTATAGTATTTCATGTGTATCTGTATATTTATTTGTGTGTATATCAATGTGTATCTATTTTTTATGCAAATTATTGATAAATATGACAAACTCATCTAGACCAAATTCAAGTTCTTGTGGCTTCTGCCTGATATATTCATTCTTCTCTGGTGAAAGCCTTGCTGAGGTAACTATTAGGTTCTTAGTGCTACTAAGACTTATCCAGCTCTCCCTGGCTTGTTGATGAAATTGGCAAGTGACTCAGAAATATCACTAAAGTCCAGATCATTGCCTTTAAAGCATCTCCTTTGTCATGACTTATTATGTTATTACAAAAAAGTATTAAATCAATTTGGCATAATTTTTTCTACACATCACTTTGCTCTCTTTGAACCTTTGTGTTCTCTCAGGACAATGTATTAAGTAGAATTGATTTATTATTATATTATCTTTCACATTAAAGCTGTATTAAGGGCTAGGGAGTACACTTACTGCCACACCAAGGTACACATGTTAAGATCTTAATTATTTGAATAAACCTATTTTACTTAAGGGTACATGGGTAATCCCCATTTTTTTTTTGTATTATGTTATTTTTGGCTATTTACAAGTCAGGACTCTGTTGAACTGCATGCAACAGAGACGTAACTACATTGGCATAACTGGATAGAACATTCTGTTTTCATATTTTAAAACATCCACAGATCAGCAGTCCACATGGCCTCCATGTCCTAGGCTCCATCTCTTCTCCCTTCTGCCAGTCTTCACATGTGTTTTTTCTTCTATATTAATGCCTATGATTAAAGGTGACTGTTCCACCTACAGCTTTATATCCAATACCCATGTAGGAAAGAGAAAGAAATAGAAAGAAGCAGAAGTAATGACTGTCCCACTTGTCTGAGGAAAGGCAAAACTTTCCCAGAGATCCTTACCCAACTTTGGCTTATGTCTTGTTGGCAAGAACAGTGTGACATGGCCACCCCTAACAACAAGGTAGCCTGGCTGAGGAAGGACATTTATCTGGACATATTGCTACCCTGAATAAAATCTGGATTCTCTTAGTAAGATACCTTGGAAGGTATTAACAAGGTCAGACATGCTTCTCCAATATTACTACTGCTAGTAATTATTATTATTCCTTTATGAAAATGTCAAAAGAATTGAAGGATGGTAATTTTCTATTTTAAGAGATGCAGTTACTAGGCATAATTTGGAATAATATGCATCAATTGTAATGTTATACTTTGAAACATATCATATAAAATTACCAAGAAACAAAAGTTAATTTTTATTTATTGAATTAGAAAATATATATGAAAATAAGAATATATCAAGTTAAATAATAAAAAACTAAATATCCAACCATTTTTAATCTGCAAAAACTACAAATCTCTTGTGGCTCAACATAATACAAAGGCATAAGTAAAATATAAACTTTATTCTACCTGTATAATCTTATTTCTTAATTACATAAATATTATGTTACTGAACACAGATATTTTATTCATTTCTTTTATTTGTGCATAGTAGAGAACACATTAAAATTTTCTATGACTGTCTGCTCAGAATTATAATAGGCATAGAGTTTTTCTCTCCTAAATTACACTCATGAAATATTTTTGGCCTCCTATAAATATTGAGTCCCCCAAAAACCACACTAAAAACTTCATGTACTTCAAAGGTAAAGGGTGATTGATCATTGACAACAAAAAGTATACAGTCTAATACCTTGCACCTTAGGTAAATACACAAAAAATTATAACACAGAACAAAGCAAAGCACAATCCGTAACAGGACACTAAACTAGTCCATTGAGGATGCTATATCTGGCCGACTTCACATGAAAGGAGGTGGCACTTAGACCAGACCTTACACTATGGAAAGAATTTCACTGGGCAGATGTGGTACAGAAGGAAATCTCAGGCAGAGGAACAAGCATTCATATTGTTCACCTGATTCACTCATTCATTCGTCTATCCACCCATTCATATATTCAGTGTTCAGTTTACAAAGTCATTATCTTTGGAGAGACTTAAATATGCTTATTATTATGAAATGTAGTCATTTTGTTGAGCTGATAAAAAGTTGTTTCAATATTTGCTGTTCCCAAAGTTAAATAATGTCCTTTTACTATGTGGTAGTTTTAATTACATTGTTATCAAGACTTTCTCTCTTTAGATTTTTAATCAAAGTTTCAGATTTACGTTCTGCTTATTACTGCACTTTAGAAAATATAATGATCTTTTAAAAATGCATTTGACCTTGAAAGATTTAGGGATTAGTTAGTTATGCTGTTGGGTAAAATTGGCATTTGATTCTATTTTTTATGCATAGATTTTTTTAAAAGCACTCTTCTGTAGAATTGCACTTAGACCATTTCTTTTTTTCAGGTTGTTTCCAAAGAATTTGAAAAATCTTTCCATCTTCATTGGATTTGTTTACATGCCTAAAAACAATGAAATATTTGTCTGACATATTCAAATCAATGTGTCTTATTCTTTATATTTTGATGAATTTGGAAACGTCACTTTTTCGCAATGCTGTTTAAAATGTCAAAATTAATTAAGAATAAAAGTCAATCAAGAAATGCTAATTTTAGAATATGCTTTTTAAAGCTGCATACTCTTACTCCCACCTCACCCCCTATACTGAGAATCACTTATATTTAAATGTTGCTTGCATTTAAGGAAAAATAGAATGCAAAACATTGCATTAGCACATTATAGTATTTAAATACAATTTTTAAACAGTAGAATTATGTAACTGTTTAATTGTTTTTAAGTCTCTGTTGAATGACATTTAATCTTACTACTGTGATTCAAATATATTGCTTAACGTTGAGTATATAGCATGTACTTTCAAATATGTAACTAATTTCTACTTACAGGTATATGACTTTAAACATTTTAAAACACAGTTGACTAAATTCTTTCCTCATGCTGCATTTCTAAAATTCAGTACCTAACCTTCTTCTCACAGGGGTAAAATCAAACTGGATCAATCAAGGATGCAGCTCTGTGCTTTTAACCAGGCAGAGACATATGTCACCACTTTTACACAGGTTACCTAAAAAAATCATACATACGATATTTTTTCAATGTCTTGCATGCTGTTCAGCTACAAAATCTTTCTGCCTGACCCACTGCAAGAAAGTAGAAACATATATAGTTGTTCAATAGATAAAGTGACATCACAACATGTCACCAGGCAATTTGATTATTTTTTTTGTGATTCTCTTGATGACTTCTTTGATATAACCTTCATGTGCTTAAGTGATTTCAAGTGCATGATCTGTAGATTTTTATTGAATTGATTATAAAGGTAAAATGCAGAATGTAACAGTAGCCATTGAAGCAACATTTAATTTGAAAACCTCTATCAACTTCCCTTCCTGATTTAATCTACATAAAAATATAGAGAGATGTATATCACATTAAATTGTCACATTTAAATTAAGTAGATCAAAACTCTAAAAAATTGTGGAAGAAATGTTTCTGGCATAAATATAAAATCTCAGAGCAGGAAAAGATCATTGTAATTCTAGCTGTGTATTTATGGATAAGCAAATTGAGACTCATGCTTTCTTAGTACACATCTAGAAAGTTGGGGTCAGAGCCAAAGTACCCTGCTTCTAGTATAAACTTTGAATACATGTTGAAATGGTTTTATGCACTGTTATGGGACTTTATTTTTTTAAATCAACTCAGCAATTAACATTTGATTTTATTTGCTCCTATATAAAATGCATCAGTTAAAAGTTGATAGGCCTTGCCTATGAATGAATAAGTGATGTGTTCAAAATGTTTAATTTTATTCCAGAAGTAATATTACTCATTGATAAGAATAAGTTTCTGATTATATACATCATCAGATCAGTCTCTAGAAACTAAGAGGTTTAGATAGAGCATATTATAAATCCTATCTATCAATAACACATAGAACACTTTTACTGAAATTAGATACAGATTAATATGTATTGCCTTATTGAATATTTCTAAAATGTATTAAAAATACATAGTAAGATATATTTTAATTTTAGCATACTTTGTTGAATTACTGAACTTTAATAGTTCTGGGATGGGGGCAGGAATCTCTGCCAATAAGAATCTTGACTCCTTTTTATAATCTAGTTCATATTTTGAATTTCTCTGTCATTGTTGAGATGTTTGTATTATTGTTATCTATTGTGCAATGATGAAAGCAAAACTTTATCCTGAAATTGACACACCCTAGGGATAATATTGCTAACAGTTTCAAATGAAAAATTAGTTATTTTAGTGTTCCAGTTTATTCGAAGATAATTTTAAAGGTGGCCTAAGTAAAATATACATTTTTCTATTTCAAATTTGGTGGGGATTTAGAGGCAATATTCTCATAGAAAACTATTTTATTCCAGAATATGATGAATTTTCTTCAACTAGAGCCTAAATAAGGATGCATATACACCCAATATTATCTCTATAGGTATAGATAAAACATAATTTTTGAGAAAGCTATTTCTAGAAATATATATACATGCATAGACATATAAACATATGCATATATATGTTTTGAATTCATAAATTATTATTACTTTTTTACCAAGCTATTAGAAAGATGAGGTACATGTTAATGAATGGCCATCCTCTTAATCAAGAAAAAAACTGAATATTCAGTTAAGAATGACTTGAAATATGGCACTTTAGCAAAAGCTGCCTACATAAAAGATATAGTTATTTTTATCCATGTAAAATTTCTATTTACATTATATTTTCAATATTAGAAATCCACGTTTAAAAAGCTAGTAATTATTCCATTCATTAAAATTCACTTTTCCTTGCCCTCCTTCATTGTGGGTAGTATTGGTGGTTAACAGAAATGATTCAGGTATCTAGGTAGCTTACTTTGTGTTTGTCATTCTTGTTTGTTTTAAAATTGTAGATAATATTTACGAAGCTTGAGTCTGAGTATCTACACTTTGCCTTTATGTTTGCTAAGGTTCCAATCCTTCTTTACCTACTTGTTGCATTTTTTTAAGCTGGCAAAAATAGCAAAATTGTTTAAATGTTTGCTTCTAAAGATTTTAAGACACTCTGACTTGACCCACTGTATTCCAGCTGCTTTCTCTGCAAACAGTATAGCAGTTCTGTGACAGAGCACAGAGAGAGCCCTTGAATATCGATGGCCACTTTACACTCCTAGCTCTTACTAGTAAACGCTTCTGTTCTTTTCATTAGAAAGATGCTTCAAGATGATACTATAGGACCTGGCTGAGAAATCTGTAGCCAGTCCAGCCTTCTTATATGGCCAACTGTTGGTGCTTTTATATGATTTCTTTATATTCATATCTTATCATTTAGTCACATAAGTTTTCATGTTATTGGATAGAAAGTGCCCTAGGTAGAAGATTCTGAGAAAAGAAGAGCTCTCCGTGAAATCATTGGTTTTATTTTGAATTTCTCTGGTGGTGGCTGACATTTGACCGCATTATTTCACCAGCAGAATACTACATACCATGTTGACCTTGTGATGGAACTGTGTGTTTCATGCTGAATGAGTAGCTCTCCCTCCCAGAGCCTACACAGTATTTCTCTGCTAGCAATAGACAAGAGAAAAATAGGAAAGGAATAAAATGGTTTTCTTGCCCTTTTTTTAAAAAAAGAGCTAAAGTTTTAGTTGTCCATAATTAGAATGTGAGCCCAGAATTTATTGCAACTAGTTAATAAACTGACAATTTTCTGCTAAATTAGTGGAAGTAATATTTAAACTTAGATTACAGAAGAAAATACAGTTGAGTTTTCCACTGATCAATAATATCTGGAGTATTTTTAAATTATTTCCATTTTTTCCGGAAATTCCTGAGCTTCAGTGATTTTTTAACTTGAGGCATTACCTTTTAAAAAGAATCTTGAGAAATTTCATATCAAAAAAAAGATTGTAGAGACCTCGAGGGGCTGAGAAATCTAAATCATGTTAAGAAATGTGATTACACTTAAGATGAAAAGCACAAATAGTAATATCAATAATATTAATGACCTCCAATTTTAAAAACTCTATAAGAGGATAATGCTCACATTTCTCCAAAAGGAAAAAATAAAGGCCCTGAATGATTGCAAAAGAGAAGAAAGATTATTTTGGTTCTACACCAGAAGAGAGTATTTAAACTTCTAGTTGTCCTGTAACATAATGGGAAACTTGGAAAATATTGGACTCTCATGTCACATAGTAACTATGTGTGGAATTCTTCTCAAAGGGTCCTTTGATCCTTTAATTGAACTTTACTATTTTACTCCTTAATGATTCAAGAACACAATTACAGATATTGACTGTAAAACTACGTAGTTAAAAGATAGATAATAGTAACTTGAAACTAATCTTTATTTTATTTTATTTTATTATTATACTTTAAGTTTTAGGGTACATGTACACAATGTGCAGGTTTGTTACAAATGTATACATGTGCCATGTTGGTGTGCTGCACCCATTAACTCATCATTTAGCATTAGGTATATCTCCTAATGCTGTCCCTCCTCCCTTCCCCCACCCCACAACAGTCCCCGGAGTGTGATGTTCCCCTTCCTGTGTCCATGTGTTCTCATTGTTCAATTCCCTTTTAAAATGTCTTTCTTGCTTATTAACAGATAATGGAGCTTAGTTTACCACTAATGTCTGCCATAATTTTTCTTCTCTTTTATACCCATCTCCTCCTTTTGATTTGCTTCTCTCAACTTTCTTACTGTCTTTTGTGAGTATTTTAAGGTTCAGGTGAAATAACCATTCTAGGCTCTGCTCCTTAAAGAATATCTTTTTTTGTTGTGTGAAGCAAACAGTTTATAGTATGTACTTTACATGTAACATTTTTCAGTTCTTTTCAGCATCAATCATTCTCTTTGAGTAAGGTTTTTGTTGAGTTCTGTGTTTTGTACAGTGCTGCTATGTGTTTGATAGTTTCTTCTTTTGAGCGTCAGATTATCAAGTCATTAGACATTCCTACCTCACACCTCTTGGAACAATAAATAACTAACTAGCATTAACCACCATCCATGATAGCATGAAATAGGCTTACATCGTTAATGTGTATCTTAGAAAATGCCAGTGATAAATTTGTAAGTGAACAACTTAGGACATGTTCTAATATGATACATATATTTTTAACATAATTTCTACTCAAGCAGTGTAGTAGAAAACACAGCTTCAAGGCAATCAAAGGGAAAACCATGAAGAATAATAAAGCTTTTAATTTGGACATATTTTCAGTAATTGAAAAGGAGCATCTTAAATAGCTACATAAGTTTACAATCAAGATAAGGATTGTTTCACAGATATAGTGTTGTATAGATGCACACTGAAAAATATGGAAAGATCTGTCTCTCTCTCTTTCTCTCTCTTTTGATTACCTCAAGGGGGTTGAATCAAGGAGATAGTGGAGGGAACTTTTATTTTGCACTGTAAATACTATTATACATTTAAAATGTTTGAGTCAACTATATCACTTTCATAATTTTAAAAAGACACTTTTAGAAAGCACTTATAGTCAGTATCATATTATTCAATAAAAAGGGAGGAATGCTAATTATGGTACACTTCTGATTCCTAATGCTAGTGAGTCTACCTTCTTGATCCTATGCTTATATTTATATTTATTTTAAAGTAGACTGCCAATGAAAAAAAAATTGATATTTCCATTTTATTAGAAATCAAATCCATGTGAAAATTACATAAGGTCCTATTTATAATAGCAAAAGAAATTTTTTTCATACTAAAGCATTTATTTCACTTCTCTAATATAGTATAGTCATTCTTTCATTTCCAAAATTACATGGAAAACTAAACAACAGATGATTGAGTTTAAAGAAATGAAGATAATATAGAAATTAATCATATAAAATAATACAAATAATTGATATGATCTTCCTTGTATAGTAAAAAACATATATTCAAAGTACTTAAATATGGTGATGCCTACTGTGAGAATTCAATATATTTCACTGCAGGAAAAAAGAACTTTATTATATATATCAGCCTTTCTATATAAAGTTATTCTCTTAGAACTCTGCTAAAGAAGCTAATACTGTAGCAAGTATAGATTTCAAAGGCTGAATTGATTAGAACTGTCTATATTGCTAAAGCACGCATATAAATATTTAATTTTATATACAGTATTGAAATAGTTACTGTTTGAATACTTAATGCATTCCCAAGAAAACATTGAATGTCTAAGAATCTATTAGCCATAATAATTTGGCTGTAAATACAAATTAATTAATAATAGTTCATATTAAATATTTTGATAATTTCTGTCCCATTGAACAATAATATTGAATAACTTTAATTTATGATGTAAAATTCTGTGCCAAGCTGAATTGACCATTAATAAAACATAAAACCTGCATATGAAAAAAAAGTTTCAATGACAAGATACACTATATAAAATCACCTGAATTTTTACTTGCTCATAATCTAATTTGGCATAAATCTTTGTTAATGCTCTCTTAAACGGTGAGAAAACCAATTATTGATGTTTGAAGATGCTTTCGTGAATTAGCTTAAGTCAGAATTCTGCAAATAAGAATCATTTTATTTAAAAGCTGTTACCAGCTCAGAGAAAAACCATTATAACTATTTCCTATTGTTAATATTGTGTCTAATAGCAAGTGGGTGCTTTGTATTCTTTCTATCAGCAATTCCTCCCACTGCTTTACCTCAAAACCCAGGCCAATAGTTCTTTTTTCAGAAATGAAGGGCCTGGTCTTAACTTCACAGAGTAATAGGGCCTTGTCTTTCACTTCTCTGGTGATAATTCACGTGCAGCCGAGAGGTCAAGAATTGAAGCCATTAAAACTGTAGTCTTCTAAATGTGGTACTTTGGATTTTGTGGCAATTGGCACAAAATACATATTAGTAATTATAAGTTTATCCAACATTGTTTCCTGGATTAATCTATATTTTAAAACATATATTTTAAAACTCATTCTATAGTTTATATTTTAAAGCCTATTCTATAGTTTTATAGAATATTCAGTTATAATTAATTTCTATTTTCTTATTTTATATTAAACTAATTTAGATGAATTCAATCAGTTTAAATAACCTGTTTTTGAGTGAAATTTTATACTCATACTTTCATAACTGATACTGTTATCAAACTCCTGGACCTGGTGGGAGTAATGCCTCTAGGTCAACATAGGTTAGAGGAGTTCTCTTAATAGGTTGTTCATAATTATTTACTCCAGTTATAAGAAAGACATTGCCTGCTTGCATCATTCCTTATGTACAATACTTTATCCATGCTATTTTTATGATGTTGTATACTAGGTGATAATAATAGCATTGAGAATTTAATGTGGTACCCATCAAGAATACTTCTAGCTTCCAAGTCAATCTCTAAAAATCAAACCTTTAGATTGGGCCTATCATATTAATACAAATTCATAGATTGAAAATCAATTTATCTGAAATAAGTATTTTATTATTTTTAGCACTTGCACTTGCTTGAACTACTCTAAAAAAGATAAAGTTGTAACTTAATAAGAGAATTGTGTTGTAGTAACTAGTAGCTTTCAATATTCACATGTCATTTAGCAAATGAGAATGAAAAATTAACTCTTCCATTGATATGCTGCTTTACTCCTTTATAAAACGATATTTGGGAAATTTGACAGAGTTTTGCTACAATTGCTGTATGTATTTTTTGTAAAGATTTCTTCGTGTGTGTGTGTGTATGTGTAAACATCATGGTTACTCATAAAACTCTGGGTGGGAAAAATCTATTTGCGTTATGATCAGTTATATGATCATAATGACAATGAATTCATTACTCCATGTGTAAGTCTGCCATGTTTAATTTTCTTCAATCTTTGTTTCAGAGTTTGCATGTGGTGCTTACTTTAGTAGCCACTTTCTTGACATTATAAATAATACTGTTTGATCTTTTCTACTATATACTAAAATGTTATATACAAAATGGGTGGTGTTGGTATGGTCATTGGCATTTTGATTTCAAAACCATATTTGATTTTGTGGTCTTGATCAAAGAACTTCTATCTGTATCATCCTGCTACATATATTTAAATCCAAGAGATAATAAAAAATACATTTGGACTTTATCTGGCACTCATCTTTTTTAAAAATCTTAACTATCAATAAGTTTTTTGCCAACTATTTGATCTGAGCTTTCAGTTATCAGGCATTAGTAATTTGACACTTGTATTATATTGCAAATAGGGTATAGTTTGTCCTCAGATAATGATTGTCAGTGTCCATAAATTTATATTAAACATTTAAAAAATAAGATGCGGCCAATACTTTCCAAAAGTGATAGTTAACATCAACATATTACCTTATCTAATTTTGGCCACATACTTGTTAGTATAATAAACATAATACAGTTTATTATTTTACAGGATGGTGTAGATAGAAAGATCAAGTATAGATACATTTAAGGTTACTTGGCCTCAATATGTGTTTATACATTTTTTATGGCCATCATACTATTAATCTTTTTTTCATAATACTTTGCATGAGTCTGATTATTAAATAAAGCTTCAATACCGGATTTGAATGAACTCTAAATGAACTACCTGGTGGGGTGGTGAATTCCTTTCTAGAGATTAAACCGGTCAAGCTCCTCAGAGTGCAGCACAGTTGATAACCCTTTGCCTGGAGAAGGAGAAGAAGCAGAGGCTGAACCTATGAATTCCGATGAGCCAGAGGCCTGTTTCACAGATGGTAAGACAAAAATTGAGACCTTGGTTAGCATTCCTTTATTAGTGTTTTGGGGTTTGTTTTAATGCTTAATACTTACCAGAGGTTGTTGGTAAGTCAGAAGACTCCATTCCATGCTGATTCAGCTATAGCTGTATGATGATTAAGGGCAAGTCACTAGAGCTCTCTAAGCTTCAGTTTCCCCATCTATGGCACTTGACTAACAATAATTTCCTATCACCGTATGTTAGACTGTAAGCATGCTACTACTTCTTATTTTAGAGCCTTAATTCGTATTCCCAGATCAATGGAACCACCAGAACATAAGTTAATGAAATAGTTTGTACTTTTGTCCTTTTAATCAGAAATGGAATCTACTCACTAACTCTCAGAAAACCGTTTGATACTGTTGAACCACAGTCTTTCTCAAAATTATTCCTTTCCTTAGCTTCAGAGGCCGTAGTCTACCTTTGGTCTTCTATTTGTCTTAGAGTTCTGAGTTCCTCTCTCTATTTCTTTAATGAGTATTTTTTCTGCACATCCTGTAAATAATGATTTCTCCCCACATGTTCAATCTTCAGTTATCTTTTCTTATTCTGAAGCTCTGAGGTGTTTCATGCATGCCTGTGGCTTGAAAAGCCATTTCTGTGCTATTGACTCTTAACATCAATGTCTTTACCCCTGACCTCACTCTTGAGTCCCAGATCTGCTTACAATTCCCCATTGGTCATCACCATCTGTTGTTTTTAAAACATTCCAAGTTTAATAAGTTTTTTTTGAAAAGCAAAAAAAAAAAAAAAAACAACAAAACTTTAGTATGGTTTACAGCTTCCTCCAGTCTTTATTAGTAACTTAATGATCTATTTTACCCTCAAGCTAAAGACTTTGAGAGACCCTTAAAGTTTTCCTTGCTAGTCACAAGTTCATCAGGAACTCCGAAGATAGGGCCCAAGCCCTCAAGAGGATTTGCATGCACACTAAAATGTGAGAATCCTTGGCCTCTAGGGTAAAGTCTGAAGTCCTTAACTTGACATGTAAAGTTCTTTACATTTGGCCTTAGTCTCTTGTTTTTTAACAGTACCTCCTTCTACTCCTGTATGCTTTCTAATATGCTGAATTTCTTACTACTTCTGGAATTTGCCAGGGATAATGCAGTATTGTCTGAACAAGTATTGTATCATCTAGGTAAAAATACAAGCCCAGAGTAGGGCTGCGATGTAATACAATAATACAAAGTTCAAACTTTGGAGCCTGATAAACATATGTTCTAATTTGCCTACTTATTATCTGCCTGTGAGAACTTGTGCACAATTTAAAATCTTGTTCTTCAGATATCTCATCTGTAAAATGGGGATATCAGCATCCACATCACAGAGATGCTAAGAGGATCAAATAAGATACTGATTATAAACTTACTAGCACAGTGCCTATCTTCCTTCTTCTACTTTTCTTGTTCTTCGAGGATTCTGTTAACAATCTTATACAGAAGCTATGATAGCACAGATGCTAATGACTTAACTAGTAATGGGCTTACCCTCAGCATTAGTATTTTTTGAAAAATCATTGACTTGCTTTCAGTCTCCAAGATTTTCTCAACTAGTCTCTTATAACACTCATGCATTAAGCAAAATGATTGGAAAATAAAGACATCAGCAAACTACAATGAGTGCATGGATTTCCTTTAAATACACACCAAATATCATTTTATGTAAGGAGCAAAGGTGTACGACATCTAGTCAATATAAATTTTGTGCTTGCTGAAATTAGTGCTATAAGCAAATGCAGATTTTCCTTTAAAAGTGTCCATGTTACAGGGATTTAAGAATTTCATCAACATGTATGGCCTGCTCCTCAAGAAATTTATTAGCAGTATATAGACTAAAATTTGTACTGATGCTACCAAGATTTTCCCTATTCATTTTATGAATGATCATGACTTAAAATTCTAGGATAACTAGAAAGAAGTTGGGCTTATCAATCAACTTAAAGTTTCAAACCAAAAAATGACTTCAAAAAACTTAAACTCTTACAGAAGGTATTAATACTATGCTATTTCAGACTGTAGGTGCTGTTATAATAAGATATAACACAAAGTTTTTTTTAATCCTGTAAACATCAATGAAAATACTTTTGTGAATACTCTGAGATTATTCATTTCTTCCAAATTGAGGCCAGTATAGAAGAAATATTATGGAAACACATTTTGCAATGAACCTGGGCTTGGACCATGGAAATTTACTGAGGGAGCATCTATCTCTGAGTCACATCCCTTTTATGCGCTCCAGCAGAGACTTCATACAGTCTCTGGATCTGTAGCCTAGTAAATTCAGTGAAGCAGCCAATTTGCTTAACCTTTCAACCATGTATTCACATAATCATTCTTTATTCCAGTAAACAAATAATTATTAAATACCTGTGTGCCAGGTCCAGTTCCAGGCACTGGAGGGAGACGGAGCTGTGAACAAAACAATGCCCCTTGCTGAAGAAACATATCAAGATGTAGCAGGTCAGATAAGTGAAAAGTGCTATGGAGAAGGTATATGGAAAAGAGGAATACCAAGAGTGAGGGGGAAGAACTTACTAGCACGTAAATATGCTGTGAATGAATGATTGGTCAGAGAAAGCCTGCCTATAAAGGTGACGTTTCTTCTGTGACATAAAGAAAATTGAAGGGGGCCATGCAAATATATGGAGGAAAAGTATTTTAGGCAGAGTAATGAAGGCACATGCCCCAAGGTGAGGATATGCATAACATTTGGGAAAAACCAACGGGCCAATATAGATGGAGAATAATGAGAGATGGGAAGAATATTAAAAGTTAAGGTCAGAGGCTGGGTGAAGTGGCTCACACCTATAATTCCAGTACTTTGGGAGGCTGAGGTGGGCAATCACTTGAGGCCAGGAGTTCAAGACCAGCCTGGCCAACATAGAAAAAACCCATTTTTACTGAAAATGAAAAAAAAAAAAGAATTGATCTTGGTGGTACATGCCTATAATCCCAGCTACTTGGGAGGCTGAGGCACGAGAATTACTTGAATCCAGGAAGCAGAGGTTGCAGTGAGCCAAGATTGTGTCACTGCACTCCAGCCTGGACGACAGAGGAAGACTCTGTCTCCAACAAACAAACAAATAAAACAGATGACATTATTTTTAAAAAGTGTAGATCAGAGATGTAGTAGAGGCCAGATTATAAGACATTTGAAGAACATTATAAGGATGTGATTTTAAAATCTCACAATGTGCAATCTTAAGAGTGGAACGGTGAATAGCAATGGCAGAAGCTGGGAGATTTCTTGGAGTTTCTGCATAAATCCAGGTGAGAGGTGATGGGAGCTTAGACTAGTATGGTAGAGTTTTGTATAGTGATGAGGGTGTGACATGCTGAGTATATTTTGAAGTTAGAGCTGAAGGGATTTGTTGATGTATTGAACATGGGGTGCTTAAAAACTGGAAATGCATAGTTTCCACATGAAGACTGAGAAGCATGGGCTTGTCAGAATGAAGAATCATGAACATGTTTACTTACAAGTTGGTAATTGGTCTACAAGAGCTGAGCTAGAATCAATGCCAGTTCAGAGCAATGTTTCACCTCCAGAGATCTCTGTTACCTGAAAGGTAACAATAAATTAAAGGAAGTATGAAAAACAATTAATCCTAGTAGCATGTTTTTACTGAAGACAAATGTTAAAATGATTTTGTTCATAGTCTCACATTTGTTGATTCATTTCAGCTTCATAATTATCACTTTACTAATGTATTTCATTGATTGCATCTGGTTCCTCTTATTCACCTTTTCTCTCCCTCTTATGCAAGGTTGTTCCTTAGCTCCATGTCTATTACTTTGTATTTGAAGACTTCAGACTGCTTCCTTATATCTTGCCCTGTTCTTTACTATCCTTAGTTCTACATGACTTGGCAACCTATATAATTATGAACATGACATGACTGTTTGGGTCTATGTGGTTTTATATTGTGCTGCTTTTAGATTATCAAATTAGTAAATTACATAATCAGGATTAGAGTTAGCGAAAAATAACCTTTTTCACAAGGTCAAGAGATTGAGACCATCCTGGCCAACATGGTGAAACCCCGTCTCTACTAAAAATACAAAAATTAGCTGGGCCTGGTGGTGAGCGCCTGTAGTCCCAGCTACTCAAGAGGCTGAGGCAGGAGAATCACTTGAACCCAGGGGGCGGAGGTTGCAGTGAGCTGAGATGGTGCCACTGCACTCCAGCCTGGCAACAAAGTGAAACTGTCTCAAAAAATAATAATGATAATAATAGTAATGTATTTTTCTGTTCACTTGGTAGGAGGAGCCAAATCATCTTCCTTTCAAAATGTTTTGTATTCACCCACTTCCTATAAAATAACTAATAATTAATTCTAACTTTAGTAACACAATAACCAACTCCATTGTGACTTTTATTTTTTCTTTCTTTTGCAAAGATAATGTTAACAAATATTTGTTTTAGTTATATTAGATGTTAAGAAATGGTGGAAAAAGCTTGTTTTCATAATCAATTTTTACATTAATTATATTGATCATGCTGCTATAGTTTTTAATGAATAGTCTGTCTTTGAAGTGGTCAATGGTTTCTTTTTTCTTTTTTCTTTTTCTTTTTTTTTTTTTTGAGAGCTTTGGTTTAACATGATGAAACTCAGCATAGACTTTATGTAATGCACCATGAGAGCACATTAGTGAAACCACCCAAAAGAAATAGCATTTACTCACTGGGACCCATTAAAATGTTTGAGAGATTCTCTGTTATGTTTACATTTAATTAATAGTCCTTTTAAAGAGCAGGTGTGATAACATTGCTAACCAGCTTGGTTGGAAATCTCTTGGGATATACCTTTGCACAAAAACCAGACAGGCGCTCCATCACTCTTGCCTCAAAATAAGAGAAAGAAACTCTCTGAGGTGTGATAAACCCTGAGGGCAATATTTATGAAACTTCATTTCAGATTGAAAGATTACTAACTTTTCTAATTAGGATTTTTAGTGTTTTTATTTCCCCAATCATAAGAATAATGTTTCCCTTCAATTTTAAGATTGACAAAAGTAAATCCCAGAGAGCAAAATCTTCTTAACCAAAGGGATCATTTTCTTATCCATTAATTTGCCCCAAGAAAGATAAATTCTTTCTTTTATGTGATCATTGTTTTTAAGTTTAAGACAAATTCTAAATCACTAAGTTAATATTAAAAAATTCACCTCATTTTTTTCACTCTCTCTGATATTTTTATTTGCCCTGAAAAAGATTAACTTAGAGTTAATTTTTGACCCTACCCTTTTACTCTCTTTTTATATCATTTTATCGAATGTTCTCTCTTAACTAAATGCATTTAGATAATAATTATTTAAGTACAGGATGATAAATAATTTCAGATCTGAGATCATGTTCACTGTAATTAACATTGTATAAATGAAGCTCTGTGTAGATTTTCCATTCACCTTGTTTTTTTTGTCTTTTTCATCCAATGTTTATGTAAAGGATAGAATTCACAGAGATGCAACCTTTCAAATTATGACTAACTGCTTAGAAGATTATATAACTCTTTTTGGGGAATCAAGTCTTTTAGAAATGAACTATAAATGACCTATTAAGCCAAGTAGAGGACTATGATGAGTACTGTAAGCACAAAGAGCAAGCATTACATACTCAGTTTGAGTCTTCTGGGAACTTAGAAACTTCCAGAGAGAAAGAACAGGAACATATAAAATATCCATGATAACAAAAACACCAGAGACATAGAGGGAGAGGGAAACACCTTGTTTGCTGTATTTCTATAGAGCTGGAAATTAAAGTGCTAGAAAATAACCTCATATCAACTGGATCAATGCACTAATTAGACTTCAGAAACATGAAAAGATCCATTACAAAACATTATCTACCAGGTGCATCTTGTCAAGAGGATTCTAGTTTTGTTGTTTTAGAACATACAACTTATGATTATCTGAAGTTGTTACTTGAAAGGCTCAATACTTGTTAATGAATTATATTGTTTTACAGAAAAGGAAATCAATCTTTTAGAAATATCTAAAATTCAAACTTCTGAAACAGGTATCAAAAAAGTGCTGCCGATTCTTTCCCACCTCCTGCCTTCATCTAAAATGAGGTTTTTCATCTAAAATTTTATGAGGAAGAATTCATCGTAGTTACTTTTTAAAGAGTCTCTCTTTTCTTCAGGGTAATTCTAGTTGCTTTAATAAACTTTAAAATGATTAAAATTTTTCAATGTTTCAATCATTCTCTTTCTGGGCCTCTTATGTTCATAGTTCTGTTTATCACATCTTGTAAAACTTTTTACTCTTTGGTTTCTCTTTTACTGCACCCTCTTGGTTCTTCTTGTTCATCTCTCATTTCATCTACTTCAAAGTTTTCTCCTCTACCTGTCCTAGTGATGTGCAGGTAAATATTTTTATAAACTGGTTCTCCAAGGAAAATAAAAAATGTGTACTTATATCATTTACTATAAATTTTACTGATATTAAGGATATATGACACACAATTTACAAATAATAAAATATTACAACTTTTTATTGAACATTCTGTATATCAAATTGTTTCTCAAAGAATGCTTTTTTTGAACTTTGCCAAACTTTTGCATGTATAGGCAACCTATTTTTGTAGCTAATAAGCAATTATAGTTTTAACATGAAGATTGCTTGGTATTTATGTTAATCAGTGAAATAAAAAAGAAATGAAGAAGCTATATGTCAGAACTTTACTCATTCATCAGTGATGTAAGCAATTATTTGCAAATCAAAAAACAGAATTTCAATAATGAAAGGATTTTTTAAAATTTTTGTGCTATTCAGTGTAATGACTACAAACACAATACAACTTGACTGTTTATCTGTTTTATTAGCATTTCCTCCATCACCTTCTTAATTCTACTCTAGAAAATCAAGAAGCTCTATTTGTAGTGCTTGGAGATTTTTGTAGTGTAAAGATTCCCACCATCATTGATTTCTAACTACTGATGTGAAGTTGCTAAATGCGGAGTTAAGAAGAGATTCACAGTAGCTCAACAGTGTGACATACTGCCACCATCCAGATAGAATAGGCCAGATAGAATAGACCAGCATCCAGAAAGAAGAGTTGCACAGTAGTCCAATAGTATAGCATATTACTACTGTCCAGAGAGAATAATCCAGAGAGAATAGACCACCGTCCAGAAAGAAGAGATGCACAATAGCCCAACAGTATGTCATACTTCTGCCGTTCAAACAGAATAGACAATTATTGCCCAAAGAGCATAAATAATAATAAAATACAGTAAAATAACTAGGAAGTGATATGTCTTACCTTTCCTTAAAGTAAGTTATAGAATTCTAAGTTTATGTAGTCAAATATTTAATAATGGCTGCTTTTAACAACAGACTAGCAGGAATTTCTGACAGTTTAACAATGAGAATTGGTGTGGTCTGCTTTCAGCACACCATTGAATTCTCTCCCTTAATACTGTTGTTTCAGAATGTTTCAGAGTTGGCCCTTTTTCCGCCTCACCCTAAATACTCTTTTTGTATGGCCTCAAAAACTGTTCTGACTTCAGCAGATACATCTATGCTAATTATTACTAAGTATTCTTTTCTAGACAGGTTTTTCTCATTTCAGGTTCCCACCCCCGTTTTTAAAATCTATAGGATATCTGTATTTAAACATTTCACAGGCATCTCAGAATCATTACCTGCCAAGTCAGCCCCTCCTCCTGTGGTTTTCAATTCACTGCTAACATCCACCTGGTAGTCCTGGGCTCCTTCCTTTCTCCTACATTCGATATCCAATCAATCACCAAATCCTGCTGATTTTATCTGCCAAATATGTCTTGAATCTGTTACAACTTTAGTTCCTAACTAATCTTTCCCTCCAGACAGGGATACTGGACCAGAATCCAAATGATTTTCTGGGTATGAAACTTTCTTTACCCCTACTCCTCTCTATTCACCTCTTCCAACTTATCCTCCACGTACTGTGGAGACATCTATTTACATTGCAATTTGCATATCTCGTTCCCTGCCTATAACCCTTTACTTACTCCTCAACCTATATAGGATATAAGCCAAACTCCCTAAAGTAAAGGCCAATGCTTTCCATAATCTGACCAATTTTTCTAAGCTCATCTCTCACCCTTGCCTCTTGTGTACATTCTGCTTGCATCACAATTCTAAACTGGTTTAAATTTCTATGCATAACAATTTTTGCTGCCCTCTTGGCCTGGAATTCCACCCAAACTCTTTTTTACTGATATTTTGATTCAACCCAGGCTCCATCTCTTCTAGGAAGCCTCTACTGATCTTTCTCAAGAAATAAGCCAGGTGAGATTGATTTCTTCCATGCTATCAAAATGAACCCTGACTATCTGTCACTTTAGTTGCTGTATCTTGTTATAGTCATTTATTTCTGTTTTTATCTACCTAACCAAAACCTAACATAAATTCCCTGAGGAAAGGAAATCACGTACAGAGGTGAATACATAGAAGATATATAACAAGGGTTTGATGGACAAAAGAATGAGTTAATGAATGAATAAACCTAACCATTTTTAAGTACAATTTTCAATTTTTTGTAGCAGTATATTTTATACATGAAATTTTAAAGTCAGATTTGTTAACTTAGAATACTTGAAACAGTTTCATCTGGATCTTCTAATCAAGATGAGTTTCTTTTGAACTTAATTTCAGGAGTCCACTAATTTTCTCAATATTGTTTAGAAAGGTGTATTTCAGAGGGTTTTTATCATAGAGGAGTGGGAGTATCTAAAAGTATAGACTAGAAAAATTTATCTGTCAGAAAAGAATACCCTAAAATTCATTTCATCTCCAGATTTTAGTTCATTCATTCATTCACACATCAAGTGAAAGTGGTTTAAAGACTGTGGAGGAGACGGAAGAGAGATTCGGGATTACAGAAGACAAGAATACATTGTAAGCTAAAACTAACTAACAAGTATTAACAAAACATCATGCAAAGTTAGAAGATGAAGGAAGCAGCATACAAATTAAATCTATCTGAAACGCAAGTATAGGTGTTGAAATTATTTGGTTGAGGGAGTATCACAGAAAACAGTTTGCATTAAATAATGTATTAAAAATTTTATTTATTCTGAATATCAAGATTTAACATGCATGTCTTTCTTGTCAGGTTGTGTACAGAGGTTCTCATGCTGCCAAGTTAACATAGAGTCAGGGAAAGGAAAAATCTGGTGGAACATCAGGAAAACCTGCTACAAGATTGTTGAACACAGTTGGTTTGAAAGCTTCATCGTCCTCATGATCCTGCTCAGCAGTGGTGCCCTGGTAAATGATCTGACACCTAAGTCAATATATTGATTAAGTCAATATTCTTTAAAATGAGCTAAAAGACAAAAATATCATGGCAAGTTGTTTTACCTAGAATTATTCCCTATGATTAGTGCCAATGACAAAATTTTACTTGAGCTCAGTAAATAGTTACTGAGCACTCCTACATGCATTATCCTTGCTGCCCCGAATGCTGTTGTCCAAAGGACAACCCGGATGGCTATAATAGAAAAGAGAATTTTACTGGCAATATCAGTTTGCAAAACAGGGAGAGAGTCTCTGGCGTAAACTGAAAGCACTTTCTCTGTAGAACAAAGAGAGAAGGTTAGAGGTTTTATTAAAATGGGAAAATGTTATATATTGCTCTTTGAGAAAGTTCATTGGCCCTAGTAAGGATCTGGGGAGCTGGTAAGCTCCAACTGGCGAGCAACAGTGGTTGGCACAATTAGTCCTAGAGTGTAACAGGTTTCCTCAGAAGCTATAGATAAAACTAATTTCAAGTTACAACAAGCAGCTTCAACAGTCAGTCTTGCAGAGAATTACAATTCTTGGAGTAATGTTTTGTACCCTGAGAGCTTTTCCCCCTGCCTTCTTGACTCTTAGTTGACTGTTAGTTGAGTAGGACAAGAATGACCCAATTTGTATGATCAACTTTCACAATGCAAAGATAAATGAGATCCAGGTACTGTTTATTCTTAAGGAGCTAAGAGCAATGGAGAAGAAGAATACAAATGAGTAACTGTTGAGCTTGGATGTGTTTGTAAGTGAAGTGTAAATGTGACAAAGTTCCGTAGCAAGGAGAACAACTGTCTGCTTGCAATTTCAGAAACGTAAATGGTGCTTTTCAGGGTCTAGAAAGACGAATACGAATTTTCTAGTTAGGCAAGGCAGGCTGAGGGGAACAAGTGTACAATGGTAAGGAGGCATAAAACAGCATCAGATGTTCAGGAAATGAAAAACTGCTGAACTGCAAGTGTGGTGGGAAGCAGAACAAGTACAGGTGGCCAGAGATACTATGAGAAAGCAAGGTCAGCTGGTGAAGCATCTTGTGTGTTATAAAAAGGGAAAACAGATGGTAGTTTTAGGATAAAAGTAGGACAAGTTTCTCATTCTTGTACACATACAAGAAGCTTCCATGAGAGTTGAAAGAGATCTAGTAGAATTACAAGCTGCCTGAACCTTTTTCTTGTCATTTTTTCCTGCTGACGCTGACAGAGATGAGCCATTAGAAGCCATTAGGAGCCCAGATCTAACTAGATATACCACTAGAAGTTTCATTATACTAAAAATAGAATACTCAAGAACTTTTAACTTGCCTCATAGACAGTCTTCATGAATTTGGACTTTGATTTTACTGTACTTATATGCTAATAGGTTGACCTGATACTGTTTCATGGATGCTGGCAGAAGATATGAGGTGCTTGGGTTGGAGATAAAGGACTTTATTACTTATGCGTGGAAAGTAGTATGAGTTTCAACATGTTTCTGTTGATTCCCACTTTACCCAGGTCTCATGGGGGCATTATATGAGCCTGAATGAGTGTGTACACATATAGTGGATTGATGTCACAGCTGAGGAACACTGAGCTTAGGGAACACATCCTTTTATACCAAGCAACATAAGCAACCCTGCTCTTTGTCCCAGAGACCCTACCTCATGTCTCAAGGTTGCTCACTGCAAACACAACCCTGAGGAGTGTCCTAGGTAAGGAGCAGGCAGAGCCTGGCATTCTTGGCACACTCCCCAACAACCTGCAGGGACCCACTGTGGCTTTCCTTTCCTAACAAGTCTCAACTCTCAGAAACAGAAAATGTGATCAGAAAAGCTCTATTTTCCTTATCTGGAGTCGTCCAAGTAGAAATCTTGATAGTGTCTACCATACAATGTATTCCTAGTAACTAAGGAAGTTTATCCCATGCTTACTCACATATGTGACTGAGAATTTCAGAGAGGAGATTACAAAAAAATTAAAGTTTGGAGTAATTCCTTGTTCAAAATGTCTAAAACAGAGGAAGACGTTTAGGGAGGGCATTCTCAAAACTGTATTTTAAATAAATCATATGAGGAAGTAAAGGGAAAGATATTTCAAGAAGCTGGTGTTTGTACTTAGAGAGGTTGCCAATTAAACTAGATTTTTTAAAAGTATAGCAAATCCCCATGACACGTATTTACCTATGTAAGAAACCTTCACATGTACCCTCAAACCTAAAATAAAAGTTAAAAAGAAGTAATAGTTCTCATTTAGCTTACATTCATTGTGTTTCAGAATCTTCTTTTAGATTTTCTCATTTAATTTTCAAACAACCCTGCGAGATTATGATATTTTGCTTATTTTACCAATGATGAAGCTGGGTACAGTTTCAAAAGTTGCTTAATGTCCCAAAGCTAGTAAATGAAAGAGCTATCACTGAATTGACATCCGAAGTCAAAGTCACCATATCTTTTCACTGTGTTGTGGCTCCTCAGAAAGAAGAGTATACACAAAATGGAAATAAATGAGTGGTAACTGAATTTAGTAACAGTAAAGTGTAAGTCCTAAATCAGATAGAGCTCACATAAGGTCATTCTTGCCTCCTTGCTCCTACATCTACAAAATTGGTTCTGGAAGCTAGAACCCCTGTGGGCTGAATTCTAATTCCTGCTCTGGGACCAGTCAGAGAGAGGTTCTCATCATCAAGACTTCCTGTGGCTCTGCTCTGACCCTCTACACCAGTTCTAGAAATAGGCTTCTTTTTCCTTGTGACTAAGCCCCTTCCTTGTCTTTGTATTTCAAGGACTGAGTCATTGCCATAGTTTCGGTTTAGATGGCTTGCCTGATTCCTCCAGAACTTGGGGGCGGAGTGGCAGGGAGGAAAATCCTGAGGGCTAGAAGCCTCCCTCTGCACTTCAATTCCATTGAATTTCAGAACCTCTGCCAACTGCTGGGACCTTCTTTTTGCATCTTAGTAGGTCCGTTCAGTCTTTCTGCCCCAACTTGTCTCTTTTCTTCTATATTGATACCAACAGTTTCCCAAAACTGCTAAGGATAATTTTAGAGTATTGGTAGCAGAACGTAGAATAAGAAGAATCTGAATGGCACAAGTTCATGACTGTAGACAGGTAATAAATATAATATTAACCACGAAGGATACAGGTCTTTGACTTTCATTTTATCCAACAGGGTTAATAGTGTTTTGATCTGAAAGAGAAAGTTCTAACGCTTTAGACCTGTTGAGGTCAGCAATCATTTTCAGTGTCTCAATGAGCCTTTCTTTTTTTTTTTTTTTTCCGACAGAGTCTCGCTCCGTCGCCCAGGCTAGAGTGCAGGGGTGTGATCTTGGCTCACTGCAACAATGAGCCCAATTTTTCAGTCCATTCAAATTCTTTGTCAAGGGACATGTGGCTGAAGTCTAAAGTCAAAGTCACTCTATCCTTTCACTGTGTTGTGGCTCCTCAGACAGAAGAGCATACACAAAATAGAAGTAAATGAGTGATAACCAAAATTAGTAACAGTAAAGCGTAAGCCCTAAATCAGATAAAACTCACCTAATGTTGTCACATAATATTGTTGTGTGTCACTTACTAAAATTTCTTGGAAAGCATAGGAAGTACCCCATTCATGGAGAGAATAGAACAGTGATTTTTAGAGCTGAAGCTTTGAAGGATAATATATGGATGAATAGTCAAAGAAAAAACATCCTCTGTGTTCTATAGGCCTATTAAGCTACTGCAGTCATTCATTTAGCAAATCTTTCCTTTCCTGCTGCTGTTATTAACATGGTGCTAGGCACTGGGATGCACAAGCATTTGAGAGCTGAAAGAGAGGCTCCACATCCTACTGGTGGGGAAAAAGGGGAATGTAGGATGTGAAAAGTTTATAACAGTGGCTGGCCATGGGATCATGTCTTAAATTGTTAGGACTTATCCAATTTTAATGGAGAAAGAGGAGGAATCCGATGGAGGTGGAAATGATCAGGTGTCAGAGATCATGAGTCATTCTTTTGCACTTTCTCTTGACCTCTGAAGACCAGCAGCAGCACTGGTGAGAAGGCTAGAACTAACTGTTATGTGCTAACTGTAAACCAGAAAAAATGTCAGCTGGCCCATGTCAATATTATGTTTCAGTGGTCTTAGCCTTAGAATTGTATTTTTCCTGGTTTTTTATGAATCATAAAGCTTAAGTTGTGCATGATTGAAACTTGAATATTATTTCCACAGGCTTTTGAAGATATTTATATTGAAAGGAAAAAGACCATTAAGATTATCCTGGAGTATGCAGACAAGATCTTCACTTACGTCTTCATTCTGGAAATGCTTCTAAAATGGATAGCATATGGTTATAAAACATATTTCACCAATGCCTGGTGTTGGCTGGATTTCCTAATTGTTGATGTAGGTACTTTTGAGTACATTTTAAAAGAGGATTTATTCTTACTGTGTGTTGTGAAAAAACCTTCACCAGTATTGTATATTATCATATTTTAATTTTGTTAAGCTTCATATACTTTCAGGCTATAGGTTTATTCTTTTAGAAATATTAGCACAGCCAGTGGAAATATATCTGTGAGGAATATTAGAACAGAAATCATTCAACAAATGTAAATTATTTCTGTGACATTGTAACATTTATAATTGAGTTTTTTATGTTTTCTGCAAAGGAGATGTGATTTTTTTTTTTTTTAAAAAAATATGATTTGAATGTCATTCCTGTTAAGAATAAAACAAAATTTAGAAGTGGGAGATGATAAAAGGGCAGAGACACAGATTAAAGAGAGGAAATGATGATTATTCACAATGTAAAATTGGAAGATAAGAGAGGATGAGGGGTATGTCAAGTTGGCTGATATGTGAGATAAATTTTTCTAAAAATCATTATACAAATACAAAGTTAACTTTGTATTTGGGGAGAGAGAAGTCATGAAATTTTAAAATATCTATCTCAGACCCAATTATAGGAAAAAACAAAATGAGACACAATTGTCTCTATCTCAAATATGCAACTTGCTCTTCATCTCCAGAATGGCAGTGGGGCAGAGGAGTAGGCATTATTATTAATGTAATAATTTTAGATAATAAATTCAAAGAATTGTTGAATACTTGGATGATGGAAAATACATAGTAATTCTTTAGTTTACATATTATTTTAAGAAAGCAGAAATATTTTTACAGGCTTCTGATTGAGATAGAGAAGAAATCTTAAAACAGTCAGTGAGATCAAGGACTCTCAAATAGAAACTAACAGTACAATACCCACTATTATCATTTCATTGAATGTACTCTAATTATTTTATATTTTAATAATATAATTTAATAATATATATGACATATTTTGTATTAATTAAAATGACTTTCTTACATTGTTTTATAACCTCAATCTCCCAGTTCTTACTTTTCTCAGAATGATATGTTCTTTATCTTTTACTAATTCTTCTAGATTTTCAGAAACCTAACCTTTGTGTTTAGGGAAGAAACATCCTATAATCAGTCATACTTTTTAGAGATTTGTTTTCCATATGATGCCTGACATAATTAGAAGTCAACACGCAAATTTTTATATGCCAATAAGTGCTTTAAAATTTAACTAAGGGTTTGCATTATCGAGCTTTTAAGAAAAGTTGAATTCATACAGCATCATACATGGATTAGAAAATCACAAGTAAGCATGATCATAAATAGTAAAATCTGACTGCAAAATGTTACCAAATTAGTCATATTTACTGAAAAGTTCAATTTCTCAACTGTTATTCAAAGCTTCATAAACTTTTGGCTTCTGGCCAGGCGTGGTGGCTCACGCCTGTAATCCCGGCACTTTGAGAGGCCGAGGCGGGTGGATCACCTGAGGTCACGACTTTGAGACCAGCCTGGCCAATATGGTGAAACCCCGTCTCTACTAAAACATACAAAAAATTAGCCAGACATGGTGTCGGGCACCTGTAATCCCAGCTACTCAGGAGGCTGAGGCAGGAGAATCGCTTGAACCCAGTAGACAGAGGTTTCAGTGAGCCGAGATCGTGCCACTGCACTCCAGCTTGGGTGACAGGGTGAGACTCCATCTCAAAAAAATATAGTAATAATAACTTTTGTTTTCTTAATCACACAACATATTAAATGTTAAAAACAATAACTTTTTTTCTATAATATGTAACGTGAACAAATTTTTAACATAGCTATGTATTACACCTTATATGTGTTATCTTGGGTTTCCTCTATGAGAATTCTAACTTTTGATATAGTAATGATTTCTTGTTGTTTTTCAATTAATCATTCATATATCAAGTTATCAGTTACTGCCTAGAAAATGAAAAATGATAAAATGGGTATTTTTGTAATATAGTAGTTTTGAAGAAAGGCTGCCCCAAATAAGAAGAAATTATAGAAGGAATGTAGATTTCCTTTTCTCTTAAACTGTAAATATGACGGGGTCTCTCTCTTAAAAAATTATACAATATTTTAGATGTTTTAAAAATCTTTAAAATATTATCATAAATATACTCATTTTCATCACTCAGTGTAAGAAACGAAGGTTTACAAGTAAAATTGAACTTATTTTAAATTAAGAGATATGGTTGTTTAATGGAAATTGTTTTATATTTGAAAATTTAAAGTGATGATTCTCAATGAGTATAACCTACTGTTCAGGGGTATGTAATGTGCAGAAATCAGGGAGATAAACAACTCCAATTTGAAATATTATTTAATATTTTGGAAACGAACAAATATAATGCAAAGCACAGAGAGTAAAGCTCCACACAATATTCTTGCTGATAGAGATGCAAATTTCAGGACGCAGATTTGGGGGAGTGGCTGATTTTTTTTTTTTTCCTGAAAAGTATAGAAACTTATCTACAGCAGTTGTTCTTGAAGCATAGTCTCAAAACTGAAAACTTGGCACATGTAGGTGAGAACTCATAAGAGATGCAAATTCTGCCCCCAACCCCAAGACCTACTGAATCAGAAACTCTGGGGTTGGATGCGGCAAATCGTTGTAACAAGCCCTACAGATGATTCTGTTGTATATTCAGATTTCAGAACTGCTTATATTATTTGCTACGCAGAGAATGGACTCGTCTGATTTCTGCAGGCTTCTGGGTTATTTGAAACTTACTTGATTAAACAGTGTTCATCAGTACAGGCATATATTTGTATATATACATGTGTGTTTATAGAAAGATATGAATATATATGCATATATATTCTCAGTTACAAACTATACCATAATCTTCTTAATAATATGCATATATTCCGTGTCATAAAACTCACTTAACAGTGGCTTGGAGAACAGACCTATTAGTATTTTAGGGGCTGTATCAATTATAACAGACAAGTCTTAGTCTACCTTTTATTGCTGTAACTGAATACCTGAGATTGGTTAAAGTATTCAATAAAGAAATTTATTTCTTAAAGTTCTGGAAGCTGGGAAGTCTAAGGTGAAGGGTCCACATCTGGTGAGAACTTTCTTGCTGGTGGGCACACTGGAGAGTCCCAAGGCAGCTCATGGCATCACATGGCGAGGGGTGTTCACTGAGAGCCAAACTGGGTTTTATAATAAGCCCACTCTTGTGATATCTAACTCACTCCCATGATAACCCATTAAGCCCTTACTCTATATTCCATTCATGAAGGCAGAGCCTTCATGACCTCATCACCGTTTAAAGGCTCTGCCTCTTAATACTGTTACATTGGGAATTAAGTTTCAACATGAGTTTCAGAAGAGACAAACATTCAAACTACAGCAAAACATTAAAAACATTTTTTTTTTCTGATTAAAGAGGGAGCATACATATTTGCAAGTGTTCCTAAGTGGAAAATAATGGATGTGAATGACTGGGCAAATTTAAGAGTGGCATGAGGAGCAATTTATTCTGCTAAATACATAGCTTTAGGAATTAAAAAAAGCCATGTTACATTTAGTGAGACATTTGGAAATACTACATGAGGATGAGCACTTTCAAACACCTCCTGCTTCATAAATCAGTTTACCTGTCTCTGATGGTAACGGCAATGAACTTTTCGTGAACAATGACTTTTTCTACTCCTGAAATAGAGAAATATATAAAGTTGGCTCTCATGTGTTCCTATTCTTCCCTTGAAAACTTGAATCTCTCAGTCACTAACTTATTCGTAATGAAGAACTGCATTCCAGACATTTTTCTTAGACATCGTCTCCTGCTACACAGGATGTGAGGCAAATGAATATTTTCCATGGAACTAATTCAGAGAGTAAATGCATTTATAGATCCAGATCTAAGGTCATTGAGGAGCTCATTGCTGTGTAACTGAAATGTGTATAGATTGTATTGCTGTTCATGTTCTTTCTTAAGATAATTTACGATAAGAACTCAAGTTTCTTTTGGATACTGGTTATGGTAATTGAGGCCGATCTATCTAACATGATGAAGCTCTTATTATATCTATATTGATTGTGAAGCCAATGAGATCAGCTACTCGCATTCTTTCTTCAGTACAATTGTGATTTTTCTCCCATGAAAAACTATTTGGTAGATCTTTGGTGCTAATCCTTAGAAATTGTAAGGCAGAAGCAATCTCATTGAGAATTTGCCCCAACTCAAAATCATGAGTCTTCAAAATGTTTTTTAATAAGATTTATACTAAGACATAGATTTAGTTGAGTGAATACCACACTTTTAGGGCTTAGCTTCACAATCACACACTTCATTTTGACCTGAGTTTTATAATTAAAATGTTCACCATTGTTCTAATTAAATTTTTAGATTTAATAAGCAATTACAAAACAATTGATTACAAAAGTGTGAAAAGCATATGCATGATTTCTATTCAAACAGAATAAACAACTTACTTTGCTTACATTATTTCTTCTTATTTTGGTTAACCTTCTTTTAAATCTATTTCCTTACAGAAACATCCACCTTACCCTATTTTTAGGCATTGACTGCACAACTCCATATATACAATCTTACTGTTCCTGTTGAGTTACTTTTAGTGAGTTTCAAAATTGACTTTTTCCTTTTATGCTTCATCATTTCATTGACACAATTAATGAAAATGTTATTTTTATAGGTTTCTTTGGTTACTTTAGTGGCAAACACTCTTGGCTACTCAGATCTTGGCCCCATTAAATCCCTTCGGACACTGAGAGCTTTAAGACCTCTAAGAGCCTTATCTAGATTTGAAGGAATGAGGGTAAGAAAATACTAAACTTTATAATATTCTTATTTTTTAATGGGGTTTAAAATATAAAAACAATGGGTATGTAGAAATTATGAGTTGTTTCTATTTACATAAATACCTGGGCTGTTTATGTATGTGTGTGTACATGCATATACATATATACACATGCATACATATGTATATTATGCATATAATAGTATGCATATGTATACTATATATAGTATGCATTTATATACTATATACAGTATGCATATATACTATATATATTATGCATATGTATGGCATATATATGCATATTATATATACTAATATATATGCATATTACATATACTAATAGTATATATGCATATTATATATACTAATGGTATATATGCATACTAATATATAAATACTAATTATAGCATTAATTAAATAGTATATTACAAAAATAGTATAATACTCATTAGTATATACTGGCATATTACTAAAAATAGTATAATACTAATTAGTATATACTATTATATAATATATACAGAATATGAAATACTATATATAAAATATGCATATATAGTATATGTATGTATAGTATTTCATTTACTGTACATATTAGTATATATATGCATCCTCTATATATATACACACACAGTATTTCAGTGCATATTGTTTAACAAGGGACTAAGTTAATCACAGTAATCCTGCCTTTATGTAATATTGTCAAACAATAGAATGATCCAAATGAGTGACTTTTTCCATATTAAATGGAAATCTTCCCTGTGCTAGGAAGTCCAAGTGAAAGGGGAAACTATTAGTCCTAACATCATCTCTCATACATAAGTAGTCAAAGACCTACTTATACCAGGTGTTCAAATAATATTTGTTTAAGGAACTACCTGGGTAAGGAGCATTAGAAAAGATAGGTAAGTGAGACAGCATCAGCCATCACATTTAATTTCACCTTTAAAATAACATTTGCAAAGTAAGTGGAATTATAACTAAATTATATTTGAGAAAACTAAAGCTTAGAGAGTTTACTTAATTTGCACTTAGGCTGCAGAGTGCCTGAAAAGATACTCAATTAGCAGAGACAAACAAGTTATAATGAATAACAACTACCATAACCTAGCTTTAAGGATTGTATTAAACCAGCAACTTTGTAACAGACACGGAGGACAACAACTTTATTTTCTGTAATTAGTCCATATCCTCATGTGTTCATACTCTTCTAAAATTTCTTCTCCAGATTTATACCTGCTATTTTATGCCTCTCTTCTGGAATCCTTCCCCTGCCCTGCCCCAATCCTAACCCGTCCGTATATCAGACAAACACCTATCTGTCCTTTAAGGCTCAATTTAAAGTTGCCTTGTCTGTCCACCAGCAGACATAACTGGATATTCTCCCTCTGTTCAGACACCTAAAATCCTCATTGTATTGTATTTTACTTATTTGTTTACTTAACTGCCTCCGTACCTTACCATCTCTGAGCAATTTAACATGGAGATTAGTCCAGCTTACTGATACTTTAAGTGTGGTTTACTGACCAGCTATTAGCATTATCTACAAACTTATTAAAAAGACGGGCGGATCATGAGGTCAGGAGTTCGAGACCAGCCTGGCCAATATGGTGAAACCCCATCTGTACTAAAAATACAAAAAATTACCTGGGCATAGTGGTGCTCACCTGTAGTCCCAGCTACTAGGGAGGCTGAGGCAGAAGAATAGCTTGAACCCGGGAGGCGGAGGTTGCAGTGAGCTGAGATCATGCAACTGCACTCCAGCCTGGGCAACAGAGCAAGACTCTGTATCAAAAAAAAAAAAAAAAGTAAATTCTTGGATCTCACCCCAGACCTACTGAGTCAGAAACTCCAGGATGGGGATAAGAAAGTTGGGTTTTAACCAGCCTCAAGAGAACATTAGAGATCTTTCAGCCTACCAAATCTTCACTGTTATCCCTACAAACCTAATTATGACTGCAATCTCTGCTATTTTAAGTATCCAGTGTATAATGGTTTCCAACTATATAAGAAAGATCATGATTATACAAAAAAGTTCATAAGCACAATTCAAAAATATTCTATCTACAAGTTGAAAATTACAAGTTTCATTTTGTGCAGAAAGGTGGTATTAGAATTCATTGATATTAACTTAATTTTTTGAGCATCAATAGAATGTTACAATCTATCAGAACTTTCCCCTACAAAACCACTTCCTTCAGTGATTAAGCCAGCCCACTATTTAACTCTGTTTGCTCTTTGTTCTTTAACTGTATTACAGGTGAATTGGATGCAGGAGAATAGTTTAGTATATTTTGAGGGGCAAATGTCTATTTAGTTACATTTGTTAACTATGCAAAAATAGACATACATTCATGCCGCAGGCCTAATTTTGAAGGATAAATGAAATAATGAAATAATGCATTTGAGGCATATTGTGGTCATCTTGTTTGAGTCCTTAGGCTCTTTAGCTTTCCCAACTGGCTTCTCATCAGACCAATAGGTGCCTGTCTTTCTCAGAGACCCATGATTCCATCATTACTCACATTTTTTAGAAAAACATTTTAAACACCGACTATGTGTCAGGTGTTGTGGTATAAAAAACACAGAGTACAGTGGTACATAGACACCGGTCCCCAAAGAGTGAGTAGGGTCAATGGTTACAAGAGAGACAGACAGGGGCACATAATGATACAGGAATATACAGGAGGGAGTGGCTATCCAGGGAAGTCTGGGAAGACATCACAAGGAGGTGACATTTCAGACATTTCATGACTGAAGAGTAAGCCCCAAATCATAGGCAGATAGGCATTCAAGGCAGTGATACCACATGGTAGGGAGGCACAGAATAGAGTGTGCAAGATGTGCTTGGTCAGTGACTAGATGTATCAGTGTGCCTAGGTGATAAACATAGCAGGGGAGGGCAGCAGGAAATGAGCATGAAAAGGTAGGCTCTATTAAGAGCTGGCTACTTTGAACTTCATTTTCTATTCCTATTCCTCCTAATCTTTTCTGAGGTCACATAGACTATAAGAATCTGATGAAAATAAGAATGGTCTTTCCAGAAAGACAGCACAACCATAATGTTTGTTATATAATTTCATGCCCCCAGGGAACCTCTACAGGTCCATGAACTCCAGATAATCATTGCTCTGGACCAAAGGTCAACAAACCCCAGCCTGTTTTTGTAAAGAAAATGTTCTTGGAACCCAGCCATACCAGGTTGTTTATGTATGACCTATGACTACCATGGCAGAGTTGAATAGTTGCAAAGGAGATAGAACCCACAAAGCCTAAAAATATTTACAAAAATGTTTGCAAACGTCCTCCCTAGATGATCTGATTATTAGTCAGAGATCCTTAGTATTTCTCTATTTTAAAGCATCTTGAGAACCTGCTTAATACATTGCAGAAAAGAAGGATCCCAGTGCTCCTTCCCTAACAGGTTAATCTTTAACACATTTGTACTTGAATGGGAGCTCAAGCTGAAGTGTAAGATGACAGGTAGGTTTTGAAGGATTAAGTAAATGAGAAAATCTGGAGAGTGTTAAATGCTACAGCAATTGCCCTGGAGGAAAACTGGAGTGGCAAGACAAACTGGTGATCAATAGCAGTACAAATGCTGAAAAGCAGAAATAAAGAAAGGATTAAAGAAAAACTCTTCCTAATTTTTGCCTTAACCGAGGCCAGCACTATATATATTTAGTCAAAGTCTTACATATAAAGTATTTAGAGTAATAATAATAAATTTTAAAAGATTGCTCTTATTTCGTAGAACCAGCCAAATCTAAAGGATTCAAACCATTTAAAGATTCTCAATCCTTTTGTAGACAATGTCTCAAAAAAAGAGAATAAGAAAAGGAAATAATTAAATTAAATTAAAATGACATCCAGTCATAATTCCAGCTGATATACACCAATAGTTTCTCTATGGGGGAATCTTTAATGGTGGTAATAATAGGATCATGAACATTTAAATGTATATAAATATATATTTTTCACTTATGTTTATACATTTCTTTTTTTTCCAGAGTGTACAGATTTTACAGGTTTACCTTATCAATAACAGGTTTTGGTTTATTATTTTTATTTTACATTTATTTAAGCTATTATATTATCTTAGTTATTTTGCCTTATATTTTGCTAATAATTTTATTGTGTGATAATCATGCAATTTGTAAGCCTTGTGATCACAGAGTTCATGTCTTATTTCGTCTTGCTTGGCACACTGCTGAGTGTAGAGTAGGCATTTAATAAACATGAGTCAGTTGGTTGGTTTGGTGTCTTAGATATTTAAAGGCGGCTTTTCTAATTTATGTCTGCATGGCATTTCTTTCATGTTGCCTATTTAACATCTTACTAATCCTAATCATGCTTTTCTTTCTTTTGAATACTAGGTGGTTGTGAATGCACTCATAGGAGCAATTCCTTCCATAATGAATGTGCTACTTGTGTGTCTTATATTCTGGCTGATATTCAGCATCATGGGAGTAAATTTGTTTGCTGGCAAGTTCTACGAGTGTATTAACACCACAGATGGGTCACGGTTTCCTGCAACTCAAGTTCCAAATCGTTCCGAATGTTTTGCCCTTATGAATGTTAGTCAAAATGTGCGATGGAAAAACCTGAAAGTGAACTTTGATAATGTCGGACTTGGTTACCTATCTCTGCTTCAAGTTGTAAGTGTCCCCTTTCATGAATGCTTGGTATTTTAATAGATATTGGTCAAAGGATATAAGTTATTCTTTAAATAGTCTATTAATTATAAATTGAAGATAACATACTGTGTGGTTTTTAAAACAGTGCCAGTCTTGGCTGGGCGCAGTGGCTCATGCCTGTAATCTCTTCACTTTGGGAGGCCGAGTTGGGCAGATCATGATGTCAGGAGTTCGAGACCAGTCTGGCCAACATAGTGAAACCCTATCTCTACTAAAAATACAAAAAAATTAGCCAGGTGTGGTGGCAGGCGCCTGTAATCCTAGCTACTTAGGAGGCTGAGGCAGGAGAATCGCGTGAACTCGGGAAGCGGAGGTTGCAGTGGGCCAAGATCGCGCCACTGCACTCCAGCCTGGGCTACAGAGCGACACTCTGTCTCAAAAAAAAAAAAAAAAAAAAAAAAAAAGTGTTGGTCTTTCCTAGAATGTGTTCCTGCATGAATGAGAAGCATGGGTTCTGTTGCATTTGAGTTATTAATTTATAATTGATTCTTTGGTGTCATGTGGACTCCCATCTTGCATCATTCAAATATTGCTTCAAAAACGAACGTTTTTAGACTTCCTGCTTCACACTATGAAGGGATGAGAGGAACTTCCTACAGGCATGGAAAACCCTTTAAAAAATGGAGAAAAGATGTTTCCTGTCTTATTCATAAAATTTTCCTTCACCTTTAAAAAATAAAAGGTTATGTGCAAAATTCACAGGCAATTGTAACAATTTGGAAATAATTAACCAGGACTAAGATTTAGAATGTTACTTGGGCATATGTCCTTTTTTAAAAAAAAAATCTTTATATTAAATGGACATGTTGAATACAGCAAAACTTACTAGTATTACTTAATAATTGTGGTAACATTAAACAGACAAAACTATGTTTATGGCTATTTTAGAATATGAGCTTAACATTCAGATTCTATTAATGTTATTCTTAAAGGCAACGTTTAAGGGATGGACAATTATTATGTATGCAGCAGTGGATTCTGTTAATGTAAGTATTGATTATCTTAGCACTAAACTTTATTTTTAAAAGCTTCTTAGTTTATTTCAGTGATTTCCAAACTATAACTTCATGAAGCCCTTGGGACTCACACAGACAATGAAGAACATCCACATGATAGTAGCCTAGTGGTTGTGAGTACAGCAGTTGGAGATAGAGCCCGATTCAAATTCTAGCTGTACCACATCATCCAAGCTCTACAACTGACTTTGGGCAAATTACCTTACCTTCTTGAGACTTAGTTTATTTGTCTATAATTTAGTGAATCTATCATTTGTCTAATAAATGTCTATAATCATCCAATGCGTACTCCATAGTGTTGTGAGGACCCAACAAGAAAATAGAAGCAGAGCACTTAGTGCAGGCTGGCATTACTAAATGCTCAGTAAATATTCACTTATCAAAATAAAAATAAAATAATTTTAATGTATAGCTTTTACTCTTTTTACATTTTAAAACACCTTGGATGAGTTTATGTGGAATAAGTTCCATGCTAAGAAACTTTAATGATTACTCCGTAGGTAATATTTTTATAAAATCTAATAAAGACATATTTGGAATCAAATGAAAATACATGGCAAAATGTATATAAATATGATAATGTCTCATTTACGGTACTTTTGGAAATCATAGTATGTCACTTAGTTATTGAATTTTCCTACCAATATGAGCACAAATATGCATATGATTAAGCCCTTTGTAGTTATTTGAAGATTATATTATTTATTATATAAGTATGTAATAAATAATAAGTATGTAATGAATACATGTTGAATAAATTGTTAAGAGTGATTATGTTAAACCTCAACAATGCTATGGCTTCTTAAATCCTATGTTTACCTAGAATAGCACTGTTTGAATTACCTTGTCAAACCATGTGAAAAAGAAAATAATGAATGTTATTGTCCATATAATGCTAACTTTTGTAAATTTTATAGGTAGACAAGCAGCCCAAATATGAATATAGCCTCTACATGTATATTTATTTTGTCATCTTTATCATCTTTGGGTCATTCTTCACTTTGAACTTGTTCATTGGTGTCATCATAGATAATTTCAACCAACAGAAAAAGAAGATAAGTATTTCAAATATTTTTCATTACATTGAAAGGGATGAACAATTATTTTCCAAAAAAGATAATGTAAAGTTTAATTTGATATCAAGTCATGATTAGTTTTATTAGAACTTCATTTGTTTTTCAAATAATTGACTAGTATACAATTACAAATATGCTTAATCTTATTCATTTTTGCACAGAAAACAATTTTCTAAATAATAGGTTCTGGCTAACTTATGGTTTAGGTTAAACCCATAGGTTTCGAGCAATATATCAACTATTCTGTTTTTTCCAATGTTTCCTATAGAGGATTGAATAATTAAGAAAAATCAATATACTATTTATTCAAAACACATTTTATAAGTAGTTATTTATTTTATTTTGTGTAATATATATTGGGGAGACCAATGTAAGATATGGTTCCTGAGCTCAAGGAGTTTATATCATAGCAGAATAAATAACACAGGTAATGAAAATTAAGACTTGTTGAATACTGTAATTTGGGCAATCTTCTGAAATTTTTAATTAATTAAACTTCACATCAACTGTATTAGTTTCTTTGACCTATGAGAACAGGATAATACAAACCTGAGGGCTTAAAACAAGAGAAATATATTCTCTCACACTTTTGGAGGTTAAAAGTCCAAATTCAAAGTGTCAGCAGGTCCATGTTCTCTTTAAAGCCTCTAAGGAAGTATATTTTATTGCCTCTTCCAGCTTCTGGTAGCCCAGGTGTTTCTTGGTTTATGGCAACAGAACTCCAATCTCTCCCTTCATAGTGACATGCCATTTTCCCTCTGTGTGTCTTTCTCCTCTACTAGTAAGGATGCCAGTCACACTGGATTAAGAGCCCACTCCACTCCAGTATGACTTCATCTTAATTACATCTGCAATGACATTATTTTCAAATAAGGTCACATTCTGAAGTGCTAAGGGTTAGGACTTATATGTACCTTCTTAGGGCACACAATCCAACCCATAACATCAATCACAAAAGGTATTATTACAGAGTCTCTTTCATAAATGAGGAAAGGCGCAGAGGTTAAGTGACTTACCCAAGGTCATATATTGAGTATGTGATGAAGGTTAGATAGTGTCAGTAGTAAATTCGATGTATCTTGTACTCTATTAAACTCTCTACTATGCTCTATCCCCAAATACTAAAATCATGATAAATACAATAAGAAAAATTAACAAGCACAAAAAATATACATGACAGTCAGAGTAAAAATAGATGCTGCTATAGAATGGTTTATGAAATATGTGACAATTGAGAAGGCTTTGGAAGGTGAGAAAGAAGACATGTAGCAACTGAGAGGCAAAAGAATGGCTAACCCACATGGAGGGAAACAGAAATGAATGAGCAAATGAATTGTGTTGATAAAAGAGGCAGCAGTTCAGGGGGGATAGCAATGCTTTTGGTTTTGAAGAAATTTAAGATTTGGAGAAATAGTAAAAGATGAGGTTTTGACCTGCCTGAGATTAGATATAAAAAGCCGTATTAGACCTTTTTTAGTAGTAGCTGGTGTTTCATTCATATATGCTGAGTAGGGAAGAACATGCAAGCAGGAGATTGATGTTTATTAAGACTCCATGATATGTCAGATCCTGTGTAAAATACTTCTAACAAAATTGTAGTCAAATTTTACAACAAATCTAAAAGACATAGTATCCTCATTTAACCTCTCAGAAAAATTATCTTATTTGCACATGGCCTTATTGCAAATAAGACAGCTAATAAAAACTGTCTTATTTGCATATGGCCTGCCAGTTTCATTATGGATCTAGCTCCGGAATTGCTTTTTCTAGAGTCTGAGACTGAGCTTTAAAAAAAATTAATCTAGCGGTGATGCACAAAATGACTAGGGAAAGACCAAGGACTATTTCAGACCCTGCTTGACCTGCCACCTGGACCACACTTAGTCTCCAAATTAGTCCTGTGTGGCAATGGAGAATAGGAAATATGTTCCATTAAAACATTTTAGAGGGTAGAATCTACAGTATTGCTTGTGATTTGCAAGAGATAAAGGAATCTAACTCTGGAGTTTCTTGTCAACTAACTGAGATACTCTGGTTGTGGTACCACCTATATATAAAAAGAGATCTTTGGAGACTAAATGGTAGAATTACAAAAGAGAATAATAATTTCAGGTACAAGCTTAGCATCTAAGAAGACAGATGTACATGTACCAAAATGTCATTAGTGTGCATGATTGACTATTCACAAGTAGACAAAAATTTAGTAAATATTGCATTATTTATCCTGACATTTACAAATACAGATGTTTATTTTTAAAGATTTTTAAATCTCATGTTCCATTTTACATTTTATAAAGTGTACCCTGATTTTCAATTTATTTTTCTCAACTTAAGCTATATATATGTGTGTGTGTAATATATAAGCACACACAAGTAATTCCTCAGTCTTCCCTGCATAGGATAAATTAAACATGTCTAGAAAGAGCAGTATGAGCATCAATAAAACAGCCAACGTCCAATTGACTTTAATCTTCCTGCTTGTTAATGTTATTCTGACAACAACATTTCTACTGCAGGAAGTAAAATAGGATGGGTTGATACTACCACCACTAAAGTCAGGAAAGAGTTACTGATTTAGAAGCATCAAAAACTCATATCCCCTATCATTCTTCCAGTATTTCATCTTGCAATCTAAGTATAGCTTTTATTTTCTGACCTTTTCTGAATGATTTAGAATTTCTTTCCACTCTTCCCTGAAAAAACATGTCCAACACTTCAATTAGTTAACACATGCTATGTAGAAGTACGTAGTAGATGCTTTGTGATGAATTCATTTATTCCAAAGGAAAAAAAAACAAATGAAAGTGGTATCCTTTTATTTGCCTTTCCTAATTTTAATTATTGTGGTAAGAACACTTAATATGAGATCTACCTGCTTAACAAAATTTTTAAGTATACTATATATATTGTTAACTATAGGCAGGAAGTACTACAGGAAGTCCCTAGAACTTATTCATCTTGCATAATTGAAACTTTATTCCTGTTGAATAGCAATTCTCCATTCTCTCATCCTTTCATGCCCTGGCAATCACCATTCTTCTCTCTGTTTCCATGAGTTTGACTATTTTAGTTACTTCATAGAAGTGGAATTATGCAATATTTTCTCTGTGACTTCACTCAGCATAAATTTATCCAGGTTCATTCAAGTTGTTATATATGGCAGGATTTCCTTCTTTATAAGGCCGAATAGTGTGTGTTTGTGTGTGTGTGTGTGTGTGTACACGCACACGCAGGTATACAAATACCACATTTTCTATCCCATCATTCATCAATAGACATTTAGGTTGTTTTCATATTTGGATATAGTAAATAGTGCTGAAGTGAACATGGAAGTGTGGACTCTGAGATCCTGAGTTCAAATTTTTAAAATACGCTCAGATGTGGCATTGCTAGATCATATGGTAGTTATATTTTTAATTTTTTCAGGAACTTTCATACTGTTTTCTATGGCAGCTATATCATTTTACATTCCAACAATATACAAAGGTTTTAATTTCTCCATATCCTTGCCAACACCTATTATCTTTTGATTTGGGTGGTTTTTGTTTTTGTTTTTGGTAATAGCCATTCTAGCAGGTATGAGATGATAATCTCATTACAGTTTTTTATTGTTGTTTGTTTGTTTGTTTTTGAAGGAGTCTCGCTCTGTCACCAGGCTGGAGTGCAGTGGCGTGATCTCGGCTCACTGCAACCTCCGACTCCCTGGTTCAAGTGATTCTCCTGCCTCAGCCTCCCAAGTAGCTGGAATTACAGGCATGTGCCACCATGCCCAGCTAATTTTTGTATTTTTAGTAGAGATGGGGTTTCACCATGTGGGCCAGGATGGTCTTGATCTCCTGACCTCATGATCCACCCACCTTGGCCTCCCAAAGTGCTGGGATAACAGGCATGAGCCACCACACCCGGCCCTCATTAGTTTTTATTTGAATTTTCTGATGATTAGTGATATTGAGCATCTTTTCATATACCTGTTGGCCATTTGCATGCCTTCTTAAGTTGCAGGAGTTCCGTATATATTTTGGATATTAACCATTTATTAGATATATAGTTGGAAATATTTTCTCCCATTCTGTAGGTTGCTTTTTCACCCTCTTGAATGCTTCCTTTTTTTTCCCAAAGCTTTTTAGTTTGATATGGTCTCAATTGTCTATTTTTGCTCTTGTTTGAATTTTGGAGTCATTTCCAAGAAATCATTGTCAGGAACAGTATCATGAAGCTTTCCTGCTATGTTTTCTTCTACGAGTTTTACAGTTTTCAGATCTTAGGTTTAAAAGTTTAATCTATTTTGAGTTTATTTTTGTGTATAAGAATTCAATTTTATTTTTTTATATGTGAATATCCAGTTTTCCCAACATCATTTGTTGAGTGGCCTCTTTTCTATTGTGTATTTATTCTTGGCACCCCTGTTGAATATGAGTTAACTATTTATGCATAGGTTTATTTCTGGGCTCTCTATCCTGTTTCATTGGCCTATATATTTGTTTTATGTCAGGACCATACTATTTTAATTGTTGTAGCTTTGTTACACATTTTGAAATGAGGACCTGTGGGACTGGGTGCAGTGGCTCATGCTTATAATCCCAGCAACTTGGGAGGCTAAGGCTGGAGGATCACTTGTGGCCGAGAGTTTGAGACCAGCCTGGGCAAGATAGAAAGACTCCTTCTCCACAAAGATATTTAAAAATTAGCCAAGCATGATGGCACACACCTATAGTCCTAGCTACTTAGGAGCCTAAGGTGGGAGGATCACTCAAGCCCAAGAGTATGAGGCTGCAGTGAGCTATGATCATGTCTCTGCACTCTGGCCTGGGCAACAGGGTGAGATCTTCTCTCTCAATAAATACATAAATAAATAAATAAGAAATGAGAAAATGTGATTCTTCCACTTTGTTCTTTTTTCTTAAGATTGCTTTGGCTATTCAGAGTCTTTTGTGGTTCCATATGAATTTTAGGGTTTTTTTTTATTTTAGTAAATAATGCTATTGGGATTTTGATATGTACTGTATTGAATTCACAGATCACTTAGGGTAGTATGGGCATTTTAACAATATTAAGTCATTTAATTCATGAATACTGGATCTTTCCATTTATTTGTGTCTTCTTTAATTTCCTTCATGAACATTTTGTAGTTTTCAGTGTATACATTTTCAATGCCTTGGTTAAGCATATCCTAAGTATTTTATTTCTTTTGATGTTATCATAAATGGGATTTCTTTCCTAATTTTCTTTTCAGATTGTTTATCATTAGTGTATAGAAACAGAGGTGATTTTTGTATGTTGATTTTATATCCTTCAACATTTAGTAAATTTGTTTATTAGTTCTAACAGATTTTCCTGACATGTGGAGTCTTTAGGGTACTCTCCATATAAGATAATGTCATCTGTAAACACTTTTTTCTTTCAGATTGGGATGTCTTTTACTTGTTTTTCTTGCCTAATTTCTCTGGCTAGGACTTCTAGTGCTGTGTTAAATACAAGTGGCAAGAGAAGCCATATTTGTCTTATTCCTGATCTTACAGGAAAGTTTTTTAGTTTTTCACCATTGAATATGATGTTAGCTGTGGGATTTTCAAGTAGTCTTTATTATCATGAGGTATATTTCCTCTGTTCTCATCCATTTGTGCTACTATAACAGAATACCACAGACTGGGTAACTTATAATGAACATAAACCTTATGGGATCACAGTACTGGAAGATGGAAAGTTCATGATTGAGGAGCTGTCTGGTGAGGTCTTATTTGTTGCATCATAACATGCTGTAAGGTATCACATGGCACAAAGAGAGAATAAGTGAGAAAAGGAGGCAGAACCTGCATGTTTAAAATGAACTCAATCCTGAGATGACAGCATTAATGCATTTAAAAGGGTAAAATTCTCATAACTTAAACACCTCTTAAAGGGCTCACCTCCCGATTCTGTCACAATGGCAGTTAAATTGCAACATGAGCTTTGGAGGGGACAAACCTTCAAGTTATAGCAACTTCTATACCTAGCTTTTGTTTTATTTTTTTAGTTTTTACCATGAAAGGGTGTTGAAATTTGTCAAATGCTTCTTCTGAATCTCTTTTGATGATCATGTGATTTTTATCCTTCTCAGATCATGTGGTGTATCACATTATTGGTCTGCATATGTTGAACCATCCTTGCATCCTAGGGATAACTCCCACTTGGTCATAGTACATGATCATTTAATGGGCTGTTGCATTCAGTTTGCTAATATTTTGATCAAGTTATTTGCATCTATGTTCATCAAGGATCTTGTTCTGTAGTATGCTTTTTTCTTTTTAAAAATTTGTTCATTTTTAATTGACAAAAATCGTGCTTATTCATGGGGTACAAAACAATGTTTTGATCTATATAAACATTGTAGAAAGATTCAATCACGCTAGTTAACATAACCATCACGTCACCCAGTTATCATTTTTTTGTGGTAAGAAAGTTAAAAAGCTATTCTTTCAGCAATTTTGAAATATACAATACATTTACTTTTTTCATTTCCTAATGTGTGACTTTTTTGACTTTTATTTTAAGTTCAGGGATACATGTACAGGATGTGCAGGCTTGTTACATAGGTAAACATGTCATGGGGGTTTGTTGTACAGATTATTTCATCACTGAGGTATTAATCCTAGTATGTATTAGTTATTTTTCCTGATCCTCTCCCTCCTCCCACCCTTCACCCTCCCATAGGCCCCAGTGTGTGTTGTTCCCCTTTATGTGTCCATGTGTTCTCATCATTTAGCTCCCACTTATAAGTGAGAACATGTGGTATTTGGTTTTCTGTTCCTGCCTTAGCGTCTTTTTTGGCCATTTAGCGTCTTTTTTATTCTATTCAAATGTTGGGATTTTTAACTATTTCTGTGAAAACTGACATTAGAATTTTGATAGGGACTACACTGAATCTGTAGATTATTTGGGGTAGTATGGACATTTTAACGATATTAATTCTTCCAACACATGAACATGAAATATATTACAATTTATTTGTGTCTTCCTCAGTTTTTTTTAATCAACTTTCATTTACTAATGAAAACGGCCTCCAGCTCCATTCATGTCCCTGCAAAGGATATGATCTTGTTTTTTTTTAATGGCTGCATAGTATTACATGGTATATATTTACCACATTGTCTTTATCCAGTCTATCATTGATGGTCATTTGAGTTGATTCCATGTCTTTGCCATTGTGAATAGTGCTCCAATAAACATATGTGTGCATGTGTCTTTATAATAGAACAACGTATTTCCCTTTAGGTATACAACCAGTAATGGGATTGCCGGGTTGAATGGTATTTCTGTCTTTAGGTCTTTGAGGAATTGCCACACAGTCTTCCATTACGGTTGAATTAATTTACACTCCCATCAACAGTGTGTAAGCATTCTTTTTTTCTCCACACCCTTGCCAGCATCTGCTATTTTTTGACTTTTTAATAATAGCCATTCTGACTGGTGTGAGATGGTATCTCATTGTCGTTTTGATTTGCATTTCTCTAATGATCAGTGACATTGAGCTTTTTTTATATGCTTGTTTGTTGCATGTGTGTCTTCTTTTCAGAAGTGTCTGTTCATATCCTTTGCCCACTTTTTAATGGGTTTTTTTATTTCTTGTAAACTCATTTAAGTTCCTTATAGATTCTGGATATTAGACCTTTGTCAGATACATAGTCTGCAAAAATTTTCTCCCATTCTGTAGACTGTCTGCTTACTCTGTTGATAGTTTCTTTTGCTGTGCAGAAGCTGTTTAGTTTAATTAGATCCCATTTGTTAATTTTTGTTTTTGTTGTAGTTGCTTTTGGTGTCTTCATCATGAAATATTTGCCCATGCCTATGTCCTGAATGGTATTGCCTAGGTTGTCTTCCAGAGTTTTTATAGTTTTAGATTTTACATTTAAGTCTTTAATCCATCTTAAGATTTATTCCTCTAGTCTAAATGAAAAATGTACATCCTTTGATCAACATTTATACTTTCTCCACATCCTCTTCCCCTAGTCCTATGGTAACCACCTTTATATACTGTTTCTGTAATGCTGACTTCTCATTTTTTATTTTTTATTTTACTTTAAGTTCTAGGGTACATGTACACAACGTGCAGGTTTGTTACACATGTATACATGTGCCATGTTGGTGGGTGGCACCCATTAACTCGTCATTTACATTAGGTATATCTCCTAATGCTATCCCTCCCCCCTCCCGCCACCCCATTTTACATGTAAGTGAGATCACGTGGTATCTGTCTTTCTGTACCTGGCTAATTTTGCTTAGCATAACGTCCTTTAGTTTCATTCATATTGGGATGAGTGAAAAAATTTGTTCTTTTAAAGTTTTGTATAGTAGTCCACTGTGCATACCTGTCACATTTTCTTTATTCATTTGTCTGTTGATGGGTACAGGTTGCGTCTATGGGTTAGTGCAAAACTAATTGAGGTTTTTGCCATTACTTTTAATTGCAGCGAAAGTAATGGTAAAAACTGCAATTACATTTGCACCAACCTAATATGTCTTGGTTCTTGTAAATAATGCTGAAATGAACACGGGAGTGCAGGTATACCTTTGACATAATGATTTTAATTCCTCTAAAGGAATTAAATATGTACCACTATATACCTAGAAGTGGAATTTCTGAATTACATGGTAATTGTATTTGTTTTTGGAACTTCCATGCTATTTTTCTCAAACACCTGTACTAATTTACATTTTCACTAACAATGTATAAGGGTTCCTTTTCCTCCACATCCTCATCAACACTTGTTATCATTCATCTTTTTGATAACAGCCATTCTAAGAGGTGTGAGGTAATATTTCATTGGGATTTTAATTTGCATTTTCCTGATGATTAGAGATGTTGAGCATTTTTTAATATATCTATTGGCCATTCATATCTCTTCTTTTGAGAAATGTCTGTTCAGATTATTTGCTGGTTTATTGATTTTCTAGGTGTTGAGTTGCTTGAGCTTTTTATGTATAATGTTGGATATTAGCCCTTTATCAGATGTATGGTTTGCAGATATTTTATTTCAATCCATGAGCTCTCTCTCCACTCTGTTATTGTTTCGTTTGCTGTAAAGAACCTTTTTAGTTTGATCTAATTCAACTTGTCTCTTATTATCTTTTGTTACCTGTGCTTTTAGAGTCCTAGCCAAGAAATCCTTGCCCAGATAAATGTCATAGAGCTTTTCTTTTGTGTTTTCTTCTAGTAGCTTTATAGTTTCATTTCTTTTATTTAAGTCTTTTACTTGTTTGGATTTTTTAAAATATGGTATGAGAAAGGTACTATTTCATTCTTTTGCATAAGGAATATTCAGTTTTCCCAACACCATTTATTGAAGAGATCGTCCTTTCCCCTATTGTTTATTCTTTGCACCTTTGTTGAAAATCAATTGACTATAAATAATTGGGTTTATTTCTGGGCTTTCTATCCTTTTCCATTAGCCAATATATCTGTGTTTATGCCAATAGCATAGCTTTATATTTTGAAATGAGAGAGTATTGTGCCTCTAGCTTTGTTCTTTTTGCTCAGACTGCTTTGGCCATTTAGCGTCTTTTTTATTTTATTCAAATGTTGGGATTTTTAACTATTTCTGTGAAAACTGACATTAGAATTTTGATAGGGACTACATTGAATCTGTAGATTATTTGGGGGAGGATGGACATTTTAACGATATTAATTCTTCCAACACATGAACATGAAATATATTACAATTTATTTGTGTCTTCCTCAGTTTTTTTAAATCAACTTATAGTTTTCAGTGTACAGATCTTTGACTTTCCTGGTTAAATTCACTTCAAAGTATTTTATTTATTTATTTTGATGCTGTTTTAAATAGGATTAATTTCTTAATTTCTTTGTTGGATACCTCATTGTTAATGTATAGAAATGGTACTGATTTTTCTATGTTGATTTTGCAAACTGCAACTTTACTGAATTTATGTATCAGTTTTAACAGTTCTCGGTAGAGTGTTCAAGGTTTTCTACATATAAAGATCATGTCATTAGCAAACACAGATAATTTTATTTCTTGCTTTCTTACATGGATATCTTTTATTTCTCTTTCTTGCCTAATTGCTGTGGATGGGATTTCTAGTACTATGTCAAAAAGAAGTGGTAACAGTCGATATCCTTGTCTTGTTCCTGATCTTAGAAGAAAAGCTCCCAACTTTTCAGTTTTTGCATAATGTTAGCCATGGGCTTGTCATATATGGCTTTATTTTGTTAAGGTACATTCCTTCCATATCCACTTTGTTGAGATTTTATTATGAACGTATGCTGGATTTTATCAAATGCTTTGTCTGCATCTAGTAAGATGATCATATGATTTTTGTTCTTATTTTGTTAATGTAGCATATCACATTTATTGATTTATGTATGTTTAACCATATTTGCATCCCTCAGATAAATCCCAAGTAATCATGGTGAATGATGTTTTAAATGTGCTAGGGAATTCAGTTTGCTAATATTTTGTTGAGAATTTTTGGATCTACGTTCATCAAGAATATTGGCCTGCAGTTTTCTTTTCTGGTAGCATACTCTTACGGTTTTCATATCAGTATAATACTGGCCTCATAAAATAAGTTTGACCTCCTTTTCAATTTTTTTGGAAGAATTTGAGAAGAATTCATATTACTTCTTTAAATAGAATTCACCAGTGACCTTTTCCTTTTTTGGGGGTGGGGATAGGAGACTTAATTTATTACTGATCTATTTTCTTTATCCCAGTATTGGTTTGTTCAGACGTAATATTTCTTGCTGATTTAGTCTTAGTAGGTTGCATGTTTCTAAAGATTAGTTCATTTCTTCTAGGTTATTCAATTTGATGGTTTATGATTGTTCACATTAATAGTTTATGATTCCTTGTATTTATGTGTTATCAGTGTTAGTCTCCCTTCTTTCATTTCAGATATTGTTTGAGTTGTCTTTTTTCCCTTGGTTAGTCTAGTTAAAGGTTTTTCAATTTTATCTTTTCAAAAAGCAACTTTTTAGTATTTGCTTTGTTTATTTCTATCCTTGTCTTTGTTATTTTCTTCCTTCTGCAAAGTTTGGGGGTATTTTGTTCTTCTTTTTCTAATCTCTAAGATGTAATATTAGGTTGTTTATTTGAGATTTTCCTTCTTTCTTTAATGTAGGCATTTATTACTATAAATTTTTCTCTCAGGGCTTCTTTTTCTACATTCCATACTATTTATTATCTTGTGTTTCCATTGTCATTGATCCCAAAATATTTTCTGTTTTTCCGTATAATTTCCTCTTTGACCCATTGGCTGTTCAGGAGCATGTTGTTTAATTTCCACATAATTATGAGTTGTTCAAGGTTATTCTTATTGACTTCTAGTTTCATGTCATCATGAACAGAAAAGGTACTTGATATGATTTTAATCTTCTTAAATTTGTTAAAACTTGTTTTGTGGCCTAACATGTGATCTAACCTGGAGAATGTTTCATGTGGTTTGAGAAGAATATGTATTTTGTTGCTGTTGGATGAACTGTTCTATAAATATCTGTTAGATCTATTGGATTACAGTGTAGTTCAAGCCTTCCTCTAATAAGAGACTGCAGAAATTATGTCAGGAGCAAGCCAGGGAAGAAGCCACCCTCCTGTTCTTGGTGGTAGAGACCTTCCACCTCTTTTAAAAGAAAGTTTGTAGAGTTGGGATTGTCTCTGGAGGAAGCCAGTGAAGAAGGCATGGGGAATGTTATTCCTCTTGTTTAGGCTGAAGAAGGTTTATTCTTCATTTGCTGTGTAGATTTCCAAGTCCTGGAAGAGGCCAGAACCACAGGGAACGGCTGGAAAACGTGCAGCCTAATGGTTTCCATGGGGAAGTTGGAAGATGGTCTGATCCCAGGAATTAAAGCTTCTGAGAGTGCTCAGGCAGTTCAAAATCCCCCATTGTTTTTTGTACTTGAGAGAAAACTCCAATGGCTTATCTCTGCCATTCCTCAAGCATGGTGATCTAAAAGCCAAGCTCTGTGTCAGGGACTGTAAAAGTTGGGTTCTACAAAATGGAAAACTAAGGCAATTATGAAGATGATTTTATAATATAGTTCATATCTTCTCTCTTTCCACTCTAGAAAAAGCATTTTCTAGAAATAAATACATTTCCTCAAATTAAAAAAAAAGTTGGGTTCTATATGTGTGCTATAGTTTCTCAACCCTTGGGAAGTAGCTGCAAATTTGGTTTTCTTCCCAAATGTAAGGCGCTGTGCTCAGGGTGGGGTTAGTGCATGGGTGTCTTCCCACTTTTTCTACCCATTTTGATATGGATACTTTCTGTCCTCTGGTGTGTATGAGTTTTTCTACTGGATTCTGGGCTTCTCTGGAGAGAACTGATCCATGTGTATGTAGATGTTTAGTTGGTATGTCTGTGAGAGAGAAAAATAGTCATAAGCCTCCTATTCCACAGTGTTGCTGAAGTCACTTCCTTCAAAAGCTGTAATTTTATTTTCTTACAGTGTCTTTGTCTGGCTTTGATATGAGAGTAATTCTGGCCCCATAAAATGACTTTCGAAGTGTTCTTTCCTCTTCAAAGTTTAAGAGAGTTTGAGAAGAATTAATGTTGATTCTTCTTTAAAAGTTTGGCTAGACTTCTACAGAGAAGCCATCTGGTCCCGTACATTTCTTTTTTGGGAGTTACTGTTATTATTATTATTATTATTTCAATTTGTCTATTCAGTTATTCTATTTCTTCATGATTCAGTCTTGGTAGGTTGTATATTTTTGGAATTTACCTATTTCTTCTAAGTTATCCAATTTGTTGGTGTATAATTGTTCATGGTAGTCTCTTTGATCCTTCTTATTCCCATAAAATCAGTTGTAATTTCTCCTCTTTCATTTCTGGTTTTACATATTTGAGTCTTCTATATTTTTTCTTAGTTGTCTTAGCTAAGGATTTGCCTATTTTATTTTTCAAAAAAACCAACTCTTAGTTTTGTTGACTTTTTCTATTGCTTTTCTATTCTCTATTTCACTTACTTAGCTCTAATATTTATTATTTCCTTCCTTTTGCTAATGTTAGGCTTAGTTTGTTCTTTTTCTAGTTCCCAGACACGTAAATCTATACTGTTTATATGAGATCTTTCTTTTTATAATGTAGACATGTATCTCTATAAGATTTGCTTTTGTTACTGCTTTTGCTACATCTCATAAACTTTGGAAATTGTGCTTTCATTTTTGTTTGTTTCAAGATACTTTTAAATTTTCCTATTGATTTTTTTTTGACCCATTGCTTTTTCAAGAGTGTTAATTTCCAAATATTTGTGAATTTTTCAGTTTTCCTTCTATTACTGACTTCCAGTTTCATTCCATTGTGATCATAAAAGATATCTGGTATGATTTCAAACTTCTTACAGTCGTCAAAACTAACTTCATGACCTGATATGTGATCTATCCTGAGAATATTCTGTGTGCACTTGAAAAGATGGTGTATTAAGATGCTGTTGGGTAGCATATTCTGTGTGTTTGTGATCCATTTGGTCTATAGCATTGTTCAAATCCACAGTTTGTTTATAGATTCCATATCTGGCTGTTCTGTTCATTATTGCAAGTCAGGTATTGATGTATCCTACTCTTATGGTGTTGCTGCATGTTTATCCCTTCAGATCTGTCAATGATTGCTTTATGTATTTACATGCTTTGATGATGGATTCACATATATTTATAGCTGTTATATCTTCTTGATGAATTAACTCTTTTATTTTATGACCTACTTTGTCTCTTGTGACAGTTTTTTATTTAAGGTCTATTTTGGCTGATATAATTACAGGGTGTCCTCTGTGTCTGGGTTTTACATCTGTAGATTCAGCCAATGCTGATTGAAAACACTGTATTCATGGAATGTGAAATCCACAGATACACAGGGTCAAATTTTTTTATCCACGGGTCCTGCAGGGCTGACTGTGGGACTTAAGCTTCCTCAATTTTGGTGTCCCTTGGGGTTCTGGAACCATGACCCTGTAGATACTAAAGGACAACTGTATAGCCCCATTGCTCTCTTTTGGTTACCATTCTACAAAATCTATCTTTCTTATCAATTAACTTTCAAACTATGTTTTCTTAAATCTGAAACAAGTATCTGGAGACAGCATATAACTGGATGTTGTTTTCATAAATCTATGCAGCCATCGTAGGTCTTTTGATTGGGAAGTTTAATCCATTTGTGTTTGAAATAATCATTGGTAGGTAAGGATTTACTATTGCCTTTTTGTTAAATTTTTCTGTTTTGTAATGCTTTTTTCTGTCTTTTTCTCTCTTAACTGTCTTCTTTTGTGATTGGTTGATATTTTATTGTGATGTGCTATGATTTCTCTTTTTTATTTCTGTATTTTTACGTGGATTTTCCTTGTGGTTATCATGAGGCAATCACAAATATCTTATAATAGTCTACTTTAAGCTGATAACAACTTAACTTCAATCACATACCAAAAATCTTCACTTTTAATACCTCCCTCACACTTTTTGTTATAAATGTCACAATTTACATCTTTTTATAATGTGTTTCTACAAACACATTTTTGTAATTTTAGTTATCCTTAATTATTTTGACATTTAACTTTTATATGAGAATTACAAATGATTTATATAATACTATTAGAGTATTACAGTATTCTCTATTTGTCTGTGTATTTACCTTTACTAGTGAGATTTGTGCTTTCATATGCTCTTGTGTTGCTCTTTACCATGCTTTCGTTTCAACTTGAAGAACTCACTTTAGCATTTCCTATAAGACAAATCTAGTGGTGATGAACTCCCTCAGCATTTGTTTGTATGAGAAAGTTTTTATCCTTCCTTAACTAAAGGACAGTTTTTCCAGGTATATTATTCTTGGTCAGCAGTTTTTTTCTTTAAGTATTTTGAATATATACTTTCACTTTATGTGTTCTTTTAAAGTTTCTGCTGAGAAATCTGCTGTTCATCTTATGAGAGCTCTTTTGTACATGACAATTCAGTTTTTTCTTGCTGCTTTCAAACTTCTCTTTCACTTTTGGCAATTTGATGATATTGTCTCCAGTGGAGACTTTTTTTTCTTTTTTTCCGAGATAGAGTTTTGCCGTGTTGCTCAGACTGGAGTGCAGTAGCATGATCTTGGCTCACTGCAACTTCCACCTCCTGGGTTCAAGCAACTCTCTCTGCCTCAGCCTCCTGAGTAGCTGGGATTATAGGCACCCACCCCCACGCCCAGCTAATTTTTGTAATTTTTGGTAGAGATGTGGTTTTGCCATGTTGGCCAGGGTGGTCTTGAACTCCTGACCTCAGGTGATCCACCCCCCCCCACCCCCCCCAGCCCCCAGAAGTGCTGAGATAACAGGTGTGAGCCACCACGCCCAGCCGAGACTTCTTTAGATTTGTCCTATTTGGGATTATTTGAGTTTCCTGAATTTAGATGTTCGTATCTCTCCCCAAATTTGAACATATTTTAGCCATTTTAAAAATATTTTACACCCGTCTTCTCTTTCTGTGATTTCATAATGTATATATTGCTCCACTTAATGATGTCCCATAAATCTTCACTCATTTTTCTTTTTTATTTCTTCTTGCTCCACTGACTGGATAATTTTAAATGATCTACCTTTTTTTTTTTTTTAGTGTCCATCTTTTGAGGGTTTTTATTTTATTTTTTATTTTTTTATTTTTATTTTTTATTATACTTTAAGTTTTAGGGTACATGTGCACAACATGCAGGTTAGTTACATATGTATAAATGTGTCATGTTGGTGTGCTGCACCCATTAACTCATCATTTAACATTAGGTATATCTCCTAATGCTATCCTTCCCCCCTCCCCCCACCCCACAACAGGCCCCGGTGTGTGATGTTCCCCTCCCTGTGTCCATGTGTTCTCATTGTTCAATTTCCACCTAAGAGTGAGAACATGCGGTGTTTGGTTTTTTGTCCTTGCGATAGTTTGCTGAGAATGATGGTTTCCAGCTTCATCCATGTCCCTACAAAGGACATGAACTCATCATTTTTATGGCTGCATAGTATTCCATGGTGTATATGTGCCACATTTTCTTAATCCAGTCTATCATTGTTGGACATTTGGTTTGGTTCCAAGTCTTTGCTATTGTGAATAGTGCTGCAATAAACATACGTGTGCATGTGTCTTTATAGCAGCACGATTTATAATCCTCTGGGTATATACCCAGTAATGGGATGGCTGGGTCAAATGGTATTTCTAGTTCTAGATCCCTGAGGAGTCTCCACACTGACTTCCACAATGGTTGAACTAGTTTACAGTGTAAACTAGAACTAGAACCAACAATGTAAAAGTGTTCCTATTTCTCCACATCCTCTCCAGCACCTGTTGTTTCCTGACTTTTTAATGATCGCCATTCTAACTGGTATGAGATGGTATCTCATTGTGGTTTTGATTTGCATTTCTCTGATGGCCAGTGATGATGAGCATTTTTTCGTGTGTTTTTTAGCTGCATAAATGTCTTCTTTTGAGAAGTGTCTGTTCATCTCCTTTGCCCACTTTTTGATGGGGTTGTTTGTCTTTTTCTTGGTTTGTTGATTCTCCAGTTTGATCAAGTCTGCTATTGAACGCTCTAGGGAGTTTTTTAGTTCAGTTATTGTATTCTTCAATTCCAGAGTTTTTATTGATATTTGACTTTTATTTTTTTGTGTGTGTAGCTTCTGTCCCTTCATTGATATCCTCATTGTGTTCATGTATCATTTTCCTGATTTTGTTTAGTTGTCTGTCTCTGTTCTCTGGTACTTTGCTAAACTTCATTAGGATAATTAGGATTATTTTGAATTCTTTTTTAGGCAATTTATAAATCTCTATTTCTTTAGGGTCAGTAACTGTGGATTTCTTTTATCCCTTTTTGTTGTTTCCCTAATTCTTTGTCTTCCTTGTGCTTTGCATTGGTGTCTGTGCATTGGAAGAATAGCCACCTGTCAGCCATCCAACACAATGTCACAAATGACACAAAACAGCCACCAGGATTTATGAACTGACTTTGACAGGGAAAGACCTTTGCCAATCAGCCTGGCTAGAGATACTGAGAGTCTCTCAAACAGCTAATCTACCTTCTCCTTTTCCTATGTTTGTAGCTGTATCAATTGTTCTAATCATACTGGTTCTTTCAGTGCTCCATATGAGGTAAGAGTGAAACTGGACCCTAGTGCAGCACACTGAACAGCAAGGACGTTCGATATGCTCCACTTCTCTCTCTCCCTTGAAAGTGGTATATTGATGCAAATGAATAAATTAGCCCCTAGAAAGGATGGATACATTGTTTCAAACCAAGTAACAGGATACTGGCACAGTTATGATTGAAATGCCTGTTTGATTTGCAAGCCCATATCTTTTCCACAATGCAGTGTTTCCACTTACTGCTTTGTAACTTCAATAATTTGATCAAAGCTTATGGCTCTATCAACTACCCATGCCTCTTTCTAATAACCAATCCTATTTTACTAGTTTTTCCAACTATTCATCATCCTCATAAGTACTTTTTTCACCTCTAATGATTTCATGTGAAATTAGTTTTTAATAATCTAAAACATACTACTATTAGAAAAGTCATTAATAAGTTTGTTATAAAAAGGAAGATTACATGATATAGTTATACAAATTTATAATTACATATTTGAGCAACTATGGAGTAAATTTTAACAATAACCCCATTTCATTAATCTTATCGGAAGGTTAATAACAACGACAGTAATAGTAACTAAAATTTAATGAAGACTTACCATGTGCCAGATATTATGCTAACTATTCTTCATGCATGACCTCAATTTATCTTCTCAGCAAACACAAATGCAGTAACTACTCTTATAATGATGAGGTGGTTTTACTTAAAGAATTAAGAAACTTCCCCAAGGACAAAAGAAAGGACTTGAACAAAGATGATCTGACACCAGAAGTGAAGTCTTTATTACTGTGTAATACAGCCTCAATGTAGATTGTAACAAAAAAATTAGCCCGACTTACAGAATTCCTTCCACCTAGGTTTCAAAGGGTTACATTTTGCACAAGGCCTAAATAAGCTATAGGAAAACAAAATACCCACACAAGTTTCTCTATTGAAGTAATTCATAATTTCCTATTAGTTTTATCCCATTCTTCATCATATCGAAAACTAGGTATCATTAGGGGAAAACAAAATCTATTAGTTCGATTTTCTCCTCGAAGTTGAAGTTTTCTCCTCAGTTTTTCTCCAGCTTCTTCTGTTAAGTTCTTGGCATGCTGTAATATTCAGTCCCCATTAATGAACAATAAAGGATCTGGGCTTCTCTTGACGTTGACATGAAGTCTCTCTCTCTCATGCCTTGCCAGTAGGTGAGATGAATATGAAAATTACATAAAGACTGCATATTAAATAGAGGAAAGCTGAATTAAAACACTCTAAGGTGGCCGGATATGGTGGCTCACGCCTGTAATCCCAGCACTTTGGGAGGCCAAGGCTGGCAGATCACTTGAGGCCAGGAGTTCAAAACCAGACCAGCCAACATGGCAAAACCCTGTCTCTACTAAAAATACAAAAATTAGCCTGATGTGGTGGCATACACCTGTAATCCCAGCTACTTGGGAGGCTGAGACATGAGAATTACTTGAACCCAGGAGGTGGAGGTTGCAGTGAGCCAAGATGGTGGCACTGCACTCCAGCCTGTGCCTCAGAGCAAGACTCCATCAAAAACAACAACAACAACAACAACAAAAGCACTCTAAGGCAGAAGGGGAAGTCTGGTTAACATTAGGTATTTGATGAACAAGAAAATTCAATATAATGGGAAGCTTCCCATTCAACAGCAAACAATTAAAAAATAAGTAAATAAGAGGAAGCTGAATATTACCAAATCCAAGAGAGTAAAGGGAAACCATAACCAGGTCATCTTTAACTCCAGCACCCTACAAGTTAAGTAATGATCTCAGAACTATAAATCCTTGAAAATAAATGCTTAATTATGTGGATTATACTAATTTATGCTGTGACTAAAAAAGGTGAAATTATAGACTAATGTAGAATATACATAAATCTGTAAAACTTACAGCTAACTTAAGAAATTAGCAGAGAACAAAGGGAGCAACTGAAGCTTCTAGCCTCCTTTGTAAGATTTAGGCTTTTCCAGTCAAAAACCTCATTTAGATGTTATGTTATTTACTGTTGATTTTTAAAAGTTATATTTTCTTTTACATAATCAATTGGAAACTCCTTCAGTTTGGGTCTGATAATTGATAACTTCCTCAGTACCTAGAAATCTATCAAACATAATGTTGACATCCAATAAAGTGTTTATGTTGAAATCCTTTATTTAGAATTAAAAAGGTAGTCAAAGAGTTTCTTCAAATAGAGATATAGAAATGTATATTATCGTTTTAGTTTATATTCATTTTTTCTGTAAAGGAATAAGGGTATATTAAAATGAATATAAAATTAATACAATTTTGGTTATTGTATGTAGCCCCTATTCTTATTATTATACTTTAAGTTCTAGGGTACATGTGCACAACATGCAGGTTTGTTACATAGGTATACACGTACCATGTTGGTTTGCTGCACCAATGAATCATTTACATTAGGTATTTCTCCTAACGTAATCCCTCTCAAAGCTCCCCACCCCCTAACAGGCCCCAGTGTGTGATGTTCCCCTCCCTGTGTCCATGTGTTCTCATTGTTCAACTCCCACTTATGAGTGAGAACATGCAGAGTTTGGCTTTCCGTCCTTGTGATATTTTGCTGAGAATGATGGTTTCCAGCTTCATGCATGTCCCTGCAAAGGACATGAACTCATCCTTTTTTATGGCTGCATAGTATTCCATGCTGTATATATGCCACATTTTCTTTATGCAGTCCATTATTGATGGACATTTTGGTTGGTTCCAAGTCTTTGCTATTGTGAATAGTGCTGCAATAAATATACGTATGCGTGTGTCTTTATAGTAGCATGATTTATAATCCTTTGGGTATATACCCAGTAATGAGATTGCTGGGTGAAATGGTATTTCTAGTTCTAGATCCTTGAGGAATCATCACACTGTCTTCCACAATGGTTGAATTAATTTATACTCTCACCAACAGTGTAAAAGCGTTGCTATTTCTCCACATCCTCTCCAACATCTGTTGTTTCCTGACTTTTTAGTGATTGCCATTCTAATTGGCATGAGATGGTATCTCATTGTGGTTTTGTGTTTCTCTGATGACCAGTGATGATGAGCATTTTTTCATGTCTGTTGGCTGCGTAAATGTCTTCTTTTGAGAAGTGCCTGTTCATATCCTTTGCCCACTTTTTGATGGAGTTGTTTGTTTTTTTCTTGTAAATTTGTTTAAGTCCTTCGTAGATTCTGGATATTAGCCGTTTGTCAGATGGATAGATTGCAAAAATTTTCTCCCATTCTGTAGGTTGTCTGTTCACTCTGATGATATTTTCTTTTGCTGTGCAGAAGCTCTTTAGTTTAATTAGATCCTGTTTGTCTGTTTTGGCTTTTGTTGCCATTGCTTTTGGTGTTTTAGTCATGAAGTCTTTGCCCATGCCTATGTCCTGAATGGTATTGCCTAGAGTTTCTTCTAGGGTTTTTATGGTTTTAGGTCTTAAATTTAAGTCTTTAATCCATCTTGAGTTAATTTTTGTATAAGGTGTAAGGAAGGGATCCAGTTTCAACTTTCTACATATGGCTAGCCAGTTTTCCCAGCACCATTTATTAAATAGGGAAGCCTTTCCCGTTGCTTGTTTTTGTCAGGTTTGTCAAGGATCAGATGGTTGTAGATGTGTGGTGTTATTTCTGAGGCCTCTGTTCTGTTCTATTGGTGTATATATCTGTTTTGGTACCAGCACCATGCTATTTTGGTTACTGTAGCCTTGTAGTATAGTTTGAAGTCTGGTAGCGTGATGCCTCCAGCTTTGTTCTTTTTGCTTAGGATTGACTTGGTGATGTGGGCTCTTTTTTGGTTCCATATGAACTTTAAAGTAGTTTTTTTCCAATTCTGTGAAGAAAGTCAGTGGTAGCTTCATGGGGATAGCATTGAATTTATAAATTACCTTGGGCAGTAATGCCATTTTCATGATATTGATTCTTCCTATCCATGAGCATGGAATATTCTTCCATTTGTTTGTGCCCTCTTTTATTTCACTGAGCAGTGGTTTGTAGTTCTCCTTGAAGAGGTCCTTCACATCCCTTGTAAGTTGGATTCCTAGGTATTTTATTCTCTTTGTAGTAATTGTGAATGGGAGTTCACTCATGATTTGGCTCCCTATTCTTTATAAAAGTTCTAAATATTAGCCAAATCATCAAAGAAGATATTCATTACTTTTAATTCTTACAACTTTTCTTAGCAATAAAAGTCACAGTAAGACAGCTAGCAGATAAAAAAGATACAAGTACATAGTTTAAAACAACACTGATTAGCACACCAAAAGAAAATTGAGGCAATCTTTATTATATGTAATACAAATATTTATATATGCACATTTAACTGTGTTTGGACACCCATGTTTCTACACATACGTAATTATTTAAGATATATTTTATGTATAGCCATCATGAACATAATAAAATGTATTTTATTTCTATATTAACACATTTTAACCTATCTTCGTGATCTGTAGAAAGATGTAGACAATGATTCTGGTTTTAACTACATTTATTTTTTGTTTCTTTACCTTGGAGGTCAAGACATCTTTATGACAGAAGAACAGAAGAAATACTATAATGCAATGAAAAAGCTGGGGTCCAAGAAGCCACAAAAGCCAATTCCTCGACCAGGGGTAAAAAAATATATGTATCTTTAGCATATAGATTTTCAAATTATTTCTAATTCATTTTTAATGCACGTCTTTAATTTCTAGATACTACTTGAAAAATTTACTCTGCATTCAATATTATTCTCGTTTCTTTGCAGAACAAAATCCAAGGATGTATATTTGACCTAGTGACAAATCAAGCATTTGATATTAGTATCATGGTTCTTATCTGTCTCAACATGATAACCATGATGGTAGAAAAGGAGGGTCAAAGTCAACATATGACTGAAGTTTTATATTGGATAAATGTGGTTTTTATAATCCTTTTCACTGGAGAATGTGTGCTAAAACTGATCTCCCTCAGACACTACTACTTCACTGTAGGATGGAATATTTTTGATTTTGTGGTTGTGATTATCTCCATTGTAGGTAAGAATATTTATTATTCAGATTTTATTTTTTGAGTAAAGCTAAACTTCACTTATGCTCAAGGAAGTATATTCTGAATTCTTGAATGCAAATTTACTCTTGAGTAAGTCAGTATAATGAAAGAATGAAAAAAATCCTAAAAAGCAAAACAAAAATATCTGCCTCTCATACTACAGTGTTTCTGGGTTTACACTACAGGCCCCAAAGCCAAATATTTCTATCTGTTAGAAGGAAATTATACTTGTTGATATTTAGTTTCCAATATTACCTTTGCAAAGCTAGTTACCATGTTTATATATAGCTGTGTCTTGAAAAAACCAATGTTGAATCTGAAATAACTTGTTTTTAGCACATGTGAGACTTGTCATTTGATTAATGATAATATTAATAGCCAGAATATCTGTGAATTTGTGAAAATTCTTCCAGAATTTAAAGTGAGGTTAAGGTCTCTAGAAATGCCAGTTTTATTTTTTAAGGCTTAATACTTCACAAGTGTATAAAATGCCAATCATTCTTCAACCAGCCATGGTCATGTCTGTGAATAACAGCACATGATTTTATATTTCCTAAACATTCATTGTCATGGTTGTTTTTCTATCTTCTTGGTTTTTTTGTTGTTATTTTCACATATCTTGCAAAGTATTTTAGGATTGTATTTCTTTTTAGAATTATAAACTTTTAATAGAGAGAGATTATAGAGATTATTTACTATAAATTTAATCAACAGGTTGTCAATCTGAAAAGGTTCAAGGTTGCATGACTTAGAATCATAAAATTAAGTGCCACATAACATAACACAGTAAGCACTTAAAATCAATATTTTTGGAAAAGCATATTATCACCAGAAGTCATACCAAAATTGATATAAGAAAATGAATTAAAATTTAGGTGAGAATTTCACACTAACAAAAATAATTCTGAAAGCATTCCTATTAAGTCAGGAAAAAAAAAAAGAGTGTGCCTGTATCATCCCTGTTTTTAGTAGTGCTGGCCAATGCAATTAGATAGAAAACAAAGAGGTACATATATACAAACAATGGAGCAAATGATCCTTAATATAATGACCTTCTTCATATAATGAAAGAAATTCCTCATGTAATGACCTTCATATAATAAAAGAGAACCAACTAAAATTCAATTAGAGTTCAAAAGGTACAAATTTTAAATTACACGTACTAACACTAATAATTATCTTATACATAAAAAAATTAGAAAATCTGATTCACAATTGCAATAAAAATAAAGTAAATTATCTAATAATAACTTTATCATATGAGACTTCTGAAGAAAACTTTAGGATATAAAAGAAAGCTGAAATAATTGAAAGGATTATCATGTACTTAGATAAGCTTCTTTCATTGTAATTAAGACTTTTAAAATTTATTAATCTATAAATTCAAGGAAAATATCAATGAGTCTTTTTATGTAGTGGGGGTAATAAATAGACAATAACAATATAAGTCTAAATGATTCTAAATTCATCTGGAGGAAAGTTAGGGTGACAAGAGGTGGCTTATTCTGCAAAATATTAAGACTTGTAAGATTGATGTTAAGTAAAACTGTTCAAATATAAAAGCTCAATGGGTTTGAAGAGAGTCCAAATTAAACTTTAATGTATAATTACCAATTTACTGAGTGAAAAGATCACATGAATCAAAATCTAAAGTTAAAAAAAGATTCTAGTAGGAAATATGTGGAAATAGACATAACCATATACTCTTATAGTCCTTTCTATTCATAACACAAATTTGTAAAGCAAAAAAAAAAAAATGAAGAAGAAATGACTGCACAAAAAAACAAAATATTCTTTGGGGAAAAAATCATCATAAATAAAAGGTTGAAAGACAAAAAATAGGGGAAATGTTTATGTAACAGTTAAGGCCAAGAAAGGATCAATACTTTAAATAGAAAATTGTTCTTATAAATTAATAAGAATATAGTAAAAATCCCAACAGACACATGGGCAAATACCAGACTAAGCCAAAAACAGAAGTTAAAAATAACCAATAAGGATACAAAATAACAAAACACAAGGAAAACTGTGGATTATTTTCACAAAAAATGCAAATAAATTACAATAGTAGATGTTTTCAAATGTCATGAAAATTTTTTGGTAAAAAACTATAAAGAAGAATGGTAGTACTCAATACTGGTGAACGTGTAAGGTATAAGCACTATCATATACTGCCATTAGAAATGTTAATTAGTACAGGCTTTCTGGAGACAGGTTCAGCTATACATTGTGTGTGTGTGTCTATATATATATATATAGACACACACACACAATGTATACAAATACTATATACAGTACACACATACTATATACTATATATAGTACACACATACTATATACTATATATATAGTACACACATACTATATACTATATATAGTACACACATACTATATACTGTATATATAGTACACACATGCTATATACTGTATATATAGTACACACATGCTATATACTGTATATATAATACACACATGCTATATACTGTATATATAGTACACACATACTATATACTGTATATAATAGTACACACATACTATATAATATATAGTACACACATACTATATACTATATACTATATATGTGGTACACACATACTGTATACTCTATATAGTATACACATACTATATACTCCATATACATACTATATACTATATATACACTATATACTATATATATATACACTATACACATACATACTATATACTATATACAGTGTATACATACTATATACTATATGTAGTATATACTATAGTGTATAGATACTATATACTATATATAGTGTATACATACTAAATACTATGTATAGTGTATATGTACTATATACTATATATAGCATATACTATATATAGTATATGCTATATATAGCATATACATACATATATATAGTATATGCTATATATAGTATATACTATATATAGCATATACATAGTATATATAGTATATACTATATATAGCATATACATACTATATATAGTATATACTATATACTATATATACTATATATAGCATATACATACTATATATAGTATATATTATATATAGCATATACATACTATATAGAGTATATGCTATATAAAGCATATACATACTATATATAGTATATGCTATATAAAGCATATACATACTATATATAGTATATGCTATATAAAGCATATACATACCATATATAGTATGTATATGCTATATATAGCATATACATACTATATATGGTATATGCTATATATAGCATATACATACTATATATGGTATATGCTATATATAGCATATACATACTATATATGGTATATGCTATATATAGCATATACATACTATATATGGTATATGCTATATATAGCATATACATACTATATATGGTATATGCTATATATAGCATATACATACTATATATGGTATATGCTATATATAGCATATACATACTATATATGGTATATGCTATATATAGCATATACATACTATATATGGTATATACTATATATATACTATATATAGCATATACATACTATATATGGTATATACTATATATAGCATATACATACTATATATAGTATATACTATATATAGTATATACTATATATAGCATATACATACTATATATAGTATATACTATATATAGCATATACATACTATATATAGTATATACTATATATAGCATATACATACTATATATAGTATATACTATATATAGCATATACATACTATATATAGTATATACTATATATAGCATATACATACTATATATAGTATATACTATATATAGCATATACATACTATATATAGTATATACTATATATAGCATATACATACTATATATAGTATATACTATATATAGCATATACATACTATATATAGTATATATAGTATGTGTGTATATATAGTATGTGTGTATAGTATTTGTGTGTGTATATATATATATATATATATATATATATACTGTTGACCCAAGTTCTATTAATATATTATTAAAAAGTACTCATGCAATTAGGAGAACATACCTATTTAGATATTCATTTCAGTAACAAAAATGAAAACAGTATAAATGCTAGTTTTCGATTTGTGGTTATTTTGAGAGAACATTATACCACTATAATAAATTATTTTGTTGTCATTTTTATGAAACTATCATCTCCATGACATATAAAGTAATTAAAATAGGTTACAGGCTGGGCACCCTGGCTCACGCCTATAATCCCAGCACACTGGGAGGCCGAGGTGGGCGAAATCACCTGAAGTCAGAAGTTTCAGACCAGCCTGGCCAACATGGTGAAACCCGTCCCTTCCAAAAATACAAAAATTAACCAGGTGTAGTGGCGCATGCCTGTAGTCCCAGCTACTTTGGAGGCTGAGGCTGGAGAATCATTTGATCCCGGGATGCGGAGATTGCAGTGAGCCAAGATCACGCCACTGCACTCCAGCTTTGGCGACAGAGAGAGACTCTGTCTTGAAAAATAAATAAATAAATAAATAAATAGGTTACAAAAAAAGCTTATATAACATGAATACATTTGTTTGTGTACATGTGCTTGCACAGAAAAATGTCTGAAGTGATACTCAAAATAAATATTGATAATAGTTACTGTTGTTGACATTTCAGGTGATTTATATTTTCTTTTTAGCATTTAACGGTATTGCTTGAATTTTCTATGTGAGTAGGTATTATTCTTAAAATTTAAAACACTATTATGGAGGAAAAAAATGGCCCATGAACTTAGTAAAAAGGAGAAAATGTCACAATGGTAATGTTAGTCATTTTTCTTTGGAATTTCTTAATCCTTTTTTAGGTAATTGCATTCAGTATAAAATAAAATATCTGTCATTCATAAGAAATGAGTTGACAGATAAAACTGTTTAGAGTCATCATTTTAGGTAGCATACATATTTAAATATTTTATTTCTATTATTTTCCTCCACATACAGGTATGTTTCTAGCTGATTTGATTGAAACGTATTTTGTGTCCCCTACCCTGTTCCGAGTGATCCGTCTTGCCAGGATTGGCCGAATCCTACGTCTAGTCAAAGGAGCAAAGGGGATCCGCACGCTGCTCTTTGCTTTGATGATGTCCCTTCCTGCGTTGTTTAATATCGGCCTCCTGCTCTTCCTGGTCATGTTCATCTATGCCATCTTTGGAATGTCCAACTTTGCCTATGTTAAAAAGGAAGATGGAATTAATGACATGTTCAATTTTGAGACCTTTGGCAACAGTATGATTTGCCTGTTCCAAATTACAACCTCTGCTGGCTGGGATGGATTGCTAGCACCTATTCTTAACAGTAAGCCACCCGACTGTGACCCAAAAAAAGTTCATCCTGGAAGTTCAGTTGAAGGAGACTGTGGTAACCCATCTGTTGGAATATTCTACTTTGTTAGTTATATCATCATATCCTTCCTGGTTGTGGTGAACATGTACATTGCAGTCATACTGGAGAATTTTAGTGTTGCCACTGAAGAAAGTACTGAACCTCTGAGTGAGGATGACTTTGAGATGTTCTATGAAGTTTGGGAGAAGTTTGATCCAGATGCAACTCAGTTTATAGAATATAGCAAGCTCTCTGATTTTGCAGCTGCCCTGGATCCTCCTCTTCTCATAGCAAAACCCAACAAAGTCCAGCTCATTGCCATGGATCTGCCCGTGGTCAGTGGTGACCGGATCCATTGTCTTGACATCTTATTTGCTTTTACAAAGCGTGTTTTGGGTGAAAGTGGGGAGATGGATTCTCTTCGTTCACAGATGGAAGAAAGGTTCATGTCTGCAAATCCTTCCAAAGTGTCCTATGAACCCATCACAACCACACTAAAACGGAAACAAGAGGATGTGTCTGCTACCGTCATTCAGCGTGCTTATAGACGTTACCGCTTAAGGCAAAATGTCAAAAATATATCAAGTATATACATAAAAGATGGAGACAGAGATGATGATTTACTCAATAAAAAAGATATGGCTTTTGATAATGTTAATGAGAACTCAAGTCCAGAAAAAACAGATGCCACTTCATCCACCACCTCTCCGCCTTCATATGATAGTGTAACAAAGCCAGACAAAGAGAAATATGAACAAGACAGAACAGAAAAGGAAGACAAAGGGAAAGACAGCAAGGAAAGCAAAAAATAGAGCTTCATTTTTGATATATTGTTTACAGCCTGTGAAAGTGATTTATTTGTGTTAATAAAACTCTTTTGAGGAGGTCTATGCCAAAATCCTTTTTATCAAAATATTCTCAAAGGCAGTGCAGTCACTAACTCTGATTTCCTAAGAAAGGTGGGCAGCATTAGCAGATGGTTATTTTTGCACTGGTGATTCTTTAAGAATTGCAAGAGAACTCTGTAGGAATTATTGATTATAGCATACAAAGGTGATTCAGTTTTTTGGTCTTTAATAAATCAGAAGACCACATAGAAAACTTTTACATCTGCCTTGTCATGTTTTCACAGGATTGTAATTAGTCATGTTTCCCATGTAAATAAACAACACACACACACACACAGAAAAATCTATTATTTATCTATTATTTGGAAATCAACAAAAGTATTTTGCCTTGGCTTTGCAATGAAATGCTTGATAGAAGTAATGGACATTAGTTATGAATGTTTAGTTAAAATGCATTATTAGGGAGCTTGACTTTTTATCAATCTACAGAGGTTATTCTATATTTTGAGGTGCTTAAATTTATTCTACATTGCATCAGAACCAATTTATATGTGCCTATAAAATGCCATGGGATTAAAAATATATGTAGGCTGTTCATTTCTACAAATGTTTTTCATTCATCTTGACTCACATGCCAACAAGGATAAGACTTATCTTTAGAGTATTGTGTTTCATAGCCTTTCTTCTTTCATATCCCTTTTTGTTCATAGAATAACCACAGAACTTGAAAAATTATTCTAAGTACATATTACACTCCTCAAAAAATAAAGATAACTGAGAAAAAAGTAATTGACAGAAGTTCTATTTGCTATTATTTATATAGCCTAACATTTGACTGTGCTGCCCAAAATACTGATAATAGTCCCTTAAACTCATTTATCAAATTTTCCTGCTTTCTTATGCAGTATTGTTTAGTCATCCTTTTGCTGTAAGCAAAGTTGATGAAATCCTTCCTGATATGCAGTTAGTTGTTTGACCATGGTACATATTTGAGCAGATAATAACTTGGGCATGGTATTTATTGCATCACTTATATACAATCCTGTGTTTGGCAAGCTTTCAAATCATGTAATATGACAGACTTTCAACAAGATATATGTTTAGTATGAATAAAAAAGCATTGAAATAGGGATTCTTGCCAACTTGCTCTCTTGCCACCAACTTACTTTCCTAAATTATGGAAGTAATCTTTTGGATATACTTCAATGTATACAATGAGGAAGATGTCACCTTCTCCTTAAAATTCTATGATATGAAATATATTTTGCCTCAATCAACACAGTACCATGGGCTTCTATTTATCAAGCACATATTCATTTTGCATTAGCTGTAGACATCTAGTTTTTGAAAACACCTATTAATAGTAATTTGAAAAGAAATAACCATAATGCTTTTTTTCATGAGTTTATATCAGGAATATGAGATCTTTCTTCTATAAAGTTATTCATGCACAGGCAAAAATTGAGCTGCACAGGTAGAACATAATTTTATTTAGAGATTTTTGTGGGAGGTTTTGAAGCAAATATATAAAACAACTTTCACTAATTTGCTTTTCATATTTAAAAAATAATTACATTTATATAATAAATGTTTAAAGCACATATTTTTTGTTGTTCTGGCAACTTAAAAAGAAAGAGGATTTAAACGTACCTATAGAAACAAAGAATTATGGTTACAGAATGAGATCAGAAGTCTAGAATGTTTTTAAATTGTGATGATATATTTTACAACATCCATTATTACTTTGAGACATTTGTTCTAATGTACGTATAAAACTCAATCTAGGGCTAAAGATTCTTTATACGATCTTAGGTTCATTCATCTTAGGCTATTTGAACCACTTTTTAATTTAATATTAAAGACACCATTCAGTGTTTTCCGAGACTATATAGATCATCTTATCACATACCTACCAAGCCTATTGGAAATAGGTTTTGATAATTTAAGTAGTGACCTATACAAAATATATTACATCATCAGATTTTTAAATACATTCAATTAAGAATTTAACATCACCTTAAATTTGAATTCAATCTACCATTATTTCAAACTCACAAATATAACTGCATTATGAATACTTGTATAATGTAGTAAGAGAAGATGTTTGACAAGTTCGTGTGTAATTTTCTATTAATGTTTTTACACTGCCTTGTTTTTATGTAAAATAAAAAATATGGGCAACTGGTTTGTTAACACAATTTCTTCTTAGCATTTCAAAAATATATATAAAGTTGTTCTTTTTCCTATTTCATGAACTATGATTTTTTTAAAAGTAACATGGTTAAGTTTTATATATATTTATGTTTGTTTCAGGAATGTCTACTTGTGACTTTTTAATCAATTAAAAATAATATTTGGAAGAAAGAGCTTATTAAGTATAAGCTTGAAGTAAAATTAGACTTCTCTTTCCATGTGGATTACTGTTTGTACTGATGGTTTCGCCCTTCAGAAGGCACTGTCATATTAATATTTAAATTTTATAATCACTGAACTTATTACACCCAACAATACAGAATTGCAGTTACACTGAAGAATTTAACTTAGAATAAAATGGAAGCAAACAGGTTTTCTAAAAACTTTTTTTAAGTGACCAGGTCTCGCTCTGTCACCCAGGCTAGAGTGCAGTGGCATGATCATAGCTCTCTGCAGCCTCAACTCTGGGCTCAAGCAACCCTCCTGCCTCAGCCTCCCAAGTAGCTAAGACAACAAGTACATGCCACCATGCCCAGCTGATATTTAAATTTTTGTAGATAAGGGGTCTTGCTATGTTGCCCAGGCTAGTCTCAAACTCCTGGCTTCAAGTGTTCCTACCGCCATGACCTGCCAACATGCTGGGGTTACAGGCATGAGCCACCATGCCCCAAATAGGTTTGAACACAAATCTTTCGGATGAAAATTAGAGAATCTAATTTTAGCTTTTTGATAGTTACCTAGTTTGCAAAAGATTTGGGTGACTTGTGAGCTGTTTTTAAATGCTGATTGTTGAACATTGCAACCCAAAATATTTAGCATGATTTTATAGAATTTTGATAGCTTTATTAAAAAAGAGTGAAAATAAAATGCATATGTAAATAAAGAAGTTCTAAATAGCTATTTCAGAGAAATGTTAACGGAAGTGCTGAAGGAAGGGCCAACTAAATTAGGATGGCCAGGGAATTGGCCTGGGTTTAGGACCTATGTATAAAGGCCACCACTTTTTAAAAAAATATCTGTGGTTTATTATGTTATCATCTTCTTGAGGAAAACAATCAAGAATTGCTTCACGAAAATAAATAAATAGCCATGAATATAATAAAGCTGTTTACATAGGATTCTTTACAAATTTCATAGATCTATGAATGCTCAAAACATTTGAGTTTGTCATAAATTATATTGTAGTTATACTTGAGACTGACACGTTGTAATATAATCTAAGAATAAAAGTTATACAAAATAAAATTATGTTTACATGTATTTTCTGTTTCAGTGAGAATAACCATAGGTGGGTAAAGTCAGTGCATATCTAAATAAGTTGCAGCAACTGATAGCTTTTTCCTTTTCACTGAAAGAAGGACAGCTTCAAACGTCCTCCATAAGAAGTGTTCCCGGGAAACAAAGACAAGGACAAAGAATCTAGAGTTCCAAAGTAATTTCTTGAAATCCACATCAAGGTTTGTGCAAAGGGAGAAAATTGAGACAGGAAGCAAAAATGTGCAAACATCTAGCCACACAGCGATGTATACATTTTTGTGTAATGGCATTAAGAGGTGGTGTAGCATACATAATGGCTAAGAGTTTTGGTTCATGCAGACTGCATTGTTCCTGTATGACACAGAAGTAGCCCGGATTCTTACATTTTCAGTAGCAAATTGGTTGCCATACTAACTACTATTACTACTAATATAAATTCTTGATTCTGTATTGTCATTGTTCTAATTTCTTTGTGTAGCTTGTCTCATTCTACCCTTACAACCACATAATGGAGTATTACTCTTTTTCTCATTTTACAGATGGGAAAGCTGTACCAGCTCTTAAGAGGTGATATAGCATACATAATGGCTAAGACCATGGGTTCTAGGACTGGAACTATATTTGTATCCCAGTTAAGCCATGACCCTATGAGTTTGCGGAATACATTCTTTAACCTGTATGGGCCTCAACTTTCTTATCTATAAAATGAGGAGAACAGCACTACTTCATTATGTGGTTGTAATGATAGAATGAGACAAGCTTCATGAAGAAATTAGAACAATGACTGAAAACATATTGAAAATTTATATTAGTAGTAAGAGTAGTTAGTATGGCAATTAATTTGCTACTAAAAATGTAAGAACCCAGGCTACCTCTGTATCATACAGGAACAATGCACTCTCCATGAATGTTAAATAATGACAATATTTTCTCTATTTTATGTGGGTAAGTATAACTATAGTGCCCAAAAGAGTTTTGTGCACCCATTGGTAGGTAGTAAATATTTAGTGATGTGGCATATACACCAAATATTTCAAAATTTAGCTACTTTTGAGATTTATGAATTCAAACAACATATTAAAATCAGGAAATATGCACATTTATAAAGGTCTAGCTTATTTCCAAAAAGTGGAGGTGGTTCTTCCCATTTTTAGCTGAGTAATTAATACAACCCTCTACTTTAGCTGTAAGCATCAAATCCTGTTGATGGTCATTAGGTAAGATATTCTAAAAATAATTGTGTACTAGGCCATTATTTCAACTTTGCATGTTATCATAATAGCATGTAAAAGGTGTAAAATATTCCTTGGGACTTCTGTACTGATAGTTGTAATAGCCACTCTGCAAAATAGAATTATAATCACTGAATAATACTGTAATCCATTTCAACATAAGTGATTGTCACACACGTAAATTTTTTACAACAACAAAGCTAAATTCTTTCACATTGTAGATAACACTACACCATAACCCAAGCAAAATGAGCTGCAGGATACATGGTAATCTCTCTCAAGGGAGGGAGAAATAATTACATACTAGCTAGAGCAGAGGGGATTTTGCTGCAATAGTATTTGATGCACACAGGAAATGAAACATGAATAATTGATAGTTATAAACAAGCAATAGAGTGAACATGCTACACTCAGCTTGACTCCCTATTACTCTGAGAGCCATACCTACATTAATAATTGATATGTCTGCAAAAAGGGTAATTTGAAGAGATTTATGAGACATTGGTAATAACTGCATCATTGTGCTTTAGCTTAAATCTTTTTAAATATATCCTTAGAAACAATAGATAAAAGCAACGTACAATAAGCATATAGAAAATGTTCAGAGTTTGTTAAAAATTTTGAAAATCTAGTAGAATTGAGCAACAGTTATTCCTAAGTTGTAATATTTGCTGGCATGACCTAGTTTTTATTTTATTTCCTACAAAACAAAATGTCTTCAAGTTAGTTCAGTCATATTCTTTTTATAAAAATATAATTCTTCTCTAATCTACCATCATGGTTCATTTCTATTTTTAGTGACATGTAAAATTTAGAATTTATGGGAAAATTATATCCAGTGAATATTAAGAATGCACTCCCATTAAATTACTATTTCTAAATATGTGAGAACATAATCTGGGTTTTCATGTGCTGCTTTGAAGAAATACATTCTTTTACTTATGGCTGCCCCTTCATCTGAAGAGCCTCCGGATCTACTCTCTTTAAATATCTTGTGTCTTCTACTCTGTACACTGACAATATGTCAAAATGTGCTTTCTCCTGCTCTTAGGCTACTCTTGAGAACTGCCCATTTTTATATGAGAAAGAATGATATCTTGCTCATATAAGAAAAGGATATAAACCAACTGTGATACACTAATTCCTTGTAACAGAACAGAAAAAATAAATGGATGGGGTTACATGTGTCTTTATACAAAACACAGGATAACTGTACCCAGGCTCCTGCCTCACAAAAATTGTGAGATAATACATTTGTATTATTTTAAGCTGCTAAATTTGTGATCATTTGTTACAAAGGATCAAACACAAATGCATGCTCCTGTTTTCCAATGTACCATGCGAAGGTATAAATACAGATGAGCAACGCTGCCAGAAAGGTTATTTTATCAAACTACAATGGCTCATACAGACTGTGGAGGTAAAAAGAGAGGGACACTGGTGAGACAGTTTGGCACACTGATCTCGCCCGCAAAAGACTGATGTAGAAAGCAAACGTTAATTGTTTTCTTACCAAAAATTTAAAGGAGGAGATTTTCCTCCCTGTTGACTATCCTATTCATATTCACCATTCAGTGCACCTTATTCTTGGCAAAGCACCTTACAAATTTTTACCCAGAAACCAAAGAAAATGGGCAAGCTTAAGTAATTTTCTCAAAGTCAAAGAAAATCTGAAGTATACTTGTCCCACTCATGCCTTTAAAAATGTAGGCCAAGAGAATCTACAGCAAATGTCTTCTAAAACGTTTCATTTGGAACGTAAAATGTTTCTATGTCAATACATTTAAGGAAGGATTATATATTTCACTCTTAGAGTAACATAATTCACTTTAGCATGTTACATGCTTGCAGAAGATATGAGACTCAGGAGTCAGAGACAATAATAGATTATTACTTAAAGCAATAGCAGGAGCCAGAATATTATCATTTTTGTGTTGGTCTTAGAAAGCTGGGGCTGTCATAATAATATACCATAGATTGGGTGGTTAGAACAACAGAAATTTATTTCTAACAGTTCCCGAGGCTGAGGAGTCCAAGATTAAGGACGCCAGCCAATTTCGTTCCCCAGTGAGGGCTCATTTCCTGGCTGGCAAGGGGCAGCATTCTCACTGTGTCTTCAAATGGAGGAGGCAGTGAGCTCTGGTCTTTCTTCTTTTTTCTATAGGAATACTAATCTCATGGTGGAAGATACACATATATATATATGTGTATATATATATATATATATATATATATATATACACATATATATATACATAAAATTCAAGTTCTGCTTTTTGGGGCTTTGTGGATTTTTTACCCAACTATTTCTGATCCAGAGTTGGTTGAATCCACAGATCAACCTATATATATATAGATCAATCTATCTATATATATATATAGAGAGAGAGAGAGACCTCCATATCCATGGTTTCTGATCTGTGGATTCAACCAACTCTGGATCAGAAATAGTTGGGTAAAAAATCCACAAAGCCCCAAAAAGCAGAACTTGAATTTTCCATATGCTGAGTACTACATTGAATCCATACAAATGAAGTGACGTGTAGGTAATTTTAAAGTATATAGGAGGATGTGTGTAGGTTATAAGCAAACACTATGCCATTTGTGTAAGAGATTTGAGCATCTGTGGATTTTGGTATTCTCAGGGAGTCCAGAAGCCAATCCCCAACAGGTACCAAGGGACAACTGTATATCATGGTGAATAAATTACATCTTCCTTCTCATTGATTAGTACCACCATTCATCCAGTTTTCCAAACTAGTAATCCTCTTCATTAACCCTCCGCATTTATTCACCAAGACCAGTTCATTCTACCACCTAATGTAATATAAATCCATCAACTTCTATTAATTTCCACTGTCAACCCCTAACCCAATCCATTACCACCTTTAACCTCTTTATAAGACAATGTAATAACCTACTTGTTTTATCTTCCTAAATCCATTCTTGCCTCACTTCCAAATCTATTCTCAGTACAGTAGCCAGAGTGGATTTTATGAGGTTGTGACATTTCCCTGCTTAAAATTTTGGGTCATTTTCCTGCATAAAATTCTGTAATATTTCTCCATTATTATGATAAATTCTAAAATCCTCAGCAAAGATTTTACAAGCTCTGTACTGTTACTGTCTACAAGTTCTACAAGCTTTCCAGCCCTACACCATGTCAGCCTCACTGCTCTTATCTTCCCTCTTTCCCTATCTTAATCTGTGTGCTTCAGCCTCAATAGTTTTCTGTTTGCAGGATCTTCTCAGTAAAAGTATAGTGTATTCTTATATTCTTATACAGTGCCAATGCTTTCTGGCCTGAGAGAGACTATGCATGTCTTTCACGTCATAAGTTGAGTGCATGTTTGAAACTGCCCCACTGCTCACAAAATAAAATTAGTATAGAAAACTGGCATTTTTGAAGGACTAAGTTAAAAGTGTTTTTCCTCTATAGCTTTAACAGAGTAGAAAAAAAAAAAACAGAGATAATGTCAAGTAGGAAACAAAGGGATTGAAAAATGAAAACTTTCATATACATTCTACATTAAAATCAGACATTTATTTCTCTAAGGCCTGAGTTTCTCAATATTGGCAATCTTGATATTTGGGCTGGATAATTCTTTGTTGTGAGTGGCTGTCCTGTGCATGGTGGGATGTTTAGCACCATCACTGGTCTCTAATCTCTAGATATCAATAAACATTCCTAATTCCACAGTTATGACAAATAAAAATGTCCCCATCTTTGCTAAATGTTCTCAGGGGGACAAAATCCTCCCCAGCTGACAATGACTGATCTCTGACAATGTCTGTCAAGGTATGAATCATGGATAACCCACATTACCTTTGCTATTAGTTTAAAAAATACTGAGACTTACCCAAGATCTACTGAATCGGATAGAGCCCCAAAATAATCACATAGCAACAGTGAAGACCATTATCCCAAAAATGACTAACTAGTTGTCCTAGGGATATTAAGTGCTCTCGATTTTCTCTTTTAAAATATTGTTGCAAATTCAAAATGATGTCTTTCTGTGAGAAATTGAGTCAATTATCTTTAAGTTCAGTGTTTCTTTTTGGCTAGTAGGTAAGCTTTGGGTACATTCAGACATGATAATTCTTCCTACGGTTATTCAGGAGTTTGGGTTCCCATTTTTATCATAATTACATGGAACAGTCACAGAGATGGGATCACTTGTTCAAGTGGAGTTTCTTTAAAACACTAAGTGTTAGTGCATTGTTACGATTTACACTTTGAAACAAAGAACTTTTTTCCAAGAAAAATAATTCAGACATAATATTTCAGGTCAGCTTTTTCAGATCATATCCTGAATGAATAATAAGTGGGGCTTTATTTCATTACATTCATTTCATTACATTTAAGTTTTCTCATGCTGCCAGTTGAAAAAAAAATTGTAACTTTTTCCTCAACTTTCTCTGAATAGAATTTTGTATTAAGCATAGGCCCACCAAGCAGACATCCCTTAAACTGAGTGTGCTGTGATTCAAAACAAGTCAGAGGAAATTCTACATTGGAGGAGGAGGCAGATAAAAGTTTTCTAGGGCCTGAGACTTACACAATTCTCTAATTCAGATGTACTCCTCTCTGGAAATTTTTTTCAATAATATATAAGGTGTTTTTCCAGAGAAACATCACTCATCAACGAACTTTTTTTATTCTTAATAGTTATTTGATTTCTCACTCCCTTAAGTGTATTTTTTTAAAAAATATTAAAATACTTCCTGTGTCCATGTGTTCTCATTGTTCAATTCCCACCTATGAGTGAGAACATGCCGTGTTTGGTTTTTTGTCCTTGCGATAGTTTGCTGAGAATGATGGTTTCCAGCTTCATCCATGTCCCTTCAAAGAACATGAGCTCATCCTTTTTTATGGCTGCATAGTATTCCATGGTGTATATGTGCCACATTTTCTTAATCCAGTCTATGGTGGGGGGAGGGGTGAGGGATAGCATTAGGAGATATACCTAATGTTAAATGACTAGTTAATGGGTGCAGCACACCAGCATGGCACATGTATACATATGTAACTAACCTGCACATTGTGCACATGTACCCTAAAATTTAAAGTATAACTTTAAAAAATATATTTAAAAAATATTAAAATACTCATCTTGTTTTAATATTTCTGGCTAAAGACAATGAATGAGACAAGGATTAAAATTTACAGTTAAAATATAAGTGTATGCTTTGACTGAAGATAGTTTATTATAATTTTCTGTGATGCTCTTCTCATTTTGAGAAATTATGAGCTAACAAAATTTTATCGATGAAAAGAAAGTATGAAATGCCACAGAAAATATCTTTTTCTCTTAAAAAAAATCCTGTAAAGTTTACAACTGCCAAACTTCTAAATATAAAATCTAATTTTGACTCCCTCTAAAAAATAATAAAGATAAAATTGTGTTGTAACACCTGAACAACTCAGCTCATCTTGATATATTGATTCTTGTCCATGACCTTAATAGAATCAGTCTGATAAAGCTCTGATAAAAGAGGAGGAGGAGGAAACAGAAGTGGGAAAAGAATTCTTCTATGCTTCATTTTCTGCCCAATTTATTTTCTTTTATTTACTCATCCTAATCACCTCATTTCTATCTTAAATTCAGAACAAAGATTAATAAATGGTTTAGAGTCACCTAATTTGGCCTGGTGCTTGCAATTAAAAGATATGCCTATCTCTAAAGAATCATACATTGTCCATTTATTCTAAAGACAGGTGGGTCTACCCCCTACAAGCATCAGCCAGAATACTACTTAGAGCAGTGTTATGGGCAAAAAGGAATCCGGAAGGGAGCCAGGAAAAATAAGAGAAGCAATTGACTTTAGCTTCGTGACAGTGAGCTGGAGCACTTTGATGTGCACAAAGCTGAGGAACCATTCTGGCAGCTTCAAATGGTAGCCTTCAGCATTTTTCCCCTATTGCATTTTTTCCTGTCAAGTTATTTCCTCCTAGTGTAAGAGAACTTCCTCCCTGCTTCTGTCTCCTTGGGACCTAAAGTCAACAAAACTAATCTCTTCCTTTTTATGAGATCAATAAAGCAAATTAGACATGACATTGAAAGTACTTAAAAGTTTAAGCCCCGCTTTTTGGAATGCAATCTTTTGTCTTTAGGAATTGTTAAAAAAAAATGTCAATATACAAACATATACATAGCAGTATCTTTTATATAATATCAAGAATTTAAATATTTGTCACTAACAATGTGGCTATAAACTTGAACAACATAGTATATTTTCTGAACCTCAGTTTCTTTAGCTGTAAAAGACTGACACTCAGCAGTTCCCAAGTATATAAACACATAGTAGAAACCATGCATTTTTGGAAGCACCTCCCAATCTAGGATTCAGTCATAAATTCAATAAAATGACATTAAGCAGATACTGTGTCCTGGAAAAATTAGTCAATGATGATAGTACTATGCTATATTTGTATATCTATCATGAGAACAGGATGGAGTAGTACTTCCATCTAGCCAAATAGGCAAGAGCTGACTTTTTAAACTGACTAGGAGTTAGTTTGAATGTGTAAACTTGAGGTATTATGGGCTAAATAAGTCTTAAAGGCAATTGGATATAAAAGTATGGACTTCAATGGAGACATAAGGGTTAGAGACACATATCCAGGAGCCATTGCTTCCTAAGGTGGCTGAATCCAAACCACCAGACCAAGTCAACCAGGAAGAGTATATGTAAGGAGAAGGGAGAGGCACACCACCACTTTGGAAAGAGAACATGATCAGCATTACAAAATTTTACATAATCGTCAAGCAACTAAGCACTGGAAGAGTGTATCATTCATTATAAGAATTTCTGTGGAATAATAGATTTACCACACTTTAAGTTCTAGGGTACATGTGCACAACAGGCAGGTTTGTTACATATGTATACATGTGCCGTGTTGGTTTGCTGCACCCATTAACTCGTCATTTACATTAGGTACTTCTCCTAATGCTATCCCTCCCCTAGCCCCTGAGCCCATGACAAGCCCTGGTCTGTGATGTTCCCCACCATGTGTACAAGTGTTCTCATTGTTCAGTTCCCACCTATGAATGAGAACATGCGGTGTTTGGTTTTCTGTCCTTGCGATGGTTTGCTCAGAATGGTGGTTTCCAGCTTCATCCATGTTGCTACAAAGGACATGAACTCATACCTTTTTTAGGGCTGCATAGTATTCAATGGTATATATATGCCACATTTTCTTAATCCAGTCTATCATTGATGGACATTTGGGTTGGTTCCAAGTCTTTGCTATTGTGTATAGTGCCGCAATAAACATTTGTGTGCATGTGTCTTTATAGCAGCATGATTTATAATCCTTTGGGTATATACCCAGTAATAGGATCGCTGGGTCAAATGGTATTTCTAGTTCTAGATCCTTGAGGAATCACCGCACTGTCTTCCACAATGGTTGAACTAGTTTACACTCCCACCAACAGTGTAAAAGCGTTCCAATTTCTCCACATCCTCTCCAGCACCTGTTGTTTCCTGACTTTTTAATGATGGCCATTCTAACTGGTGTGAGATGGTATCTCACTGTGGTTTTGATTTGCATTTCTCTGATGGCCAGTGATGATGAGCATTTTTTCCTGTGTCTGTTGGCTGCATAAATGTCTTGTTTTGAAAAGTGTCTGTTCATATCCTTTGCTCACTTTTTGATGAGGTTGTTTGATTTTTTTCTTGTAAATTTAAGTTCTTTGTAGATTCTGGATATTAGCCCTTTGTCAAATGGGTAGATTGCAAAAATTTTCTCCAATTCTGTAGGTTGCCTGTTCACTCTGATGGTAGTTTCTTTTGCTGTGCAGAAGCTCTTTAGTTTAATTAGATCCCATTTGTCTATTTTGGCTTTTGTTGCCATTGCTTTTGGTGTTTTAGTCATGAAGTCCTTGCCCATGCCTATGTCCTGAATAGTATTGCCTAGGTTTTCTTCTAGGGTTTTTGTGGTTTTAGGTCTAACATTTAAGTCTTTAATCCATCTTGAATTAATTTTTGTATAAGGTGTAAGGAAGGGATCCACTTTCAGATTTCTACATACGGCTAGCCAGTTTTCCCAGAACCATTTATTAAATAGAGAACACTTTCCCCATTTCTTGTTTTTGTCAGGTTTGTCCAAGATCAGATGGTTGTAGATGTGTGGTGTTATTTCTGAGGGCTCTGTTCTGTTCCACTGGTCTATATCTCTGTTTTGGTACCAGTACCATGCTGTTTTGGTTACTGTAGCCTTGTAGTATAGTTTGAGGTCAGGTAGCGTAATGCCTCCAGCTTTGTTCTTTTTGCTTAGGATTGTCTTGGCTATACAGGCTCTTTTTTTGCTCCATATGAAATTAAAGTAGTTTTTTCCAATTCTGGCACAGGATATAATCTCCTGGTGTGCCATTGGCTAAGGCCTTTGGAAAAGCGCAGTGTTTAGGTGGCAGTGTCCCAGTTTTCCCGGTATAATCTGTCACAGCTTCCCTTGGCTAGGAAAGGGATATCCCCTGACCCCTTGCACTTCCTCGGTGAGGCGATGCCCTGCTCTGCTTCAGCTTGCCCTTCATGCGCTGCACCCACTTTCTGACCAGTCCCAATGAGATGAACCAGGTACCTCAGTTGGAAATGCAGAAAACACCCGTCTTCTACGTTGATCACGCTGGAAGCTGCAGACTGGAGCTGTTCCTATTCAGCCATCTTGGAATAATTTAAAAGTCACATTGCATGAGCCAGTGACAAGTATGTTAAGGCTTAACATAATCATTGTCACCTCTCATGAAATCTACCTCTCCAGCACATAGCAGGGCACATATTATAAGAATAGAAACTTAAGATTTTTTCAGGGGAGGAGCCAAGATGGCCAAATAGGAACAGCTCCAGTCTACAGGTCCCAGCCTGAGCGACACAGAAGATGGGTGATTTCTGAATTTCTGCTTGAGGTACCGGTTTCATCTCACTAGGGAGTGCCAAACAGTGGGTGCAGGACAGTCGGTGAAGCGCACTGTGCACGAGCCGAAGCAGGGAGAGGCATTGCCTCAATCGGGAAGCGCAAGGGGTCAGGGAGTTCCCTTTCCTAGTCAAAGAAAGGGGTAACAGATGACACCTGGAAAATCGGGTCAGTCCCACTCTAATACTGCGCTTTTCCAATGGGCCTGGAAAACGGCACACTAGGAGATGGTGTCCCACACCTGGCTCGGAGGGTCCTATGCCCACGGAGTCTTGCTGATTGCTAGAAAAGCAGTCTGAGATCAAACTGCAAGGCAGCAGCGAGGCTGGGGCAGGGGTGCCCGCAATTGCCCAGGCTTGCTTAGGTAAACAAAGCAGCCAGGAAGCTCGAACTGGGTGGAGCCCACCACAGCTCAAGCAGGCCTGTCTGCCTCTGTAGGCTCCACCTCTGGGGGCAGGGCACAGACAAAAACTCAGCAGGAACCTCTGCAGACTTAAATGTCCCTGTCTGACTGACAGCTTTGAAGAGAGTAGTGGTTCTCCTAGCACGCAGCTGGAGATCTGAGAAAGGACAGACTGCCTCCTAAAGTGGGTCCCTCACCCCCGAGCAGCCTAACTGGGAGGCACCCCCCAGTAAGGATAGACTGACACCTCACTCGGCCGGGTACTCCTCTGAGACAAAACTTCCAGAGGAACTATCAGACAGCTGAATTTGTGATCTCACGAAAATCCGCTGTTCTGCAGCCACTGCTGCTGACACCCAGCCAAACAGGGTCTGGAGTGGACCTCTAGTAAATTCCAACAGAACTGCAGCTGAGGGTCCTGTCTGGTAGAAGGAAAACTAACAAACAGAAAGGACATCCACACCAAAAACCCATCTGTACATCACCACCATCAAAGACTAAAAGTAGATAAAACCACAAAGATGGGGAAAATACAGAGCAGAAAAACTGGAAACTCTAAAAAGCAGAGCACCTCTCCTCCTCCAAAGGAATGCAGTTCCTCACCAGCAACGGAACAAAGCTGGACGGAGGATGACTTTGACGAGTTGAGAGAAGAAGGCTTCAGACGATCAAACTACTCTGAGCTACGAGAGGAAATTCAAAACAATAGCAAAGAAGTTAAAAACTTTGAAAAAAAATTAGACAAATGGATAACTAGAATAACCAATGGAGAGAAGGGCTTAAAGGAGCCGATGGAACTGAAAGCCAAGTATCGAGAACTATGCGAAGATTGCAGAAGCCTCGGTAGCAGATGCGAACAACTGGAAGAAAGGGTATCGCTGATGGAAGACGAAATGAATGAAATGAAGCGAGAAGGGAAGTTTAGAGAAAAAAGAATAAAGAGAAACGAACAAAGCCTCCAAGAAATTTGGGACTATGTGAAAAGACCAAACCTACATTTGATTGGTGTACCTGAAAATGACGGGGAGAATGGAACCAAATTGGAAAACACTCTGCAAGATATTATCCAGGAGAACTTCCCCAATCTAGCAAGGCAGGCCAACATTCAGTTTCAGGAAATACAGAGAACGCCACAAAGATACTCCTCGAGAAGAGCAACTCCAAGACACATAATTGTCAGATTCACCAAAGTTGAAATGAAGGAAAAAATGTTAAGGGCAGCCAGAGAGAAAGGTCGGGTTACCCACAAAGGGAAGCCCATCAGACTAACAGCTGATCTCTTGGCAGAAACTCTACAAGCCAGAAGAGAGTGGGGGCCGATATTCAACATTCTTAAAGAAAAGAATTTTCAACCCAGAATTTCATATCCAGCCAAACTAAGCTTCATAAGTGAAGGAGAAATAAAATACTTTACAGGCAAGCAAACGCTGAGTGATTTTGTCGCCACCAGGCCTGCCCTAAAAGAGCTCCTGAAGGAAGCACTAAACATGGAAAGGAACAACCGGTACCAGCCACTGCAAAAACATGCCAAATTGTAAAGACCATCGAGGCTAGGAAGAAACTGCATCAACTAACGAGCAAAATAACCAACTAACATCATAACGACAGGATCAGATTCACACATAACAATATTAACGTTAAATGTAAATGGGCTAAATGCTCCAATTAAAAGACACAGACTGGCAAACTGGATAAGGAGTCAGGACCCATCAGTGTGCTGTATTCAGGAAACCCATCTCACGTGCAAAGACACACATAGACTCAAAATAAAGGGATGGAGGAAGATCTATCAAGCAAATGGAAAACAAAAAAAGGCAGGGGTTGCAATCCTAGTCTCTGATAAAATAGACTTTAAACCAACAAAGATCAACAGAGACAAAGAAGGCCATTACATAATGGTAAAGGGATCAATTCAACATGAAGAGCTAACTATCCTAAATATATATGCACCCAACACAGGAGCACCCAGATTCATAAAGCAAGTCCTGAGTGACCTACAAAGGGACTCAAACTCCCACACAATAATAATAGGAGATTTTAACACCCCACTGTCAACATTAGACAGATCAACGAGACAGAAAGTTAACAAGGATATCCAGGAATTTAACTCAGCTCTGCACAAAGTGGACCTAATAGACATCTACAGAACTCTCCACCCAAAATCAACAGAATATACATTTTTTTCAGCACCACACCACACCTATTCCAAAATTGACCACATAGTTGGAAGTAAAGCTCTCCTCAGCAAATGTAAAAGAACAGAAATTATAGCAAACTGTCTCTCAGACCACAGTGCAATCAAACTAGAACTCAGGATTAAGAAACTCACCTAAAACTGCTCAACTACATGGAAACTGAACAACCTGCTCCTGAATGACTACTGGGTACATAATGAAATGAAGGCAGAAATAAAGATGTTCTTTGAAACCAACGAGAACAAAGACACAACATACCAGAATCTCTGGGACATGTTCAAAGCAGTGTGGAGAGGGAAATTTATAGCACTAAATGCCCACAAGAGAAAGCAGGAAAGATCTAAAATTGACACCCTAACATAACAATTAAAAGAACTAGAAAAGCAAGAGCAAACACATTCAAAAGCTAGCAGAAGGCTAGAAATAACTAAAATCAGAGCAGAACTGAAGGAAATAGAGATACAGAAAACCCTTCAAAAAATTAATGAATCCAGGAGCTGGTTTTTTGAAAAGGTCAACAAAATTGATAGACCACTAGCAAGACTAATAAAGAAGAAAAGAGAGAAGAATCAAATAGATGCCATAAAAAATGAAAAAGGGGATATCAGCACCGATCCCACAGAAATACAATCTACCATCAGAGAATACTACAAATACCTCTATGCAAATAAAGTAGAAAATCTAGAAGAAATGGATAAATTCCTCAACACATACACCCTCCCAAGACCAAACCAGGAAGAAGTTGGATCTCTGAATAGACCAATAACAGTCTCTGAAATTGTGGCAATAATCAATAGCTTACCAACCAAAAAGAGTCCAGGACCTGATGGATTCACAGCCGAATTCTACCAGAGGTACAAGGAGGAACTGGTACCATTCCTTCTGAAATTATTCCAATCGATAGAAAAAGAGGGAATCCTCCCTAACACATTTTATGAAGCCAGCATTGTCCTGATACCAAAGCCTGGCAGAGACATAACCAAAAAAGAGAATTTCAGACCAATATCCTTGATGAACATTGATGCAAAAATCCTCAATAAAATACTGGCAAACCGAATCCAGCAGCACATCAAAAAGCTTATCCACCATAATCAAGTGGGCCTCATCCCTAGGATGCAAGGCTGGTTCAACATACACAAATCAATAAATGTAATCCAGCATATAAACAGAACCAAAGACAAAAACCACATGATTATCTCAATAGATGCAGAAAAGGCCTTTGACAAAATTCAACAACCCTACATGCTAAAAACTCTCAATAAGTTAGGTATTGATGGGACGTATCTCAAAATAATAAGCGCTATCTGTGACAAACCCACAGCCAATATCATACTGAATGGGCAAAAACTGGAAGCATTCCCTTTGGAAACTGGCACAAGACAGGGATGCCCTCTCTCACCACTCCTATTCAACATAGTGCTGGAAGTTCTGGCCAGAGCAATCAGGCAGGAGAAGGAAATAAAGGGTATTCAATTAGGAAAAGAGGAAGTCAAATTGTCCCGGTTTGCAGATGACATGATTGTATATCTAGAAAACCCCATTGTCTCAGCCCAAAATCTCCTTAAGCTGATTAGCAACTTCAGCAAAGTCTCAGGATACAAAATCAATGTGCAAAAATCACAAGCATTCTTGCACACCAATAACAGACAAACAGAGAGCCAAATCATGAGTGAACTCCCATTCACAATTGCTTCAAAGAGAATAAAATATCTAGGAATCCAACTTACAAGGGATGTGAAGGACCTCTTCAAGGAGAACTACAAACCACTGCTCAATGAAATAAAAGAGGATACAAACAAATGGAAGAACATTCCATGCTCATGGGTTGGAAGAATCAATATCGTGAAAATGGCCATACTGCCCAAGGTAATTTATAGATTCAATGCCATCCCCATCAAGCTAACAATGACTTTCTTCACAGAATTGGAAAAAACTACTTTAAAGTTCATACGGAACCAATAAAGAGCCCACATCGCCAAGTCAATCCTAAGCCAAAAGAACAAAGCTGGAGGCATCACGCTACCTGACTTCAAACTATACTACAAGGCTACAGTAACCAAAACATCATGGTACTGGTACCACAACAGAGACATAAATCAATGGAACAGAACAGAGCCCTAAGAAATGATGCCGCATATCTACAACTATCTGATCCTTGACAAACCTGACAAAAACAAGCAACGGGGAAAGGATTCCCTATTTAACAAATGGTGCTGGGAAAACTGGCTAGCCATATGTAGAAAGCTGAAACTGGATGCCTTCCTTACACCTTACACAAAAATTAATTCAAGATGGATTAAAGACTTAAATGTTAGACCTAAAACCATTAAAATCCTACAAGAAAACCTAGGCAATACCATTCAGGACATAGGCGTGGGCAAGGACTTCATGTCTAAAACACCAAAAGCAATGGCAACAAAAGCCAAAATTGACAAATGGGATCTCACTAAACTAAGGAGCTTCTGCACAGCAAAAGAAACTACCATCAGAGTGAGCAGGCAACCTACAGAATGGGAGAAAATTTTTGCAACCTACTCATCTGACAAAAGGGCTAATATCCAGAATCTACAATGAACTCAAACAAATTTACAAGAAAAAAACAAACAACCCCATCAAAAAGTGGGCAAAGGACATGAGCAGACACTTCTCAAAAGAAGACATTTATGCAGCCAGAAAACACATGAAGAAATGCTCATCATCACTGGCCATCAGAGAAATGCAAATCAAAACCACAGTGAGATACCATCTCACACCAGTTAGAATGGCCATCATTAAAAAGTCAGGAAACAACAGGTGCTGGAGAGGATGTGGAGAAATAGGAACACTTTTACACTGTTGGTGGGACTGTAAACTAGTTCAACCATTGTGGAAGTCAGTGTGGCGATTCCTCAGGGATCTAGAACTAGAAATACCATTTGACCCAGCCATCCCATTACTGGGTATATACCCAAAGGACTATAAATCATGCTGCTATAAAGACACATGCACACGTATGTTTATTGCGGCACTATTCACAATAGCAAAGAGTTGGAACCAATCCAAATGTCCAACAATGATAGACTGGATTAAGAAAATGTGGCATATATACACCATGGAATACTATGCAGCCATAAAAAATGATGAGTTCGTGTCCTTTGTAGGGACATGGATGAAACTGGAAAACATCATTCTCAGTAAACTATCGCAAGGACAAAAAACCAAACACCGCATGTTCTCACTCATAGGTGGGAATTGAACAATGAGAACTCATGGACACAGGAAGGGGAACATCACACTCCGGGGACTGTTGTGGGGTTGGGGGAGGGGGGAGGGATAGCATTAGGAGATATAGCTAATGCTAAATGACGAGTTAATGGGTGCAGGAAATCAACATGGCACATGGATACATATGTAAGAAACCTGCACATTGTGCACATGTACCCTAAAACCTAAAGTATAATAAAAAAAGAAAGAATAGAAACTTAAGGAGTAAAATTGGATATCCTCTTTTGTGAAACATACTTTCATGTTTTCCCCATTTTTAATTTTGGTTTTCAAAACACTAGTAGAAATGTCCAAGTAAGGACTTCTGAAAATTGCTTCTCCATAAAAGAATAGGAACATTGGCAAAAATTATCAAATCCTCTTCTATTCAGAACTCTAGGACTTAACCAAAAGAACATTTACTTAAGGAAAATAGCTGAATCTGAATAAGAATAGAAAGGTCTATAGTAGACTTAAAAATCAACAGTAGCTTTGAAAAACAACCCACAATACAGTAAAAATCTGAAGCCTAGAAGCCAATGGATGAGGCAGAAAAAGTTTGGATTTCCCCAAGACTTCTATTCCCAGAAACATGCCATTATTTGACCTGCCTGGCAGTTCCATGGAAAACCCATTTGCAAGGTTGCCTTTGTTTGGCCTGACTCAAAGTTCATCCAATGCGAACAGTGTTTTCCCTTGTGTTGTTTGCAATAATTGTATATTGCTTCTGTATGAGATAATGGTAAGAGTATGGGAAAACAAAAAGATGATCAGAAAATTTACAATAAAAACCCTGGGAATGAGATGTCTTTAATAGACTTTATGAAGCTCCAATATTTCTGGGAATCTACAAGGCCACATGCAAGCACAGGGCTGCAAGCATCCTGAGGCTGTGCACATGTCCTGAGCTCTCACCTCTGGTCAAGCTTGAGGCTCTACATAAGCAGAAAAAGAAGGCTAAGCCAGAGTTATACACTGCATGCTTGAGTCTTAAAGGTATGTCTCAGTAAGCGAACAGTTCCTCGGCAAAGACTGGATGATTTACTGATCCATGACATTTAAAGAAATTTCTGTCCAGTCATTAGCTGACTACTGAGCTAATTGAACAGAGACTTCAGTGTCCACATAGGACAAGAAATAGAGATTATACTAACTTACCTTAGGAAAGCCCCTAAACAAACAAACAGCAGCAGCAACAACCACAACAAGAACAAAGAGCAATAATGACAAACCCAAGGGAAAGGGGAGTGATATGTTTTGGATCTGTGTCTCCACCCAAATCTCATGTTCAATTATAATCCCCAACGTTGGAGGTGGGGCTTGGTGGGACGTGATTGAATCACTGGGGAGGTTTCTCATGGTTTAGTATCATCCCCTCAGTGCTATTCTCAGTGAGTAAGTTATTGTAAGATCTGGTTGTTTAAAAGTATGTAGCATCTCCCTGCCTCTCTCTCTTCCTCCTGCTCTTGCCATGTAAGATGCCTGCTCCCACTTTGCCTTCTACCATGAGTAAAAGCTCCATGAGGCCTCCTCAGAAACAGATGCTGCCATGCTTCCTGTATAGCCCGCAGAACCATGAGCCAATTAAATCTCTTTTATTTATAAATTACCCAGTCTCAGATATTTCTTTATAGCAATGTGAGAATGGACTAATACAGGGAGAGTACAATTTTCAAAGCTGCTACTTTATATTATTTTAAATGTCCAGTTATTGGACATTATTTTAAATGTCCAATAAGAAAACAATATTCCATGCCTGGAAAACAATAAGAAAATATGACCTATACACAGAAAAAAAAAAAAAGACTCAATAAAAAAAATGTCCCCAGGCCAGGAGTGGTGGCTCACGCCTGTAATCCCAGCATTTTGAGAGGCCAAGGCATGTGGATCATGAGGTCAGGAGCTCGAGACAACATGGCCAACATGGTGAAACCCCATGTCTAGTAAAAATACAAAATTAGCCAGGTGTGGTGGTGGGTGCCTATAATTCCAGCGACTTAGGAGGCTGAGGCAGGAGAATCATTGAAATCAGAACGTGGAGGTTGCAGTGAGCTAAGATCATGCCACTGCACTCCAGCCTGGGCAACAAGAACAAAACTCTGTCTCAAAAAAAAAAAAAAAAAAAGTCCCCAAGGAAGTCAGACTATTGGCTTACTAGACAAAGATTTAAAATATAATCACAATAATTAAATACAAATTTTTTTAAAGCTATTTTAAATATGTTCCTAAAACTAAAGGAATCCATGTCTAAAGAACTAAAGAACAAGTTCTCACCAAATAGAGAATGTCAATAAACAGACACAAATTACAAAAAAGAGCCCTATTAGAAATTCTGAACTTGAAAATTATAATACTGCAATTAAAAATTCCCTAGCATGGCTCAAAAGCAGATTTGAGCTGAAAGTAAAATTGAAATTATGTCAATTGTGATTAGCCAGTCGGAGGAACAGATATAAAAAGGGATAAAATCTGAAGAGAGGAGGGTGGAGCCAAGATGGCTGAACAGGAACAGCTCCGGTCTACAGCTCCCAGTCTGAGTGACACAGAAGACGGGTGATTTCTGCATTTCTATTTGAGGTACTGGTTTCATCTCACTAGGGAGTGCCAAACAGTGGGTGCAGGACAGTCGGTGAAGCGCACTGTGCGCGAGCCGAAGCAGGGCGAGGCATTGCCTCACTCCGGAAGCACAAGGGGTCAGGGAGTTCCCTTTCCTAGTCAAAGAAAGGGGTAACAGATGACACCTGGAAAATCGGGTCAGTCCCACTCTAATACTGCGCTTTTCCAATGGGCCTGGAAAACGGCACACTAGGAGATGGTGTCCCACACCTGGCTCGGAGGGTCCTATGCCCACGGAGTCTTGCTGATTGCTAGAAAAGCAGTCTGAGATCAAACTGCAAGGCAGCAGCGAGGCTGGGGCAGGGGTGCCCGCAATTGCCCAGGCTTGCTTAGGTAAACAAAGCAGCCAGGAAGCTCGAACTGGGTGGAGCCCACCACAGCTCAAGCAGGCCTGTCTGCCTCTGTAGGCTCCACCTCTGGGGGCAGGGCACAGACAAAAACTCAGCAGGAACCTCTGCAGACTTAAATGTCCCTGTCTGACTGACAGCTTTGAAGAGAGTAGTGGTTCTCCTAGCACGCAGCTGGAGATCTGAGAAAGGACAGACTGCCTCCTAAAGTGGGTCCCTCACCCCCGAGCAGCCTAACTGGGAGGCACCCCCCAGTAAGGATAGACTGACACCTCACTCGGCCGGGTACTCCTCTGAGACAAAACTTCCAGAGGAACTATCAGACAGCTGAATTTGTGATCTCACGAAAATCCGCTGTTCTGCAGCCACTGCTGCTGACACCCAGCCAAACAGGGTCTGGAGTGGACCTCTAGTAAATTCCAACAGAACTGCAGCTGAGGGTCCTGTCTGGTAGAAGGAAAACTAACAAACAGAAAGGACATCCACACCAAAAACCCATCTGTACATCACCACCATCAAAGACTAAAAGTAGATAAAACCACAAAGATGGGGAAAATACAGAGCAGAAAAACTGGAAACTCTAAAAAGCAGAGCACCTCTCCTCCTCCAAAGGAATGCAGTTCCTCACCAGCAACGGAACAAAGCTGGACGGAGGATGACTTTGACGAGTTGAGAGAAGAAGGCTTCAGACGATCAAACTACTCTGAGCTACGAGAGGAAATTCAAAACAATAGCAAAGAAGTTAAAAACTTTGAAAAAAAATTAGACAAATGGATAACTAGAATAACCAATGGAGAGAAGGGCTTAAAGGAGCCGATGGAACTGAAAGCCAAGTATCGAGAACTATGCGAAGATTGCAGAAGCCTCGGTAGCAGATGCGAACAACTGGAAGAAAGGGTATCGCTGATGGAAGACGAAATGAATGAAATGAAGCGAGAAGGGAAGTTTAGAGAAAAAAGAATAAAGAGAAACGAACAAAGCCTCCAAGAAATTTGGGACTATGTGAAAAGACCAAACCTACATTTGATTGGTGTACCTGAAAATGACGGGGAGAATGGAACCAAATTGGAAAACACTCTGCAAGATATTATCCAGGAGAACTTCCCCAATCTAGCAAGGCAGGCCAACATTCAGTTTCAGGAAATACAGAGAACGCCACAAAGATACTCCTCGAGAAGAGCAACTCCAAGACACATAATTGTCAGATTCACCAAAGTTGAAATGAAGGAAAAAATGTTAAGGGCAGCCAGAGAGAAAGGTCGGGTTACCCACAAAGGGAAGCCCATCAGACTAACAGCTGATCTCTTGGCAGAAACTCTACAAGCCAGAAGAGAGTGGGGGCCGATATTCAACATTCTTAAAGAAAAGAATTTTCAACCCAGAATTTCATATCCAGCCAAACTAAGCTTCATAAGTGAAGGAGAAATAAAATACTTTACAGGCAAGCAAACGCTGAGTGATTTTGTCGCCACCAGGCCTGCCCTAAAAGAGCTCCTGAAGGAAGCACTAAACATGGAAAGGAACAACCGGTACCAGCCACTGCAAAAACATGCCAAATTGTAAAGACCATCGAGGCTAGGAAGAAACTGCATCAACTAACGAGCAAAATAACCAACTAACATCATAACGACAGGATCAGATTCACACATAACAATATTAACGTTAAATGTAAATGGGCTAAATGCTCCAATTAAAAGACACAGACTGGCAAACTGGATAAGGAGTCAGGACCCATCAGTGTGCTGTATTCAGGAAACCCATCTCACGTGCAAAGACACACATAGACTCAAAATAAAGGGATGGAGGAAGATCTATCAAGCAAATGGAAAACAAAAAAAGGCAGGGGTTGCAATCCTAGTCTCTGATAAAATAGACTTTAAACCAACAAAGATCAACAGAGACAAAGAAGGCCATTACATAATGGTAAAGGGATCAATTCAACATGAAGAGCTAACTATCCTAAATATATATGCACCCAACACAGGAGCACCCAGATTCATAAAGCAAGTCCTGAGTGACCTACAAAGGGACTCAAACTCCCACACAATAATAATAGGAGATTTTAACACCCCACTGTCAACATTAGACAGATCAACGAGACAGAAAGTTAACAAGGATATCCAGGAATTTAACTCAGCTCTGCACAAAGTGGACCTAATAGACATCTACAGAACTCTCCACCCAAAATCAACAGAATATACATTTTTTTCAGCACCACACCACACCTATTCCAAAATTGACCACATAGTTGGAAGTAAAGCTCTCCTCAGCAAATGTAAAAGAACAGAAATTATAGCAAACTGTCTCTCAGACCACAGTGCAATCAAACTAGAACTCAGGATTAAGAAACTCACCTAAAACTGCTCAACTACATGGAAACTGAACAACCTGCTCCTGAATGACTACTGGGTACATAATGAAATGAAGGCAGAAATAAAGATGTTCTTTGAAACCAACGAGAACAAAGACACAACATACCAGAATCTCTGGGACATGTTCAAAGCAGTGTGGAGAGGGAAATTTATAGCACTAAATGCCCACAAGAGAAAGCAGGAAAGATCTAAAATTGACACCCTAACATAACAATTAAAAGAACTAGAAAAGCAAGAGCAAACACATTCAAAAGCTAGCAGAAGGCTAGAAATAACTAAAATCAGAGCAGAACTGAAGGAAATAGAGATACAGAAAACCCTTCAAAAAATTAATGAATCCAGGAGCTGGTTTTTTGAAAAGGTCAACAAAATTGATAGACCACTAGCAAGACTAATAAAGAAGAAAAGAGAGAAGAATCAAATAGATGCCATAAAAAATGAAAAAGGGGATATCAGCACCGATCCCACAGAAATACAATCTACCATCAGAGAATACTACAAATACCTCTATGCAAATAAAGTAGAAAATCTAGAAGAAATGGATAAATTCCTCAACACATACACCCTCCCAAGACCAAACCAGGAAGAAGTTGGATCTCTGAATAGACCAATAACAGTCTCTGAAATTGTGGCAATAATCAATAGCTTACCAACCAAAAAGAGTCCAGGACCTGATGGATTCACAGCCGAATTCTACCAGAGGTACAAGGAGGAACTGGTACCATTCCTTCTGAAATTATTCCAATCGATAGAAAAAGAGGGAATCCTCCCTAACACATTTTATGAAGCCAGCATTGTCCTGATACCAAAGCCTGGCAGAGACATAACCAAAAAAGAGAATTTCAGACCAATATCCTTGATGAACATTGATGCAAAAATCCTCAATAAAATACTGGCAAACCGAATCCAGCAGCACATCAAAAAGCTTATCCACCATAATCAAGTGGGCCTCATCCCTAGGATGCAAGGCTGGTTCAACATACACAAATCAATAAATGTAATCCAGCATATAAACAGAACCAAAGACAAAAACCACATGATTATCTCAATAGATGCAGAAAAGGCCTTTGACAAAATTCAACAACCCTACATGCTAAAAACTCTCAATAAGTTAGGTATTGATGGGACGTATCTCAAAATAATAAGCGCTATCTGTGACAAACCCACAGCCAATATCATACTGAATGGGCAAAAACTGGAAGCATTCCCTTTGGAAACTGGCACGAGACAGGGATGCCCTCTCTCACCACTCCTATTCAACATAGTGCTGGAAGTTCTGGCCAGAGCAATCAGGCAGGAGAAGGAAATAAAGGGTATTCAATTAGGAAAAGAGGAAGTCAAATTGTCCCGGTTTGCAGATGACATGATTGTATATCTAGAAAACCCCATTGTCTCAGCCCAAAATCTCCTTAAGCTGATTAGCAACTTCAGCAAAGTCTCAGGATACAAAATCAATGTGCAAAAATCACAAGCATTCTTGCACACCAATAACAGACAAACAGAGAGCCAAATCATGAGTGAACTCCCATTCACAATTGCTTCAAAGAGAATAAAATATCTAGGAATCCAACTTACAAGGGATGTGAAGGACCTCTTCAAGGAGAACTACAAACCACTGCTCAATGAAATAAAAGAGGATACAAACAAATGGAAGAACATTCCATGCTCATGGGTTGGAAGAATCAATATCGTGAAAATGGCCATACTGCCCAAGGTAATTTATAGATTCAATGCCATCCCCATCAAGCTAACAATGACTTTCTTCACAGAATTGGAAAAAACTACTTTAAAGTTCATACGGAACCAATAAAGAGCCCACATCGCCAAGTCAATCCTAAGCCAAAAGAACAAAGCTGGAGGCATCACGCTACCTGACTTCAAACTATACTACAAGGCTACAGTAACCAAAACATCATGGTACTGGTACCACAACAGAGACATAAATCAATGGAACAGAACAGAGCCCTAAGAAATGATGCCGCATATCTACAACTATCTGATCCTTGACAAACCTGACAAAAACAAGCAACGGGGAAAGGATTCCCTATTTAACAAATGGTGCTGGGAAAACTGGCTAGCCATATGTAGAAAGCTGAAACTGGATGCCTTCCTTACACCTTACACAAAAATTAATTCAAGATGGATTAAAGACTTAAATGTTAGACCTAAAACCATTAAAATCCTACAAGAAAACCTAGGCAATACCATTCAGGACATAGGCGTGGGCAAGGACTTCATGTCTAAAACACCAAAAGCAATGGCAACAAAAGCCAAAATTGACAAATGGGATCTCACTAAACTAAAGAGCTTCTGCACAGCAAAAGAAACTACCATCAGAGTGAGCAGGCAACCTACAGAATGGGAGAAAATTTTTGCAACCTACTCATCTGACAAAGGGCTAATATCCAGAATCTATAATGAACTCAAACAAATTTACAAGAAAAAAACAAACAACCCCATCAAAAAGTGGGCAAAGGACATGAGCAGACACTTCTCAAAAGAAGACATTTATGCAGCCAGAAAACACATGAAGAAATGCTCATCATCACTGGCCATCAGAGAAATGCAAATCAAAACCACAGTGAGATACCATCTCACACCAGTTAGAATGGCCATCATTAAAAAGTCAGGAAACAACAGGTGCTGGAGAGGATGTGGAGAAATAGGAACACTTTTACACTGTTGGTGGGACTGTAAACTAGTTCAACCATTGTGGAAGTCAGTGTGGCGATTCCTCAGGGATCTAGAACTAGAAATACCATTTGACCCAGCCATCCCATTACTGGGTATATACCCAAAGGACTATAAATCATGCTGCTATAAAGACACATGCACACGTATGTTTATTGCGGCACTATTCACAATAGCAAAGAGTTGGAACCAATCCAAATGTCCAACAATGATAGACTGGATTAAGAAAATGTGGCACATATACACCATGGAATACTATGCAGCCATAAAAAATGATGAGTTCATGTCCTTTGTAGGGACATGGATGAAACTGGAAAACATCATTCTCAGTAAACTATCGCAAGGACAAAAAACCAAACACCGCATGTTCTCACTCATAGGTGGGAATTGAACAATGAGAACTCATGGACACAGGAAGGGGAACATCACACTCTGGGGACTGTTGTGGGGTGGGGGGAGGGGGGAGGGATAGCATTAGGTGATATACCTAATGCTAAATGATGAGTTAATGGGTGCAGGAAATCAACATGGCACATGGATACATATGTAACAAACCTGCACATTGTGCACATGTACCCTAAAACCTAAAGTATAATAATAAAAAAAAAAGAAAAAGGAAGAAAAAAAAACTGAAGAGAGCCTCAGACGATTGTGGAACATCATCAAATATATCAATAAAGAAATAATAGGAGTTTTAAAAGGGGAGGAGAGAAAGAGAAAGGCAGAAAGAATATTTGAAGATACAATGGCTAAAAACTTTCTAAATTTGATGAGTAACAAATTGATATACACACTCAAGAACTTTGATGAACTCTAAGTAGGATAAACTCAAAGAGATCTACACATAGAAACATCACAATCTGCCAAAAGCAGAAGACAGAGAGTCTTGAAAGCCACAAGAGTTAATTATTCATTACATTCCATGACTCGTTACATTCAAGATTAACCCGTGATTTCTCATTAGAAATTATGGAGGTCAGAAGACAGTGGGATGACACATTAAAGTACTGGAAGAAAGACAGTGTTGGCCAAGAATTCTACATACAGAAAACCAACCTTCAAAAATTAAAGATAAATCAAAATATTCTTAGAGAAACAAAAACTGAAAAGAATTTGTTGCTAGCTCATTTGTCCTACAAGTAATACTAAAGGGAGTTTTAAAGCTGAAATAAAAGGACACTACACAGTAACTTAATTCCATGTGAAGAAATAAAGACCACTAATAGGTAACCCAATAGGTAAATATTAATGAGAATATATATGTATGTTTTGGTTGTAATGCCCCTTTTTTCTATATGATTTAAGAGACAGTAGTATAAAGCAAGAATTTTAAATCTGTGGTGATGGCTACATAATATATAAAGATGTAATTTGTATGATGTAGTAAAACAAATGAGTGAGGAGAGAAAGCGAGGAGCAAAACATTTTGTATACTATTGAAATTAAACTGGTAGGAATCCAAACTATATTTCTATAAGTTAAATATTAATTGTAATCTCCAGGGCAACCACTAAGAAAATAACAAAAAAATAGCAAAATATAATTTAAAAATAGCAAAAAAAAAAACCAGGATTAAAATAATGGAGTAGAAATCTATTTAATACAAAGAATGGGGGAACTAGAGAAGGAAAAAGAACCAAGACACAAAGACAATATTTAGTAAAATGACAAACATAAATGCTAACTTAGTGCATTGGGATGTCAGTCTTTTTCTTATTTTTTGAGTTATTCATCAGAGAAATGCAAGTGAAAATAGTAATGAAATATTGCTAGACCACCACCAGAATAACTAAATTAAAAAAAAAAAACTGACAATAAGTGTTTTCAAAGATGTGGAGCAAAAGAAACTGTCATATATTTCTTGTAAGAATATATATCTGGACAACTACTTTGAAGATATGTTTGTCAGTATCTATTAATGCTAGCCATATATATTCATGACCAGAAATTCTATCACTGGTATATATGCACAGAAAGGAGTATTTATAGTCATCAAAAACATGTATGTGAATATTCACAGATAATATACTCATTACGGTCTGAAACTGGCAACAATCCAAACATCCATCAAGATTAGAAAGAATAAATATTGAGGTATAGGTATACAACAAGGGAATCCAGGCTTGTGCCTATAATCCCAGCTGCTCAGAAGGCTGAGGCAAGAGGATTGCTTGAGCCCAGGAGTTTGAAGATGCAGTTAGTTATGATCATGCCACTGCATTCCATCCTGAGTGACAGAATGAATCCTAGCTCTTTATTTTTTTTAATTAATTAATTAATTTATTTATTTTGAGACAGAGTCTCACTCTGTCCCCCAGGCTGGAGTGCAGTGGTAATATCTCCACTCATTGCAACCTCCACCTCCCAGGTTCAAGCAATTCTCCTGCCTCAGCCTCCTGAGTAGCTGGGACTACAGGCACACATCGCCATGCCTGGCTAATTTTTTTTTTTTTTTTTTTAGTAAAGATGGGGTTTCATCATGTTGCCTAGGCTGGTCGCAAACTCCTGAGCTCAGGCAATCCGCCCGCCTCGGCCTCCCAAAGTGCTGGGATTACAGGCGTGAGCCACCATGCCAGGCTGTGATCCTAGCTCTTAAGTGGTATGCAACAGTAAGAAAAAACATTTCACTGATACATGTAAAACATGGAAAAACATAGGGAATCTCACAAACATAATTATAAGCAAAAGAAGCCAGACACAAAAGATTACATATTGTTTGAATTAATTTATGAAGCTTAATGACAGGCAAAACTTATTTATGCTAATAGAAGAGTGGTAACTTTGGGGGAGTTATTGGCATAGAGAGGCATAAGGGACAGTTCTTAGGTAATAGGAATGTTTTGTATCCTAACCTAGGTAGTGTTTATTTAGGAGTATAAATATGTATATTTGAACTGTACAATTTTCTTAATGTACTATGTACTTATTATATCCCAATAAAGTAATAAACAACAATAACAAACAAGCTCCTGAGTTACTGAAATCAGCCACCATCCCCAGGGAGTTACAGCTATGTCACCTTACCACTCTGTTTCTTGCTTCTCTTTTGCTTTTTTGTTCCTGAAAATTTTCTTGAATTTCTTATAAGCTTGGCTTTGCATTCATAAAATTATTTATTAAATTTTACCCAACAAACAGTTTATCAGGATTTTTTTCAGGATACTTGAACATCTAATTGTTAGATACTAAATGTACACTAAATGATCTCCTGGCTAGGAATCTCCTATAGCTTTGCTTGAGAGTCATAAAAACTAACATCATTTTAATAAAATTTGGGCTTCCAAAATATTTTTTTCTCCTTCTTTTCTAGAGCTTCCCAGAGAAAAACTATAAAGGACAAAAAAAGTAGCAGGGAAACGGAAAATAAATATTCAAAAAGACTCATTAAGCCTGAGACCTAAGTTTGCAAACTTAGATAATGTTTTAATTACTTTATATAAGAGTAATTTATTTGCTAATCTAATTGAAACATTATTTTCCCACTGCATTGTAATTGCATTTTACCAACAATACAAAGCCATCTGAGAACTTCAATACACCACAAATGCATTAATCATTTATATTTGGAGACATGGCTTGAAACAGGATGCACTATGAACAGCTTTATATTTTCTAACTTGCAATAAGTCTAAACATTTTTCTTTCCTTTATTGCTTAGATAGCTCATTCCCTTTATGAACTACCTCAGACTAGAAATTAACTGATGGGCATAGTATCTACACTGTTTCTAAAACAAATATTTTATATATATATGCACATTCTTGTTTTCTTCCCTTACATAAACATCGAATCCATCAACGAACGCTACTGATTCAACCCGAAAAATATATCCCAAATCTACCCTTTTCATCTAGACCACCTGCCCCCGTGTCCAAGCCACTATTATATCTTTTACCTAGACTATTGTAGTAGCCACTTAACTGGTCTTTTGGCTCCACTTTTGACTTTCTAAAATGTATTCTTCACAGAGCAATCAGAGTGATCCTTTAAAACTCTATTGGAGATCAGGCTACTGTCTCCATGACCCCCAGTGCTTCTTACGGTTTTCAGAACTCCCAATTGCATCTAGCATAAAAAGCAGACTTCACTCTCTAAAGGGCTTTACGTGATCTGTTCCCTGCTTGACTGTGCTGCTGCTCCATGTCACACCAACCTCTTAAACTCACGGTGCCTCAGCTCTACTAACCTGCTTTCTGTTCTTGAAAACAAGTTTATTCTTGCTTCAGGGGCTTTCTCTTGCTCTTCGTCACCCGGAATGTGCCTCTGATTCAGAACACAGCTGCATCCTTTTAGAGTTAGTTGAAATAGTTCCTTATTAGAGAAGCCTTTCCGGGTCAGCCTACTTAAAGCAATTCCACTGCCCTGCTAACTGTTTACCAAATTAAACTGTTTTATTTTCATCTACAATTTACTATTATCTAAAATTATGGAAAGTTGATTACGTTTTTACTTGTCTCCTCTACATTGATAAATGTAACCCCATGAGCTACAGACATTGTTTGCTTTAGCTATCTTCATCCCTAGATGGCCTTACAGCCAACAGATGCTCATTAGTTAAATTGTGTTTTTCAGATCCCTGAACTCAGTCAGTTTGGCTTAGAAGGAAAACCTCTGATGAACTAATCTCACAAAAAATGTCCGTGTCTGCTCATAATTTAGTGTCACCTTTTCCATGAGTCTGAGAATTTGAGAGAAATCCTGAGAATACATAATAGATATATGGTAAGAGAGTGATCTCAGGAAGGGCTTTCCTGGAGCCTTTCTGTGACATCTTCCTATTTGGGCTATGCTTTGCTATTTTTGTTTCATGAGAGAAAAACAAATTACCTTCTGAAATCTACCCATCAACAGATAACCACGAAAGGAATGTCTACCAATGGTGTACTGGTAAATGTAAAGCAACTGGCTCTCCTGGAGAATAAGGCCTTATCTGTATGTATCTTTTGCCTATTTCTGTGGTGTAAATACTCACCCCATGGCTAAATTCCAGCAAATGATCTGAAGTCACTGAACATAGACTTGGAAGGAGCCGTGCACCATTGCTCTCTCCAGCTGGCCCAAGAAGGCTCCAGCACATCACTGACATCTACTAGGTGCCAAGAATAACGTGAGGCGTTTTATGTTCAGTCTCTCCTATCTTAGCACAATGCTAAAAACTAATTTGTCAGTTACCTGTGAGAGATGAGGAAATAAACTAGGGTAACATGCTCGGATACACATCACAAAAGGGGTAAAATCAAGGTTCAAATTCAGATCTGACTCCAGATACCACATCTTTCATTTGTTTCAGGGAGTAATAATAAAAAAAACCACCAGAAACAAAGCAACAAACAAAACAAGAGTATTGTCAATGTCAAGCTGCTTCATAAGATCATAGTTATTTTCCGAACATCCTAGATGTCTCACAGATGATGCAAATTTTATTTTTAGTGTCAACTATATGTGTAGTACATATTTAGTTGGAATGAGAATTCTAAAAGTAGATTAGAGTTCAGTGCACCAACAAAGTCTTGGAAATGCTCTCTCCTCTTTTTTCCCTTCTTTGCTAGTTCCCTTTTTCGACACCCTCCTAAAACACGAACGTTTTAGACATCAAGGGGACCAGCCATTGAAACAAAAAGTGACCCAATATCAAACAGCTTGTGCCTATTTGTTTAGAAATTCTGGTGAAAAACAAAAGATAGATCAGTTTCCAGGATAAAACTATCAATGAAGTAATAAAGTTCCTTGCCTTTGGAAGATGGTGTCACTTCCACCTGCCAGCAATAAAAAGGAGGAGGAGGAGGAGAACGGTCCCAAGTGAGACCATTAATTCTTAAACATTTGCACACATTAGAATCAGCTGGAGAACTTTAACGCACAGAATGCTGGCATGTACCCCAGGGGTTCTGATTCAGATTCAATAAATACACAGTGGGGCTCAAAATTTGCATTTCTAACAATCTCCAGGTAATACTGAGGCTTTTTGTCTAGTAACCACACTTAGTAGGGGCTCTCTAGATGCCAAGGATTTGTATATGCACGACAGCTGAGAAAATGCTGGTTAAGAGCCCTGTTTCTCAAACTTTACTGCATGTTACAATCACCTGGAGACCTTAAAAACCCATGCCTGTGTCTCTTCCCATAGATTCTACTTAAATTAATCTGGGGTGTAGCTGAGTGTGTTGAAATTTTTAGAAGCTCCAGGGGTGATTCTAATGTGCAGATAAGTTTGATAACCAATGGAAATTGCTCTACTTTTTTTTGTTTTTTTTTTTCAACTTTTATTTTAGATTCTGAGGGCACAAAGTTTTGTTACAAAGGTATATTGTGTGATGCTGAAGTTTAGAGTACGATTGAACCTGTCATCAGAAATGAATTGTGCTTGCTAGGGATCTAGTATATGGTCCGTATAAGACTCTAATGCCTGATGATCTGTTACTGTCTCCCATCATCCCCAGATGGGACCTCTGGTTGCAGGAAAACAAGCTCAGGGCTCTCACTGAATCTACATTATGGTGAGTTATATAATTATTTCATTATGTATTACAATGTAATAATAATGGAAATAAGGTGCACAATAAATATAATGTGTTCCCATCATCCCAAAACCATACCCACCTCCCCAGTCCATGGAAAGATTATCTTCCACTAAACCGGTTCCTGGAGCCAAAGAGGTTGGGGGCTGCTGTTGTATCTCACAGGTGTTCTCTGGATTCCTTGAATTTGCATATCAGCCTCTAGTGATTGCGGAAAATTTTGTGAACTACGTCCTCAAATATGTTTTCCAAGTTGCTTACATTCTCCTTTTCTCTCAGAAATGCCAACGAGTCATAGGTTTGTTCTCTTTACATAATCCCATATTTCTCAGAGGTTTTGTTAACTTTTGAAATTCTTTTTTTTTTTCTTTGTTTTTGTCTGGATTTATTTGAAGGACCAGTCTTCGGGATCTGACATTCTTCCCTCATGTTGGTCTATTAGGTTGTTAATACTTCCGAGTATATTATAAAATTCCTGTAGTAAGTTTTTCAATTCCAGAAATTCCATTTGGTTCTTTCTCAAAATGGTTATATCATCTTCCCACTCTTGGAATGTCTTACTTGCTTCCTTGGATTGTGTTTCAGCTTCTCCAGAATCTCACTGACCTTCTTTGCCATCCAGATTCTGAATTCTGTATCTGTCAGGGCTGGTGTTCCTACACCTTTTGGAAGTTGCTGTCACTTAGATGAAGCTTTTGTTTTTATATTGTATCCCTAGAGGGTTTGACTTTGGTTTACGTTGAGTATAGTCTACTGGCTTCATTTTTTTTTTTTTTTTTTTTTTGGTACTTTCAAAGGCCTAGGCTCTGTGCATGATCTTTTTTTGTGGCTAGATTCCTACATTGGGTTTCACCAGCAATGCGTGCTGGGAGTTTTTATTTGGTGGTGTAATCCAGGCTTGATCCAGTAGATGGCGACGGCGCGTAATATTAATAGTAAGGGCTGGCAGAAACGCGCTCACCTATTTTGTATTTCAGTGCATTTGCAGCAGTTCTCTCGGGTATGGGCGATGGGGGAGGCAAGAGATGACCCTGTCACCAAGTCCATGGGCCTTGCGGGGACCCCCTCCAATCATTGGGCGGCACTCGCCTTTCCTTAGCCCGAGGGGCCCTGGTTGGCTGCACTCCTCCGTTCCTTAGGGGTGGCCCTAATTGAAGGTTGTTAGGTTATGATCCAGCTCCCTGGATCTCACAGCAACGTAACAACCTTAGGTGCCCACTGGTCCTCTGTACTTGGCAGAGTCAGGGCAGGTTGTAGGGTACATCTGTGGTTTATGTGTTGATGCAGTGGGTCAAAGGTGGAGGATCCCTGGGTAGGGCAGGATTGCCATGGTTGTGCAACCAGTGTGGCCCCCATGGCCCAGGGTTTTTTGCCCAACAGACAGTTGTGGGGTCTGCCCAGCTCACGCTCTTTCCGGGTCTCTTTCCGGGGTCTCTTTCCGGGGTCTGCCCCAGTAGCTGGACCAAACCAGCTAGTTTTGTCCCAAGCATTCTGCACCCGGATCACTAGGTTAACAATTTGTTAACAATTAACAAATTGTTCCCATCTGTGGGACTCCCGCAGGCGGAGCTCACAAGCAGGCTGCACCCATCCCGGGCTGGTCTTGTGGAGGAAGGCACACTCAGGTACGGCGCCGGCCCACGAGCATATATGCCTCTCTTTTCTTAGTGCTCTGAGAGTAGGGGCTCCTCCTCCCCTTGAACTTTAGCGACGGATTTCAGCTCAATATTCCTTATCTGTGTGCTCAAACGTTTGGGTGTTGGGACCAGGCCCATTGATCGCCAGGGTTGATTTGGCTGATCTGGCTGGCTAGGCAGGTGTCCCCTTCCTCCTTCACCGCCCCAGGTGCTAACCTCCCAAAGCTGCCCGCTCCACCGAAGAGGATGACCATCTCCAACAGAAGGATAGAGGAGAACCAGTCTTCGGTCAAGGATATACAAGTAGCTGCGCTCCCCTGCTAGGACCTCCAAACAAGCTTTCCAATGCCTGTGGAGGTCGTGGGATCTCTTGTAGCTGGGAGCGTGTTGCCCTGCAGTTCTTTGACTTCCTTAGGACCTGTTCAGGGCTGGGAGCCGGTTCTGACATTTGGCAACTCCGTGCAGGGTCTCAGCTTCCTCCCTCTTCCACCTTGTTGTCTGCATCGCCTCTCTATTTACTTTCAGTGTTTTCTCTCAAAAGATATGTTCAAAGTGTGATGGCTTAGTTGATATTTTAATTTCTCTTGTTGGGAGCGTATCTTCCCGGCTCAATCTAGTTGGCCATCTTCTCCCCTCAATCCGCTCTGGATTTTAATTCCTAGGTTCTATATTCTTTACACATAACTTTTAATGTGTCCTCCTAAAACTTACCCATCCAGAAAGCACTCATTTCCTCAAGTTGCTAGTTCGTTTCAAGCATGTGCTGAACTGTAGAAGTTAGAGTGCCAGCTGAGAAATCCAGTAGACAGTGCCTCTATGAGTTTCTCCTCTATGTCAGTGCCTCTTTGCGTCTCAGTCTCTGCTACTTACTGACTGTGTGATCTTAATTAAATATGACATTTAACTTCTTTGTTTTGTCTCCTGTTCTAGCTAAGTATAGATTATTATGAGCAGTATATGAAAGAACTTGGAAAATGTTTGGAAACGCTCAAAAGGTCACAGAGAAGAATTATTATTAATGTATGAGGAAGATGTTGCTTATAGATGGTAAACAATAGATTTTTTTTAAATCAGAGCACTTCTCATTGTCAGAAGACAGTCCCAGATTACCTGTTATATGAGAATCCCAAATAATATTGTTAAAGAGTAGCAGCTCATATGCCACTTGCTTGATAAAGTTTTCCAGGGTCCAAAGTAACCAATGTGATTATAATTCTACAGTATAAACATGCAACAGCTTATTCTATTATTACCTTACAGGTATCTCTCCTAATATAATTCACTTATTGAGGACAGAAGCAATGAATCCTCCATGAATATGCTCACTTATGTAGGTGCTAATTGCCTAAAAATATATTACTTCTCTGCATATGTGAGGATAAAATATTACTTCTTTTTCATTGTTAAAAGCAAAAAGATATTCAGACTACTCTTTCCATAAGATGTCTTAAAATAATTATTTAGTAAAAAGAGAAATGTAGTTTTTTTGGGGGAATGTAAGTTTTTAAAATTCTTTATATAATGGCTCCATCTTCTGGCCATTTAAATAGACTTACCATATTACAAAATGCAGTTAAGTCTCATACTGCACAAATAAATTAGTATGAGTCAAAAAGAATAACATAACTTTTTATTCAGAAAACTTTCATAAACTTGACTAACTTCTTCACTGAGAATTTTACTTTGGTCATTGTTTAAATTTCATGTGTCTGAATCCTTTTCCTCACCCCAATTGTTAGGACACATCTTAACAATGTTTGGCTTTCTGGGGATTTATTTTATATTGACACAGTACTTACACAGCACAGATATCTGTACTTAAAAGAACAGTGAGAGAGGCCAAGTCAGGAACATCTCAGTAAACACATTTAAGTTCCATGGACCTCACTGTAAAAGGCCACCTGTAGGATTGATGAAGAGAAATGGATCTACTCTGCGGGTAGTCTCTCCACTTTGTTCACTGTTTCCTTTGCTGTGCAGTTTTTCTTTTAGCTTGATGTGATCCCATTTGTCCATCTTTGATTTGGTTGCCTGTTCTTTTGGGGTATTCCTCAAGAAATCTTTGCCCAGATCAAAGTCTTGGAGAGTTTCCTTGACGTTTTCTTGTAGCAGTTCCATAGTTTAAATTCATATATTTAATTATTTAATTGATTTTAATTTGATTTTTAGATATAGTGAAGAATAGGGGTCTAGTTTTATTTGTCTGCAGATAGATATCTAGTTTTTTCAACACCATCTATTGAAGAGACTGCCTTTTCCACATTGCATGTTCTTGGCACCTTTGTTGAAAATGAGTTTACTGTAGGTATGTGTATTTGGTTCTGAGCTCTCTATTCTGCAAACTACCCATCTAACAAGGGATTAATAATCAGAATATACAAGGAACTTAAATATCTCTATTTGAAAAAATCGAATAATCTAAATAAAAAATAGATAAAATATTTGAATAGAAATTTCTCAAAAGAAGACATACAAATGACAAACAGGCACATGAAAAGGTACTCAACATCATTGATCATCAGAAAAGTGCAAATCAAAACTGCAATGAGATGACATCTCACCCCAGTTAAAATGGCTTACATCCAAAAGACAGTCAATAACAAATGTTAGTGAGGCTGTGGAGAAAAGGACACCTTCATACACTGTTGGTGGGAATGTAAATTAGTACAATCACTATGGAGAACCATTTGAAAATTCCTCAGAAAACCAAAAATAGAGCTACCATACGATCCAGCAACCCCACTGTTGGGTATACATGCAAAAGAAAGAAAATGAATATATCAAAGAGATACATGCACTCTCATGTTGGCTACAGCTCTGTTCACAATAGCCGTGATTTGGAAGCAACCCAAATGTTTTTAAACAGATAAATGGATTAAGAAAATATGGTTCTTATAAACAATGGGGTACTATTCAGCCGCAAAAAAAAAGAGAATGAATTCAGTCATTTGCAGCAACATGGATGGAACTGGAGGTCATTATGTTAAATGAATAAGCGAGGCACAGGAAGACAAACATCCATGTTGTCACTTATTTGTGGGAATATAAAAATTAAAACGATTGTACCCACAAAGTTTGAGAGTAGAAGGATGGTTACTAGAGGCTGGGAAGGATAGTGGGGAGTGAGGGGTCTGAGGGGAAGAGACAAACAGTTTAAATGAATGAATAAGACCTAGTGTTTGATAGCACAACAGGGTGACTATAGCCAATAATAATTTAATCGTACATTGTAAAATAACTAAAAGAATATGATTAGATTGTTTGTAACATAAAGGATATATCCTTGAGGAGCTGGATACCCAATCTGCCATGATGTGATAATTATGCATTGCATGTCTGTATCAGAACATCTCATGTACCCCATAAATATATATACTTACTATGTCCTCACAAAAATTAAAAATTAAAAATGGAAAATATAAGAAATGGATCTAGAAAGTATGGACCTGTCAACAGGAAGGAACGTGCTGTATGACAGTGGGTAAGTCTTAAATCGTGACTTGGCCTCCAAAGATATGAAAGGCAGCCAGCCCACAGCTCTGGACTCCTGTGACCTCATGGGTTGCGTGCTCAGCTTATAGGTGGCTCATTGTGTGTGCGACCAGAATGAAAAAGGCTGTGAGGAGCTGCATCTTCTCACTCATTTGTATCTGTATCAGCTTTTTATCTTTTATGCTGTTTGTTGCTGGTTTGATATAAACTAAAGTTAGAGCATCCATGAATCAAATCTCAGTACAGGTTCACTAGTCTTTGATCACAAACCAGTCCGCTGCAGTCTGGCCAGCTCAGGCATGCTTCTTAAACACATTACACCAGGCCAGACAAAGCACACTAGTCATTTCAAAGGGATCTGAATTGCCTATTTGGAGAACATATTGTGGTGCAGAAACACACATTTCCACAATATCTATTGTTATTCCCTTAATATCAACTATTAATTCTACAGATTGCAAGCATAACATATTCTCTGTTGAAATTTGAAAAACACAGAAACCCAAAAAGAAGAAAAAAATGAAGTCATATTCCCTTGAGAAAAGGGAATTTCCTTCCAGTCATTTTTTTTCTATGTAGATAAATTTGATGTTTGTGTTTTCATGTGGTCTGGTTAGGGTCGTGGTGTAATACAGTAACCTAAAAGAATTTATTTATTAAAACTGTCAGCTGTCAGTTAGTTCAGTGCTGTATTTGGTTCATCTCACAGATATCTCTCTCTCTGTGTCTCTCTCTCTCTCTGTCTCTCGCTCTATCAGCAGCGAAGGCATTGATGTTGATTAAAGAGTCCCATTCCCAGGGCCGGATATGGATGGGGTGTATGCTATTTAATTTTATTTATTTCACTGGGGCAAACAGAAGAATAAACCTGGCTTTTGCATGCTGCTTCTTAGCAGTACCAAAGACAAAACCATTAGGTGGTCCTACTTCCAAATGTCAATTCTACTGGAGAAGACACTCCTAAACAAAATGCATATAGAAAACCTCAATTACAAACGTTTATTAAACTAGCTCTCTGGTCCTAAGGGCAGGCCCCCATGAGATTCAAAGTTCCATCCTAAGCTACCTCACATTGATGTACTCTTCATATAGTCATAATTAGAATAAGTGTATATATATGTTTTTGAAAATATTTCCCAAAAGGGGGTTGAAAATATTTCTATGTATTTTAAGCATTTTTCATCTTTTAAAAAATCTTATAAGTTAATGTATATGTAAATTCATTTAAGATATCTAGAAACATATATACCATATACTAATATTTCTAGGTGCTAGGATTGGCTATGTTTTTTTCTAATTTTTTATACTTTTATGAATTTCATTTTTGTCTAAACTTTTTAAAATTAAACTAATTATGAGTTTTATCAGCAGAGAAAAGAGATATACTCTAGCTTATCAAAAAAAAAAAAAAAAAGAAAAAGAAAATACCTTTACAAGAATACATTAAACAAACCGGACCATCTCCCCTGGACATTATGCCCATGCACCCAAAAGCGGGAGGTGGAAGATGACAGTGGTGATGACAATACAGGGAGGGGCACACCCAGGCCTGTCTCTATTGTGTAAGGCTTATTTGCCAACTCTTCCCTGTTCAGGATCAATGGAAAATTACATGGCATTTGTCTTTCTGTATACGGCAGCAACATGAATGCTATCTTATTTTCCAAGGCTCACTTCAGTGATTTGTGTACCTTCCTTGCCTTAATAAAGGGATCTTGAAAAGCTTTAATTAAAACTACAAAATAACTAGCTTCAGAATAGTTATTGGTAATTTATTCTACGTAAGCACAGCACAATAAAAACCATTTGGGGCTCTCAAGAACATTAGTATGCCTTTGAATGTCAGTCACTTATTTTCATCCTCATTGTCACTATCTCAGCCAAGGTCCTCATCTCTTCCTATCTAGGTCATTGCAAGAGCTTCCTGTTTTCAATCTATTTGGCATAATATTTCCAAATGAATCTTTCTAAAGCCCAATGTTCGTATAGATGGTGCTGATTACAGACATTGACTGTGCTCCCCTTACCTACAGAATGAAAACCAGACATTATTTGGGTGCTAGACTCATAAACTAGCTCTAACCTGTTTTATTATTTTAATCCTCTGCTATTCCCCCATTTCATCCTGTCACTCCAATCAGTCAGGGCTGCTCCCCTGAATGTATTATATACTTTTATGCATCTATCCTTTGGCTTATGCAGTTTTCTCTTTACTTTATCACTCTGAGTGTCTTTCCCTCAGACTACCCAAGTCCTCCCGGTTATCTGAGTACAGCCCTTGGAGACTGTCAAGGAGAGAAGCTTGGCATGTGCCCAGCAGATGCTGCTCAAAAAGAGAGGAGCCAATTATTTCAGGAGAGGAGCCAGTGAGAATAAGGGCATTACTAGGACACTCCAAAATCAATATTGGAAGAAGGCAATTCTCAACTTGCAGCTAAAGTGGGAGAATTAAGAACTCTGCAATTTGATAAAATGACTTACCAAATCAGACAATCTGAGCAAGTCAGAAAGCAAACGTGAGAGTTTAATTGGTGGATGAAGAAAAAATTAAATGAGGTATCACTTTGTCATCAGAAAGGCCAGTTCAAGGGTATTGTTATAATATTATGTACCCTTTAGAGCTGTCCCCTTCTTGTGGTTTGGCATCCTTTGCAGGACTGGGAGATACTCACTGGACACCTTATCCTTTTGGGCCTAGTTTAATCCAATCTCCTCTAGGCTGCTACGAAACTTTTCCAGATAACTTTGGCACACGGGTATCATAGCTCCCTCTGACATCACAGCATCTGTTATCTCTAGCCTTCATTTGGCAATGGATCATATGATTGCCCTATGATTTTTTTTTGCATTTTTGTACTATAATTTATAAAGACATACATTTTTATTTAACTTTCTACAGTTGTGTCTAATACTTTCTTCAGTATGGAGATTTATCTCTTTTATCACATAATATCTCCCTCATAGTCAAACATAAAAATATACTCTTTATGGGCACCAAAAGTATTTGTCATTTATTTATTTATTTTTTTAACTCCTCTTACTATCATTCTCAACAAAAAAAAATATTTATTGCATGACCAGAAATATGTTCTGTTAATTCACTCTTCTCTTTAAGTAGGCCTAAAATATAAGCTGGCAGGTCCGCCTGTGAAACCATCTCTGAAACTGTCAAAAATTACCCCAAAGTGCTAATTCAGAAATAATTATATTGAATAAATTCCATAAAGAATATATATGCAGTTCAGAGTTATATTCAAGAAAGCACATATTTCAGCTTGGATAATTTGGATATGAACAATAAAAATCAACTCTGACTTGCTAAGCAGAAAATAATGTACTGCAAGAATATTTTGTAGTTCAAAATTGATGAGAAGGCTAAAGAAGATGACTTCAGAAAAAAAAAAAAAAAGATAAAAACAAGGCTATAAAGATTCCCAGTAGCAGACCAGTTTGAGTGCCACCACTTTTTTCCTCGTATTCACTCTACTCAAGTTCTTAGTCTTGGGAGACAGAAAAAAAAAAATCAAGGTGGCCCCACCTGAGTCATTTTCTCTTCCCCTCAGCCAGCAGAGAGCAAGACATCTTGACTATACAAAAATGAGAAGAAGTAATTATCCCAAAGTAAATCTGGCACTCACCAAAAGGGGAATAATGGAAACTAGGCTTCCAAAGAAGGCACAACAGGAAGAACTGATGTAAATTATAGTCCAATTCCTATATCTGTGAGGTTTTATAGATCAGTGTTCATTCTGGTGAATGAATTCTGTCATCAGTTTAGAAATAAAGCAGGTGGAATGAGCATAGGGCGAAGGGCTTATTTAAAACTGGAATACTATACTGAGGCTTTAAGGCAGATGTAGGCAGCTCCATAGTATGGATATGACCTTTTAGGCAGAAGGCACAATCAAGTCAATTATGAATGTGGAGTGGGCAGTTTTCCAGGTAAGGATGCCTTCAGGATCCAAGCCTCACTGTCTACTTAGATTCTCCTCTGAGGTCACATTGGTAATTATTCCCACTGGTTCACACTGAATGAGAGCTTTGTATGGGGAAGATAAGTGTTTTACAGTGTAGACGGGAAAAAGTCAAATTAACAAAATATAGCAATGGTGTAGCTAACACAAATCACTAATGCCCAGAGTTGGTGAAACCTAGTGGCATATGGGTTACACAGAAATGTACTCAAAGATACAGGCACTGGGTGATATAAAGCTGCACAGTTATGCATCAGGCATCTCTAAGCAAATGCTAAGTACTTAAAATGGTTGTTTTTAAAATTCAGTATCTAGATATACTAATAAATCTACAAAACATTTGCCAACTGATTTTACTTTGGGAAAAGAATAATACTTTAAGACTAAGAATAAATAAAGCAGAATTTGATCATATAAAGTTTTTAGAAAGAATAATTTATCTGCAGTATGTATTTCTCATGCTTGCATTACTTTTCACTGCTTCTACTATTTTAAAGGATAGTAAGTACGAAGTTTACTCTGCAAGAAAATTCTAATTATTCTACTCTCAGCAGTGGGGCCCAAAATTCTCATGTCTTCTTGGAGACAGAGAAAAGTTATTGAGAACATAAGATTATTTTAGAGTGAGGAGAGCTAGTCTCAGTATTTACATATTTTAAGGAATAATTGTGGTTGCACATGCTGCTCAGAACTGAGCAAGATAGTTTATCTTACTAGTGAGTATAATAAACCTAGGCCAAAAATCTTAAGATTACTAGAACATGAAGTGAAGACCAAACATATCAGTACTTTTTTTCTTTGTAAGGGAAACAGAGTCAGAAAACAGTGAGCATGTGCTCAATTTTTTAAATAAACACAGGAAACAAGAAGATAATAAATAAGTCCATTTTTATAGGTAAATATGGTACTTCAGTTAGAGAACAGACATCATTAAACTGGTTGATCAGAAATCTTTAAATCCATAATTAAATATCTGGAACTTGACTTCTAAAAATGATATTTTACCTGTTAATTTATTGTTGTGGAGTGATCAAATGTGTACGAAATTATTTTACTTTGTGGAGCAAAGGGACTAAAGAATAAGACTAGGAAGTTTTTATTTTTATGCTACTCCAAGGATTAAATAGAAAAATGGACCCATATCTGTCTTTCCTTCCTACCAACTAGCTGTGATATAAAAGGAAATTTAAAAGTTGTGTTCTACTGCAAAGTGAAGCTCACTATAGTCAGAGTACACTAAAGAAAAGTAAAAATACAAAGCAATTAAGACATCTGAACATTATGTCTTCTCCAAAACAACTACATTTAAATGTTTTATTCAGTGCGCACAGAACATGTCCAATATCTTATTCCTATTTCCCCTCCATAAAGGCAGCGTTGGAGACTCAAGACAAAAACATTAGTAAAAACATTTTCGCATGTCCCGCAATCATTGTTTAACATGGACATTGCCATCAGCAGACACTAAAGCAATTAAAACCAATTTAAACACGACCAGGAAGTGGTAGCATTGGACTGAAGGGCACACTAAAGTGTCTTAATTCCATCTGCAGGCAAACCAATACGAAGGCCAGTAATTTCACTGACTCTCTATAGAGCACCTTCTTCCACAGAAAAATAAAGAAAACATTAGAAAGAAGTTTTGTAGTGATGGTTTCACAATAAAAAAATTATTTCTACTAAGGAGAATGTTCTTATAGCAAAATCCCATGGCAATGAACTGGGATATATATAATTCTACTTTGTGTTACTTTTAAGGGTGCATAAAAGTTCTGTGTGTTTTGGGAGGGTGGCAAGCAAATAAGTTAGAAGAAACTAAAATGTTAATGTAGCTTCCAAAGCTATTAATAATTTTGATCACTGACCTGAATTCCTGTTTCCTAGAAGTGCTTCCTAGAGACAAGTCTCCCTGACTTCTTTGTCGCTGGTGGTTAGAGTCCCTATTTCATGTAAAGATTCCAAATCCTAGGCAGGGACCATCACTCAGCCTCACTTGTCAGTGCCTCTTGATTTACTGTCTGATGATGTCAAGTTCCTGATAAAAGCAATGGGGAAGAAAGATCTTTTAGAGCACAGTGGAGCCATTAACTTGATGAAATTGCTTTGGGGAAACTCAGTCTTATGTTATAGAGAAATATATCAAGTATTTGCTTCCAAGAAAACCTGAACCAGGATTATCTCAACTTGAAGACTTTCACTAGATGTAGAAAACACTGACCACAAAATATAAAAGTACTAATGCATTTTGAAATTCCAGAAAGATTTGTATGTGCATTTTAAAAACGTTATCAACAAGCAAAACAACGTGAGAATTTTAAGCAGTGAAGTTCGTTCTTCCTAAGGGTCTTCTTACCACTTAACCAATTTTTCCCCAAATAAATAGCCGAATATTATTTAGTTTTGTGATGCAGCACTCTTCTTAAGAAAGGGTTTCATTAGCTTTTCTTTATCTTTCACTGGATTCAGATTAAAGCTGTGTGAGGTTTTAGAGTAACATTTCTAAGATGAAAGAACTTTAAAAGGAACTTACAAAATGCCAGTGCTACCTTAGCCAACAGAGACAAGTATATATTCAGCAGCTGGTGCAGGCAGGGCACTGTTTCAAGTGCTGTACAAAATTCAAATAATGCCCGCCTGCCCAGAGTGTACATTCTAGTGTCTCTATGCTGGGTGAGGAAACAAAAGCCATGTCCGAATACTTAAAAAGCTAAACAAATAGATGAACAAGATAATTTCAGATAGCAGTAAATTCTATCAGAAGCCAGGGCGCTATAAGAAGAAATGACCATAAGGAACAGGATGGGAGAGGGTTAAATTGGATTGGTTTGCTAGGGAAAAACCTTGCTGAGGATGTCATATCTAATGTAAGGCTGAAATGACCAGAAAAATGAGTCATTTCAAGACCCAGAGTCTGAGCATTGCAGACAAAAGGAACAGTATGTGCAAATCTCTTCAGATGGAAATGAATGCCACCTATTGGAGGAAAGAAAACCTGGTGCGAATGGGGGGAAATAAGATCAAAGGCAAGCAGGGGCTAGATTGCATGGGCTTTGATAAGGGGCTTGAGTTTTTTTCTAGACGTATTAAGCAGTGCAATGGCATACTTGAATTTACTTTTTTTAAAATTTCAACTTTTATTTTGAATACAGGGGTACAAATGCAGGTTTGTTACATGGGTATATTGCATTCAAGTAGCGAGCGTAATACCCAGTAGGTACTTTTTCAATCCACCTCCCTTTCTCCCCACTCTACTAGTCCGCTATGTCTATTGTTCCCATGTTTATGTCCATGTGTGCTTAATGTTTAGCTCTAACTTATAAGCGAGAACATGCCTTATTTGGTTTTCTGTTCCTGCATTAATTTGCTTAGGATCGTGACCTCCAGCTCCATCCATGTTGCTTCAAAGGAAATGATTTTATTATTTTTTATGGTTGCATGGTATTCCATGTGTATATGTACCACATTTTCTTTATTCAATCCACCACTGCTGGACCCCTAGGTTGATTCCATGTCTTTGCTATTATAAATAGTGTGGCGATGAACATGAGTGCATGTACCTCTAATGATCTAATGATCTGTTTTCCTTTGAGTATATACTCAGCAATGGGATTTCTGAGTCAAATGTTTTAAATTCTTTGAGAAATATCCAAACTGCTTTTCATAGTGAACTAATTTACATTCCCACCAATAGTGTATAAGCATTTCCTTTTCTCCACAGACTCACCAGCATCTGTTGTTTTTTGACTTCTTAATAATAGCCATTCTGACTGGTGTGAGATGGTATCTCATTGTGGTTTTCATTTGCATTTCTCTGATGATTAGTGATCATGAGCATTTTTTCACATGTTTGTTAGCCACTTATATGTCTTCTCTTGAGAAGTGTCTGTTCATCTATTTTGCCCACTTTTTAATGGGGTTAATTTTTGCCTGTTGATTGATTTAAGTTCCTTATGGATTCTGGATGTTAGATCTTGGTCTGATGCACAATTTGGGCCTATCTTCTACCATTCTGTAGGTTGTTTGTTTATTCTGTTGGTAGTTTCTTTTGCTGTGCAGAAACTCTTTAATTAGGTCCCACTTTTCAAGTTCTGTTTTTGTTGCAATTGCTTTTGTGAACTTAATCATAAATTCTTCACCAAGGCTGATGTCAAGAAGGGCATTTTCTAGGTTTTCTTCTAGGATTTTTTATAATTTTAGTCTTACATTTAAATCTTCAACCCCTATTGTGTTAATTTTTGTATGTGGTGAAAGGTAAGTGTCCAGTTTCATTCTTCTGCATATGACTAGCCAGTTATCCCAGCACCATTTATTGAATAGAGAGTTTTTCCCCCATTGCTTGTTCTCATTTTTGTTGGACCTTGTTGAGGATCACATGGTTTTAGGTGTATTGCTTTATTTCTGAGTTTTACATTCTGTTCCATTGGTCTATGTATCTGTTTTTGTCCAGTACCGTGCTGTTTTGATTACCTGTGGTAGCTTTATAGTATAGTTTGAAGTTGGCTAGTATGATGCCTCTGGCTTTGTGCTTTTTGCTTTGTATTGCTTTGGCTAATTCAGCTCTTTTTTGGTTTCATATGAATTTTAGAGTTGTTTTTTTCTAATTATGTGAAGAATGACATTGGTAATTTGATAGGAATAACGTTGAATCTTTAAATTTATTTGGGCAGTATGGGCATTTTAACAATATTAATTGTTCTAATCCATCCATGAGCATGGAACACTTTTCCATTTATTTGTGTCATCACTGATTTCTTCCAGCGGTGTTTTGTAGTTCTCCTTGTAGAGCTCTTTTACCTCCTTGGTTAGCTGTCTTCCCACGTATTTCATTTTCTTTGTGGCTATTATAAATGGGATTGTGTTCTTGATTTGACTCTCAGCCTGTGTGTTATTGGGGTATAGAAATGCTACTGATATTGATTTGGCATATGGAAACCCTGCTAAAATCATTTATCATTTCTAGTAGCCTTTTGCTAGAGTCTTTAGGGTTTTCTGCATATAGAATCATTTTCAGTAAAAAAAGATGGTTTTACTTTTTTTCCTCTATGGATGCCTTAATTTAAACTTTTAACAAATTATTCTGATTGCCAGCTGGAGTAGGAGCAGGACAAGTGTAGAAGCAGTGATTGAAATTAGGATGCTTTTGTCTAGGCAAGAGATGATAGGGATTTGGTCTAGGGTGTTAAAATAGAAGAAGAGGTAATATGGCAGAGATGTTGAGACCAAAATTATATTTTGGAAATGAGTAAAATACCTATTTCATAAGCTTCCTTCGATACATTTCCATATTCAAACATTTGTTGAATGTCTACTAAGTTCCGGTTTTGTACTTGAGAGATAGCACAGTGAAAAACAAAAAGTCTTGTAAAACATATTTTAAAGTACATTAGAAAAAATAAATAATAGATCTAATATTTAAAAATGAAGCATAAAATATTTTCATTTGCTTTCTTTTAACAGTTTTTAAAATAAAGAATATACCTGCACTACAGGAAAAAAAAAGCTAAAAATATGCAAGAAAAAAACCCAGAAATTAGAAATCATCAATAAATGTATGAAAGAAAACCACTGGTACTACTTTTCAACTAACTCTTCCCCATTTTTTCTCTTGCTTGTATCTAGTGTTTTCTTAATGATAATAAAGCCTGGAAAAAAAAAGTATAGTTAGGAAATGTTGGTATGTGGTTGGAATTTAAAGGATTTGGTAATTATTTTATCAAGCAGTAGCTAAAGGATTACGCCCCAGCCTTGGCCATGGTTGACTGGAAAACAAAGCCTGAGGCAATCGCAAAAGCAATAAATAAGTGGGAAATGTGAGGTGGGTTGGAGAAGAGGTTAAACAAATTCAAGTGGTGCATGATGAAGCTGGCCTGCTTCATGAAGAGGCACATCCATAAGGATGTCTTTGATCAGGCTATATAATAACACCATGCTTTGGAACTGTCTATAAGTGGAGGAAAAGGAGAAAAATCATCCTGCTGCTTCCCTCTTCCCTCCTGTCTCCCCCGGTAAACATTTTTCCATGGAAACTTAATACTTTGCCTCACTTTGGGGCTGGGCCTACTGGTGTTTTGGCAGCCTCAAAAGAAGCCAGATTTTGCCCCTGTGGCCCAATTCTTCATAGGAGACCAGAAGTAGTGAGCAGAGCAAGAGATTTCTTGCAGTAGTATCAATGTTCCATTACCACCCTGTGTCAGTAGCAGCTGCAATAGCCTAAAGAAGCAAGCAGCTGAGGTTTCATGACACAAGGGGACATGAAATGGCTATAAGGGTCAATCATACAATACAGCCCTGAAGCCAACTACTTTTAGCATTTTCTGACAAAACCTAAGGGTCTAGTGTTCTTTTTGAGTCAACTTGGATGTTTTATAGATAAAAAAATTTAAAGATGTTTCATCTCTAAGAACAAAAATGCTTTAAAATTTGAAAAATATATATGTATATGGCATATATACATACAAATACACATACATATCTATATAGAATATAAATATATTGTTAAAAATCTGTAAATGGTCTAACTTTTTTTTTCCTAATAAGCAATTCTTAAAACAGTTTTCTTTTCCTCCCAGAGATAAACTATACTTTATCTTGGCAAAGGTGGAGTAGCCTTCCGGGATGAACAAACTTGGTCACATGGTCTTCTTTCTTCCCCAGATCCCACCTGCCAGAGCTAGCTCTGACTCACTTGATAGGCTTTCAATAATGACAGCAAGTGTCCAGCCAGCCTGAAGTTAACCAGGCATCCAGCCCACTGGACATGGGCCTGGAGGTTTTTGCACTCCCCAGAGAGCAAAGAATTGTCCAACTACTTTATAGTTTAGTAATTTGTGTGCTAAGATTCATAGTCACTATTTAGATAGTGATTTGTGTGTATGTTTAGTTTGAGCTACATGATCTCACTTAAAATCCTTTCTAAACTTTAGTTTGAAGCCAATTTTTAATTTAGATTTTTTTCCTTCTCTCCTATCCAAAAGATGCATATTTAGATGGTCTTTGGTTTTAAACTACAACTGTTTGGCCAGACTATTAACAGAAACTTGTGTGCTTTTAACTACAGCCTCTTATTCTACATCAGTGAAAACAATTAGATCATAATCAAATCAAACCTGCAGTGGGTCTCTCCAGAATTTGTCCATTGTATACTACTAATTTCTATACTCAGCGAGAAGAAAACTAGTGTGATCCCAGGATAAACCTTTCTGCTTATCCAATAATGGTGGGACAACTTTTGAAAAGACTGAAGTGCATGCCCTCAAAATATCCTCTTATAAACTCTGCTTTTCTAACTGTGGTAAGAGTCAGAAAACAGATAATTTGATGTTATAGTTTCTAACAAGGGTCTAAAGTATAAGTATTCTGGGATCACAGTTAAGGGCAAATTCTTATGCTTTCAATATCAAATGTGTGGATTGAAAGGTTGACATATTTTTGTGAACCAGTGTACAATGTCTTAAGCAAAGCTCTTCATGGGAGGAGGATCTATGGTATGACTTCCTCCCTCTAGGGAGGGATAATAAAGCCTGGAAATAGATAATAATAGAACCTTCTAACAGCCTTGCTACCAATTCATTCCTTTTCTCTTGAGTTGGAAATGAACATATAATTATGTGCCAATTTCCCACTGACACCAACAGTGTCCCCAAGTATTTTAAAAATAAGGATAATATTGAGACTTAAGGAAATAACTTCTGTTTTTAATAACACATCTTGTAAGAATCTGCCAGATTTGAATATTCTCTTCTTGTATCTAAATAGAAATTTAATAATATTAAATCATATGTTATTATCATTAAATCCTGGACTAGAATCACTATTTTCTATTCTTAATTTAGAAATAAGGTATTGTCAGCAATATAGAGACTACTTACACATTTTAAGAAAATTAGTGATAATTTCTGCCAGTGGAGAAAATTCTGGTACAGATTTATCTCTGTTCGAAAGAAAAATTTAAGGACTTTGATGGTTAATTACATATGTAAACTTGAGTAGTCCAGGGGTGTCCACATTAAACATTGTTTCTGGGTGGTTCTGTGAGGTGTTTCTGGATGAGATTAGCATTGAACCTATAGACTCAGTAAAGTACATTTCCCTCTCTAATGTGGTTGAGCAGTATCCAATCCTTTTGAGGGCCTGAATAGAACAAAAGGTGGAGAGAATGAGGAACTTGCCCCTCTTTTCCTGCCTCTGTGCTTGAGCTGTGACATTTCGTCTTCTCCTGTGCTTGGACTGGGATTTACATCATTGGCTCAGGCAAAATTACACCACCAGCTTTCCTGGGTCTCCAGCTTACAGATGGACTCAGGCAAAATTACACCACCAGCTTTCCTGGGTCTCCAGCTTACAGATGGCAAATTACAGGACTTCTCAGCCTCATAATCTCATAATAAGTTAATCAGTAATAAATAAATAGATATTTAAATACATAGATATAGATATAGGTTCTCTTTCTCTGGATAACCTTGACTAATCCAAAGTCTAAATAAGGAGCCAGCAATTAGCATGAATAGGCTGTAGTTATCAAAAGAAACAGCACAGAGGCATGGAAATAGCATAATGTATGTTGGTCTCCACTTAAATCCCCTTTATTAGAAGAGTGTGCAGATTTCGCCCTCCTGTCAATGTTGATATCAATAGCTCAGAGCTTCCCCTCTTCTGTAAAATTGCCATAGGCCAATAGGAGCCACCTTATCACCTAGAAATGCGTAGAAAGTCCCTTCCCTTTTCCCTAGGGGAGCATCTGATGTCTCAAAATCCAACTGGTGTTTGGTACAAGAATCTGCCCTGCTTCTAGGTAACCCAACTGTGATAATCAGGTTGGAGGATGGCATTTATATATAATTTCCTATTTTTTTCCATTTTATAGCATAAGACTAGGGACTTATTAATTCAAACATCTTTACGGGGCCATTTAATTTCTTGGACCACTTTATAACCTCCTTGACAGGATTTTATCTATTTTGGCCCTTAATTTCCCAGAAATCTATTGTTAGTAAGAGCAGAAGGAGAGTAGAAAGAGAGTACAACTATAAGTTCTGACACTTTCTAAAGCCAGGTTTTAATGGAAGAGCTATTTTAAAAATACAATTAATATAGTTAAAACTAAGCTCTTAGCAGAAACTGAATTGATTTTGAGCAACTCCTATGAAGGATTATGCATTATGAGATTTGTTTTAATACCTGTGTTTGAATAATATATGGGCTAATGATTACTTGTGTCTGAATTAATACACAAACATATAAGCACTCACACGTATATTCAACAAAGACTAAAGTTCTCAAGCAAAATATGCGTGATCATTCTTAAATAAACATGTAAATTCCTCTTCCATAAATTTCTTAATTACAACCAACGTAAATCCAGTCTTAAATAAATCATTCACCCTTTCAGTCATTCAGCAAATATTTTTGAGAGACTAGCATTTGCCAAACGTTGTGAAATGTACTAAGATAAAATGCGAACAATTCCCTTTCCTCACAAAGCCTACAGCCAGTCAATAATACAGCCTAGAAATGGCCAATACAACATGCAAGTGGTGAGTGCTCTAAAGAAGGAAGTACCAGGAAAGCACAAAGGAGAGGCACTTAACTAGTACCTGGGTCTGAGCCTCCTGAAACCAGTTAAGCAGAAACCAGAAGAGTGAGATAGGGGAGTGCTCAGATAGAAGAAAGGACAAGTGCTAAGGCCCACAGGTAGAACACCATATATTTGAAGAAGTGAAATTAGCTCAGATTGGGCAGAATATAGAATGCAAAGGGAAGAAGTGATGCAGTGTGATGCTTAAATGCTAAATAGTCCATAGAAAACTCTAAAGTCTTGAGTCAAAGGCAGAGTCTCTTGGAAACAGACTCAGAGGTTGAGGTTTTCATATGGGATGTTTATGGGGAGAGCTTCCAAGGTCTACACCTGTGGGGAAGCAATGAAAGCCAACTCCTCAACTTCTCTCTGTAAGTGCATGGGCAGAAATTTGGCTATAATATAGTCACAACAAAGGATTCCGACAATTTCATGGAGAACTCTGACAGTGGAATGGACCTTCAGAGTTGTTCCCATTTGGGATGGGGGCTAGAATTTTATACCCCAAGTGGTGCATGCATTGGACATAGTCTATATAAGCTACCCCCCAGGAAGGATGTGATCTTGGGCAAGCAGGTCCTCTTCTGCCTAGGAAAAGTCCTAGGAAGGGACAGAATTGAGAGTTCTTGGCTGCAATACCACAATGAATGTTTGAGTTCCTGTGGGTAAGGGTAGCATCTAGGAAGTGCACCTCGTTGTAAATAAAGCATGTTAAAGATATATCTTAATAAATCAGGTTAGGACAATGAAAGGCCTGGGCTTTAGGCACGGAAGAGACACAACCTGTTTTATATTTAGAAAGGTCTTTCTGGGGGCCGGACACGGTGGCTCATGCCTGTAATCCCAGCACTTGGGGAGGCCGACGCGGGCAGATCACGAGGTCAGGAGGTCGAGACCATCCTGGCTAACACGGTGAAACCCCGTCTCTACTAAAAATACAAAAAAATTAGCCGAATGTGGTGGCGGGCACCTGTAGTCCCAGCTACTCAGGAGGCTGAGGCAGGAGAATGGCGTGAACCCGGGAGGCGGAGCTTGCAGTGAGCCGAGATTGCGCCACTGCACTCCAGCCTGGGTGACAGAGTGAGACTCTGTCTAAAAAAAAAGAAAGAAAGAAATGTCTTTCTGGCTGTAATATGAGCAATAGAGTGGAGAGAAGCATGATTAGAGGCAGACCGACTAGCTGAAAGTTGGTTGCAAAAATCCAGGCAACAGATTGTGGTGGCCTGCAGTGGGGTAGTAACAGGAAGAATGGAGAGTTTTAAATGGACCTGAAAGAAGTAGAAGGGGCAGGACTTAATGACTGAATGTAAAAAATTTAGACAGGGAGTAGTCTAAGTTGTATCCCAAATTTCTGGCTTTGGCACCTATGCTAGGAAACAAAGCAAGAGAAGCCGATTGTTTGCCATCGTATTTTTTTAAAGGTAGGAGGGAGTGCAATTGTGTGAATGTTAAACTCAGCTCTGGAAATGTTGAATTTAAAGTAAGTTTAACAGAGACATATACTAAAAAGCACACATAAGGGTCTAGAGCACAGGAAATTTATTTGAACCAGAAATAGGAATTTGGAGACCATCAGCACATAGGTGGTAATTGTATCCAACAAAGTGATCAATACGGCCTAGAAGTTTATAAAGTGAGAAAAATAGAAGGCCTAGGATAAAATCATAAAGGTTTTATTGTTTTTGTTTTTCAGTGATGCATTCATTAAATTCCCACTCTATGCTTTCAACTTGATTAAGGGGGACAGTGGAAAAGAAGAGTAGTATTTTCTGAACACCTTTGATATGCTGAACACATTACCTCATTATCTTATTTTACAATCCTATGATTTTAGAATATCATCTCCATTTAACAGATAAGATCAAAGGCTCATAAAATTTAAGCAAGTTATACAAGCCATAATACTATTAATTGGTAGAGCCAGAATCTCACTCCAGATCTAAGTGAATTTTCTTCTGTCTAACTGAGTTTTCCTATGATTTTGTCACTATATTATTGCTAACTGCAAATGATTTGGAATAAAGATTTATTATGAATTATGTTTTGTAAAATCATAGCTTTACTTTGGTTTCCATAATTTACTAAACTTTAAATATTAAAAAGTTGTACTGGAAACTAGAAAATTCACATCTGCTTTGGGAAATAGAGAGTCTCCTACGTTCTTAAGCCTTAAAAATGTAGCATATAAATTTGTTTTTGTCAAATGGAAAAACAGAATAAGGGCTTACTCTTTCATTAGCCACTTTATAAAGGAAAGTTTGATTTATTCTGGGAAATTAAAAATGCATAGCAATTGGTATTTAGGACAAAATTACCTCACAACAAAAAGTGTATGCACTATTAGCACTGATATTATTTATTCATGTGTAGTTAGAATTTGATCCCCATATAGGTTCCAGGCTTAAGAAAACATCTGAAAGAGTTTCTCAGGGCTGTGAGAAACCAGGAATATGCAGAAACTTGCCATGGGCTTTCTTGCAGGGATTCTAAAAAAGAAAAACACACAAACCATCACTTCTATTGCTAGAGATGCAACAGTAATGCTTAATCAGTAGTCTGCTTAATCAGTAGTCTGATCTAGTTTATATCTGCCAATGTTCTCTCTAACACACTTTGATTCAGAGTTAGAGCTCAGTCTTCCTATTAAAGAACTGAGAAGAGATGATAACCTGACCAGAGGGACTTTTTGGCTATGCTCAGAAGTGGAGTAACCATTCATCAGCAGTTGTCCCTCTGCGGGTATGTCCTCCACATGGAAGATGGCACACATTCCTAAGAGAGCCATACTTTTACCAGTTTCAGTGGTGAGGCTTGAATACAACATTAGCTTTTATAAGATCATTTAGGTCAAGTATGATTGTATCTGTCATACACTTTGGAACTGCTAAGCCTTGTGTTGTTATCAGTGTTAAATTACACATATTTCAGGAGTCCTTGCTATTCCCCACCAGGAACAGAGAGAAGATCTCCTTTTAAAATCTTCCTTTATCTCATTAAGTTTCTTTAGGAAGTTGGTTTTGAAACTAAGATTTAACTAGGATAGATGCTGGTTTGTAGTCCTAGAAAAATTCTCATGCTACCTAACAAAAAAAAAATGATTTGAACTTTGAAGATTCTATTTATTATTAACACAGTTTTCAAAAAGGCTATAAATAAAAAAAGATTGTGTTTTCTTTTGAAAATGTAATATTATACAATTTTTACAATTTGAAGAGGTTAAAATGCACTTAAGTTTTGTCTCATTTATTTTTGTACATGATTACACAGATTCACAGATGGGAAATGTATTCAAGGCCATACAAGAAAAGAGTATTTCATGGTAAAAGTAGGATTATAAATCAAGTTTTAAAATCCCATATCTAAAAATAATGTGGCATTTTAGTAAAACATCGTTTTACTTTGTTTTATAATTTCCTTATAAATAATAAATATGAGACACCAAATCGATGTGTATTAAGGAAAAAATGTTAAGCCTTATATTTATAAATCTCAAGAACACACTGCAAGTTTATACTAAAACTAAAGTCTCATGGTTTTCTTAGGATGATGACATGGCTTAATTTTTAAATATCACACATAAATTATTTCTCTGATGAACTTTTTCTTTTGTCTTCACTTCTTTTTTTAAAAAGTGTCCTCTGTCATTGAAGATTCCAAATAAAATGCATGGACAGAAATTAATAGGGAATGGAACTTGATGAATTCTCCTGGAGAATATTTTTATAATGAAAGCTTGGCAACTGTCCCTGTGATTAATCATGATAATACACAAATGCTTAACTCCAGATAAACTGACCATTTCCTTCTCTCTGGAATACTCCTCTCCTTTTCTTTTTCTTTCAAGGAGGATTAACCAGTTCACTCCTTCCCTTTACTATACATTCTTCTCTGTGATGTCCCCATCTCCGCTTTTCTATCCAAATCCCACTTTTCCCAAAAACATGTCTCAGTCCACTAAAGAAGGAGGTGGTGTTATTCTCCTTTAAAATCCAATGTATCCCTTTTATTCTGTTTTTCCATTTGACAAAAACAAATTTATATGCTACATTTTTAAGGCTTAATACAACACTGATCATACAGTGTAATATTGTCCATGTTATATATTCCCCAGACCTTAAATTATCCACAAGGATTGAGTTGAGTGCTTACTTCTAGGAGATGGGGGGAGAAGGAGCAGAAGAACTGGGTGGTCAGTGAATATTCCTTGCTCTTAGCTAGGGTTAGCTAGGACACAGCAGATGGCTAAGTACATCAGAAGTAAGGATACTTGGGAAGCTCAATCAATCAGTGGATCACTGGCTAGCACATACACTGAAAGTGGGCTTTCTATATGAATAAGGAACACTTCCAACCTTCCTACCTTTCCTTTAACAGATAAATCATAATATAAAGGAATTTTCTTAAGAAAACTCAAAGAAAAAATTTCTAATCTAGTTGAATCTGAAGATTTACCTGGCTAAAAGTAGTCCTCCTTTGGCTTACTAGGGATAAAAATTCCTGTCTTTACATGAGGGCAGCAAGAAAGTTAGAAGTGAACATTATTGACCACCTATCATGTGCCAGTTACTAACATATATTTTCCCAGTAAAGTTTACAACAATTCTCTGAGGGAAATATCATTAGTCCCACTTTCCCCTACAAAATTTGCCCAGAATGCTAAGGAACCAGGATTATAGAGAGAGTATGGTCAACATGTGGTGTTATAAGTGGTATTTTTTTCTGCTTTGTTCTGTATAATAAGTTTGTGTTAAAAAATGGCCTAACTTATGTGTTTTAAGCATTCATAAGTATAACATATCAAATGTTATTGTCTATTAAATAAAACAGAATTCATTAGGGCTCAAAATATTAAACGTCAAACCACTAATGTGTTAAATTTAAAATGTTTTACATTACTAAAGAAAGATTAGGTGTGTTCTAGAAATATTTTTTCTTTAAAAGGAACACTAATTGAAGTCAAATTCCATCTTCCTCTGTACTTGCTAAGTTAGCCAAGTGGGGCAATAGCAAAATCGGGGTTTCCTCCAACCTCTGAATCCTGTGAGTCATTGATTTATAATGTGCCTCAGTATTGGAATTAGAGGAAACTTTTTCTACCTAATTAAGCCTGCTGACAGAGTAATTCCTGGTGTGTGCAAAATCTGCTTGCATTTGGAGCTCTATTGCCTGTCCTCTGAAAAGAGGGCAACGTCTTCAAATATGAAGACTTTTGCAGCTGTTCGGCTAGTTGACTAATCACTTCTGAGATTTTCTTCCCCAAAATAAAAATCATCTGGGAACTAATTGTTACTCACAATAATATCAGAGCTTGGCATTTCTGAAGATCTGTTCATCACTAGATTTCACAAGTCTGAGCCCATCTTTGAAATCATGATCTTCACTTTCAAAATTCAAAGTGGCAGCCTGAGTGGTAACAGATTCTCTGCAGCAGGGTTGGGTTAAAATTTGATGTTCTTCTCTCTTATTTTTCACCTCACATCCTTGTACCACTGCATTGGGTTAGTAGAATCCTACAGTGTGAAACGTTGCATAGAATGCTACACACAGGGTCCCACTACCTGGGATGAATCCTGGGCTCCATCTTAACAGGAGCACAGAATCAGGTAAATGACTGCCTTACTCGCCTGTCTTAGTCTCTTTATGTTGCTATAAAAGAAGGCCTGAGGGTGGGTAATTTATTTTTCAAAAAAGGTTTATTGGGCTCATGGTTCTGCTGGCTGTACAAGAAGCATGGTGCTGGCACCTTCTTCTGGTGAGGGCCTTGGGAAACTTCCATTTATGGTGGAAGGTGAAGGGGAGTGAGTGTGTGCAGAGATCACATAGTAAGAGAGAAAACAAGAGAGAGCAGAGGGTTCCAGGCTCCTTTTAACAATCAGCTCTCTCTGGGAATTTATAGCATGAGAACTCACTCATTACTGCAAGGATAGCACCAAGCCATTCTTGAGGGATCCACCCATGACCCAAACACCTCCCATTAGGCCCCACCTCCAGCATTGGGAATCAGATTTCAACTTGAGATCTGGAGGGTCAAATATCCGAACCATAGCACCACCTCACATGGATTTGGTAAGAATCCAAGCTTCTAGAGGATCAAATAATCTTTCTAAGCTATTGACATGCTTATACAAATATAAATTATGATCCATATTTATCTGCCATTAGCCCAACATTCTCATCAACTTCTTTTACGAGAACAAGAAGAGGAAGTCTCAGAATACATATTGTCACTATAAAGAACACGTTTAGAGGTTTTGCTAAGTGGAATACATTTTAAAATTTTTGTAATCCAGCTGTATCCACAAAAACAAATCTTGATTGTTTGTTGTTCATTTCAGTTATATTGATTTTTCATTTATTTGACTCTAGTCAAGAAATCCTATTTATTGGCCAAGCCCTGCTGCCAGCTAGCTTTGTGACCTCAAGCAAGTTATCTAATTTTTCCAGGTCTTTTCTTCAACTGAAAACCTGGGAGGGGAGCGGGGGGCATGGGCTGGGAAGAGGGCGTGGGAAAGAGATGAGGCCAAAAGAACAAACAGAAAAAGTTCAGTCTGGATTAAGCAGTACACAAAACATAACCTTAGTTCTCCACCTCCAGGAGAACTCTGGCCTTAAGCAGAGAGCACTCTGCTGGTTTAGAGTTCTATGTACTCATAGATTTTAACACAAAAATGTAGGAAGGAGCTAAGATTTGCTATTTGAGTACAGCACTGCTAAAGCTGGGTTCAAAGTACAATAGCTTAATTTGAAAATCTGACTTAAAATGCCTGCAGATTTTGCAGAAACAATAAATAAAGGGTGACACAGAAGAAGTGTTTGTTGACTGCTTGAATTGCTGATACACTAATAAATGTACTGAGCACATTGAACAGAATGGAGGCCTATCATGGGCAAACATAAATTCCAAAAGTAAGTAAATAAATTAGAAGGGAACAGTCAGTAATCTAACTGTGAGATTTGGGAAGAGTTGTGTGCACTCTTCCTCCATGTTTTTTTAAAGGGAGCTGTGGGGTAGAGTCATGAAATATGTTCAACACCTATTACAGGATTGCTATAGCAATAAAATAATAAACCAAATGTCAGAGTTTTGAGAAACTAAAACATCATATATAATATAGGACAAAAATATTGAATTTAAAGATACGTCATAAAGTTTAGATGTCATTTCTATAATTTTTAGGGTACTTTATAAAATAGACTACCAACGTCTAGCTTCTCAAAAGAGAGGCAATTTTAAATTCTTATACATGGATTTAATAAAATAGGCAGATAATAGTCAAACTGGAGCTGCTACTATAACCAGATATAATTTTTTTAAAAAAATCAAGCAATTGACTTCAATTGGATTTTTGAAGTATTGATGTTGCTTATTTTAAGAAATGATTTTTTTCTGGAGTGAGCTGAGTGTAAAGATAATTTTTAGATGATATTTTCAATGATAACCTGGTGATCTCTTACAAAGTGAGCATCTTTTTATAGGACATATCATTATCCCTAGTATTTTCTATTCAACAAATCTATGCTTGCATGTATTTGGCTTTCTTAAAATAGATAGGGTTCATCTTCATTTCTATCAATAATTACAATTTTAATGGCAAAGAACTATAGTTGAATGCATACTGTGTTCCTGTAAGGCTCTGTTTTAGGTGCTGAAAATTCAAAGATGAATAATCCACAATCTTTGCTTTCAAATAATTAGCTAACTACCTGAGATTGGTGACATATAGGCAAATATGTTTAACAAAGTATAAGCACGTTAGAATTTTATTATAGTCCACAGCAACATCCCAGTGAGCAGGAATCTTTCCACTAAGACGGGGGTAGAGAAATCAAGAAAGGCAGTCTGAAAGAACTGGTTCTTAAACCTATTCAATAATAGGTGTAATTGATACTTATTAGTGTATCAGTGTCCTTTGACTTTTGGGAAAGGACTGAGGATGGAATGGTGAAACCAAGTCTAGGTGGAATGAGGGAAGATGAATGTCCTTGATGGAAAGCAGCCTGAGCATATTCACAGAGGCTTGAAATAGCATAAAGATCTCTCATACCTGTAAGCAATTCAATGATACTGGAACACTGGCCAAAATAAGTGGGTGTAAAAGTAAACTCTTGATCTGGTCTGAGACTTATCCACAGATCTAGAAGGGAGTTCCTGAGAAGGCTAACTATGTGGAGATCGACTAAAAATTAGATGTGGGGATCCCAGAAAAAAAACGACAGTACATTTTTGCCAGCCATTTAGGCCTTTTAGGGTGAAATTAGAGATAATCTAATGTACTGGAGAGTTAACCAGGGACTGTGTGTTCTGAGATCTTACTTGAGAAACCAACTTGGAAAACAGAAAATGCCAGAAAGGACAAAAATTGAACGCTTAGCTCTTCCTTCTTTCCAGTTGCCTGCCTCCCTGCATCCTCCCATCCACACTCATGTCCTGACCTAGATGATTCTCTTTTAATTTCAAAACTGAGAAGTTCTAGTGGTGGGTGTGTGTGTGTGTGTGTGTGTGCATAATGAAGTGAGGCAGCTGGTAAGGAAGACAGAAAATTTGGGGGGTGCTTCTTCCTGGACTAAGTAGAACACCTACTTTGTACATATCCCTGCAGGTTCAGAAGAGAATCCAAGATTGAAAAATGCAGAAAGGCAAAATTATAAATCTACAAAAACCCTGATTCATTAAACACTAGGTTAAATGAAAGCAGTTTCTGGATTGCCTAGGGGTTCATCCTCAACACCAATTAACATTCATTCTCTCTCTCTGTCCTTCCCCTTCCCTTCCTCCTTCTTGCTAGATGTCTGATTCAAAGCAACAGATGTAGTGTAAAACAGCAGCTGACACTCAAAACCCCAACACTGACCAGAGCTAGAGGACCTCATCTGTGTTGGCCACCCAACTTATTCACCACATTAGCTGGCCTGTCTGGTAAAACATCCTCTTTGATCTTTTTATTTATTGTCCATATATTTAGATAGACAAACTGGACTTTGGATTGTGGAATCACTAGAGAACAGTTGCTTTTCCTCAGCTCCCTTATGAAATAGATCACTTGGAATAAGCAGATTCCTCAGACTATTATTACTAAGGACAGCATCCTGCCTGAGCCTCGTCCTTCTCAGTTCCAACACAGGGCACTAATCATAAACATACCTGTTCCAGTGATGTAATGTATTTTTCAGACCACTTTGTGTGTTTCTATTGAACTGTAACCTATTTCTCCATTATTCTAGAATATCCTTTATCATTTATTTGGGGTTTATCTCAAAATATTCTGAAATTGTCTTTTTCTAGAGCTTATTCTTTGTCCTCTCCATCCCCAATTTTCTTATAATATCAAGTCTCTTCCATTGTTTCCTCTCTCTCTCTCTCTCTCTCTCTCTGTGTGTGTGTGTGTGTGTGTGTGTGTATGTGTGTGTATGTCTCTCTCTCTGTCTCACACACACCCACACCCACAATACTAAATCCTCTGGAAAGTGTAAAACAAGTTTATAATCACTTCAGGCTGACCAATTGGGCTGTTAATATTGAGGCCGAAGTTGTTATTTGCCTGCCACATATCTTTCCCTCCTTCTTCCTTATCAAGAGAACTGAGTTTTGTTTGAAACATCTATGAACCCAATTTAAAAGCTGTATTTCTCCAGCCTCCTCCCTTGCTGCTGTGAATAGCCATATAACAATTCCAGGCAATTAGATACATAGTAAGATGTTTACTAAGAATTTATGAAAACTTTTTAAAATTATTTTTTATTGAGAGAGAGGGTCTTGCTCTGTTGTCACCTAGGCTGGAGAGCAGTGGCAGGATCATGGCTCACTGCATCCTTGAACTCCTGGGCACAAACAATTCACCCACCTTAGCCTCCCAAGTAACTGGGACCAGAGGCATGCACCTCTATGCCTGACTTTTTTTTTTTTTTTTGATAGAGATAGGAACACTTTATGTTGCCCAGGCTGGTCTCAAATTTCTGGGCTCAAGCCATCCTCCCAACTTGGCCTCCCAAAGTGCTGGGTTGTAGGTGTGAGCCACCACGACTAGCTTTCTTTCTTGATATAGACTCTACCCCTTTCTCCTTGTCCCTTCTTATATCCTACCTGAAATATAGAAACGTTAGCTGGATATTAGCTGGATGCTACCATCAGAATGGGTTCAGAAATAACCCTTTTAAAGTTCATATTGATCATCCATGCTTCTCCTAGTATGTAGAACTGTTGCAATTTAGGATGCTTTGTTTAAAATGTAAAAGAGACTTGAATCCTAGATATTATGACGTTAACAACTGGAAAATCTATACTGAAGCTTCTCTTGGCTCTGTGAGTAGAAGAAAAAGTATGTGATCTAATCTTAAGGTCCAAAAAAAATCAATCATAGCACCAACATAATGGAATTTACTCCCCCCTACAAATTAAATCCTCTCAGTTCTCTAATTTAATTTTTAAACAATAATTGGCAAAAAGATAATATATGTTTTTAAATTGCTTCAACTGCAAAGATGAAAGGTAGGCAAAGACAGCTTGGTGACCACCAAAATTCATGTTTTCTTCTAGGAAGTGGCTGCCCAGCTAGGGGAATGTCTCAGCCTTCCATTGCATCTAACGGGGCTATATGACTGTTTCTCACCATTGAAATATAAGCCAGCCATGTGTGTCACTTCTGGGCTGAAGAGGTAGGTGTAATTCTTCATGATGTCTTTTTCCATCATCAGCTGACTCTGAGTACCTAGAAGCAAGATGTGCCACAAGACTGAAGAATCCTGAATCTATAAATGATCACATGGAATGCCCCCTGCCAACTGGGAACAACCACGTAGAACTTTTCATGAGCAAGAAATACAATTTCATTGTACCAAGCCACCAAGATTTGGGAGTGTATTTGTTGCTGAAACAAGGGTTATTCCGATTAATATAAAGGGCAAAAATAAAAATCTCACATTTTAGTGTATTCAATATGAAATAACTGAAAAAGCAGAATGTCATTCAGTGGGCTCACAAATAATTAAGATTTTCTGTAATTAGGTAAAAAATAATAGAAACCAAATTAATTTATAAGAAAATGATGAAAGTTAATCCTTTGTTCTGCCTTGAGTTCGTGACTTACAAAATCTATACCTGCCAGTTACTAAGTATTTTTTAACGTTGCAGTCTCCAGTTAGTCTGGATATAGTCTGATTTTCAACAAAGAATTTTCCCTATTTATTTCTTTAAGAGGGTGAAATGAATACTACGTTCTATGAAGCTTTCTAGTGAAGTAGAGCCTAATGTAATATGCAATTGGTTTTGAATAGGATATTCCAAGGTGATGGCGATCTGGATTCAGAAGTCAACTATCTTCCATAGAAAAACTGGGTTTAATAGACACTAAGAAGACCATCATTTGTTCCTCTAAAATTAGACAGCTGCTATTCCAGCCTGCCCATAAACATTCTCCAGGTCTAAAGTAAGTTTTTGGATAGAGGGACTATCACGTTCTAGGACATTTCAAATTATTTCTTGTGCCAATGTGAAGAACACGTTCTGGTCTACAGAGGCATTGTTGAGACTGAATTAGGAGAACTTACAAATACCTTCCATGGACCAGCCAGGGGGAGCCACATGCTATTCAGTGTAGCTGATTCCAGCAAGATAACAATTGGAACAGAAAGGAAAAAACAAACAAACAAACAAACAAAAACACCCTCATTAAAGGCCTCCTTTCTAAATTAGTGAGATAAAATTTTGCTTAGTAATTGAAGAGATTCCAAAGTTTGGAGCTTTAATTCAGTGCCTATCTATTCTTCCAGTCAGAATCTTTTCAGAAAAAAACTTCAGACAACCTTATTTCGTAGGGTGAATGTGAGATGAAATAGGGCATGGGATTATTTTCATTTTTCATTATGAAAAGTCTGTTTACAGTTTTCTCTTCACATCTTTCTGACTACAATATAGTTATAAACCCATCCGTTTACCAAGTAACATTCTATTCTAAAAGTAGGATAATTTTTTTCCATAGAAAGCTCAGATATAAAATGAGGAGACGTTTTGCTCTTTAGGAATACAAATCAGCTTAGACTAACCAATCACACCGAATTTTTAAAGATTTTACCAGTAACTAAAACTATATGTTAATGAAAAATGGATATGGGGGAAATACATCCTTTGTCTAAAAAACAGAACCCCAACTTTATTTAGGGGTGGCAATGGGCTCAGCTAAAAACACAGTGATTCCAGATTCCCTCAAAGGAGGGAGTGGGCATTTTTCACAGGTGTGACCCATAGGCTGTAAGTTAAAATCTCTAGGGAGTTTGGGAAAGCTCTTGGAGAAACCTGATTTAGCTGGCATATGTCTTATGCCTTTTGGTCTTCCTATCCATCCTGGCATGTAGTTAGGATGCTGGAAGTGAGGCAGGTATCTCAAGACCATGAGGCAACCAATAGAAGGATGAAAGTCACAAGCTGAGGATGTTTGAGAGGAAGAAAAATGAGCTTAGGCCTCTGAGGACTGTGAAGTCCTACCTTCAGACTAATGTCACTTAAGAAAAACAAACTTCTATTTTGGTTAAGTTAGTATATGTTTGATTATCTCTTATAAGCAGCCAAACCTATACCAAGTTGATCCAATTAGAAGAATGTGCCAAAAAATTTTTTAACCATTTCCAAACATGCATTTCAGAAGCATTCATTTACTTTGGCAATTATTAAACTGATACATATTAGTAAAACATTTTTATACACTTCTTAAAATGACTCCTCCAAATTACTAGGCCATACTCTATGCACTTCCCATACAGGGAGGGAGACATTATGAATATGTTTCATCCCTCCATTGATTAATTTAGCAAACACTTATTGGAGGCCCAGAAAACACTGTGCCAGGGGCAGGGATGCAAGAATGAAAAACACACACCTGATTACAAAAGGCTTAGTTTATTTGAAAAGAATAAGACAGAATATTTTTGAAAAACATTCTATTTTCCAGTTATTTGCTTCCTGAGGGTTGTTTGTTTCACATACATTAGCTCTCCAAGGGATAGAGAAGCCTAGCACCATAATCAACATCAATAAAATAAAAGGATCTGAGCCAACAAATTGGTGTACATAGCTTAATGTTCAGAACACAATTTCAACATTGAATATTTAATTAAATGTTGCACCAATGTGTTCATTACTGTTGTGAGAAATAACTGAAGAAAGTTTCGCATTCCAATCAGTACAGAACTTGTTTTTCCAAAATCAGACTACTGCTAAAAGCAGATATTTAGTACTACTCCACTTTTTTTTCCTTTCATTTGTATGATATAAAAAAATCACTGTACATCAAGCCTTTACTCCAGTATCAAAAGACGATTATTCATTGCAGTATGGGTGACAAAATAACAAGTTAGTGTCAGGAAAACCATTTTTCACTCACCTCTTCCTCAATGTCAGGCATATCATCTAACTTCTTTCTGCCTCAGTTTCCTTATGAGTTAAGTAATGGGTTGGAATTAGATCACTGTGTTCCCTCATAGATCTAAATTCTCTTATTTCCTCACTCTACTTAGTGTGATGCATTAGCAGATAGGTTTCCCAGCTAAGAGCAGGACATTAAGATTATTTTTAAATGATGTGTGGTTCCTTCTCTATTTCTGTTACCTCAGGAATTATACATATTAGCCAACAACTCATATCAAACCACAATTTTATATATAATTAAACAATATATAATCTTTTATTAATAATACCATATCACCATACTCAGAATCAGAATAGAAGACTGGTTTTATTATTTCTAGCTTTTAAAAGCATAACTTGCATTGCACACATTTGGGATAATTGAAAGAAAATTAGATGGAGAGTACATTGTTTTAAATTTGCTGTTTACATTATCCCCCAGATACCTAGGAGTAAGTCTAACACAGATTATCCCAAAAGCACAGCAATCCTCTTGCTCCATTATAAGAAATTATTTTCAGAGTCTAAAAGAAGACTGATTATATGCAAAATCTGAAAGCTAAAATTAAGATCTTATTTTTCAGTATAGACAATAGAAGTAATTAATTAACACATCCGACATTTATCTGCAACCCACCATAGGCAGATATCTGCTTTCTTATTAGTTGCATAAGAATTTCAGAAGTTGAAATACATTAAACACAACCAGTTTAACCCATCACGTTCTGAATTTGATATCCTATTACCTTGTTCACAAACAAGATCTTTAAGGAACATAAACACTCTTTACAAATCCTTTAGTTATCATCCTGCAAAACAACTCACACCCCCAATAATTATCTTATTACATATACACATATTTCCCTCTACTCACCACAATGAGTTAAAGGTAGACAAAAGCCCTCGGTGACAGTCTTTGAGTTATTACTTTGCTTTACCATTTCCTTCCTTTGAGGTGTCATGGTACAGGACTTTACTGATAGCAATTCATTCTTGTTAGGTTTACTGCAAACACCGAAAGAGGTGTCTTGCATTTGCTGGAAGACTTAGCTTTTATGCTTCTGGTCATTCTTCCCACAAAAAGAATGAGACCAGTTTCTGAGCTATTCTTAACTCTCCTTCCAAAATATTTCAAAAGAGGAAGACAAGAAAGACTTCATGATTTCCATGCAAACTCCCAGCCTGCCTGGCTGCCTGCTGCTGCCAATACTTCTTGCTCTTGCTGGTGATGACATTCAGAGAGCTCCCCAGCACTGGTGCTTCGTTATGTAAGTCTGTCTAGGTCAAGTGTAGGAGACACACTGCTGGCCTGTGGAAACTCATGGAACTGTTCCTCCAGATTAACACTTCAGGGGTTATGGAAGCTGGAGGAAGCTGAGCTTTTACTACATCTTTTGGGGGTAAATATTTTTGCATGTTTCAGCGGTTTATGTACTACAGTCTTGGCAGATGCCTGTCAGTCATGCTGAGAGGTGCAGGGAGAAATTACTGAGATTACAGTTCTGTCAGCATGCTTGAATAAGCATAGTAAGTCTTCCAGTAATCCTGGCTTTGAGACACTTAAGGAGTAAATAAATCATAAATTCGAATTTGCTTATTGGACATCATCTGTAGCCATCAAGGAATGAAAGTTGATTTGATATTTAAACTCTGAATACAATTTATTTGATTGGAGGTGTTGTAGGAGAGCATTATTAGAGGTGGCTATTAGCTCAAAGAGATTTACTGCAGTTCTTGGCTGTTATGTTGCCCTTGTCTCTGGCTGCAAATTTGCTTCCCTTGTAAGTGAGTTATATATATGCCTGTATTTGTCTTCTGTTGTGATTGTTTGTGATCGTATAAGAATAAACTGGCAGTTAGGGGACTTCAACAAATAATGAATCCTGCCTACTTAGTTCCAAGGTGAATACTGCAGCAAAAGCGCCATTCGACACTAGCACTGAAGGAGGGTGGATTAACTGCATTGGCTCAAACTGTGCTGTGTTTAGGAGACTTGAAGGGATGATTCCAGGTTTGATATGAACAGTTGTTCACTCTATGGGTAAAAGTAGAAACGATATAGCGCTGATTCTGTTTTAGACTCTCACACTGTGTCCTGCCTCAGCAATTAGTTAAAATAGCAGGCTCTTTACTGAATGCTGCAGAAAAGCCTAGAGAGGTAGCAGGGTAAGATTGCTGCAGCAGAGTGATATATCGGCCAGGAATTTTAATAAGATTTAACCAGATACGATAATACAACAGATGGCATCTAATCTAAAAAATAGATGGATATTTAAAAAGTTGAAGACAAATGTAGCACATTTGAGAGGGTTTATCTTCCTATGTGTCCTTGGCAAGCGAAGTTCAGTACCTTGGACAGGATGACGTGAGTTAGGAAAGTAAAGTCTGCATAAACTGTCTACACGATCTCAAAGAGCAAAATGGAAAGTCAACTATCAATCATTTGTTTTGGTGTCTTTCAGTGATGACTGGCATTAGGCAGGTTACTTAGCACATACTTTCTAGGTAAACAGGTAGTTTTAAATTATCTAAAATTTCTTGCATTTTAAAAATTAAATTAAAGGAATGAAAATGAGTGACAGTAAAATAAATTTCCTTGAAGGTACTTTTCATTCTATTAACCATATTAACAGCAGCACATTGATTATTTATGATGAAAATATACCACTTACAATTGTATGCTGTATTTAGTTGATTAAACATGTACATGTTTCCCAATTGTCCCAATAAAGAGACAATTATGGTCCCTCAGGGCCTGATTTTCTATTACTGATGTCAATAGGCATTTTCCCTAGACATGGCTTGAGATAAGAGCCCCATCAGACCAGGTTTTACTCAGTTTGGCATTTAGACTATTCCTCATAAGTTAAAAATGATGGATACATACTTAATTGTACTTATAATCTTTGAGTTTATATATCTTTCAGATAACAATGTCAGTATTCAAATTATCTAAAATTGATTTGCATTTAATATTGTTTCTATTGGCTATTGCTAAAAGGGATTCTTCTTTGTTGTAATAAGCTTAAAATATATTAATTTTTTCATTCTAAAATGGGGAATTTGAATTAAATGAGTTTAAATTAGTTTTGATCCTACCATGTATATCTTTATATTCCTCTAAATGGGAATTAACATTATTAATTAATCTATGTTAAAGTGAGATTACATTTTTTGGTGAGATTATATTGTTTGAATACTTACAATATTAAGCCAAAATTTACTAAGTACCTACTAAATTCTAGGACAGTGGTTTTCAAAGTGGGGTCTCCTAACCAGCAACATCGGTACTACCTGGGAACTTGCTAGGAATGCAGGTTTTCGGGCCTCATGACAGACTTACTGAGTCAGAAGCTCTAGGGTTGGGTCCTGGACATCTGTGTTTGTGTAAGCCTTTCCTCCAGGTGATTATGAGGCATGCTGAAGTCTGAGAACCACTGTGCTGGGAAGTAATTTGGTTAAATGTTATAAAAATGGTTTTTACTGTATGTAGTTAAATATATATTGTCATTAAATTTTCTATGTTCATCTTTGCCTAGATATCCTACTGTAAGCAGTACTATGTTTTAAAGATTTATGCAATTATTTAGTATATCTTAAGTCTAAATATGTCCATGAGAAGGTCTATTTTCCAACAGTTCCATTTTAGAACTTTAGCTCTTAGAAGTTACATAGTGTAATGGGAAAAATACTAGAGGACTTATCTGTTTGCTCACTGTGTGATATGTCACACATCACTGACACTCTTTGATGTTCAGCTTCTCATTTATTAAGATGAGAGGTTGGCTTACATCAGGGTTTCTCAACTCAATACTATTGACATTTGGATCAGACATTCTTCACTGTGGGGTCTGTCCTGGACATTGTGGAATTTTGAGCAGGGTTCTTGCCTCTACCCACAAAGTGCCCATAGAAACCCTCAGTTGTGATGATCAAAGATATTTCCAGACATTGATACCTGTCTACAAAAGGCAAAACTGACCTCCTCCTCATTTGAGAACCACTGACCTAGATTAGCTCATCTATGAAAAGTTCCATCATAATAAATAATACAACAAATATATCATTTATCCTTTTGGAAGTAGGTAGGTTAAAACTTATAAACAAATGAAGATATGTTTTACTTATATAACTCAGGTATAAGGTGGGACCTGTTTGCCCCCTTGAAGATCTAGGTGACGATCTATTGGTAGATATCTATTCGTAGATATCTCGCTCAGGTATCTACCAATACCACAGTCAGTGGAAGTCCAAAACCTGCAACTTATCAGGGACTTAGTCTTACATCATCCTCTGTGTCCCAGCATCATGGATTCATGTATACTACACCTAACCACTCTGTTAAGTGACCCAGTGTCTGTCTGTCACTAGTTTCTAACAGAGACTTACCTACGCCAATCACCTTTTCAATTTAATAAATTTTATTGAAGATGTTTTGGCTTCTACCTCCTTTTTCTCCCTTCTCCATCCCATCTCTGCTCCTCATTCCCTCCCTGAGAGATCTGAACACTCCAAATTTTTCTCTTCTTAGTATGGAAAGTAGTCTATCTCTCCATAGTTCTTATATCCAGACACAGATGCCCAAACTCATCAAAGAGTTTAGAAGATAAAGGGCCTTCAATTTAGAACCATTCACCATACATAAAAGGCAGTTGGGGCCATATGGTATAATCATAAAGTTATAAAATCATAGGCTGTTGGAAGGAATATGGAATTTAAGTTCATTTTCATCTCTTTAGCCTTAAAATTACAAATGTTACAAGATAGAGTCTCAGAATTTTAAATTATACCTTCCCATGAATTTTTACCTAAACCACTTGGCAATTTAGTTTAGACATTTTCTCGACCTGATATGTGTGATAGAAGTAGACAAGCCTCACACACATGCATGCATGCCTACACACACACACGCACACAATTTTTATCCAACAGTTAAAGATTCTTTTCAATATACTATTCCACAATTCAAATTAGGTGTTATTCTGAGATATATGTGGATTAAGGAACCTAATATAAGATATAGGTAGCTATATTTCTGTTAAAATAATAATACCTCATACTTGAATGACTATATCTGTATTTTCAAGTAATTTTAAAAACATGATCCCTGCCAGGCGTGGTGGCTCATGCCTGTAATCCCAGCACTTTGGGAGGCCGAGGCGGGCAGATCACGAGGTCAGGAGATCGAGACCATCCTGGCTAACACAGTGAAATCCCATCTCTACTAAAAATACAAAAAAAATTAGCCAGGCCTGGTGGCGGGCACCTGTGGTCCCAGCTACTTGGGAGGCAGGAGAATGGCGTGAAATGGGAGGCGGAGCTTGCAGTGAGCCGAGATTGCACCACTGCACTCCAGCCTGGATGACAGAGGGAGACTCCATCTCAGAAAAAAAAAAAAAAAAAAATTACTTAGGCTGGGCACAGTGGATCACGCCTGTAATCCCAACACTTTGAGAGGCCGAGGCTGGCGGATCATGAGATCAGGAGTTTGAGACCAGCCTGACCAACATGGTGAAACCCTGTCTCTACTAAAAAATACAAAAATTAGTTAGTTAGGCATGGTGGTGCACTACTCAGGAGGCAGAGGCAGGAGAATCGCTTGAACCCGGGAGGCGGAGGTTGCAGTGAGGCGAGATCGCACCACTATACTCCAGCCTGGGCGACAAAGTGAGACTCTGTCTCAAAAAAAAAAAAAAAAAAAAAACAAACCCATGATCCTTTCTGAGACTCATAGCCACTCTAAAAGATAGGTCCCATTATATCTGTCATTTTACAGTAAGCAAATAAAGGCTCAAGGTCTCCAAATGCCAAATTCACTTCTCGTTCCACTATCCTACAAAGCAAAACTCAATAGTACATGTAGTTTCAACACATTGTTAAGTATAATTTCTAAGTGATTTTTTTATAAAGACCTATCTCAAGAGTCTTCCTGCTCTAAGACCTTCAGAGATATTACCAGTGCTTTGCTTTATTCCCAGGATTAATGCATTTTACCTGACTTATCATACATTTATTCGTATGATATGCTTAATTAATTTTCCTGTATATGTATTATAGAATGATTTTAACACATCATTTATTATACTTATTATGCTAGTTATAGTCACATGTGTTCTATCACTTAGTGCCCTCAAAAAACTCCATGAGAATAGGATTATTTCCCTCTTAAGAGGGAATAATTCAAACACAAGATTGAATTAAATTTACCTATACTTGAGCTTTACCAGAGGTACTATATTGATGACCCAGACAACTTCTCTGTTTTTACCAACAAAAATGCAGAACATAGCAACAGACCATCTCTTTTCACTGGTACCCTCTAGTGCTTGACATACAGAGTCAGTAACTTTTATTGAAGAAATACTGAAATACTGGTATTGCTATGTAGTTCTTTTACATTTTGGACTTTACCTAACATTATCCACCCTAGTTAATTAAGTAGCAACTTGCAAACGAGGCCTAGAAGAACCAAAAAACAAATTTTAAAAAGAACTCTCTGCAACTCACAACTGCTAATGCTACTTTCTTTGTTTCACTTTATTTCACTTGAGAAAATCTCTTTGGGTTTGATACAGAGATGTTTTCAGACTTTGAACTTAAAAATTTGTTCCCAACATCAAATATAAATTCCTCCTTTAAAATACAGTGTCATAAACCTAGATCACAAAGTCACTTCCCTCTTTAGTCTTAAAGCGAATACCCAGGATGAACGTGAATGAACTTTTATTCCAATTTAGAACATTATTTCAGAAAATAATTATTCAAAGTTTTTTGAGAAACCTCCATATAAAGCCAAACAAATTTTTACCAAAGTAAGGTAAATTCTTTGTGAACTGAGAGCCTGAATTAGATGATTCCTCAGACTTTTTTCTAATTATAATATTCTGTGTAAAGGAGTTTAGCTGGGCAATATGTCCATCCAAATATCAACCAAATCCAAGATGATTAGATTTAATAGCGCCATTTTGCAGATGCATTGATTATTGAAGATAATTAAAGGTCTCGACATTTTTGTTTTCCTCATTTACCCCAAAATACATCATTAGTCACACATGTCTCAGGATCTGGAATTTGTTTGATAAAAATGCTGAGTTCTAGCCAGGCGCGGTGGTTACGCCTGTAACCCCAGCACTTTGGGAGGCCGAGGCAGGCAGATCACCAGGACAGGAGATCAACACTATCCCGGCTAACACGGTGAAACCCCGTCTCTATTAAAAATACAAAAAATTAGCCGGGCGTGGTGACAGGTGCCTGTAGTCCCAGCCACTTGGGAGGCTGAGGCAGGAGAATGGCGTGAACCCGGGAGGCGGAGCTTGCAGTGAGCCGAGATCGCGCCACTGCACTCCAACCTGGGCGACAGAGCGAAACTCCGTCTCAAAAAAAAAAAAAAAATGCTGAGTTCTGAAAAAATTAATCATTCTTGTTCTGTTTCAAATGAAATTATAGCTCTCTGATTAAGTGACATTCTCTTTTTCTTTCTGTTTTATATTCAACAAGTGTATTAGTCTGTTTTCATGCTGGTAATAAAGACATACCCAAGATTGGGTAATTTATAAAGGAAAGAGGTTTAATGGACTCACAGTTCCACATGACTGGGGAGGCCTCATAATCATGGCAGAAGGCAAAGGAAAAGCAAAGACATGCCTTACATGGCTGCAGGCAAGAGAGCTTGTGCAGGAGAACTCCCATTTATAAAACCAACAGATCTTGTGAGACTTATTCACTACCATTAGTATAGTATGGGGGAAACTGCCCCATGATTCAAGTATCTCCACTTGGCCTCACCCTTGACACATGGGGATTATTATAATTCAAGGTGAGATTTGGGTGGGGACACAGCCAAACCGTATCAGCAAGTGAGATAGTGAAATTGGATTTCTAAAAGTTGTCAATGTTCTGTTGGAATTATTTTATTCAGAGATGTAAGGAAAGTACAACAGGTGTCAACCTTCCATATGAAATTTCCTAAAGAATATTATTGTTTTCTCATACTGGGAGAAGGGAAAGTAGCAGTGATAGAGTGTTTTGATTTCAAATGTACAGCTTCTAGTAAAAGCATTACAATTAACTTTATATTAGTAAGTACAACCAAGAATATAAAAATAAAAAAGTTTTGGGTTTGGCCTCCAGATTAACCAAATGTTGCTTCCTAACAATTAGCCAACTCTCCCACACCCACACTTACTTTGTCTAAATTGAGTTTTAGGAGAAAATAAGCCAATTATAAAGACACAGCTATTATCAGTCAATGCCCTGACAAGAAATAGATGGCTCCTCCAAACTTGTGGAAATAAAAAGCAAACTATTTGGTTTTATCTTCTCAACACCATACTCTGATGGATTCCTTGGGAATGCGGTTCCAGTTTTCCCTCTTTAACAGGTGTGCCAGGCCCTTCTGATCTGGCTGTCTGCCTACCTTTCCAGACTCTAGCCACTTCCACAGACCCAACTTTACATATGTCCTACACGATACCTCCTCTTCTTAGAATGCACTTCCTCTTTCTCTTCCACCCTCTTTGTGTGTCTACTCATAAATGCCTCAGAGAAATTCCTAGATAAGTTTAAGATGGCCTAGATTCTACCTCCCAGTCAACAAAGTAAAAAGTTCGATAATTTCTGGTGATGGAAACAAGTGCCTTATGCTGTTCTGGAATATAAAATGGTGCCACACCTTTGGAGGGAAATCTATTGATATCTACTGGGTTAAAAGGCACATACCCTTCCACCTGACAGATCAATTTCCTGAGACTAGATCTTAAAGGAAAACTTGCACAAGTGGGAAATGCAATTGTAAAGAAACGTATACATCAGCATTGTTTGAAATAGAAAAAAAAAAAGAAAAGAAAGAAAAAGAAAATAACGTGTTCATCATCTGAGAACTGATTAAACTTTGGTGTATCCATCTATATACAGAACAAAATATTTTAAGCAATAATAAGTGAAGTAATTAGAGAGAAACTATGTAACTTAAACTAGGTTTACAGCCATATATATTGTGTGATGTTTTTCTTTCTTTTTTAAAAAATATTTGTAGAGATAGATTCTCAGTATGTTGCCCAGGCTGGTCTTGAACTCCTGGCCCCAAGCAATCCTCCCACCTCAGCCTCCCAAATTGTTGGGATTACAAGCGTGAAACACCATGCCTGGTGTCTGGTACAATGTTATTTCTAAAAAAAGAAGAAAAATGTAAAACATGTATATTTCAGATGCTTGGATATACACAAGAATTTTAGAGAAGATTCAAAACAAAAAAAATTTAACAGCGATTGCCACTGCAGACTGGGCCTGAGGGAAGAGAAACTGGAAAGTTAATTTTTACTTAAAGAGCCACTCAAGTCAATTGACATTAGAAATGTGACTTAGAAGAGTAGATTGGGTTTGCTTGGTGTATCTAAATAGTATGTACAAGCAGGGCTGCAAAGGGGAATGGGAACACCCAGGGACTGGTTAGCAGGGCAGAATGGCTGATTTACATGTTCAAGATGCAGAAGGAAGTGAGTAGGCTTTAAGAACTGAGGCCAGATGTGACAGTCAGGGCTTCTCAAACACCAGTGTGCACAGAATCACCTGGGGAAATCTTGTTAAAATGTACATTCTTATTTAGAAGGTCTGGGTGGAGCCAAAGAGTCCACATTTTCAACAAGCTCCCAAGAAGTGGAGATGCTGCCAGTCTGTGGCCACTTTTTGAGAAGCAAGGCTTTTAAATTCAGAAAGTATCATGGTTCTGTGTGGTCCGTGTCTTCACAAACATCAAGCAGAGCCAAAAAGCACTTGTTTTTAGAAAATGAGCTGAGAAAAAAAACACCTAATGAAATATGATGTTTGCAACATGAAGCTTCCACCAAAGGAATCTTACTGTCAAGTGTTCGCGATCAGCAGTTCTGCTTTGTTAGCTTTTTCATTTCTAACAAATTTAGACTTCTGGAGACTGAAGCTTTGCCAGATTGAGGCATGCTTCTCCCCTCACTACTCATGTGTTTAGTGTATTTGTTAACTTGGTGAGAGTACTTCCAAACATAGTTATATTCTTTCAACTGCTATGGAAGATTGAAGAATCTGAGGCAAGCAAGAAGGAAGATCTCCATTTGCCTCCCTCCCACCCTGTCACATGCTGCCCGCTGACATGTTTGACAAGAATCCAGGCTATACACTGATCATACACCTAAAAACTATCTTGAGTCAGCTACATGTAGAAATGTCTTTCCCCCTTTATGTCCTTATATGAGCTTAATGAGATGTAATCCTGACCAGTAAAGAAAGACTATTGTCTTCTGTTTGTTTGCCTGTGAACTTGAATTGCAGAGACTTTCCACCATAATTTTAATAATGTGATATTGTGGAGAGTTTTAGTATGGCCTTATGGTAAGATTAGGTACTTTGGAGATACACTGCTGGTTTCAGAATCACACTTAGTCACCTCGTTACTGTGTGATCTTGGCCAAGATGCTCAACTACTCTGAGCCTCAGTTGCCTCATTTGTAAATTCATGAAGATAACGTGGTAATAGTAACTATTTTATGAGACTGTTGTGAGGTTTGAAGGTCCCAAAATATATTAAGTCTTCAATAAAATTAACAATTACTATTTTTCTAAAATTATTCCTAGAATTGATCTAAAAAGAGTACTGCTTGAATGACAATATATTTATTCCTGAGTATCTACCTGCTATGATTTGGCTGTGCCCCACTCAAATCTCATCTTGAATTGTAGCTCCCATAATTCCCATGTGTTGTGTGAGGGGCCTGGTGAGAGATAACTGAATCATGGGAGCGGTTTTCCCCATACTGTTCTTGTGGTGGTGTATAAGTCTCATGAGATGGTTTTATAAGCGGTTTCCCCTTTCACTTGGCTCTCATTCCCTCTTGCCTGCTGCCATGTAAGATGTGCCTTTCACCTTCTGCCATGATTACCCAGTCTCAGATATGTCTTTATCAGCAGCATGAAAATGAACTAATACACTGGGCAATTTACAAAAGAAAAACAAGTTTCTTGGACTCATAGTTCCACATGGCTGGGGAGGCCTCACAATCATGCTGGAGGCAAGGAGGAGCAAGTCACATCTCACATGGATGGCAGCAGGCAAAAAGAGTTTTTGCAGGCAAACTCCTGTTTTTAAAGCCATCAGATCTTGTGAGACTTATTCACTATCATGAGAACAGCACAGGAAAAACCCACCCCCGTGATTCAATTACCTCCCACTGGGTTCCTCCCATGACACATGGGAATGGTGGGAGTTACAATTCAAGATGAGATTTCAGTGGAGACACAGCCAAACCATACCATTCCACCCCTGGCCTCGCCCAAATCTCACGTCCTCACATTTCAAAACCAATCTTGCCTTCCCAACAGTCCTCCAAAGTCTTAACTCATTTCAGCATTGACTGAAAAGTCCACAGTCCAAAGTCTCAAGGCAAGCCCCTTCTGCCTATGAGGCTATAAAATCAATAGCAAGTTAGTTACTTCCTAGATACAATGGGAGTACAGGCATTGGGCAAATACAGCCATTCAAAATGGGAGAAATTGGCCAAAACAGAGGAGCTACAGGCCCTGTGCAAGTCTGAAATCCAGCAGGGCAGTCAAATCTTTAAGCTCCAAAATGATCTTTGACTCCATGTCTCACATCCAGGTCACCTTGATGCAAGAGGTGCGTTCCCATGGTCTTGGGAAGCTCCACACCTGTTGCTTTGCAGGGTACAGACTCCCTCCTGGCTGCTTTCACAGGCTGGCATTGAGTATGGCTCTTCCAGGAACACAGTGCAAGCTGTCAGTGGATCTACCATTCTTGAGTCTGGAGGATGGTGGCCCCCTTCTCACAGCTCCACCAAGTGGTACACTAGTAGGGAATCTGTGTGGGGGCTCTGACCCCACATTTCCCTTCCATACTGCCCTAGCAGAGGTTCTCCATGAGGGCCCCACCCCTGCAGCAAACTTTTGCCTGGGCATCCAGGCATTTCTATACATCTTCTGAAATCTAGGCAGAGGTTCTCAAACCCCAATTTTTGACTTCTGTGCACTTGCTGGCTCAACACCACATAGAAGCTGCCAAGGCTTGAGGCTTGCACCCTCTGAAGCCACGACCCAAGCTCTATGTTGGCCCCTTTCATCCACAGCTGGAGTGGCTGAGGCATAGGGCACAAAGTCCCTAGGCTGCACACAGCATGGGAACCCTGGGCCTGGCCCATGAAACCACATTTTCATCCTAGGCCTCCAGGCTTGTGATGGGAGGAGCTGCAATGAAGGCCTCTGAATGCCCTGGAGACGTTTTCCTCATTGTCTTGGAGATTAACATGCAGATCCTCATTACTTAGGCAAATTTCTGCAGCTAGCTTGAATTTCTCCTCAGAAAATGGGATTTTTCTTTTCTATTGCATTGTCAGGCTGCAAATTTTCCAAACTTTTATGCTCTGTTTCCCTTTTAAAATTGAATGCCTTTAATAGTACCCAAGTCACCCCTTGAATGCTTTGCTGCTTAGAAATTTCTTCCACCAGATACCCTAAATCATCTCTTTCAAGTTCAAAGTTCCACAAATGTCTAGGGCAGGGAAAAAATGCCGCCAGTCTTTTTGCTAAAATGTAACAAGAGTCACCTTTGCTCCAGTTCCCAACAAGTTATTCATCTCCATCTGAGACCACCTCAGCCTGGATTTCATTGTCCATATCATTATCAGCATTTTGGTCAAAGCCATTCAACAAGTCTCTAGGGTGTTCCAAACTTTCCCACATTTTCCTATCTTCTTCTAAGCCCTGCAAACTGTTCCAACCTCTGCCTGTTACCCAGTTCAAAGTGGCTTCCACATTTTTGGGAATCTTTTTAGCAGTGCCCCACTCCCAGCACCAATTTACTGAGTAGTCAATTTTCAAGCTGCTGATAATGACAGACTCAAGACGTGACAATTTACAAAAGAAAGAGGTTTATTGAACTTATAGTTCCAAATGGCTGGGGAGGCCTCACAATCATGGCAGAAGGCAATGAGGAGCTAGTCACAGCTCACGTGGATGGCAGCAGGCAAAAAGAGAGCTGTGTCAGCAAAATCCCATTTTTAAAGCCATCATATCTTGTGAGACTTATTCATTATCATGAGAACAACACAGGAAAGACCCACCACCATGATTCAATTACCTCCCACCAGGTTCCTTCTACAACATATGGGAATTGTGGGAGTTACAATTCAAGATGAGATTTGAGTGGAGACACAGCCAAACCATATCATACACTACCATATACTAGGCACTGTATTAAGGGTTAGGGTATTAAATAGGATCTTTTAGCATAAAGATTTTTGTTCATCTCTGTAAAATATTTTAAACACATGTGTTTTGCTTTTTAAATAAAGAAAAAGAGATGTTTTTAGAGATAAGATGAGACACATCGTTATTTTCCCCAGTTCCCACCAGCCCTTCACATCTGCTAACCTGGAAAAAACATTCCCAGAGCCCAACAAATGCTGGAGCCCTGGAAGAAGGGCTACTAGCAGGAGCACTGGACTCCAAGGAATGCAGACCAGGGAAGAGAGTGTTGGGAGTATTAAAATGTAGGTTAGAAGTGGAATAATGGACAAGTAGAGGGAAAGACTTTCAAGTCCACTTTCCAGGGATTGAGTAACTTGGGGGCCTTTATCCATTGGCTTTGAATGCAGCCCAAGACAGGCATTAGCAGAAAATTTGAGAGTCTCCCCCACCACACCTCACTTCCTAGCTTAAAAAAGCAGATGCATTCCTCTTTAGTTAAACCTCTTGGTTGGGTCTTCTAAAGCTCTAGCTCTCATTGGAATCTGGTGCCACTCTTTCACTCTTGCCTGGAATGGCATTAGATCTCTCTATTGCTAGTTCCTGGGCACTCATCAACCATCTTAACCCACTTGGTCAATAGTTTCTCCATAATTATTTTTATTTTAACCATTTTGAATGTATCATGTACTTTCTGCTAGGAACATGACTGCATCTGAGGTATAATTTTAAAGCAACAGATGGCTCATGGAAGGGTAACTCTGTTTGTGATGCCCAAGAGAGGAGACTTAGGGCAGATGGAGTTACATATAAAGCTACTGCTGTCCTAGAGAGCAGAGGGACAAGAAAAGGGGAGGTAGAACACTCATTAGAAGTTGTGTGTGTGTGTAGCATAACATAACATATATATATATATATATATATATATATATATATATATATATATACGCATATGCATGATATGTAATCTTAGAAACAACTACCATATGAAGTAGAGCAAATGATCACTGAGTTTCATCCTTGCTAAGAGCATGGGGAAATCCACATTCTATATTTGCTTAGTTGCAGAAAGAATAAGGGAAGCAGAAACATCAAGGGTCACATCCCCTATGTGTCAATTAAAGGGGTGCAGACTCAGAAGGTGTCCTTACCTACTTTATTTAGCCTGCTCTTCCCCACAAAGATGAGGAATACAGGTAACTTTGATGTCATGATAGCAACCAGAATGTTAAAGAGACTTTCAAAAAGACCTAGTGGAACATGGAAACAAGGACTTTAGTCTCTGAGCCTCCTTATATATCAAGTGTCATAGAAAATGTTGAGACAAAGTGGTTCTGTCATTTCAACAACCCATAATGAGCAGAGGAATCTGTTTGCCTTTCATGCCACTGTAGATGAACAGGTATGAGAGACTGCACTTAGGCATGAAAGTGCAGCTGCCTAGCACCTCTATCCCATGTTGGCATCCGAATCTTCTCAGGTGTGGGTAAGACATCTCAGTTCTCTGCTATTTGATATGAATAGGGGCAATCCCAGAAGCAGCAACTGAGCTCATGGGCCCCAAAATTTCCAAGGAATCGCCAGGAGAACTAGGCTAAATGTCATTATTTTCTGACCCTCGATGTACCTTTTCCCTAGTCACTTGCCAATCTCTTCTAATGGGCCTCAGTCCCTGGAGTGGACCCTAATGATCTCTGTCCATTATTTGGCCTAGAGTAGAATTCTTGCTTTTCTCAATGAAAGAAACGAAAAGAAAACATGTAACCAAATGTAATTCATGTGAGTTTGTAAATTGATATCCGAAGATTGGAACTGCATACAGATGTGTCAAAAATATTAATTTCCCCAAGAAATATGGTAGCACCTAATTCTGGTGACATTTGTATACTTTATGGATGGCTTTGCTGTGCTCCTGGTAAAGTCAATGACTTTCTGCCTTTGAACATGAAAGGAAAAAGATGTTGACAGGAATTCTTTAGGGAAACAGGAACTACATATTTGCTTATGCTAAGTTATGGCAAAGTTCAGTTTTATTCTGTAAATAAAGCGTTGTCTTCATAAATAGCAGCTATATCCTTTAGAGTAAAGAAAGTCCTCTTTATAAAAAAAATCTAATTGAAACTCTTCAATAGGTAGGCAAGTGAGGTGATTGATATAAAGATATACTTAAACGGAAAATTGGTATTCGAGTTCCAATAAGTAATCAATTACATTGTTCTTGGTAATAGCTTTTGTTGATTCATCTTTGTAAGGGGTGTCTGGGGGTAGGGGGGATTGCTGAATGAAATAAATCAGGAAAGAACCCAAGCATTATGTTTAACTGACTTAAGAGCAAAGGAAAGAACACATAAACACAGAATAGAATCCACACAGTAACTTCATTCTTTATGATTGCTCAGGCATTTTCATTATTTACATTTATGTTTATTTTCTCTTTATCCTCCTGTGGCAATAGATATGGAGACAATGCTTTAAATATTGTGATGTACCTTGATCTTTTCTGAAGAACCAAAGCTTTATGAAATCTTGATACATTTAAAGGAGGGTATAAAGCTCAGGCATGTGAAATGTTGAATTTTGTCTCCCCATATGACAGGTAACCATCATATAAATGTGGTTTATTAGACTAAAAAAGCAGAACACATATTTTTAGATTAAATCTTGGCATTTCAAAAGAAAGTATAGAACTTCAAGATAGTTTGCTTCCTGGATATTTTCTGGGGCTGTCTTTGGGCCTGCATTCCTGAAAGCTGTCAATGCTACACTCTGCGTACCCAGAGTTCGTGCCCTTGGGCTTGAGTACTTTGTGGTTAATATTTAAGAACTGCATGTGGAGCTAGATTGAAGGACAGTCACTTTCTTTGATCTTTGCTAAAACCAATGTTGGTTAGTCTATCACCTTCTTAAACAGTAACTGCATTCATACCCTTCATCACATCCATCTCCCTGTCAAAACATGAGTGAAAATCAATTGTGGCATATCTAGAAATACTTCACTCACTTCCATTTTGCTTCTTATATGCTGATGTACCTTACTCAATATTAATTTCCTTTAGAGTTAAACTGTGGGAAAACTTGAATGGACCTTTGTGGTATAAAACTATCTATGTGACCTTGGACAAGTCACTGCACCTCTCTTGGCATCAGTTTCCTCATATCCAAAATAAGAACCCTTGCCTGGTTTATCTCTGAGACCTTTCCAGCTCCACAATTTCTCAATGATTAGCAAAACCCTATCCATAAAGCAATGGTAATGATTTATGTAAATTGACATTCTTTTTTATGAGGTTTACAAAGTTATTTTATTCTACTCCAGGGTTTTGGTTGGAATTCTATTATGGAATTTTTATTCATCAATACTCAGCAGATGTTATCAGGTTCTCTCCAGAAACTACCTTAATTCTACCACAGACTTGGGATATGTTTGGGGAACAATGACAAAAAATAAATAAGTCATAGTTCTTACTTTCAAAGAGATTATTGAGTGGGGTCAGACCATGCAGAGGTGCACAGATAGAGGGTGGAGGAAGATGCGGCCAAAGAAGAGAAGGTCCTGAAAACAGAGGAAACAAAGGAAGTGGAACAGTGAAGGCGTAACGGCTCCCTGCTTGTTTAGGAAAAGGCGAAGAGTTTGTTTTGAAAAACGACATTTTAGTGTCATCTTCACTAAATATTAATAATGTCTTCTTACACGTTAGCTGAAGAAGAAAAGATCAAAAATAAACCACGCCCCCAATAATAAAGGATTTAAAATTAAAGATATATACAGAGCACTATAGTAATTTTTGAAGTGCTACTCGGTTGGTGATCTAATTAGAGGAATAATACTATTATATAAAGTGATAAAAAGTAATTTTGTGATTTAATACTCATTCTGAACCTATATTGTAATGCTAATCTCATCAGATGATTGACATTCATATACTTAATTTCCCTTTGAGAAATCAGGTTCATGTATTATTCTGTCTTGTTCATAAAACCTACTTATTTGGTTTAGGAATATTGTTATTTCCTTCTCCAACACCAATGGCTGCCTATGTAATTGAAAGAAAATTGCAGTGAATCTTCTAACAAGGAGTAACTGCTTCCTTGAAATAATCACCTGCAGACGTAATTCTGGCTTCTGTGCCTTGTCTCGATAGCAGGGAAGGCAGAGGGCAACTGGGGAATCTGCTTATCTCCATCATAATCCCACAGCTTCCCTCCTTTCTCTCTCACTTTTAATTACTGCATTGTGGTGAGTTAAGAAAAGCCTATACTATTTTTTCTTCTCCACTACCAGAAAGAGAGAGAGAGAACTGGCATTCTCTCTCTCTTTTAAGGATTTTTTTAAAACTTTTAATACAATTTTAAATAGTTTAATGTGTGCCCACAAACACATTGGTTCTAAAGATACTTCAAAAATACTTCAGAATCAAATGTGTAAGAAAAAAATTCAATTATTTATGCTCATTATATTACAAGTGATTTAAAAAGTGGTTATCTGTGCATCAAAAAATGGAAGCCTATAGCAGCTTTGATTCAGTGAATTCCAGTTGCAGGGAGGGGAGGAGCCCTCAGATATTTTTATATCATATTTGAAAAAAATGGCTGATTATTATTTTTTTAATTTATGGAATGTATGGACTTTACCACAGTTTCAAAAGTCCACTTTAGTACCTATAAGATATTTTGAAATCAGTTGGCCAATTTTTGCCATCAAAAAATTGTAACTTAAAAACTTGCAGAAAAACTAGTTGGCTCCAGTCCTAAAAGAGAGTTCTTAATTGCAGTTTCTGAATTTATTTGTCTAATAGCAAATAAATTTCACATTCATTTCTGACTCCCTTTCAAAAGGGCAGGTTAATCTCAAAAGGAAATATATGAGTTTATCATTTTCTGCTAGGATATGGTTTCTATTTCTAAAATAGTGGCACAGTGTTGGTAAATGCTTTGTGAGAGCAAGGAATTGGTAGTAGATTTTTGCAGAATGCTGCATTTACCAAAAGAAAAAAAAAAAAAAAAACACTAGGAAATTGACATCTACAAAAGCAAAGTACTTAAGGAGTAAATTACATTTACCAAGGATCACATCAGTAGTGTGCGTTATCGGATTATTCCAATTAAAAGGGGGCAAAGTCAGGATATGTAGTGATACAGTGGTCCTGTAGATTTAAAATCTTAAGGTCTGAGTTTAAATCCAAACTCTAGCATTCGCTATCTGTGTTGGGATCACTCCCTGACTTCATCAGAAGACCTGCTAACATCTAGACTTGTCTGTTGTCACCACCGTCTCCTTTGGGATACCACCTCAAGGAGCTCAAGTTCGCCTCCAGCCTGCAATTCCTTTCCTGTGGTGGGAAGAGAGGGGAGACCCAGCTTCATGTTGCTCAGTGACTGTAGATTCCCAAACAAATGACAGGGGAGTTTAGAAACATTTCCGCCTTAAAACTGAAATGTCATTTATAACTCTAAACAAGGGAATCCGGAACTCAAAACATACTGATTTGGCCATTACTTTGGGAAATTTTTGGCTAAAAATTAAGAATGGCTTCCTTCTCCTTGGCAGGCATAAAGTTAATTAATAAATTCTCTTTATAAGGCAGCTGGTTGAAGTTTCAGAACTCCACAACTCCAGGAGATAGACGTTTGAAAGAATGTTTTTGATAACAAATTACCTTTATTTTCTATGCAAGAAAATATTAAAGAATATTCAGATACTAATTACACTAATTCCTCAGCCTTCTGATAATGAGGTATTTCTCTCTTTGAACTCTTTCAAGATCTAATGGCATCAAGAGACTCTCCTTTATGTCGTAAAACTAACAGACAAAATTACCTGGCGCAGCTTTTTCCACCTGAGTGACCTCACTCTCTCTTTAATACCCAAAATCTATTGACAGAGATGATGTTCCATTATAATATTCCCTTATATGTTTTGGCACTGAGCAGTGCAACTGACAGAGCTATAACAAAGTTACAACCACATTCTCAGGACAGAGACAGAGTCTTACAAAGACTAAATGACATCTTACGCTTTCATTCTCTTTCCCTTGTTAGGAACTCTCATAAAAAAGCCACAGCCACGCCCCCTCAGCCTGTTTAGCAAGTCCATGCATTCACAGATTGAAGTATTGTCACCTAGGAAGTGGGCAGCTAATTTTTTCCAACTTCTGAAACAAGTTTACAAAGGGTTTCCTGGAATGGCTAACTTCACCAATGGGGGCAGAGGAAGATTACTTTTCCGTTTTATGAAGTTGGAAATGTAACAGTGAGAAAGAGACAAAATTATCTCTCAATAAATTAATCTACAAAAAAATAAATAAAATGCAAAGCTGGTTCCACAGGGAGTTTACATTCTGGGAGCCAAATAAGATACATATATTAAACTCTTAGCACAAGGCCAAATGAGACAAGTGTAGTAGCGACATAGGGTAGCACAGAGTTTTGTTTTAATGTCTTTTGCTAACTTTAAAAAATAAATATGTGATTTTAAGTGCATATTACACTAATTTAATAAAAATCTCATATTTTGCCTTTATGCTCAGTCTTAAACATGGAATATTTAAAGTTACTAATACTGTAAAACTGCTTCAGCTCTGATGAATGAAATGTCTGTGTACAGAATGATGAGTTGTTAGTTAATAGTACTGTTTGGGCCATGCTTGGGATATTGGCCTTTTCTAGGAGTCTGTATGAGAATAGCCATTTATCTCCTTATGCTCAATGCTTTCAACTTGTCAAATGACCATGTTTCATAAGATAAAACATAAAATTGTTTTGTTCCATAATTAACAAAGAAAAAAGAATTCTATCTGCTGAGAAAATAGAAAAGACATTGGAGAAGAGAGAATATTTGACCCAGACATTTAAAATATCGGTCGAATTTGCTATGTGTAGATGGATGAAAGGTCTGCCAAGAGAAGTGAAGGTTGTGAAGAAAGACATGGAGGCGGAAGAAGGGTAGCGTGCACACTGAATGCATTGTGCCTTTCCATATGACTGACATGTTAATGTAAACTCCACAAAGGGAGGGTTTTGATCTGGTTTGTTTGCTGATGTTACTTAAGTACCTGGAAAAGTGCCTGGCATATATCAGGTGCATGAAGAAGTGAATAAATGAAGTGTCAGATGCCCAGAATATGAATAATACTTGACAGATGCAGTACTGGCAGCTTCCTTGAAGCTAATGAAGTGGTTAGGACTCCATAGTTCAACGGAAACCAAGTTCACTTAAGCAAAAATGGAGTTTGAGTTTATCATGGAACTCAACATCAAGAAAGTGTTTGGATCTTGAGTAGACTGGAGGTGGAAACAGGAACACCATTGGGAACCCAGGGAGTTTTCTGGCTCTGTCTTTTGTCACTTCTTCCTCCACATCTGTGTGGCTGGCTGCTGTCTCAGTATCCTGGTCCACCTGGTCCTGAGTCCCCAAGGTGAGGGAAGGCTGACTCCACAGCTGCCAGAATCACATGTAGTGGCTCTCTTTGACCAGGTCAGCTGCGTAGATACCCTCTCTTGCTCCAGTCCTCTGTAGCAAGAGAGTAGGTTTACCACTAAGGATCAGGGGAGAAGGACTATTGGGGGAATTGGTAAGAGCAGACACTCAGAAAAATTGGCACCTATAATATGTAATTAGAATTCATTAAAACATGTGGCCAGGGATGTTCTTATTTTGTATTTCTACATATCTAAACTCTAAGTACTATTCATATGGAATATATTATTCTAAAAAAATTGCCTGTTAGTTCATGCAGTTCCCACTCTCTTTTCATCTCTAACATCTTGGTAATCGTTTACCAGTTGATCACCTGTCTCCTCAGCTTCTTTCAACTTTGCCCCGACTCTACCAGATACTGGGCAACATCATTTCCCAGACACTGAGTGACTTCAAATGAATGTGTTCATCCTACTCCAACTGGCTTTTGGGAAAGCACTGGATAGAGTTTTTTGAGCTGGAGCAGGAAATTATCTTACTTAATTTCTTTCTTTTATAGATAAAAAGATGGATCCACAAGATGGACCCATCGGTCCATAATTAAGGGCTAGTAAATGTTTTGTAAACATAGATATCAAAATTACTTTTCTGTGATTCTAGAACAGGAAAAAAATGGTGAACTTTTAGGTATGTTGCAAAGAACAATGGATTATTCTTTGGGCTCTTGGGACCAACAGCCTTAGTTTTATTGCTTTGCAAGCTATGTGGCCTTGAATAAACCTCAATAAGGCTCAGAAAGCTTCAGTGTTCTCAAGTATAAATAGGAATAACTATAATATAATAACATCAATAGTATTTATCTCACCATCCTGTAATAAGGAAGAGAAGGAATAAATATTGAAGGTTATATTGATAAATGATAAAACACATGCAAAGATTGTAATAAGAAGTGTGTTAGGTGGCAAAAGAAAAATAATGAGGATGAAATATTTACTTCCAATGACTAATCTACACATAATCGTGATTTTATGTATGACTGAATGTTTAAGGCTGATTCCCTTTCAGAATACAATATATAACATAAAAAGCTCTACTCTCAGTTCCGAGAGTTATAATTAGTTTAGCATGGATTTTCATTGTCTTAGAAAAAACTGATATTCATGGTTTTTATAATTCTATCTTTGGGTAATAGGCAATTGGACTCTCTTTCTATATATATTTGCTTATTAAAATGGGTTATTATAATTAAGCTTTAGGTTGTATCCACAAGATGGGAAAACATTGGAGTAAAATATAGTAAAACCATAGAAATTTAGAGTGGGTTGAAAGTCTTGTTTAATCTCTAATTACAGATGAAGATAGTAAGAATGTAAATGTCCATAGAAGACTTTAGTGGCTTTCTTAAAGGCATGTGTTCATCAGTGTTGAACTTGAAGTAAAACTCACATTTTGTGACTCTGAGCTGTTCACTATAATATGAAACCTACTCCTAAAACACAATATTAAAATAATAATTTGAAGCCATAGATCTGTAATAAAGGGCCACCTGACTGTCTCCTGGTGGAATAAAAAGACAAAGTTTTATTTATAAGATATATATTTTTATAGATAACAATGATTCATATTAGGAATAAAGTAACAGTTTCAAACTAAAATAATGCTAAAGTTTTTCTCATACTACTTGAAAATAGCTATATTTACTTTCAAACTTTTTCCTCTTTGAGTCATTAGTTTCATGATATTATATAGCAATAGGGAATGAAAGAAAAGCAAGGAGAAGCAATACTGGGAGATTACAGAGAAGAAAGGAAAAAAGGCTGAGAGAAAAGAGGTTGAGGAAGAAATCATAAATCTGGATTGTGAGAAAGTGTTTAATATTTAGCCACTAGATGGCGATGTAATGTAAGGTGCTGTCTGGACTTTTTTTTTTTTTTTTTTTTGAAACAAGCTATTTGCTGATTTGTATTAGGTACCATAGAGTGAGGCGAGGATGAAGCCGAGAGGATACTGCAGAGGTCTCTGGTGCATGTGTGTATGTGTGCGTTTGTGTGTGTTTGTGTGTCTGTGTGTTCTGCCCCAGTGAGACTGCAGCCTTTGTAAATACTTTGTCACCTTTTGCAAGAAGGAATCTGAACAATTGCAACTGAAGGCACATTGTTATCATCTCGTCTTTGGGTGATGCTGTTCCTCACTGCAGATGGATAATTTTCCTTTTAATCAGGTAAGCCATCTAATTGTTTCATCTTGATTTTAAGTTTATTCATTCTAGTTATTCCTTTGGAAAAAGAGTCCATGGAAATTCAGTTTGGGCAGAGCAGGAAGTCCATTTTTGTATATGTATTCAGACCAACTGTCCCCCTCCTCCCTCTCCTCCTCTTCTCCTCCTCTCCCCTCCCCCCTCCTCTCTCAACCTTCCGTGAACTGAAATCAGGTTTGTTTTGCAGTTCAGCATTTTGATAGAAGATAGGATTCTTTGGCCTGAAATAGCTTGGCATCTGGCCAGTTCTTGCCTTTGCTTGCCTTCATCCTATTCAAGGTCCCTTTTGATCCTGTTGAAGCCCCCTCCTTCACTGATGCTTTGGAAGTGGACTAGCTGGCTGGGAATAGAGGTCATATTGTTCTTAAGGACGGAGCAAAAATTAGATCTCAGTTTTAACTCCACAGGAAGAAAGAAGGCAGCAGGGCTGCTGCCAGAGCCTAGCATTGCAGGGGTATTCAGCTTCCTGAGGCTGAGGCTGGGCTTTTGAGAAGAAATGCCTCATGCCTTGAACAAGGAAGGGGCAATGATTTTTCCCCCCAATTCCTATTGAGCCACACTAAAAAAGGAGCTTGAGCGAAGTGGTAAAGAGTCCCCTTTTCCATGCAATGCCAAATAGGAAACATTGACTTACTTTTACTTAGACAGAGGTCACAACCAGCAATGATACTGCAGATACTGCTCAGTTCCTAGTGTGAACCGTCTTGCTTTTCAGAACAGTGTAAGAATTATTTCTGGGTGGAGGTGAGGCTTGTCCAAACATCTTTGCTATCATGGATTTCCTGACTCCTACCTGTTTTAGGTATGTGTTTAAAGACCCGACCCACTTGCTGCGTTTACTTCTCATGTCTTTTTGTTCTCTTTGATTACTCACTGGTGATTTTTAACAAATTGGTCTGGATTGGTGGGTAGGTGCTTTTCACCTGTCCAATGCAACAATTAAGTCAAGGCAGGGTATATTACTGTCAATATGTGCATGTGACTAAATATTTCTGAGTGCAGTAGCAAACTTGCAAATTGCCAAGTGCTGTTGCTATCACACCTATAAAATGTGGCTGCTTCTTCTATGGATTCTTCTTCTATGGAACCTATGCAGGTTCACGTGGTATTTCTGATGCGCTAGTATAGTAACAGAACATATTTCTCCAAAAAGCACTTTAAATCATCCCAAGAGGATGTTGCCAGACAGAAATAGGAAAATTCCATGCTGAGGTTGGTGATTCCTGCTTTAGTTTCTCCTGCCCAGAGAAGTGGGTAGCTTACCTTTCCTATTTGCTGCAATACCTGGCACGCCGGGGTGATGCAACTGGGAGCTTCTGCACGTTCGCGGGGCGTCTGACACTCTTCTTTCCCTCAGCTGTGCATTTCAGGAGAATAACTGTGGTGAAAAACTCCTTTAAAACTCTCTTTTATGATTGTCGCTTTTGTAATTGCTATGAAGCAATTACAAAATCACATCTCTCTTCTAGGAGGAGTTTTGCAATTTAGGCCTTCCTTCACAAAGCTCCTGGAAGAGATTTTTAGCTGGTGTCTATTTTAGGAACATAATGTGTAGACAGGAATGAATGGCCACAGAGATTTACGGGAAACCAATTTTTTGGAGAGCGTGAGGTAACATTATAAACCACTAGAAGAGAGCACAAGTGGCTGGTTATATCACATGGACCCAGCAATGGAATTAGTTTTCATTAAACTCACTGTAACTCATTTGTGTGGCTGTTTTTCCTCCTCCCTTCACATTGTTTGTATGTTTTGTTTCAAATATCTATATAGGAGGCCAGGATACCCAGAGCGCTCATACTGGTAAAAATAACACATTGGATTTTGCTGCCAATACTGACAGGCTTGGTTTACCTGCCCCCTCTTGCTGGGAAATGTGCTGTCTGGAGACTCATTTATTATGGTAATTTCTCTTTAAGACATGGCAGGAGGGATTGTCCATCTATGGGTTGGGGCAAGGGGGGGCACAATTGGAGGCCTAGTTAATTATACAGTATTCAAGAAGGCACTGAGGAGCTCAGTCAGGATTCTGCTGTACCAACCAGAGATACCAGGGGCAACCAGACCCACTAGAGACCCAAAGTAAACTCTATCACCACCAACAGAGGAAGCCAGTAAGAAACATTCTAGTTCCTTGTTTAGAGGGTACTATCAGGGAATCCAGAGATTCAGAGAGGGTAAACAGCAGAGCACCTCATCTGGGAATTGCTGACGAAGAAGAGAAAATGTGGGGCTTGCTTGGTGTTACCTCTAGGACGTCACCGACCAGGCATTTCTCAAGGGTTTATGTCGGTGTAAGCCTGACAGTGACACACAAAAGCATCCCTCCAAAATTTAGCCTGGGGACCTTGAAAAGTATTGCTTTCTCCCTGGGCAGTTGGAGAGGCTCAACCTACTACTTTCTCCCTGTACTCGCCAAAGGGCACAAAGCCTACTCTCTTCCAGCTACCTCAGAATGGGGAGGGTGGGAGAAACAGATCCCAGAGAAGGGTGGGGAGAGAATCAGCAATTGAAGGTCCTGTATAGTCACCCTCAGGGTCAATGGGGCTGTGCTCCCTGAGGTTATCACTTCCTTTTCAAATTCTAATTAGTGAATGAAGCATGGTCCCCAGCTCAATTGAGATTGCATTAGTTTAGGGTAGGATGGGAAGAAATTTATTCTCATTGCACTTGCGATCAGAAAAAGAAGTTGTGACAAAATTCCCCAAGCTGCCCCAAAGTTTGCTTTTCCAACCTTTAAATTTTGTCCACATTCCTAGATTTCCATTTATTAATTGTTTTATTTATCAGAAACATATAGCATTTACTCTGTGCCAGCCACTATCCTAAGCAGTACTTTGCAAATATGATCTCATTTAATCCTATAAGGTAGGTACTATTGTTAATTTTAGAGGTGACAAAACCAAGGCACAGTGAGGTTCAATCAACTTGCTCGGTTATACAGTTAGTAAGTGGCAGAATCCAAGCAATCCAGCCACACCATGGCCATGGCGTCTGTGCTCTTGATATTTGCTCATCATCCATGTGATGGTAGAGCTACAGCTTAGCCAAGAGACTCAGGACTCAAGTTAGGTGCAGTCGTACATGCGAGCTGTAATTCATCTGCTTTCTGACATGCCAAAATTCCAGAAATAGTTTGGTTTAGAATGATTACCCAAATCCACTCCATTGTTTTGTTTGTTTGTTGTTTTTTTGAGACAGAGTCTTACTCTGTCACCCAGGCTGGAGTGCAGTGGCACGTTCTTGGCTCATTGCAATTTCTGCCCCCCGAGTTGAAGTGATTCTCCTGCCTCTGCCTCCCGAGTAGCTGGGACTACAGGCAAGTGTCACCACACCTGGCTAATTTTTGTATTTTGTAGACATGGGGTTTCACTATGTTGGCCAGGCTAGTCTCGATCTCCTGATCTCAAGTGATCTGCCTGCCTCAGCCTCCCAAAGTGCTGGGATTACAGGAATGAGCCATCACACCCAGCTATTTGTTAAAAAAAAAAAAAAAAAAAAAAAAAAGCTCTCCTGTACAGTAGAAGATAGAAGGGTCTGTGTTCTAAGTGCAGGAATGTGGTGAATAAAGCAAAATTCCTACCCACATGCAGCTTTCAGTCTGGTGATAGAGTTAGACAGTAGGCAAATCAATGTGCAAAGAAATGTCAGTAAATTTAAGTTCTTTGAAGAAAAATAATGCAAGATAAAGAGATAGTGAGGATGAGAGGGGCATGCAAAGAGAAAATAATGAAAGAGGTGGAGCAAGTGTTTTTTTAAGCAGAAATCTAAATGAGGCCAATGATGGAGTGAATCAAAGGTCCTAAAGGGTGAAGTGCCTCACAGGTATGAAGAGTGGCACAAACCTTGTGGGTGATCCTGAAAGTAGAAGAAACGAACAGAAATAGCACCATAGAGGTGTGCAGCCAGGTCTGTGGAATCTCAGAGATTGGGCTTAGGGCTCTAATTGCCCCCGACTTTTATAAAAAACAAATCAAAGAGTTATATCAAATAAATTTAAAACATTTAATGTTAACAAGTTATTAGGTTTAAAAAACATAAATCAGTCATTCTCACAAAAAAAGTTTTGACAGTTTGTAAAGTTCTCTGAAAAAATGCTGCAGTTCCTAGAATGCAAAAAAATTGCCTCAAAAATGTTGAAAAGGACTGGTCCAAAGGTAGTGAGTTATCTCAGTTGATTGTTCTCAGTCAGTTACAGATCAAACTCCTTGTTTTACTCTTTCCCCTCTTCTCACTACTGCTCTTGACTAGTCTAAAAACTTTTTTAAAAATTAAAAAATGTTGAAAAGGTACTATTTGATGAAAAAAATTGAATGAGATCATTGGTTAGAATGATATAGTCACCCAGTCAGTTTTTCTTCCTCCAGAAATGATAAACTGACCAGGTGCAGGCAAAAAAGAGACACTAAGGATGAAAACCAGTGTTTACATCCCCCATAGTGGCCAGGGCACAGGAGCTGCTCAGAGGGATTTGAACAAATCTTTTTTTTTTTTTTTTTGCAAATGAATGAGTAGGAATGTGATTTCAAAATAATTTGATAAACATCAGCTTTCATTTTCATTTGTGTTACAACTTTTGTTATCATATTTTTATTCCTTCAAGACTCACATTCCAATGGTTTATCTTTTTATATTTTCTTCACTATTTGCTTCCCCTTATTCTCAGTTACCTATGGACACTGTAGTTCTTCTCTAGAAAATGTGAATTTGCTTCTCTTCTAACTTAGAATCAACCTGACGTTTTAGCTTTTCTCTGTAAATGGTCAAAATCTTTGCCTTCTCATATTGCCTGTTTCTCCTTTGGTGCTCTACCTACAACTTAGATTTAATTTTGATGAAGAATCTACTCTAATTTTTTTTTCTTTTGTCACTTGTGCTTTTAGTCTCATGTATAAGAAACCGTTACCTAATCTGAGGTCATAAAAATTTACTTGCATTATTTTTCAACTAGTTGTATAATTTTAGCTTTTACATTTAGATCTAGGATTCATTCTGAGTCAACTTTTTGCATATAATGTGAGGTAGGGGTTCAGCATTACTCTTTCGTTTGTTCATATCTAGTTGTCCCAGCACCATGTGTTGAAAAGACAATTCTTTCTCCAGTGAATTGTCTTAACATTGTTGTCCATGCGTTTATGATTTTAGCATCAATTATTTCTTACAGTGGGTACTAGGGATGTATCTTTTAAGAAAAGGTCAGTGAGATTCTTTGTTCTTGAGAATCCACATAACTTTAAAGAATCAGAAAACTGGTCCATATACCCTTAACTATTAAACACTTTATTGATCTAACTTCACGACAAAATGTTTCTTATCATCATTGGAAACATACTCATTTGTGACTCCACTGAAAATTTAAGGAGATAATGAGCAAATATTTCCAGGGAAAGGTTATATTTATTCCAAAGAAACATATTGCATATTGCACGTGCTTTCCCAAAGTTACACAAATGTTATCCATGTTCTTTGTGATATATGTTGCTAGTATGCTTTTGTTTCACAGATACCATTGGGGAAACTATTGAACTTGAGATAGAGGTGTGCCATTCAAATAGGGTTGGTTTCCGTATTAGTCAACTTGGGCTACCATGACAAAGTACCACAGACTGGGTGGCTTAAATAACAGTATCTATCACAGTTCTGGAGGCTCAAAGTTCAAGAACAAGGTGCTGGGAAGTTTGGTGTCTTCTAAAGCCTGTCTCCTGGCTTGCTGATGTCTGTCTTTTCCTCTGTGCATGTGCATTCCTGGTGTCTCTTTTGTGTCTAAATTTCATCTTCTTTTAAGGACACCAGTCATACTGGATTGTGGTTCACCTTAAAGGTCTCATTTCACTTAACCGCCTCTTCAAAGGCTCTAACTCCTAACACAGTCACATTCTGAGGTACAGGAGTTTGGGACTCCAACATATGGATTTGGGGAGGATACAATTCAGCCCCTAACAGTTGTCTTTGGCAATACTTATGACTACTAAAACCATAAGCAAAGAAGGTTAAATTGATATGTTTTTTGTTGTTGATGAAACTGTTGTGGTTATTTTATAAATGATGGATTTTCATTATTCATACCCTCCTCCTACTGGATAATAATGAGTTATCTGTGTATGTGTTAAGTTTCTAATAAAGGCAATTAATTAGGTTTGTAATTACAGGCATGATGACTAACAAAGTGGGGGCAGAAGTAAAATGATGGTGACATTGATTCCACTGCTGTGCCTGTAATGTCACATTTACATTCATGATCTGTGATAAGAATTAAGATGCTCATTTATTTCAATGAGGAAAGTGACAGAAAAGGATATAAAATTAGGAATTCATGGGGAATTGGTAAAAAAAAAAATTAAAGTATTACAATAAGTAACTGAAACTGACTCAGGTTAATTTAAGTATAAAAGCAATGTCTTCAAAAGACATATTACAGTTCACAGAGTTAAGGGGTAGCTACAATCTAGACTGAAAAATGCCAGGAGCAGAGAAAACTATAAGAGCAGATAGCCCAGTTGGTGGACTTTTTGGTGGTTTCTGTAAGGTGCTGTAATCTAGAATGAATCAGCTCAACTGCTTTCAGGCTCTTTTTCTTTCTTCCTTTCTTTCTTTTTCTTTTTTCTTTTTTTTCCTGACATTCATGTTTAAGTAAACATCTGGTTGGTCAAGTTTGGGCCATGAATCTGATCCTTTTAGTTCAGAGTAAACTTAACTAACAGTTCCTTGACTGACATTTCCACCAAACTGTCCCCATGTAGGAAAATTAATTCAACCCAAACAAAATTGGAGAGATTAACAACAGTCTACATAGGCCAGATATAGTGGCTCAAACCTGTAATTCCAGCACTTTGGAAGGCAAAGGTGGGTGGATCACCTGAGGTAAGGGGTTTGGGACAAGCCTGGCCAACATGGTGAAACCCCATCTCTACTAAAAATACGAAAAAATTAGCCAGGCATGGTGGTGTGCACCTGTAGTCCCAGCTACTCAGGAGGCTGAGCCAGGAGAATCACTTGAACCCGGGAGGTGGAGGTTGCAGTGAGCCGAGATCATGCCACTGCACTCCAGCCTGGCGCCTGGATGACAGAGCAAGACTCTGTCTCAAAAAAAAGCAAAGCAAAGCAAAGAAAAAAGAAAACAGTCTACATACACAATGTTGAAGGTTGAAAGAATGGCTAAATAAATCATAGTCTACGCAAATGATGAAATATTATAGTGCCATTAAACACAATGTTTCAAGGAATATTTAATTCTATGTAAAATTGCCCAGGATATAATGGTATATTAAAAAGTACCATACAAATATATATATATATCTAGGATGGCCCCAATTATGGAAAAAAAACCAAACATGTTTTGGCTTAGAAAAAGCCCTGCAGATAATATAATAGTTATCTCAGATTTATATAATTAGGATTTCTGTTTTCTTCTTTATAAAGTTTTTGTTTTAAAAAATAGAATATTACATCTTATTTTTTCTTATAACAAAAGTAATATATAAAGGAAAAGGAACATAAAGTACATAAAAAAAGGAACATAAAGTGCATAAAACAAAAAACATTTTTTAAAATAGAATATTACATCTTATTTTTCTTATGACAAAAGTAATACATAAAGCAAAAGTAATACATAAAGCAAAAAAGAAAATATAAATTAATAAAGATGATGAAATAACTTGCAATTTTACACAACAAAATTATTATTGTTAATAATTTATTTTTTCAAATGCTTTGGTATTGTTTCTTACCAATTTGGTATTGTTTTGGTATGTTTTCTTAAAAAAAGGTCCAAAATAAACATACGTTGCCTTAAAAACTAGAATAAAATTTAGTGTACATTAGTTTTCAAATAGAATTTAGGAAATCTGTTTCATGCAAAGATACTCATTGTATCTTTAATCAAAATAGTAAATTTAGTCTAAATTATTGATGAAACAATTGAATGTTTGAATATTTTATCTTGGAATATTAATAAAATTAGGCCACAAACCTTGTATAATAAAAGTCCAATATTTTGAAAATTTTGTAACAATGGAAAAGCTTTGGGAATCCGTCTAATATAAAATTAGACTTGAAATAGCAAATTGGTGGTGTTCTGAAAATCATGTTACTTGGTAACCTAAGTTTTCTCTTTAGAACTCAGCATAAATTTTAAGAAATTTATCTTATATTTATAAAACATCTACTACTTGCAATGGGTTGTTTCGGCAAAACTTGACCTCAAGTTGAACATTTGAGAATACTGAAGAATAAATAAGAAGCATCTGTAAATACCGACATAGTATATCCTTAAATTTTTAAACTACTTAGAACCAAATTCATCAAGTTGGCAAAATGAAGTTACTAGATTATCAAATGGAATGGCAAGTGAAAATGAGCCAGAGGTGGCAGAATGGAGTAAGAAGGGTAATTATTAGGGAATGCTGCATTTGGAGATGTGAAATTATATGTGTTGAGGATGTGAGGAAAGAAATCTGTGTGAGGAGAAATAGATTATTAATGATGTAACTTAATAACATCAGATCAGGGGTCCCCAAACCCTGGGCCATGGACCAGTACTGGTCCCTGGCCTGTTAGGAACTGGGTCGCACAGCAGGAGGTGAGCAGTGGGCCAGGGAGCATTACAGCCTGAGCTCTGCCTCCTGTCAGATCAGTGGCGGCATTAGATTCTCATAGGAGCACAAACCCTATTGTGAATTGTGCATGCACAGGATTTAGGTTGTGCGCTCCTTATGAGATTCTAATGCCAGCCCCCACTCCCCACAATGTCCGTGAAACAACTGTCTTCCACAAAACCGGTCCCTGGTGCCAAAAAAGGTTGGAGACTCCTTATCTAGATTATTGTAAAGCAAATATTCATAATTTTAAGATTAAAGAAAAAATCCAATAAAGATGAGAAACCAGATCTCAGAGTTTCCAGTTACATATTCATAGAGGAAAGAAAGCTAAGAGAATTCTGTCACATACATATTTCAATCTAAGAAATTCAGTGGATTTGAAAATCCTGGAAAGAGTTACTTTGAGACTTCACAAATGCTACCAGGCAGCAGTTTTGATATTACCCTGGAATGTGATATGCCACTTAAAAAGGCCAGTAGTATTTTGGGCTATGTATGTCAGTGTGTTGGGACAAAACCAAGGAGAAAACAGACCAGTGTCAGGTCTAGAATGCCATCATTTCAGTGCCACCTGGGCCTCAGCGTTTCTGGTTTCAGGTGATTTGAGGAGTCTGTGAGGTCACACAATAATATTTAAGACCTTTAAAGGGTCAATCAACTTGTACAAATGAAGGCAAGAGTGCCTTTGGAAGACATTCCAAAAAGGAAGTTTGAGCATACTTAAGAAGAATCTGGCCACTGCACTCCAGCCTGGGCAACAGAGTGAGACGCTGTCTCAAAAAAACAAACAAACAAACAAACAAAAGACACTAAACAGAAATCAGTAAGCAAAGAAAAAGAAAATAGGAGTGTGATTTTTCTCCCTGAAATCTCTGTGGAATAGCAAAAAGTGGAATCTTGACTGTACTTTCTCTGGGACCAAACTTTATCTTACTCTCCCTGACTCTCTCTCTCTCTCTCTTTTTCATTCCTAGGCATTTTGTTTTACTCTGTTTTTGCATACTCTGCTGATTTCTAACCCTCCTTCCATTCAGTAACACATAAAAAAAAATTTCCACAGTCATGTTCTCAGAATGTTCATAGTCTGATGCATATAGAATATAATCTAAAAAATCAAAAAATTCTTTTTTTGTTTTTTTGAGACAGAGTCTCACTCTATTGCCCAGGCTGGAGTGCAGTGGTGTGATCTCAGCTCACTGCAACCTCCGCCTCCTGGGTTCAAGCGATTCTGCTGCCTCAGCCTCCTGAGTATCTGGGATTACAGGCGTACACCACCACACCCAGCTAATTTTTGTATTTTTAGTAGAGACGGGGTTTCACCATGTTGGCCAGGCTGGTCTTGAACTCCTGATCTCGTGATCCGCCTGCCTCAGCTTCCCAAAGTGCTGGGATTACAGGCATGAACCTCCGCGCCCAGCCAAAAAATTCTTAATGTGATTTTAGCAGTTATTTTCAAAATGTGGTCCACAGATGCTCTTGTTCTCTTGAGACTTTTTAAATGATTCATCAGGCCCAAACTATTTTCATAATGATAGAAAAACATTATTTACCTTTTTCACTGTGTTCACATTTGGAAGAACAATGAAACCCCTAGACTTAGCACTTATCAAGACAGTGACAACAAACTATACTGTCATTGTATTCTTCACTGTAATTCATTTCCAGTAAAAATAATAAATAAATGAATAAAATTAAAGCCAGTTGCACTAAAGTAATGTCTTTAATGAAACACTAAAAATTAATTTTATTTAATCTATACCATTAAGTACACATATTTTTAATATTCAGTATACATGAAGAAATGGAAAGTATGCATGATTAATATCTGCTGCGTATCAACTATGACGCTGGTTGTCTCAAGGTAAAGCACTTGTGTAGTTGTTTGAGTAGCAAGCCAAACTAGCTGTACTTCCATAGAATACTATTTTTGCTTGATAAAATGACTGAGAGATAAATTGTGATTATTCAAACAGATATTGAAAAGACAAATTTTTGAAAATAAATGGAGACTGTCATTTTAAAAATACATTTGACAATATTTGTTGTCAGTGACAAAATTTGGCCTTTCAAGAGAAAATTATTATTTTGAAAAAGATGTACTGCCACCTTGAGCTCAACAGCGTCTCAAAACTTACAGGGTTCCTGATGTGATTAGTGGTAATATTAACAAATGAATAATGAAATCTTCCAATATTTTGAAGACCTGCATAACTTAGCCAAGCACTCATCTCATTAGATCTTTTTCTGTTAGAAATATGGTTATTTTCACTTGAAATTTATTTTGTTGACATGTGATTTATGATTACAATTTATAAATTTATTAATGATGTGCTTGTGATTTTTCTACTTTCTAACATGGTAAATGGCAATACATTGAACTCATTATAAAGAATAATTTTTTATGTCCTCAATAATATTAACAATCAAAAGGAGTCCTGAGATAAAAAAAATTATGACAAGGATGAATTTGATAATTCATCAGATTCTGGGACACTGAATCTGATGGATTATCAGATTATCTGATGAATTATTCAGATTAAGTTTGTTGCACTGTATTAGTTGAGATTATTATAATGCAGATAATTGAGTCTCCCAGAATTATGCAGGATAGAGAAAATATTTGTCACATTACACAAGTTAGTACATTTTTCATTACTGTAATATGAGCCGCACGTATCAGTTTTGTTCATTAAGTTCTGTGAAAAGTGAGTAAAAATTGTTGCAAATCAAATCAGAGGATTCTAAAATATAAATGTTCTAATACTCTTGTTAGGACTTTCATCTTTCCTCACCTAAACCAATGTAAGAAGTTTCTATTGGTCTTTTTCTAAATGTTCACCCACTCCCTTCCCTCAATTAGAACCTGATCTCCATACTACCACCAGTGACCTTTCAAACATGTGGACCAAATCTCTACTCTTTAAGACTGTAAGTTATCTCCTGGAGTAAAAACTATTCAGTTATTCAGCATGGCTGGCTTTCATGAGCTGTCCAGGTTTATTTCTTACCCCACGGTCGATCTACCTTACCATTAGTCCTTCAGAAAGAACGAATTGCATTTCTGTGAAGACCTAAAGCTGTTTCTATCTCTAGGCCTTTACTACTGCTTCTTTTTCTGGTGAATAGCCATGACCCCTTCTTCCCCAAGTATGATTAATTTCCTTTTGTGTTGTGCCTAGGTCCTGTATAGACTTCTATCATCTTTCCCACTGCACTTTTTTGTGCTTATTCCCCTGTCTTCCTCTGCTATACTGTACCTTCTTTGCAATATGGTGCGGCATATTGTCTGATGTGACTAAGTCTCATTACCACTGCCTACTTCCATTTTTGGTGTCTAGGTTCTCAATAGAAATTGTTAGATGAAAACAAAACAAAACAAAAACATTTTTAGGCTTACCTTTAATATTAATACCTGACAGTTTTATATTGTATGAGATGCTTTTGCAAATACTGTTTTTGTAAAAATATACTTGAAGCATATAATAATTTAAATAATTATTTTATTTCTTATGCAAATCCCAAACTCCTATTCTAAACTCATATATACTATGAGTATTGAACTACTTATACATACTATGATTAAGCACTGCTTTTCTTTTTTTTTTTTTTTGAGACAAAGTCTCGCTCTGTCGCCCAGGCTGGAGTGCAGTGACGCAATCTCGGCTCACTGCAAGCTCCGCCTCCCGGGTTCACGCCATTCTCCTGCCTCAGCCTCTCCGAGTAGCTGGGACTACAGGCGCCCGCCACCACGCCCGGCTAATTTTTTGTATTTTTAGTAGAGACGGGCTTTCACCGTGGTCTCGATCTCCTGACCTCGTGATCCGCCGGCCTCGGCCTCCCAAAGTGCTGGGATTACAAGCGTGAGCCACCGCGCCCAGCCAAGCACTGCTTTTCAAAGTAATTCTGAATGCATTTTTTTCTTCAAATTACTACCTTTAGCTGTTTTTACTTATTCAACGTCTGAGAAATTTGATTAGTTCTCCTTTTATCATTTTGAGGTATTCTTTTTTTTTGTTTGTTTTAGATGGAGTTTCACTCTTGTTTCCCAGGTTGCTGGAGTGCAATGAAGTGATCTCAGCTCACTGCAACCTCCACCTCCTCGGTTCAAGCAGTTCTCCTGTCTCAGCCCCCCAAGTAGCGGGGACTACAAGCATGCACCACCATACCCAGCTAATTTTTTGTATTTTTAGTAGAGATGGGGTTTCATCATGTTGACCAGGCTGATCTTGAACTCCTGACCTCAGGTGACCCACCTACTTTAGCCTCCCAAAGTTACAGGCGTGAGCCACCATGCCTAGCTTATTTTGAGGCATTCTTTGGTCTTTGCTTGAGTCTAATTATTAGAAAATTATTCAAGTACAATATTTTATAGTTATGGAATGCATTAACGATATTATAGAAAACAGAATATTTAGGAAAGCATAAAGAAGAAAATAATATTTGTGATCTCATAATCTGTGTGATTTTTCCCACAATAATAAAATATTGCTTTTAATATGTTAATATTTTGCTGTAAACCATTTCTCTTCTTGTTTGAATAATGGGATTCCTATGGTGTTTTCAATTTTGTAGCAAGTATTACATCTTAAACATTTTTTAATGCCATCAGAATAATTCAAAAGTATAATTTTAATGGTTTCATGATATTTCCTCGTAGAGTTTTACATTTATTTAATTATTCTGATAATCACGGAAATTTTGTTTCATTTTAGTTGGATCATTACTTTTGAAGTAAATTTAAATAACACATTAAACATACCAAGCATTTTACATTTTTATTAATAGCCAAAAGATCATCTGTTATATAAACAGAGCCCAAAACTTAGAGTTTTCTTGATTAAGGAAAACAGAAGGCCAATGAAGTCCATGTAGTACACACAAGATATAGTCAATTAACACTTAAATCTGAAGGAAACAATTCCAGTGCATGGTTTCTTGCACTGGGCTTGTTATCTTTCTTTTTGATTCTCCTTTCTGGTCCTCACTGGGAGTAGGAATCACACAAAGAGCTTGGCTCACTACTTTCATTCACTCTCTCTTTCTCTCATCATTTGTTCAAAATGAACCCATTTGGGCTAGTTCTTTAATATTCTCAGATGTTTTCCTGCTTTCACAAACAGGGACAAAATAATTTATATATTAACATTGAACAACTCTCTGAAAACCATTGCATTGTTTAACTAATTTCTGATTTTTCTACCACTTTCCAGCAGTAAACAGCTTTCTTCGTAGACTTCTTGATACAAACTTTTTAAGAAATTTAAAATATACATTAAAATCTGTATTTGATGAGCATACTAAATAATATGATAGCTAGAAGGGAGGTAAGGAAGTGGTAACAGTTTTAAAGTTCTTATTTATTTTTCAAATACGAATAGTTACAGGTTTGTTATTATCTAAGAAAGAGAATTATTAATATCCTCCATGAGATCCAAGGATCACATTATATCTCAAGCCAAGGTAACATTGGAGTGTGAAAAACAATTTTAATTATTATTTTATCAATTTTAAAATTTTTTGTACATTTGTGAGGTACAAGTGCAATTTTGCTACATTGATGTATTGCATTTCGCTGAAGTTAGGGCCTTCAGTGCATCCATCACTGGAGCAATGTGCATTGTATCCACTAAGCAACCTCCTATCATCCACCCCCCTTGCACCTACTACCCTTCCAAGTCTCCATCATGTTTTATCTTAAAATGTAGTAATTCTTGCCCTCTAGCAATAACCTTGGTGTATGCATCTAATTCTCAGAGGATAATCTACGATTTCAAAACTTTAAAAGTAGCTGTTTAAAATTACAGCAAACCTGTTATTTTATTTTATATTTATGATTAGTATATATATCGGTTGCTCAAGCTAAAAGACAAATGACAGGAAACATTTGAATCAATAGCATTCTTTTAGCTATTATGGTAATATTCATATTTATTGGGCCTTAGAGTAAAACAGTCAGGAAGTTGGTCAAAGCAAGAAATAATTTTCTCATTCGTTTTAAATTTACTAGTCATTCATTTAACAATATGTATTGAGAACCTAGTATATTTAATACTAGGTGCCAAGATATCTACTCTTAAGTACTTAGATTCTAAATTTTATAAAAACCAAAGTACTACTGTTTTAACCACACCACTTCTGACATCAAATGTGTGGGTTGTTTTGTTTTTGTTTTTGTTTTTGTTTCCCTTGCCACTCAATTGTCTGACAGCCAGTTGAATGTCCTACAATTCAATTCAATAATAACTTGGCATTATCCTCAGATACCACAAGTCAATGGCTCAGTCTCACAAAACTGCCCCACTTCAAACATGAGTTGCAAGACCCAGGCCTCTGGAACTTCTGACTGACCAGCTATAAATCCTCCAGTTCAATAATGTGCTACAACAGCTCACAGAATTTAAGAGCTTACTATTTCCAGTTTATTGTAAAGGAACAGCCTGGAAGAGATATATAGCAGAAAGGGTAGGGTAGAGAAGCTATCCAAACTCCATAATTTAGAGTTTTTATGGAGGTCTCATTATGTAGGCATAATTGATTAAATCATTGACCATTGGTGATTAGCTTAATCTTCAGCCCCTAGCCAATCCCTTGCAGATGTGGGTCTTTCTAGTGACTAGCCTCAATCCTGAAGCTATGTAAGGGCCCTCAGCCACTTGTCATCTCATTAGCATACAAAAAGGCACTCCAGAGATTCCAAAGATTATAGAAGCTCTTATGTCAGAAACTGGAACTAAGGCCAAATATAAGAAAGATGCTGCTATCACCCATATCAATCAGGAAATAAAAGGGTTATAGGAGTTCTGTGCCAGGCAGCAAGGACTAAGACCAAATACAGGCACACCTCAGAGGTATTACACATTTGGTTCCAGCCCACCAAAAAAAGCCAATTTTGCAATAAAGTGAGTCACACAAGCTTTCTGATTTCCCAGTGCATATAAAAGTTATGTTTACATCATACTATAGTCTATTAGGTATGTGATAGTGTTATGTTGAAAAAAAGTGCATACCTTAATTTAAAAATACTTTATTGCTAAAAAATGCTAACAGTTATCTGAGCCTTCAGTGAGTCATATAATCTTTTTGCTGGTGGAGAGTCTTGCTTTGATGTTGATGGATGCTGACTGAGCAGGGTGGTAGTTGCTGAAGGTTGAGATGACTGTGACAATTTCTTACAATAAAACGACAATGAAGTTTGCCACATTGATTGATCTTCCTTTCACAAAAGATTTCTCTGTAGCATGTGATGCCATTTGATAGCATTTTACCCACAGTAGAGCTTGTTTCAAAATTGGAGTCAATGTTTTCAAGCCCTTCCACTGCTTTATCAAATAAATTTATGTAATATCTAAATCCTTTTTTGTCATTTCAACAATGTCCTCAGCATCTTCACCAGGAGTAGGTTCTATTTCAAGAAATCACTTTCTTTGCTCATCTCTAAGAAGCAACTCCTCCTCTGTTAAGGTTTTATCATGACATTGCAGCAATTCAGTCACATCTTCAGGCTGCATTCTAATTCTAGTTCTCTTGCTATTTCTGCCACATTTACAGTTACTTCTTCCACTGAATCTTGTACCCCTCAAAGTCATCCATGAAAGTTGGAATCAATTTCTTCCAAACTCTGTTCATGTGGATATTTTTACCTCCTCCCATGAATCACAAATGTTCCTAATGGGATCTAGAATGGTGAATTTTATCGAGATGATTTTCAATGTACTTTGCTCAGATCCATCAGAGGAATCACTCTCTATAGCAGCTATAGTCTTATAAAATGTATGTCTTAAATAAGAAGACTTGAAAATAAAAATTATTCCTTAGTCCATGAGCTGCAGAGTGGATGTTGCGTTATCAGGCATGAAAATAACATTAATCTCCTTGTACATCTCCATCAGAGCTCTTTGGAATATTGTCAGTCAGCAGTAATATTTTGAAAGGAATCTTTTTTTTTTCTGAGCAGTAGGTCTCAATAGCAGGCTTAAAACATTCAATAAAGCATGCTGTAAACAGATGTGCTGCCATTCAGGCTTTGCTGTTCCACTTATAGACCACAAGGAACTGGGAAGCCCAAGGAGAGGAAGAGAGACAGGAGCAGCATGTTGGTGGAAAGGTCAGAGCAGACGTAACACCAATTAAGTTCACTCTTATTTGGGTGCAGTTCTTGCCATCCCCAAGCAATTGCTAAAGTGACATTAAATATTACTGATCACAGGTCACCATAACAGATATAATAATAATGAAAAAGTTTGAAATATTGCAAGAATTACCAAAATGTAACACAGATATACAAAGTGAGCACATGCTGTTGGAAAAATGGCACCAATAGACTTGCTTGATGTAGGGTTGCCACAAACTTTCAATTTGTGAAAAACAGTATCTGTGAAGCACAATAAAGCAAAGTACAATATGTCAAGGTATATATGTATATACTTCTTATGATAAGACCACACCAATTATATAAAATATTTTCTAAAGATGGCACTTGTTACTTCTTTGAGATTCTCAATGTGTTGCATACTATGTTTAAGCTTCAAATTACTGATCTTAAGGAAATCAATGTTCTTATTTATCTGTACTGTTATCTTAATGTAAATTCAGTAGTGTACCTAGTTAGTCAGAGTAGGATCCAAAATTCCAAGGTAAATTATGAAACAAAGATTTTTCTTTATTATAATGCCCAACATAACACCAAGAGTAATTAATAAACATACTAAGATGAACAATTATTCTTGACTTTAGGCAAAAAGAAAATTATTAAAAGATGTATTTATTAATCAAATGCTGTAATTTTTGTTATTATTTCTGTAAAGTTCTAAACTCCTTGAAATCGTATAGAGGAGAAAAGAATAAAAAATTATCAAGGCATTCTGATTCAAACAGAAAAAGAAAGGAATCAAATAATTATCACTGCTTACATGATTATCATTGTAGTTTTAGCTCCTTGTTAGTTCAGTGCTTCTTTGTATATTTACAGAGTTGAGCAGCAATCATTACGATCTCATTTTAGAACATTTCCATTGAGCTAAAAAGAAACTTGATGCCTACTTGTAGTCACTCTCTATTCCCACTCCCAGTCCTAGGCAATCACTATTTGCTGTCTCTGTACATTTGCTTATTCTAGACATTTTATATTAATAGAATCACGCTATGTGTCATCTTTTGTGACTTTCTTCTTTCACTTAACATAATATCTTTGAGATTCATTCACCTAACAGCATGTTTCAGTATTCATTCCTTTTAATTGACCAATCATACTCCCTTATATGGATATACCACATTGTTTATCCATTTACCAGCTAATGGACATTTGGGTGCTTTCCACTTTTGGGCTATTATTAATAAGGCTGCTGTGAACATGTCCATACAAGTCTTCATATGGATACGTGTTTTCATTTACCTTGATTAGATACCTAGGAGTGAAATTACTGGGTCATATAATGAATCTATGTTTAACATAGAAAGACACTGCCAGTGTATTTCCAAATGGCTGTACCATTTTAAATTCCTACTAACAATATATGAGGGTTCCGGTTTCTCTATATCCTTCCCAACACTTGTGATTGTCTGTTTTATTATTATTATTATAGTCATTCCAGTGTGTGTTATGTGATATCTCATTGGGTTTTTTATTTGCATTTCCTTCATGACTAATGATGTTGAGCATTTTCTGTTGTGCTCGTTGATTAGTCATTTATCTTCTTTGGACAAGTATCTACCCAAATCTTCTGCCTATTTTTATAGTTAGGTTCTTTGGGGTTTTTTATTATTGACTTGTGAGAGTTTTAAAATATATATATATATATATATATATATATATATATATATATATATATGCTGGATACAATCGCTTATCAGATATATGATTTGCAAATACGTTCTTTCAATCTGTGGGTTGTCTTCATTTTTTTGATGTTGTCTTTTGAAGGGCAAACGATTTTTTATGAAGTACAATTTATCAATGTTCTCTTTTGACCACTTATGTATTTGGTGTTGCAGCTAAGAAATTATTACCTCATCTATGTGAACCATAATTACTCATATTTTTAAAGAATTATAGTTTTAGCTCTTACATTTAAATTTATGATTAATTTTGAATTAATCTTTGTACATTGTTATCCAGTTTCAAATCCTTCCCTTTGCATGTGGATATCTGGTTTTTCTAGTACTGGTTGTTGAAATGATCATTCTTTCCCAATTAAATTATGTTAGCACACAAAGCTGAATTGATAAAAATTGTTAGCCAAGTTGTGTTCTTATTTATTCAAGAATGATTCAGAATAAGAACCATTGCTACTTTACATGTGTCAGATATCTAAATATTAAGAAAAATATTTCATCACCAAAAAATTCATACTTTCCAGTAAATTACATTTACCATACGATATTCAATACTGTAACATATTCTGTATTTTAACTTTTGATTATTTTTTATAACTGTTGAATTTTGAACTATTGTGTTTTGTAACCTCTCTCTCTTAGGTGTTGTTATTCCAAATATTCTATTAATTAATTCAGCAACTATTGTGTGACTGTTATGGGTAAACTACTTTACATGATACAGTGAAGAATGCAAAGGTAAATGCTGCTCTCAAGGTGCTTATGGACTAAAGCAAAAAACAAGACATATTCACAAGCAAATATACTGGGAGGTAGAAGTCAGTCATCAAGTAACACCAGAGTTGCAGATAAATGCTTATGTGAATTCGAAGATTACTTGCTTTTTGTTTCAGAAAAGTGCTAGTGGATGAAGAGATCAACAGTCTATATGACAGCAAGTTTGGTTCCATGTTGGTCTATAAAAGTAGTTAAGGGCAAAGAATAAGCAGTAAGTTTCTGATGAATATAAATAAAATATATATAGCCGTTAAGAAGTATAGTCTGTGATTTAAAAAAAAAACATGAATAATAATATTCATGTACAAGACATGACAGTTACCAGTGTATTGCCTCTTAGTTCTCTTTGGTAGCTAACCAGCAATAGTGTATTGGGCACTTAAAGCATTTGTCTTAGACCGTGAGCATGACGTTACTCTTTGTCAGTAGAGGGCAGTGAAGGGTCACTGCAGGAGGAAGGAGCTTCTCTTCCTGGTTCTTAATGCTACGTTTTGATTTTACTTGGATCATTAGCAACGTGGACCATTAGCAATGGACCATTGGCAATGTGCTTGTGTGATGACATCTGGTGGTGTTTTTCCCCAGCCACATGCCCAGATGGGGCCGTCTGTTGGTGACTTCACAGCCTCTATATAAGGGCCTAGTGACCACTTTGCCACAGTTCTCCCAACACAGACACTGCACACTGCCAACACAGACACATCCTCACTTCAGTGCCACACTCCTTCTGAAGGCCCACCCACCAGCCTTAGCTCACCTGTGCCCTAAAGGGTTGTTTCTGCTTGCCCGACTGTGGCCCAACTGTGGACCAGAGCTCTGGCCAGGACACCCCAGCAAACTATTCTGCTGTAGAGAATGAGGGCTTCCACCACACTTTTCCCAATGAAATTTGGACCCCAGCCTTGGGATGGGAAATCCTTCCAGTTCATTCTTCGTCGAGTCCTCTACCTTAGCTCCAGGATACCCTTTAGATTCTCTTACATCTCTATAGTTACTCTCCTATCAGTACTTAATAATTCTTCATATATTAAACTTTCTCTGTTTAAATTAGCATGTGGTTTCTGTATCTTGATTGTGTCCCAGACTGATACCTGTTGCCACAAGTTATTTTGCTCTGTTAATATTACTGATTTTCAAATGCTTCAGTTTATAGGGGTAAAGACTTAATTTCTTGATGCCATCCCTGAAAAGGAATTGGACAAGTTTAACTTATGTCATCTTCTCACTGGGCTTCATGGAAAATAGCCTTTTTCACTAGTGAATATTGGATATGCTCTAGCATTTCCACTGAGAAATAAAAATTAGGCATTCATTCAAAAAAGTGTGGTTGATACTATTTATAATTCAAATGCTTTGATTATTATTGAGTTATTCATATAGTAGATTTTCTAAGAATTCATTTTTTTTGGCCAAGATAAACCAAATGTGGTAGATGTAAACTATTTTCTTATGGTCAAATACATGATGATTATTTTAATGTAAAGGGTTTCATTGAAGCATAACTACATATGTAGAAGTTTTAATATGTATGAGGTCTGTAATTCACAAAATTGTTGGTTGATTCTTTCTGTTTCACTTCTATTGGCAAAGGTTTGATTTACATTCAGGCACGGTGGTAACCCTGTTAATAACCAAATTCATTCTCTCATTTTAAACTTATAATTCTGGCAAAAGGGAAACCCTGGATGAAGTTGTTTTTAAACTTTTATGAATGATTCTTTATAAACTCTGAAACCTTTTAAAAGTGAAAATATTCATCACTTTCTAAAGAGTATCCACTTTGTAAGGTCCAGGTACACCAAGCAAATATGTATAAAACATTAAATTAAGAAAACTTCACACTTTTTCCGCTATAGCAAAAATCCTAAGCAGTAAGACATATGATATAAGCTATTTGCCCTAGGACTTCACTGAGGTTATTTGAAACATATCAGAAGCTGAGAAATTATGTCATTTATTTTGTTATTTTTATTCCTTGAGGAAATAACTTTTTTCAGGACCATGATATCAATTATTTTCTTCTTTACAAGCATTCCTGTGCTTTCTTACAACAGCATACTGGCAACACAAAGTAGCCAAATCGGCTCTAAGACAAATGTCTGTGAAGGCTGTTGGCTGAGAAATATCATTTGACGGTCTCATAGTCTCATACATAAAATGCACCTTAATTTACTTTTTTTTATTTTTTTGAGACAAGGTCTGGCTCTGTCACGCAGGTTGGAGTGCAGTGGTGCCACCTCGGCTCATGCAGCCTCCGCTTCCCAGGCTCAAGCAATCCTCCCACCTCAGCCTTCCAAGCAGCTGGAACTACACAAATGCACCACCATGCCTGGTTAATTTTTATATTTTTTGTAGAGACGGGGTTTTGCCATGTTGCCCAGGCTGGTGTCGAGCTTGTGAGCTCAAGCAATACACCTGCCTCAGCCTTCCAAAGTGATGGGATTACAGATGTGAGCCACCATGCCCAGCCCTATTTACTTTTTAAACCACCACAATCATTATTATATCGTAGCACTCTAGGTTCACAGAGGTGATTAGGGACAACTATGTTGGTAAGTCAATGAATTCTCTTCTGTTCTTACCTTACTAGATTATTCTGTAACATTAGACAATGTTCATCATTATCTCTTTCTTACTCTCTCTTCCCCGTTACTTCTTCTAGAAAATGGGTCTTTGTTTGTTTGTATTCTGCAAAGATTAAAGTTGAATTCTAACAAGGAAAGCATTCATTTTGACTAAAGTCTAGTTCCATAATTTTTCTTAGAACGTATTGGCAAATCTGTTTATGCCTCTTTTCAATTATTTTTCCTACTATCTCCATATACCACCAATAAAATTAACTAACTAAATTTAGTTTTATTTCAAATCACTCAGTGGTTCTTTTATTCAAAAGATATTAATAAGCATAGTATCAGGCACTATGCCATGAACACAGATATATTTCCAGGAAATTGATATAATGGAAAGAAACTAGGGCTAGAGTCAGACAAATCAGTATTCATATCTCAGCTCTAGCTATACACAGTATCACTTTAATTAGCTACATTTTTTCTGACTTTTGTTTCTTCATCTGTAAAATAGTGATAATAATATATATTTTCACGTTGTATGGTAAAGTCTAAAGTTATGTTCACCAATACATAATGCAATTCTTGGCACTGACTAGACGCTTTTAAATATTATTAGTGTTCTTTATGGTATTTTTTCTAAGTGACTAAAAGATCATATTAATTTTACATGCCTCACATGTCCTCAGTCCTTTATCCTCCGGGTGAATTTCCTTTTATTTTACAAAACCCACTTCAGCTCTTACCTACTTAGGAAGCTTCTCTTAACATTTTCCCCCTCATCGTATCCCAAAAGAAGTGATTATATCCTCTTCTGTGCTTCCTCCGTGTCTCAAAGATAACTTACTGTTATACTTCCTCAGCATACATTTATTTATTTATTTATTTATTTACTTACTTATTTATTTATTTGAGACAGAGTCTTGCTTTGTCGCCCAGGCTGGAGTGCAGTGGTGCGAACTCGGCTCACTGCAACCTCCACCTCCCGGGTTCAAGTGATTCTCCTGCCTCAGCCTCCCGAGTAGCTGGGACCACAGGTGCCTGCCACCATGCCCAGCTAAATTTTGTGTTTTTAGTAGAGACCAGGTTTTGCCATGTTGGCCAGACTGGTCTTGAGCTCCTGGCCACAGGATCTGCCCTCCTTGGCTTCCCAAAGTTCTGGGATTACAGGCGTGAGCCACCGCGCCCAGCCAACTTCCTCAATATTATAATCTATTGGTATTCAACTGTGTCTGGCCTAACAGACGGGCTGCTCCTCTAGAACAGAAACCGTCATATATATATATATATATATATATATATATATATATATATAATCTCCGAAATCCAAAGTCAGGCTTGAAATCTAGTAGGCAGCTCAAAAATGATTTATTCTTAAACAGAATTGAACCATGCCTTAAGGTACAAAAGTTGTGCATTATCCACAAAATAGCTCGAATATTACTGAAACTTAGTTGAATGGTATTTTCTCTGAAGCACCCATGTTGCTTCAAAGGACATACTTTTGTTCTTACTTATGGCTGTGTAATGTTCTGTAGTGTATATGTACCACATTTTCTTTATCCAGTCAACCATGAATGGAAATCTAGACTGATTGCATGCCGTTGCTATTGTGAATAGTGCTGCAATGAACATATGCGTGCATGTGTCTTTTTGGTAGAATGATTTACAGTCCTTTGGATATATACCCAGTATTGGGATTGCTGGGTCAAACGGTAATTCTGTTTTCAGTTATTTTGAGAAATCTTCAAACTGCTTTCCACAGTGGCTGAACTAATATCCATTCCCACCAGCAGTGTATAAGTGTTCCCTTTTTCCCACAACCTTGCCAACATCTGTTATTTTCTGACTTTTTTTTTTTTTTTTTGAGATGGAGTCTTGCTCTGTTGCCCAGGCTGGAATGGAGTGCAGTGGCGCGATCTCGGCTCACTGCAAGCTCCGCCTCCCGGGTTCACCCCATTCTCCTGCCCCAGCCTCCCAAGTAGCTGGGGCTACAGGTGCCCACCATCACGCCCGGCTAATTTTTTGTATGTTTAGTAGAGACGGGGTTTCACCATGCTAGCCAGGATGGTCTCGATCTCCTGATCTCATGATCCGCCTGCCTCGACCTCCCAAAGTGCTGGGATTGCAGGCGTGAGTCACCGTGCCCGGCCCATGACTTTTTAATAATAGTCATTCTGACTGGTGTGAGATAGTATCTCATTGTGGTTTTGATTTTCATTTCTCTAATGATTCGTGATGTTGAGCATTTTTTCATATGCTTATTGGTCACGTGTATGTCTTCTTTTGAGAACTGTCTTTTTAATTCTTTGCCCATTTTTAAATGGGGTTGTTTTTCACTTGTTGATTTGTGTAAGTTCCTTATAGATACTGGATATTAGACCTTCGTCATATGCATGGTTTGCAAATATTTTCTCCCATTCTGCTGGTTGTCTGTTTATTCATAGTTTTGTTTTTGTTGTGCAGATGCTCTTTATTTTAATTAGGTCCCACTTGTCTATTTTTGGTTTTGTTGCAATTGCTTTTGGAGACTTTGTCATGAAATCTTTGCCAAGGCCTTAATCAAGGTATTTCTTAGTTTTTTTCTAGGGTTTAGAGTTTTAGGTCTTACATTTAAGTCTTTAATCCATCTTGAACTGACTTTTGTATATGTGAAAGGAAGGGGTCCAGTTTCAATCTTCTGCATATGGTTAGCCACTTATCCCAGCACAGTTTAACAGGGAGTCTTTTCTGCCTTGCTTGCTATTATCAATTGTGTTCAAGATCAGAACGTTGTATGTGTGTGACTTTATTTCTGGGTTCTCTCTTCTGTTTCATTGATCTATGTGTCTGTTTTTGTACCAGTACTATGCTGTTTTGGTTACTGTAGACTTCTATTGTAGTTGGGTGGTGTGATGCCTCAGACATTGTTCTTTTTGTTTAGGATTACTTTGGCTAGTCAGGCTCTTTTTGGGTTTTATATGAATTTTCAAATAGTTTTTCTAATTCTGTGAAAAATGACATTGGTAGTTTGATAGAAATAGCATTGAATCTGTAAATTGCTTTGGGTGGTATAGTCATTTTAACAATATTAATTCTTCCGATCCATGAGCATGTAATGTTTTTCTATTTGTCTGTGTCATCTCTGATTTCTTTCATCAGTGTTTCATAATTCTTGTTGTAGAGATCTTTCATCTCCCTGGTTAGCTATATTCCTAGGTATTTTATACTTTTCATGGCTATCGTGAATGAGATTGCATTACTGATTTGGCTCTCAGCTTGCATGTTATTGGTGTATAGAAATGCTACTGATTTTTGTACATTAATTTTTCATCCTGAAACTTTCCTGAAGTCGTTTATTTGATCTAGGAGCCTTTGGGAAGAGACTGTGGGGTTTTGTTTTCTAGGTATAAAATCATATCATTTTCAAAGAGAGATAGTTTGACTTCCTCTCTTCGTATTTGGATGCCTTTTATTTCTTTCTCCTGCCTGGTTGCTCTGGCTAGGACTTCCAGCATTATGTTGAGTAGGAGTAGTAAGAGTGAGCACCCTTGTTTTGTTTCAGTTCTCAGGGAGAATGCTTTCATCTTTTGCCTCCTCAGTAGGATGTTGGCTGTGAGTTGGTTATAGATGGCTCTTATACTTTGGCCTAATTTGCTGAGGGTTTTTAACATGAAGAGATGTTGAATTTTATTGAAGGCCTTTTCTGCATCTCAATTAAGATGATCGTGTGGTTTTAGTGTTTTAGTTCTGTTTATGTGATGAATCACATTTATTGATTTGTATATGTTGAACCAACTTTGCATCCTAGGAATAAAGCCTACTTGCTCATGGTAGATTAGCTTTTTGGATGTGCTTCCGGGTTCAATTTGCTAGTATTTTGTTGAGGACTTTTGTGTCTATATTCATCAGGGATGTTAGCTTAAAGTTTTCTTTTTTCATTGTGTCTCTGCCAGATTTTAATAGACAGATAGATATTTCCTGTGAATTGTTACAAATGCAAGAGAAGAAAACTTCATCCAAACAAGGCAGATTGCACACAAATATTTCTACAATGACCTCTATTTATCTAGATATAAGTTTTCTAATTCTACAAGCCTCTAGAACACAACTTCAAATAGAGGCTAGGTGTGATAGCTCATGCCTGTAATCCCAGAACTTTGGGATGCCAAGATGGAAGGATTGCTTGAAGCTAGTAGTTCAAGATCCACCTAGGCAGCAAAGTAAGACCCTGTCTCTACAAAATATTTTTAAAAATTAGCTGGTCAGGTGATACACATCTGCACTCCAAGCTACTGAGGAGGCTGAGGAAGGGATCACTTGAGCCCAGGAGTTCAAGGCTGCAGTGACCTATGATCATGCCACTGCACTCCAGCCTGGGTGACAGGGCAAGACCCTAGTTTTTTTTAATTGAATACAAGTACCTTTGAACATACCAAATATAATTTTATATCTCTTATTTCAAAGTGAAGTCTAGATAATCTCACATATAAACATTTTTTAAACATATATCAGATCTCTAGAGATGGTGTTTATCTGATTTTCAAACCCTGGCATTTAGAAAAAACAAATTAATAAAGACTAAAGGATGAGGTAGGCATTGAGATTTCTGAAACTATTAATAGGTTTCCCCTTCTAGGAAGGAAGGTGAAAAAAGTTTTAAAAATAGAAATGAAGTGTAATCACTGTACATTTGTAAATTGTTAAAAAAGAAAACATTAGAAGGCCAAGGCGGGCAGATTGCTTGAGCTCAGGAGTTCAAGACCAGCCTGGGCGACACGGTGAAACCCTGTCTCTACTAATATACAAAAAATTAGCCAGGTGTGGTGGCACGCACCTGTAGTCCCAGCTACTCGGGAGGCTAAGCCAGGAGAATTGCTTGAACCCAGGAGGGTTAGGTTGCAGTGAGCCGAGATCATGCCACTGCACTACAGCCCAGGCAACAGAGCCTGACCTGGTCTCCAAAAAAAAAAAAAAAAAAAAAAAGAAAAAAACACACACACATAGACAAAGAAGAAGAAAGAAGTATCTAGTATTTTTAGATTTACATCACTAATTGTGAATACTTACAGTGTTTTGTTAAGTCTAGTGGTAAACTTTATGAAAGGGCAAATTTGGAGGTCTATATTTGAGAAAAGTGATTAAAGAACTTTAGGACTTTCATCTTAACTCAGTATCTTCAAATTTCAATAAAAACAAAACAAAAACAACAAAAGTCACACATATATTAAAATTAATAGTCACCTAGAATAGCATAGAATAAAACCACTATGACCTTGTGAAAAGAAATTGTCAGATCAATGTAATTTTCTTTTGAGTTAAAGCAAAATGTCATGTTGATCAAGAAAAAAATAATGGATACCACTTATCTGTGCTTTAAGAAGGTATTTGCCTATCTATACATGTATATGTTCTTATAAAAAACATGATCTTTCAGGCTGGACACGGTGGCTCACGCCTGTAATCCCAGCACTTTGGGAGGCCAAGGTGGGTGGATCACGAGGTCAGGAGTTCAAGACCAGCCTGGCCAACATGGTGAAACTCTGTCTCTACTAAAAATACAAAAATTAGCTGGGTGTGGTGGTGGGTGCTTGTAATCCCAGCTACTCAGGAAGCTGAAGCAGAGAATTGTTTGAACCAGGGAGATGGAGCTTGCAGTGAGCCGAATTCACACCACTGTACTCCAGCCTGGGCGACAGAGCGAGACTCTGTAACAAAAAAAAAAAAAAAAGTGATCTTTCATCCCTGATTTCCAACTTTCATATCAGAATTATGGACTACCATATGAATGAAAGAAATTCAACTTTCAGTGTCAGTTGATAGTAACAATAGACATTGACTCTCAAAAGTCTTCTGTGGAGTCAATAACTCTTTGAGAGAATTTGCATTTTATTAAATACTTACATTTGTGTAATTTAAAAAGAATATAGTGTGAATGTTTGTAAGACACGTATTTAACATGAATCCAAAACTGGAGTGGGACATTATGAATTTTTGAAAACTTTAGAATAAATCTGGACCTAATTTTCTGCAATTATTCATCTGTGTCATATTGCTTTTAGGGGAGGGTTCAAGTGGTTCAAGATAAGTAATGATGATTTTATGACATCTTGGAAAAATATATTAATTACAACTTATCTAAATTAATCTAAAAACTATTACCATTTAATAGCTTTTCATGCTGGGTATTGACATTAACTATAAATTTTAAGTGAAACTGATATTAATAGCTCTGAGGAATGTATAAATAGGAAACAGAATAACCTTGAAACCTTTAGGAATTGGCCCATCAAGGCAAGTGAGACTCTAGTGTCAAGTTTGGTTAGCGTGTAGTATATTTTGAACCAAGAACAAACTATACAAATAACAGGATGGCAGAGAAACTAATTAGTCACAAATTCGGTAGAAACAATAAGGCTCTTTTATTTAACAGGCAATCGTTGTTTCTGATTGATAGCAGGAGGAACAGGAGAATCATGGGATATTTTTATATTTAAAGATCAATTTTATTGTTTCAATTCCCCTTTGTTAAAATGTCAAACTGGCTTGTACAATGACAAAGGCTAAATAAAGCTATTATATTACTAAAAAACTTGACACAGTAATTCATACTAAGGGAAATGTATACAAAAATCAGACATCATCTTTTTACTGTTCTTATCACCATTATTCTATTACAGTTTCTACCCTAAAGAGATTAGTGAAGTTGGGCAGAAATTAGAAGGGAGCAAAAGAGGAATACAAATAATTATATCATACCTATATTATGGGGTTAAAATATTGAAAATTTTTCAGCTTGGAAAAGGGAAAACTAAAGGGAGATATAATAACTGCCTTCAATTGTATGGAGGTTTGTCACAAGGAGGGTATGTAATTGAATTTTTATCCCTATGGAAAGATAAATCATTTAAAATGGGTATAAACTGTAGCAATGGGGAGCTTATTTGTTTGTTTTCTATTTCCAAAAATTATTTGATCTGACTTACATAATCAAATACAATATAAAGCAGAATAATAAAGACCAAATAATCTAAAAGGAGTGGTGAAATAGATGTTGCCAAATTCAGAAGTATAACTGCGATTTTTGTTTGATCCTGAATTTGGCTTTGTGTTTTTAACAGCTGAAGGGGAAGGGTAGGAGCACGTGGAGGGTTACATAGATAGATCCCATAGACTACACAGGAAAGGAGCACACTGCCCATCTCTGATAGCCCTGTACCCTCAAGTGTATAACTGAGCATCGTTGCAGTTTAACAGGTCCTTCAGTGTTTGGTTGTTTGGTTCATTGGTATTTAATGATCTTTTGTTGTTGTTAAATTCTGTTCTACTCCATGCGTAGCAAGTAAATTATTAGAAGATGAAATTGCTAGTGAGATGCCAACTGAATAGAACTTTCTGTTATTTTTATCATATCCAACTTATTTTCTGCATTTGGCCCTACTTTGAAACATCTAAAATGCTAGATATTTTTATACTAAGATTCTTTGAATTTTGGAGTGCAACATTCAGACTGTTATTCCTTATTTCTGCCAAGAGATTATATAATGACATATAAAACTGTGACTTTATGTGGAAAATAAATTTGACTCAATTTAATATTCTGGGCACAACTTACTATCAACTACACTAAAACTTGTTCTGTCTGGCAGATATTCTCTGGGGTCTAAATTGATCATTTAAAAGAACACTTTCAACCACTCAACTCATTAAGTGGCTCAGTGATTCTGTTTGCAAGTAGTCCATTCCAACACGTCTATCAGTACACAATTCTCAAAATTAGTCATTCTCCAAGGGTCATTTTTTTTCTCATTTAATATTAAGGTGTAATAATAATGTCTTTCTTTTTTTCTTATCAGATGTTTTATCCATCCTTCATAACATAGATCTCTGGTATCCCAACTTGGTATTTGTCCAAGTACTTGAAATAGTGTTAAAGATCATTTTTTTGTGTGTGTGAAAGATTTGACCGATAAGGATTCTTTTAGTCTATTTTCATGAAAAAGTGGAATGACTCAGTTTCTCAATGTGAAAACATGTTGGGGTCATAAGTATTTCTAATGAAATATCAGTCTTGCTGCCTGAATTTCTGGTTTTAAAACAAGAGCATTGAACTGTGAATAATTAGACCTGGATTTAAATCTTAAACTTCCTCCAAACTATCTGACAATGGCTATCACTTTACTACCTGTGATATTTAACTTCACTGAACCTCCATTTTTTTCTCTATAAGGTAGTCAGTTAAAGCAAAACTTTAAGAACATGTTATGTTCAGTGTTTTTACATTGTGCTTTTGTCAGAACACTTGTATTCAAAACATGAAGGCACATTTAAGCAAGTATAAGTAAAATGGTTTATTTATTTTAAGAATTCAATTGAAAATCCCATAGGCCAAAACCCAAGTAAGCCATAAAGAGATTAAACTGGAATGAGAAGTCCAGAAACATATCAAAACAGCCTACATTCTTTCTGAGTGCTTGCATGGCTACTGTTATTTCTGCTTTTTTCTGCTTTGGCCGATATCCTCTGCTTGGTCATGGCCAGACATAGCTTCCTCATCCTCAACTCTAGGTCATGCAGTGCATCTTCTCATAACATTCTGACTCACTCACTCTTACCTCATTTAAACATCACCCAGAAAGCAAATTCTATTGTTTCAGTTAAGCCTGTAGATGACTCCCCCTGTGATCAGTGTCCTCATAAAACCTACCAAGCTGTGGCCATGGGAAAGGGGTGAAAGAGTCACATGGTATAAACATAGTTTATACTTTCAGTATGGGTTACATGGAGGACAATTTCAAAAAAGGAGTGAGGGCTGAGTTGGCACCTATCATGTGTTATTATAAAAATTATTCCCATTTTATAAATGATAGAATTGGAGCTAAGGAAGGCCAAGGCACTATTTTAATATCACAGTTTTGTTAAGGACTACAACCAAATTTTGAAGCTGACTATTCTAAGTTAATGATCTTATCACAAAACTTACCTGGTTAAGAAAATAAATCTCCATGTCAGAAATGATCTTTTCCTACCTGAGCATGGTGGCTCATACCTTTAATCCCAGTGACTCCCGATGCTGAGGCAGAAGGATCACTTGAGGCCAGGAGTTCAAGACTAGCCTAGGCAACATAGCGAGACCTCATCTGTACAAAACAATTAAAAATAAACCAAAAGATATGACCCGTTCTAACATTTAAATTAATTGAATTATGGATGCATCTTTAATTAACAAACCAATACCTGCATGAATCGACTCAGTCCCTTAGGTACCAAAGGCTTGCTTTTTATATTTGTAATGGATGCTTTTCCTAGACCATTCTCTAAAACAGTGTTTCTCAAAATTTGCCCATTCATTAACTATGAGTGCTACATCCTGATCACCTGGACAAGCAGTTTAAACAAAGATTCTAGGTCCACCTCAGATCTCTGAAACAAATTCTTGGGGTGGGACCTTGGACTGTGTGTTTTCAAAAAGATCTCCAGATGATTTTTATGAATGCAATGGTCTACATTTTCAAAGTTTAGTCTCTACTAGATAAACAGAAAGCAATATGCCGTATTATGTAAGTTCTCCAAAAAGACGCCTTCATTTAATTAAAATTTAATATTACATTCTTGGATTTTAAAGAAAAAAATATTATCTGAATGAAGCTCTAAACATTTGTTTTATGGCTACATGTTTTAGTTTCCTTAGTTTGATGATAACACTCGTGTTAGAATGAGATGGGTGAGAAGGACAGTGATGTTTGCCCTTCCTATAGCCTGTGCACTGAGCAGATGACCTAGGATAAGGCACTGATGATGAATTCAGTTATTCATTCATTCAAAAAAAAAAAATGACTGAGCGCACTGTGGCAAACATTTTGGTTTCTTCAATATGTTGCATAGAATGATTATGCATACAATTCTAGTGGCGTGGGGAAAGAAACATTAAGCACAAGACATTTAATTGATTTCATTATTGCACTAAAGTATTTGCCTTTTTTGAGGCTGAAGTTGACTTCTCTGCCTTCCTGAGACGTAGGGAAAAGGGTCTTGCCTTGCTTATGCAGCCAGCAAGATGTATCAGTTTAAGAAAAGTGCTGAGTAATGCCTGCAAATGTAGCAGGCAGTCAGCCTCTTCTCTGCAGCTTGGTTCATGTCCTTTACCCGTACTATTTAACCCCTGATGTTTTTATATCCCTATTTCTAAACTGGAAATGAACCTCAAACTGAATAAGGCATACAATAAATGTATCCATATTTTCTTTATGCAGTTCAGTAGCATCTAAATCCCTCTTGTGAGGACCCTCTGCTTTGGTCATTAGATAGTTAAAAAGATTTAAAATTGCTATGTCTCTAGTTTCTAAAAATTGCTAAACGATTTTCTAAGGTAAACACCTTTCCGTGTATCCAGTGCTTAACAGAATTAATGTTAGTTACGTGAGTTTTCAAAAAAAAAAAAGGAAAAAAAGGAAATCTTTTTTGTCTCAGCCAACAGCAAGCAGTGCTGCTCCGGAAAGAAATGATTTTATTTCTAGCCTCTCTGCAGCATCTCCCTACCGCATTAGTATGTTGGTGCAAAGCTATGCATTGTGTAACTTTCCCCATCAGTCAGCTGTGTAGTTCTCTTTCCTATAAAATCGTTTTTCCAAGGAGACAAAAATAAAAATACAATGCAGGTTAGTTCATTATATCCTGGCATCTGTTTCATGCAGATTGTGATGCAATAAAATATTAGTAATTTAAATAGAATGTAATTGTGGTTTGAAATCACTTGGGTAAATCATGTTATTTTAAAACACAAATCTTAGGAAAATGAAATTTAAACTTTGCACTATTTGATTCGGAGTAACAAACAAGAATATGAATAAACCAATAGATGTAAAATATTAAACTTCAGTACTTAGAATATGTTTTAAGAGTTTGCTTCTAGTATGAGTTTTAATTAACAATTATTCATTAACTGAAAATTTTTGAGGACCTATTAAGTACCTATCACTCTTCTGGGTACTATGGGAGGTGAAAAGGGGGTTTGAAGTTTGTGGTGAATGTATAGTAGTTACATTTTACGAGAAAATGTCTCATACCTAGTGACTGGTAAAGACAATAAAGGCTGTAGACCATGGTGAGTGGTGAAGAACCTATGGCCTGGCTTCTGCTTAAAGAGAGCTCAGTGTTGCCAAATTCCTATTTGCCCTTTCACTTTTGCTAGAAGTGTATCACATCACTTGTAAGATTAAAGGGAAAATATACTTATTTTGTTTCCCAAAAGTTTATAGGTTTCTGACTTTCACAAATGCTTAAGAGCACTCTTCTCTTTGTTGTTATGGCTGTCCAGGTGTAGCAGTTTCATCTTTAGACGTTTAAATTCTTTTCTCTTTCTTGCTGGACACAATGGCTCATGCCTGTCCTCCCAGCAACTTGGGAGGCTGAGGCAAGAGGATCACTTGAGGCCAGGAGTTCAAGACCACCTGGGCAACATAGAGAGACACTGCCTGTACAAAAATTTAAAAATCAGCTGGGCATGCTGGTATGCGTCCCAGCTACTCAGGAGCCTGAGGTGTGTGTATCACTCGGGGCCAGAAGTTTGAGGCTACAGTGAGCCATGATCTCGCCACTGCACTCCAGCCTGTGTGACAGGGCAATACCCTATATCAAAAAAAAAAAAAAAAGAAAAGAAAGAAGGAAAGAAGGAAGGGAGGAAGGAAGGAAGGAAAGAAGGAAGGAAGGAAGGAAGGAAGGAAGGAAGGAAAGAAGGAAGGAAGGAAGATAATTTCTTTGGTTTGTATAGGACCTACTGAGTTAAAGCAAAGTGATAAAATAAACAAAGGAGGACTCATTAATGTGGAAAGATGCACTACTCATATATTTGAGGATAATCTTACATCAATACTTTTAATAATGAAAGAAATGTGAAAATCTGCTTGCCACTGGTTTTAACATTTACCATCATCCATGTTTGAAAAATAAAACCCAACACTGGTTCCTCTCCTGAGTATTTAATTGTTCAAGAAAAATCCTAGAATGAGTGAGATTTTTCTGGCAGTACCACCTTACACTCTCTACCCCCATTCCATCTTTTTATATAGTCTCTTCCTGGCATGTTGATAATTTATTCCATCAGAAAATCCCCACTAAAAGTAATTCATCTGCATGTATTCTTCCACTGAAATTAACAGGTCCCAGCCAGCCCCACCCCCTACCTAGTCAACCAAAAAAAGAACTCTTAGGCCCTCTCTCTGATTGATTAACCCACTTTGACAATGAGAAATGCATTTTACATTGAGAAGTAAGTAGTCTCATTGATGCATAAATGACTCATATACTCCCAGAGATACTTGTCTTTTAAAAGGGAGTGCTTGTTAACTGAACTGAAAATGCTAATTAATTGAATTTCAGGAAGCAGGAAAATAATTTTTTTAGCAGAAAAGACTTTCTTCATATTTAGGGCTGCTATATTTGGAAAATAAACATGCAAACTGTCCAGTTATATTTGACTTTCAGATAAACAATGAATATTGTTTACTAGCAATGGGCCCCAAATATAGACAATGAGAACACATGGACACAGGGAGGGGAATATCACACACCAGGGCCTATCGGCGTGGGGGCCTAGGGGAGGGATAGGAGAAATACCTAATGTAGATGACAGGTTGATGGGTGCAGCAAACTACCATGGCATGTGTATACCTATGTAACAAACCTGCAAGTTCTGCACCTGTATCCCAGAACTTAAAGTATAGTAAATATAAAACAAATTGTATGAAGTATGCTTATGCTTTAAAAAATCAGTTATCTGAAATTCAAATTTAACTGTGTGGCATGTATTTTTTCTGGCAACCCTGTTCAGATATCTTAAATCATCATGGTGGTTACTCATATCCTCCATGTCATAATGCTGACCTTGGGTCTCCCTACCTCCAATCTGCCAGTCCAGCCCCTTTGGACATCATTGTTTCCTTTACCCAACATGCTACCTAGAGAACAACAACAGTTGTCACAACAAATCAAGTACTCTTCCAGGCCAACTTGGTAACATTCTAAAATAATAATGCCCTACCTAGCCCCAGGGCTTTGGGACTTTACTGGGGGTGAATGTAGCGTAGCAGGTGAGATATATTTGGGAATTTAAACAAAAGAAAATATAATTTGAGCGTAGGCTTTAGCTGACTGTAATAATATTTAAATTATTTATAAGGTTTTAACAAAGAATTAATTGAACAATTTCAGCTGCCACCTGCTATTGAGGATAACAAAAAGGAAAATTTTCTCAGCACTTAAGAAATGTTAGAAAACATATTGATAAGAAAGAGTAGAAATGAATCCAAAAAAGCATGCATTTTTTTCTTTAGCAATTTTTGTTTTAACTCTATCTTTTTCCAGTTCTTCATCATTGACATCTGAAAATAGGCATTGGCACCACAAAAATGGTTAGATGGAGAGAATGCAGGACATGCATTGAACTTTATGTTCCATTGTCTTACATGTTTATCAACATTCAGTTTGATGTATCAGAAATATCTTTAAATGAGATGCACATTTTAATGTGCATCTAGATTAGAGAAAAATCACTCTGGTCTGATAACTTCATGTGATTGTGAATACAGGTGATGTGATGGATGATTGCCCAATTATTTTTAAAATGGTTTGGTGACAATAATTCAAGATTGTGTTGCAGCTCATGCCCTTACACACACACACACACACACACACACACTTGTGGGATTGAGAGAGATGTTCAGTTTTCAAAGTCAATGTTTCAGTGTTCAACCTCCATTTTCTTCTACTCTGGGACTTAAAAAAATGAATCTGTTAAAATCAGAATACCTAAATTTCCAAGTAAAGATCCAAGAAGCCTAAAGCCTAAAGTCTATTTCATAAAGGAGCTTCTAAAATGAATTTGGTTACTTTGCAGGATTTTCAATATTATTCTTCTCCATTTGCCAACTTTATAGTCTCCATATCTCTAACCAGTGCCTTGCACATTGTCGATATTCAATAAATATTAAAGAAATGAACAAAATTGACTGTATAGACCATGTTTCTTAGTCCATTTAGTACTGCTATAAAAGAATACCTGAGGCTGGGTAAATTTTTTTTTTAAAAGAGGTTTATTTGACTTATGTTTCTTCAGACTGTACAAGAAGCATGGCACCCAAATCAGCTTCTATTGAGGGCCTCAGGCGACTTCCCCTCATGACAGAAGGCAAGGGCAGCCTGTGTGGGTAGAGACTACATGGCCAGAGAGGAAACAAGAGACAGGGTGAGGTGCCAGGCTTTTTTTTTTTTTTCTTTGAGATGGAGTTTTGCTCTTGTTGCCCAGGCTAGAGTGCAATGGCATGCTCTCGGCTCACCGCAACTTCTGCCTCCCAGCCTCCCAGGTTCAAGCGATTCTCCTGCCTCATCCTCCCAAGTAGCTGGGATTACAGGCATGCACCACCATACCATGCCCAGCTAATTTTGTATTTTTAGTAGAGATGGGGTTTCTCCATGTTGGTCAGGCTGGTCTCAAACTCCCCACCTCAGGTGATCCACCCACCTCAGCCTCGCAAAGTCCTGGGATTACAGGTGTGAGCCACCACGCCAGGCTGCTCTTTTTTTTTTTTTTTTTTCAACCAGTTCTTATGAGAACTAACAGAGCAAGGACTCACTCATTGCAGTGACAATGAGGCAAAAACCATTCATGAGGGATCTACCCATGATCCAAACACTTCCCATTAGGCCCCACCTCCAACATTAGGGATCAAATTTCAACATGAGATTTGATGGAGACAAATAAACCATGTCCAAACTATAGCACCAAGTGTCATACACCTAGACAGAAATAGACCTGGTTCAATGTCACATCTGCTGTGACAGATGTGCTGGACATCTGGTAGTGTCCACTCTATACAAATCTGTGATAATCATCAGCTGCTGAGCTCTCAAACAAGATGAAACTGTATAATAATCCCTAGAGGGTCTCTTTAACCTCGACCAGTATACCACAAAAGGAACATAGTGAGAATGACTGACTTCACATGACAGACTGAAAGCAAACTTAAGTAGACGTTTATATGATTATCACCTGAAGGATGATGAGGTTCATAAATTTGGAAAGGAGAGCTTTATTTCTCGTAAAGGGCTGCAGCCTGCAGAGTGAACTTCTGACAGGTTGGGAAGCATAACTTCCAGCCAGAAGCCAGAAGCAGACACTTCAAGAGAGGGAAAAAGGGAACAGAAATTTATGCTAAGCACGGTGGCCAAATATATATGTTCAGTAAGTTGTAGGAGGAGTCATGAATATTTATGAGAGGAAAAGCATGCACATCCTCAATTGAGCTTCATGACCCTTCGTGGGATCCATGTGGAAAAAATGGTGACATTAGCATGATCCGAGGGTAGAGTTTTCGGCCCTCTGACATTAAAAGGCGAAGCAGAGGACCCAAAAATCCTTACTGCACAGTCTCAGTGGGATGGCTAGAATCATTCCCTAGTAGGTGGTCTCTTATGAGGCACAAATGGAGGGAAAGTGTCAGGTGGTTGGTCCATGTCAGTAGGGGAGTCTTTTGAAAGGGCTGGTTTCTGTTTAGCCCTTAGGGAAGAAAGCCTCATAGTGGTTACTGAGGGAGGGGTTATAAGGAGGTACGTCTGACTCCCCGATCCCATCATGGCTGAGAATTTAGTCTTCAAGGTTACTCTGGGATCCTTTTGGCCAGGAGAAGGTCAATTCAATCAGGGGGGCTTAGAATTTTATTTTCAGTTTACATGATAAATTAAGCATAATTTTATATCATAAATGATAAATAACATACAGAAAATTTTGTATACTGAGTTTCTGAATCAGGAAATTATCTCTGCCTTTCATCTTTCAAGATCTATTTTCTGTAAGTTCTTTCAGCTTTCTCTATACCAAAATGGTTCTTCTCTGAACAAGAATCCATAGTAACCATCGCAGATAATATGCCTTTGCTTAGAATTGTTCTATGTCTAGATTTTATATATACAGGCTCTGAACCAACTGAATTCTGCAGCTCCAATGCTTCTAGTCGCAATTTTTCATAACTCAGGGAGGTTCCATTTGTCTTCAGGTTATTTGGAAAAGTGAAAGTGTCAAACACCTGATACTCATTCCCCAGGGTAGTTAATTTGTGCTTAACACTCTCCTCTCCCCGTTCCTGGATCTGTTTCTCCTTCCCCTGCAGTTTTTCTCTACTTCAGCCCCGCTGCCCGTGGGTTCTACGCTGTATCTCTCCATACAGCAACTATGCCTGGACAGTTTTGCATTGTGATGAGGTGGTTTCATAAGAATGCTTTTCAGCAGAAGAGTATTTTTAAATTGAGTTTATGCTAAAGAGAAACCCCCTGAGCAGAATTCCACACAGAATTCCAAAGGATATTTCCTGTATAACACCATAAACATCCTTCTGGCTGCAGCAGCTCAAGTATTTCTCTTGAACCATTTCACACCCTGAGCTAACTAACACTCAGAGAATGAAAGGTGAAAGTCTTAAAACATAAATTAAATAACTATTATTTCTTAATAACACTAATGACTAAACATTCCACAGAGATCCTACCAAAGGAGTGTACTGTATGTCTCCCAGGAACAGAGTCTAATCATACCATTGTTGTGCTGGAACACCATTGAGTCCAATAGGGATGGCATCATGGCCAAGAGACCAAAGAAGAGACTTGAAGCCAGCAAGGGAGACATAGGATTTATCTAGGACTCATATACAGGGGTGGTCCAGTGGCAGTGGGCTGGATGGGAGAACCACTAATGTTTGTAAAAAGCATGCAGTTTATATAGCATTTTCACTTACTCTCCACCCAGCAACATTCATTTAATCCAAACAAAAGGCTTCTTCCAGTGAATGGCCCACATTCCAAGGAATGGACCAGGCTTTGGAAATCCTTAATAATAAGGAGCAGATTTCCAGGTTGGCCACTTCCAGCCAGATTTCTTACCTCAGACTTCCAAACACACATTCTTTTTAGATCACAGAGTCATTCTCAGAAAACCCTTAAATTATTGCTGTCAGGTGCGTCTGCCATACAACCATGAGTCCTGAAAGGATTTGCACACTGAAAATACTGCATTATTTTACCGAAATGGTTATCAAAGTAGATATTTCCAAAGAAGGAATGTAAGCATCCTTCCCCCCAACCCCCAACCAGCATTTTGTGTTAAAATGCTAGTGTTGGCATCTTTTTCCTTCAAAGGGAATTGTACCAAGCCTGATTTTTTTCTCCCATTATTGCCCCACAGCAATAAAAAGACAATTGCTGACTCAGGCACTATTTCCTCTGGCTGCTACTTATAGCTACATAACTCCTGCCTTTACCAGCACCATAGGCAAAAATGACCTGCATTGTCTGAGAGAGCAGCAAGAAGAATGGCATTCATTCTGTCTCCATCTTTGTGGGTTTACATTAAGTTACTTCTAGACCGTGGTTTTTGAATGAAATAGAATGGACTCTTGAAGTGTCTACAAAGGAGAGGCAGAGTCCGGAGTGGGAAGGGGTGGGGAGAGGACAGCAACGGAAGTGAGATGGAGGCTGAGCAAAAAAAAAAAGAAAATGGAGAATAAAGGAGAGCTGGGAGAGAAAAGATGAACATTGAGAAAGGGGAAGATGAACAGACTGGCCATTAGGCTTTCTCTTCTCCGAGTAATCCACTTTGTGCAAAACCTGCCATATACAACTTGGATATAGGCAGTGCATCTCTCATTGCCAGCTAAACAGCCCTGGGAGGCCCACACTCGGCTTTGAGTGCCTATCACCTCACACGTGGTATCTCAAAATCTGCAACCACAATCACAGTCAGGAGGATTAGACTTCACTCCCTACATCCTCCCAAATCTTTGTCTAGTGACCACTCACCCACACAATAAGATTACTTATTTTCTAACGGGAAAACTTTACTAAAAGAGGTTAACTTAAATAATTTACTTACAATGACAGTCATTACTATATTCTTGATATAAACTAATCACATTTGTTCAAAGGAATTCCCTTAAATTATTCTGACTATGATCGTCTAGAAGAGATCCTAAATTTCACATGATTTATTATGTGAGCTATCCATGGTCTTACTCTTTAATGACAATCTTCTCTGTAAGGAAAAAAATAAAATCAATCATCCTAATGATACTGATGTGTTTCATGAGAAAACTACAGGCAGAGCCTAAACTATGGAAGATCTGAATCTCAGGCAAAAACTATGTATTGCATTTCTTCATGAATTTTTGTTTTGTTTTGTTTTGTGTTTTTGGTTCTGTCACCCAGGCTGGAGTGCAGCGGCGCCACCTTGGCTCACTGCAACCCTGCAACCTCCACCTCCCGGATTCAAGCAATTCTCTTGCCTCCGCCTCCCAAATAGCTGGGATTACAGGTGCCCGCCAACACGCCTGGCGAATTTCTGTAATTTTAGCTGAGTTGGGGTTTCACCATGTTGGCCAGGATGGTCTCGAACTCCTGGCTTCAAGTGATCCATGCACCTTGGCCTCCCAAAGTGCTGGGATTGCAGGCATGAGCCACCATGCTTAGCCAAGATATTGTATTTCTTTATTTGTCTAATCTGTTTAGCAGTCTGGTCATTGATTAGTGGCGCACACTGACAGACTAGTTAGCTTTGCTGTTAAACAGCCCTGTAACCTCAGTGATTCACAACTCCTAGTAGCTGCTGGTTGCTCCAGAAGCCCTGTTCCATGTGTCTTCTTATTCCAGGATCCAGGCTGAGGGAGCAAGCCCTATTTGAGACATCCCATTCTCAGGGCAGAGGAAAAAGAACAAGAAGCTGTGAGAAACAACAATATTGCATGGGAATCATCTGTGTGGTTGAAGATTATGTGTGTCATCTCACATTTTGCTGGCTAAAACAAGTCTCATGGTCAAACTGACAAAGGGGCAAGGAAGTACAGTCTAGGAATGCCACCTACTGAGAGGGCCTGCAAGTCATGTGGCAGTTAGTGGAGATGTGTAATTCCCTTACAAAGAGCAAATGATTGGATGTCTACCATGACTAAATGCCACTGAGGTGCCCGTTTCACCCCTTCAAGTCTGTAAGATCTGCTGTTTCTCTGTCATACCTAGCATCTATGAGTCTTTGTCAAGACTGGGATCTTCCTCTCTAGGATCTAGCTTCGCAGTCCTCCTATTTGAGATTTTATCACCTGCCTAGTCACTGCCATCCCCTTCCTCATCTAGAGAGTCTCACTGCTTACCCATACAATTGTCTCCCCGATCTGAGATTTCTAACATCATTTTTGCAATGCGTTAAAGATTTTACTGAGAGAAAAGAAAGCACTGATTTCAAGCAGCTTCTGTTTACTGCCATACTAAAATTCCTCAGGTAATAAAGACCTCACAATTTGCTTGAAATAATAAAAAAGGGGAAAAATATAAGCAAAGCACACATAAATGTATATTTTAATAAGCTATGCCATCACAAAATAAATTTTTCAGTGGCTAAGACTCTCAGCCAAGTCTAGAACATATACGTTTCAGTACTTCATACTGTCAAGATATATTTTTATTCAGGAATGCATTCAGATACATCTTATACTGCTCAGTGATGGAATTGTTGCTGAAGTTCAATTGCCATAAATTGAAGAAATGCTAGTATAGTTAAAGGCATATTTTGGAAATAATAATTGCCCAAAAGACTAGACTCAATGAACTGTTTGGCCAAAGAAAATTTAACACAGGATGGGTGCAGTGGCTCACAACTATAATCCCAAAGCTTTGGGAGGCCAAGGTGGAAGGATCACTTGAGGTCAGGAGTTCCAGACCAGCCTGGTCAACATAGTGAGACCCCCACCCCTTCTCTGCAAAAATAAGAAAATTAATCAGGCGTGGTGGTGTGCACCTGTAGTCCTAGCTTGAGCTAGAATCACTTGAGCCCAAGAGCTTGAGGCTGTAGTGGGCTATGATCACATCACTGACTCCAGCCTGGGCAACAGAGGAAGAACCCATCTCTTAAAAAAAAATTATCATAAGGCAAAGAAAAATAAGATTAGAGATAGAATAATATCTATTAGAACTATTTTTGAGTAGGAGAGTTTTCTTCCCAGCAAGAATACAAGGCTTTGGGCTACAAGAGAATGTTCAAGCAGATGACAGCTGATTTAAAGGAGGCTACGTATTTCTATTTGATATTCATCAATACTGCTCCACAGATATTGCCAAACTGGGATTATATTTAAAGCTAACTTCAACTGATGGGATTAGAAATTTATGTCCTATTTTATTTTTCTAGGGATTTTTCTCAATAATAATATAACAAAGCAAAAGAGTCCCAATATTTGCGCAGTTTTATTAAGACATTTAAATATTCTATATTTCTTGATTCCAAAGATGCCTAGAATGCAGTGTTTTATTTTAGTTCAACATATAATGTTTTTATCACACTCTTTGTGTTAGCTTTACATTAGCATCTGAAGTAAATATAGGCCATCTATACAACAGAGTAATAAGTGATGCACTCAATTTGAACAAAGTAGTTTTTTGATATCAGGTCGACAGAGTCACTAGTAGATTGAGTGATTTTTTTACTTCTTTGTTTATTATTAGGGTGTCTTGAAAAACACCCCCGAAGTATACAAATGTAGATACAGACATATGTTAGATATCTGACCTTATTTTAACTGCAGTTTGCATAAGGCAAGAAAAACTAAGGGTAGATAATAAAGTTATTTTTAAATGTAAAAGTTTTAAACATATGGCTGAAATATGTTGTTTTAGTTAACCCCAGCCTACTAAAAATTGGCTTATTGAGAAATCAAATGAAATATTTTTGTAATTATAATTACACAAAATCAAATTATTTCTAGAAAAGAAATGTATAAAACAATACTTTCTAGGTTTGGCATTTCTATGTAAAAACCAATTTCTTTCTTGGCTGCTAAAAAATAATTATGTGAGATCACAACAGTAAGAATAACATTTTACCTAGTTATTTTTATTATTATTGGCAGTAACATTCTTTTGTAAAGTAGGTGGCAAGAACACTACAAAACGAACTGAAACACTTCACAAATTGTCGTGCCCAGATGGTTTATGTCCCCAGAATAGTAATAGCTCTTTACAAGGAGATGGCAAGCATTTTGGCAGAAGTCTCTTTGGTTTCTCTTCAGTATGGATATTAAACTACTTTATAGACATAATTGAAGATATATAATTTTTCTCCACATCAGATTATATATTATAAGGTGGTGAAGATATACAAATGTTGCATAACTGCATCAAACTTTGGAGTTATAGATAAATTATATAAAGTCATCTGCTCAGTAACTAGAAATAATCCAGTTTAGCAATACATAAAACATAATGGAAGTGAAACATAAATTGACGGTGGAGGTATAGTTCAGCAGGATTAAAACCTGCATCATATAATTCTAAACTTGAATATTACAATCATCTTCTTTTTTAATTTTGGAGTCTCCCATTTTTCAAAATTTTGAAGTCTCCATTTTTGCCAGAATGCTTTATTTACTGTATTTGTTTTAGGTCTCTCCAAGTAGTATAAATTCCTTGGAGAGGCCTAGATCAATTACAGTAGATAAATACTATTTTAACACAGCTACTTATATTTTCATATATTTTATTTAGCTTTAAAAACATATTTCATAACTATTAGGACCTGGCAGACACTGGTTTGGGAGTTAGAAAATAAAAGTTCTGATTTAAGTCCCACCATTAATAAGCTGTGTAACCTGGGACAAATGACATATTTATTTTGAAAGTAGGAAGCACATAAGTTCTAAACAAAGGAATTGCCCATTTTTCTTTGATTGTTTTCTATTAAATGAGAGGAATAGACTAATCTCTGTTTTTTAAATCTTTGCCATTTATTGGTTTTGATTTACTTATCTTCGTCTAATTCTCTTAAAATAACTTACTCAACCTTTCAGAAGTCCAGAGGTCAAGGTAAACTAGGTCTTGTCTGCCTGAAAGTCTGTATTATAGACTAACACTGTTCCACATCAACAACAAAATACTATCACATTAAGGACTATATATATTCTTGTCTGTGAATAAACCATAAGAGCTGCACTTTATATTCAGTTCACTAATCAATTGGTTAGTAATTTTTTTCCCTGTAAATCACTTCTAGGGTCAGATAAGGCAAAAAAATAATAGCAATTATTCTAACAGATCATAACAATAGCAGTGGAAACTGGGAGGAGAAAATGAGAGAATTGTCTCACCAAGTTGTAGGGAGAGACGGGGGAATGAGGAGGGGGAATTTCTTTTAGGCTTTAAAAACAACATAGAATTTAAGGATATTATTGAACCAAAAAATCTCAAGACATTACCTTAGTTATGGTATTCCTCGCATAAATACACAATGGCATCAGAGTGTGAAGTTGTGGATGCTGGGTGTCTCTCGGGGACGGGAAACATTAAATTTCATTCATCTTTCTCAGGTTCTGAACAAAGAAAAACTAATCAGAGGACTAAGACAGATAACACCTTTTTATCTCACAGAAGTTTGTGTGGAGAATATAGCTTTGTGGAAAGCCCAAAAGCCCGTTAACCAAACAGATCTAACTACAGAGGCCCAAGTAGTCACACACAGCTGCTCTCCAAGGAAGAAACTGTGTAATGGTTTACTTATAAAAAGCCAGTTTCTTCAGGTACAAAGCATTTATAAGGTTGCCTTTACAGTTAAGACTTCTGTGTGAAATGCCACAAGGAAAATGAAATACTTCATTGTGAGCTATCGTAGATATTTCTGTTTGACTGGAGAAAAGCAGATGCCCAAGAGAGTTTAAGACTTCATGGGTTAGGATTACTTTAAATAAAGCTCCTCCATCTGAACTTTGAGAGTCACCAAAGCCATACGGTTTACCAGTCCCAGTCACCTCAAGTATAAACATCCTTTGGCTGTGATAAACGCCTACTCAAGTCCAGAATGTAATACATGTGTCCTCTTCTACGGGAAACAGAGATATATAATGCCCAGAAGCAAAAACCTCATCCAGTACTAGAACATTTATTATAAGTAATGAATTAGTAAAGTCTTAGAAATGATACTGAATATTATCAGTATTAACTTTCTGATCTTGTAAAGTCTCCCGAGAATATAATCTGTAATTATAATGCTACAGATTTACCTCCCTCTTTTTCTTTCAGTTAGATATTACCAGATTATATCTTTATTTATTATTGGTATATTCTAACAAATTTTTCCTTTTAATTCATTTGTCCACGTTATTTGATATTGGTCATGTTATTGCTATTACTTTACTATTTCTTTCCACTCATAATTTCCACTTCATTTTCTTACAATCTTTTTTTTTTCCCCATGATCTCTCACTTCCATTTCATTTTCTTTTGGATTATTTTTTTCTTGTCTTCTTTAGGATTGCTTATCTAATTGAATTCCACTTTTAATGTGTTTTTCTTGTCTTCCAAAGAATCATTCTTCTTCTAGTTTTCTATTGCCCACTACTCTACTTATTTCCAATATTTTAAAAAATTCCTTCAGATTTGAAGTTTGCTAACATTCACTTTGTTACTTTTTCTTCCCAGCTATGGTTTCTTAGTTCTCTTCTTAATTTTATTTTGTCCAAATGCATAACCATAATCATCTTGAAAAGGCCTCTCTCTTTGAAGTCTTCTCTTGTTAGGAAAGTTTCATTGTCTTATCTCTTTTGAAAGTAGCAAGGTCTCCTCTATGTAATAAATATTTAAATGCTGGTTTTTATGAAAAGAGAAAGCCGTAAGCCAGAACTGCAGATTCTATGAGGTTACTACCCCATATCTAGTGACAAGTATTTTCATAAATTAGGACAATTAAGTCTTCTGTTATAAATTTTTAGGATAAAGAGATGAAATCTCCTTCGTAAGTATAAATGGAAAATTCATGATTTATTTCTGTATTTTAATAGAGTAAGTACAGATTTCAAATGTAATTTAGAACATTTTTTCATAATATTACTGAAAAATATTAATATTGAATGACATCTGACAGTTTTTTAGGTATTTCGTAATTAACCTTATGAGATTTTTAATGGGTTTTATTCTTATAATTAATGTAACATAATTTATTTTTAGGTAGCATTTGAATAGAAGATCTACTTAGAGTTAAAAAAATACTTTTTCTAGTATCAGTATGATTTCATTATAATATGGGTTATATTGCTCACATATGAATATAATTCCTGTATGTTAACTAATTTATAATTATATATAATACGTTTGACCTGATCATATTTGTCAGTGTAGAATTCATGTCGTCTACTTTCTTGGTTGTTTATTCCTCCAGTAAATGATAGCCAGTGACCAGGGAGATTTTCTTTAGAGAGCTTTTCTCAAATGCAGTATTTCTGGAGAATAGGAAGGCTTTTAAAAGTAACTGTTTCTGTCCATTCACACAACTTCATGGATAATAACATCAGGTGTGGCACTCTGTTTGAAAGACGGTGATTGTCATAATGATCACATATGTTAAAATATACCTATATATGATATCTAAACATATACATATTAAGGAAAGTGCTAAAACAGTGAAATGAAAAGGATGAAACCGAATTGATGGAAAAAGACTAGGTAAGTGAAAATAAGTAGAAATTAAAGTCATTATATGCTATGAGGCAAAGTTGTCTTTAAAGGGAAGAAACTATAGTAAGACAAACAAGGGCCATTTAAGGAAGTACAGGGTTCAATTCACTCCAAAGATCTGATCATAAGTGTTATCTACACATCAAACAATACCGCATTGGAATTCATAGAACAAAAATGACAGCAACCACAATAAATAAAAACACATTAAATAGACATTAATTCGCCTCTCTCAACTTGGAACAATCTAACAGAAAAAAAATATGTACAGGCATAGAAGGTCTACATAAGATAAGAAATAAGATCAATATAACTGAGGCATAATGAACTCTATTGCTTTAAAATAAAGAATAAGTTTCTTTTTAATGTTCTTAGAAAAGTCATTTTAAAAACAACCTCTATTAGGATAAAAAGAAATCACAATAAATTCCAAGAAACAGAAATGGTACGAACTACACTATCAGAGCATAGTGTAATAAAACTAAACATAAATTTAAAACTTAGAAGGAAAATCTATCATTTGAAAATTTTAAACACTTTCTTTTAAAAAGTTCTTGCATCAGTGAGGACTTTGAAACCAAAATTCATTTTAAGAATTTTCTGGTTATTCTTGTTTGCTTATTTTTCCACATGAAGTCTCAAATAGATTTCTCTAGTTATATGAATTTTGTGATTTTTTTCAAAGGCTGCATTTATTAATTTAGGGAAAATTAATATTTTTATGATATAGCATTCCTATCTAATAATAGGATATACCTTTCCATCCATTTATATTTACTTTTGGTTTATTCAAAGCTTTTAAAAAATGCTTACATTGTATTTAGAAACATTTCTTCCATTGTACTTTTTGAAATAAACTAGTTTTACAGTAGTTTTAGATTCACAGCAAAATTAAGCCAAAAATATAGAGTTTCCCCTTTCTCCACACACGCAGAGCCTCCCCCCACTATCAATATCTTGCACCAGAGTAGCACATATGTATTACTGTAAAAATAATCTATTTAGAAGAGAAAAAATACAATGGAAGAAAATTAATTTAGGGAAAAAAATTAATATTTTCCCTAAATTAACAAATTAAATGCAGTTCAAATATACCTATATTGTATATAGGTATATTTTAACATATGTGCTATGTTATATGTATTGGAATCAAAGTCCCCTTTGATTCAAGAGCTATTTTAAAGACAGCGTTTAGGTATTGTATATAGTTACAATTGATGAACCCACATTGATATAATCACCCAAAGTCCATAGTTTACATTATAATTCAATCTTGGTATTGTACATTCTATGGGTTTGCACAAATATATAATGACATGTGTCCACTATTACAGGTGTCATGCAAAGTATTTTCACTGACCTGGCAATCACTGATCTTTTTATTGTCTCTATAGTTTTGTCTTTTCCATAATGTCATATAGTTGGAATCATACTGTATGTCCATTTTAGATTGCTTCTTTCAATTAGTAATATGTATTTAAAGTTTCTCCATGTCTTTTCATGGCTTGATAGCTCATTTCCTTTAATGCTAAGTAATATTCCATTGTCTGGATGTACCACAGGTTATTTATCCATTCATCTACTGAAGGACATCTTGGTTGCTTCCAGGTTTGGGCAATTATGAATAAAGCTGCTGTATACATCCGTGTGCAGGATTTTGTGTGGACATAAGTTTTCAACTCCTTTGGGTTAAATCCTAAGGTATGCAATTGCTGGATCATATGGTAAGAGTATGTTTGGTTTTTAAGAAACTGCTAAACTGTCTTCCAAGTTGCTGTACCATTTTGCTTGCCCACCAGCAATGAATGTGAGCTTCTATTGCTCCATATCCTCATCAGCATTTAATGTTGTTAGTGTTCTGGACTTCGACCATTCTAATGAGTGTGTAGTACTATCTTATTGTTTTAATTTGCATTTCACTAATGACATATGATGTGGGGCATCTTCTTCTCATATGCTTATTTGCCACCTGTGTGTCTTCTTTGGTGAAGTGTCTGTTCAGGTCTTTGGCCCATTTTTTATACAGATCGTTCATTTTCTTATTGTTGTTTTAATAATTTATTGGGGTAACAGTCCTTTATCAGACATGTCTTTTGCAAATATTTTTTCTCAGTATGTGGCTTGCCTTCCTATTCTCTTGATAGTATCTTTCACAGAGCAAAATTTTTCGTTTTAATATATCAGTTTGTCAATTCTTTTTTTTTCATGGATCGTGCCTTTGGTGTTGTATCTAAAAAGTCATCACCTGAGTTCTGGTTCCAAAATGGCAGTGAAGAAGCAAGCTGGCACAATTCCTCCTCACCATCACTCCTAGAAAACCAAAAACAAATATATAGCACTGAGATTATCACCAGAAATATTCCAGAACTCAAATATGAAGATGAGACAGTTCCAAGAGAAATAGACAACTAAAAAGTTATCAACAAATTTAGTCAACTAGGTTTTCTCCAATATTATCTTCTAGTAGTTTTTTAGTTCTGCATTTTATATTTAGACTTGTGATCCATTTTGAATTATTTTTTGTGAAAGGCATAAGGTCTAGGTTCATTTTTTTTTGCATTTGGATGTCTAATTATTCCAGCAATACATGTTGAAAAGACTATCTTTTCTTCATTTTATTACCTTGCTTCTTTATTAAAGATCAGTTGGCTGTAATTATGTGGGCCTTCTTCCACACTCACTATCCTATTTCATTGATCCATTTATCTATTCCTTTGTCAGCACCACACTGTATTGATTACTGCAGCTTTATAGCAAGTCTTAAAGTTGGGTTAGTGTCAGTCCTCCGACTTTGTTCTTCTTCAACATTGTGTTGGCTCTTTTGGGTTTTTTGCCTCTCCAAATAAACTTTAAAATCAGTTGATCAATATCCACAAAATAACTGCTGGGATTTTGACAGAGATTAAATTAAACCTTTAGGTCAAGTTGGGAAGAACTAGTGTCTTTGATACATTGAACACTCCTATCCAAAGACATAGACTATCTCTGCATTTATTTAGTTGTTCTTTGATGTCTACCTCACTCCATATAGAAAATAAATTCCAAATAGATAAAATATTTAAACTTATAACATTAAACCATCAAAATACTAAAAATACAAGAGGAAAAGGTGACACAGATGCATGTGTGTGTATGTATATATTTTATATCCTTTTTCCTACCTCTTACTGCCCATCCCTCTGGATGCCTTTCTAAGCATTATACAGTATCCAGAAGCCAAAGAAGAATTAGATAATCACCTAACAATTTTAACATTTTTAATTAAATCTTTTAAAATCTGTAGCACAAAGCATCATAAAGTCAAAAAACATATATTTTTAAAAGACCACACATCAAAAAATCAAGTGGCTAATATTTTGTCTTAAAAGATGCTATAGATTGAAAAAAATAAAAGGAAAAAATGGGCTGTTTTTAAATAAGCAGTTCCAGGAAAGAAAATAAAAAATAATTCTTAAGGATAAGTAAGATATGTTCCACTTTTCTCATAGTAAGACAAATGTAAAGTAAAATTATAATATGCTCTCATCTTTGTCCCTGTCAGATTGGAAATATCAAAAATATAACATATTATATTGGTGAAGATAAATAGGCACTCTGTTACATTGCTGTCAGGAGAATAAGTTCATACAAACTCCATAGAGAGTAGTTTTGCAGTAACTATCATAATTAAATATTCATTCTTTGCAAAGCCAAGTCTACCTTTAAAAATTAATTTTATAAATATATCCACATATATTTGAAAGTATGTGTATAAAAATATATTACTTGCAACTTTATTCAATATTAGCTAAAGATTGGAAATAACCCACATACTCACATTCAGGGAATTGGTTAAATAAATTATGGCACATAACATGCAATGGAAACCCATGTAGCCAGTTAATAGGTATGAGTCAAATCTATAAAAATTAAGATAAATGAACTCTAATATACATTTTAAGTAAAAAATGCTGGTGTAAAACAGTTTGTATAATAAGATTCCATTTGTGTATGTATTTTAAAATAGAATATGTATACATACACTCATGTTCCAGCATATACCTATTATATACCTGGAAAAATATATGGGAGATAAGTAGCAGTGGTTGCCTCTAGGAAGGGGAATTGGGCCTGGAGAAACAAGATAAAAAGGAGATATTGTACTGCATTTTCTTTTAGATGTTTGCATTTATATCATTTACATATGTTTTCTATCAAAAAGCTATTTAAAAATAAAAACTATATATATACATCAGAATATTTTATTTCCCTTTGAGAAAAGTTACTATATTTATTATCTCTAAACTTTAATTTGCAAAAAATAAATGTTAGTATTTTCCTGATGCCTTATAGGGGAACCAGAGTTTGTAGACAGAACATTCAGTTTTCATTGATTTACAGGCAACCTATTCTTGCAGGTACTAAATAACTGCAGGTTAAGTTCTAAGAACAACTGAAAACTTCACTTAATAGACTAAGGGTACAAATTTAAACTTGAGTCCTCCCTTCTTTTGATCATCCACTCTGAAAAATATGCTTATAAATCTCACAGCAATGAGAACCTCCTTGAAATTTGAGGTCTCTGTCCCTCACAAAATAATTATGCCTGCAATTTTCTTATTGTAGTTCATATACACTAAAGCTGTAATTAACTGTACCATAGCTTGCTGACCTTAATGAGTTAATGCAGTCTCCAAATAAAATTCATGGCCAAGTGGCAGCTTAGGCTCTGGAATGTTTTGGCTCAGTAATATCTGTGAAATCTGAGCTCATATTAAATATGCCTTAAAACAATACATTTGGGATTTGGCGTCTGGCATCAGATCAGGTCTGACTCTGCTGTATGGGGTTGACAGTTTTGCCTCAGGCCTTCATAATATGGTTAGCACTATAGGACTATAGAATCAGCAAGAATTTCATTATTGCTTCAGTGAAGAAAAACACTTCAGTTTCTATTGAGTTTATGGCACCCTGACTTCTTCCTGATCATTTTTCTTCAAACAGGAGAATCCTGCTGTCTCCTGCACCTACAGCTATCTTCTTCCGCCCCCACCTCCATCTAGTAATTTCTTTACAGCGTAGTTTTCCTCTCTTTCTTACTCACATAAATGACATTTGTCCAACCGTGGACTATCTTTATCTTTATGTGTTCAAGTAAGCCAACCATGCATGGCTAATGAAGTGAGCAGGACATAGTTCCAGTTGTCTCAAATCTTAGAAGAGGTTAAAGCCCAGTCAAGACAGCAATAACTATTTGATTGGTCATTAAGGTTGGTCACTGCAAACTATCCTGACTAACTTGGCCAGGAATCACTTGTCAGACCTAGAGGGTTAGATTTTATGTCCTCTCAGAGACAATTCCTTTTCCCCTCATCCTTGTTAAATGAGCTATCCTTTGTCTTTATATGCACAGTCTCCATCTTCTGTGTGTGTCACAGACTGAATAACTCATTAGTGATATAGTGGTAATTAGCCTTATGTACTTTGATTAAGGCCATATTTGAACCACTTTTAAAACTCATGGCATAGTTCCTGTATCAATAAAGCACAAGAATTAATAAATAAGTGATGCTTAACTAAACTCAACACAGAAACCATTTGTGTTAAAAATTTTTCTTTAGAAATCACCTTTCAATTTAAGGAGAAAACAGACTTTAAATCCTCTAGCTCATGTTTCATGACAAGAATTTATTTATATTAACATCTCTTAGTCCTCTCTTTAAAATGTCTGTATTCCTTTTATTTTAGGAATTTCATATGCAGAATAAATGGTAATTAAAATGTGCAGGATGACAAGATGGAGCAAACAGTGCTTGTACCACCAGGACCTGACAGCTTCAACTTCTTCACCAGAGAATCTCTTGCGGCTATTGAAAGACGCATTGCAGAAGAAAAGGCTAAGAATCCCAAACCAGACAAAAAAGATGACGACGAAAATGGCCCAAAGCCAAATAGTGACTTGGAAGCTGGAAAGAACCTTCCATTTATTTATGGAGACATTCCTCCAGAGATGGTGTCAGAGCCCCTGGAGGACCTGGACCCCTACTATATCAATAAGAAAGTGAGTGTTTTTTATCGGGCATATTTTGCTGCTAATTGCCTACTGCATTCCTTGGACTGTTGTAGCACCAACACATGCCAAATTAGCACAAAATCTTAAGTATCCTTCTGTTTAAGAAATGAAACACATTTGTGGGTGGTTTATGCATATACATGAGAAATGAATTGATTATATCATAACATATGCAACTGTCCCAAATGCACCATGACAAATAAAAAGAGGCCAGGTGCTGTGGCTCAAGCCTGTAATCCCAGCACTTTGAGGGGCCGAGGCAGGCAGATCATGAGGTTAGGAGATTGAGACCATCCTGGCCAACATGGTGAAACCCCTTCTCTACTAAAATACAAAAAATTAGCTGGGAGTGGTGGCACGCGCATGTAGTCCCAGTCACTCAGGAAGCTGAGGCAGGGGAACCGCTTGTTGAACCCTGGAGGCTGAGGTTGCAGTGAGCCTGAGCCGAGATGACGCCACCACACTCCAGCCTGGAGACAGAGCAAGACTGTGTCAAAAAAAAAAAAAGAAAGAAAGAAGGGAGGGTGGGAGGGAAGGAAGGAAGGAAGGAAAGAAAGAGGCAGCTAATTTAACAAACTGACAGATTCTCTCCACAGATTCAATTTGCTATACAATTTTTTTGTACATTTTGTACTTGGAAATTTCAAAATCATGAGTTATAAAGACTACAGAAAATATTAGTACTAATTTTTCATGCAAACAAATTTGATGCCACAAGGGTTTGCAATTTCTATGTCATGTTATAAACAACAAATCAATTAATTTCCTGAAGAAATTTTTTTACTTGTAAAATAACATTTTTACATAAACTAGAATTTTACAAGTTATTTAATATTTTGGTAATAATGCATTAATATTGGCAAGAATTAACAAAAATGTCATAATCTGAAGAACCTATAAACAATATTTGAATGCATGCCTTTTTAATATCCATGCTTGAAATGAATCTTATATTAAGCATCCAACCGTTCATTATGACTGTCATTTCACCAAACCAAAAAGAAAAGCACAAAAATTTTTTTTAAGAGTATTGCATTGATTTTAAATTAAATGTATGACGTTAGGTGATTCATAACATTTTCTTCTTTTTCACCTGACACAATGCATTTGTGAATCTTAGTGGAAAGGTAGGGCACAAAGATTGTAATTAAATAAAGTTTTTTGTTGGACCTGGACCTTAAAATACCCCCTAAACTTTTAGGGACTCTGTTTCTGGCCCAGTTCTGTGTGAAGTTAGTCCTTGCCAAATGCATGCAAAAGTTTGGCATTTGTAATATGTGAATTTGAGGCAGTTTTATAAATCACTTCCGATTGACAGCTACAGTTTCAGAGGCAAGAGCGTCACAAAAGGTTGACTAGCCTTAGGTTCAGATTTTTTTTAACTTTTCAGGATATAGTCAGTTTAAGTATAACATATTTTCCCTTTTTTTTTTTTTTTTCTTTTTGAGATGCAGTCTCGCTCTGTCGCCCAGGCTGGAGTGCAGTGGCTTGATCTCGGCTCACTGCAAGCTCTGCCTCTCGGGTTCATGCCATTCTCCTGCCTCAGTCTCCCGAGTAGCTGGGACTACAGGCGCCTGCCACCATGCCCGGCTAATTTTTTGTAATTTTAGTAGAGACGGGGTTTCACCATGTTAGCCAGGATGGTCTCAATCTCCTGACCTCGTGATCCACCGGCCTCGGCCTCCCAAAGTGCTAGGATTACAGGCGTGAGCCACCGCGCCCGGCCCGTATTTTCCCTTTTTTTTTTTTTTTTTAAACATTATACAACTTTAATGTTACACCATCTACAAATCTAAATTTAAAATTATCAGTTGACAGTGGTACTAGGATTTACATTAGGAATCACTACATATTTTCTTTTTAAAGAAAACTTTTTAAAAACTGACCTATTCATTTTACAGTAGAGGAAGGGATGGATCATTTTCCACGTATTTCATTTTCCTCTAACTGTGCTTTTGAACACCATATTGTCAAGTTTTAGTTGATAAGACATTATTAATCTCATAACTGCCATTTAAGTTATGAGAAAAGTTGCACTTTATTATTTAATCAGCTCTTTGGAAATTAATGTATCTGAAAAGCCAAAGCCCAAACTAAGCAAACTACGAGGACTTTATTTGTATAAGAGAAGTAAAAATGCAGATAATCCAATTGCCTAAACATTTTAATTCCTTTAAAATGACTTCAGTATTGAAGTGAAGACTCTGATGTGTTCCAGGCAGAAATTCATTCACAGCATAGAGTATGCTACTGTATTTATAGCCATTGGATACTTCCAGTTTATTCAGAGGCTGCTCTTGGGATGTGTTAGTGGGCTCCATCCTCAACAGGCCTTTTGCTACCCCCAGACACCCGGTCCTCACCTCTTTGGTAGCAATCACCATCTAAAAATTATTAAAGCCACCCAGCATCTATCCCTTAATCAAACAGGGAAGAAATTTAGTATCTCTGCTCCTATGCTGGGTCCTTATTTGTAAAATAATAAATGAATGTTTTGAGAAAGACCAAACTAATGCATGTTGACAAAGGTAGACATTCTTCATCTGGAAACCAGAACATCCAATCAATCTTTTTTTTTTTTAATTAAAGAGCTTTCAGACTGATAAAAGTGATTGTCTCGAGGGGATGTCCCTAAACAAAATGATCCATAATTGGTTTATAATGAATTATATATAGCAAAGGATATAAAGACAGATGTAAAATAAAATTGTGCAAACATTTTCAAAATGCTCAGAAGAAACATCTTAAAACTGAGGGTGAAAGGCCAACTCTGATGAAGTGACAGCCAGATTCTTGTGTCGAGGAAACCCTTATAAACTTTGTTAGGCTCACATCTAAACTTGCTCTTAACATCTGTTCTTATCTTCAAATGCACATGGTATGAGGAAAGAAAAGCATTTTGGCATTTTGGAGCAAATCACAGTGTGCAAGTAGAACAACCTGATAAGAGAAATATTGTTATCAGGAAAGAGTTTTCCCCAAGGTAAGGTATACTCATGGCTTTTACATTGAGCTGACACCAAGCAAATCTTCAAATGTAAGTCATTCAACAGCAATGCACATGAAGCTTTTTGCAGGGCTGAAATCCTTAAAAACTAACATGGTGTGCTTAGAACACATGATTGAGTTATGTGTTTGAAATTTCCTTCTTCTGCATTTTTATGTCTTAAGACTTTTATAAGTTGCCTGTACACTTTTTTCTGCCTTTAATTTTCTTTACTAATTGGATTATTTCGGTATTGAAAAATATTCTTAAACTGAATTAATTTGCTCTGACTAAAGTTGGAATGCTTAGCAAAATCTGAAACTTTTAAAAATAATGAATATTTCTTTCAATATTCAATGACTAATTTTATTTTAGTGACTGGGTTATCTGAGATTGGCTGGGTGATCTTCATTAAAACAACACAGTACACATACACAGTACTCTTGACACAGCTAAATGGTTGAATATTGGAAATGTCAGCAGGGAAAATGTTTATTAGGATGAGATTTTCCACTAATGCTGATATTGGGGGTGTGGATTAGGTTTGCCTGAGTGAAATGGAATATGCAGTTAGACTAGTGATTTCCGTAAAGTTGGACTCTAGTACAATAGTTAATGTGTCATTTGCATCGATATATAAAGACTCTGGTTTCTTTCTCAACTATATGGAATAGACAAAACAAGCCAATAGTAAAAATATTTGCAGAATCCATTCCTTATGTTATATTTTATGTTAAAGTGCAGTAGTGTACATGCAAGGAATTTATGTGAATAGAAAAAACACAACCACCACACTGAAGCTCTCTGTAATCTTTTACAAAGGCAATGTCAGTGAGCTTATAAAAATGTCACTGCTGAGAGTATATTTTCCAATGGCATATGCCCACATATTTTTATCCTCTTTGTCCCAGTTCAAGATGTGCAAATTATGTAATGTTCAAATATTCTACTAAAATTGTTAAAGTAGTTTAATCCATGTTCAGTAATATTGTAGTAGTAACTAAAGAAATAGTAGCAACCATCTCATGAACATTCCTGATGCATAGAAGCATTAGAAGGTTTTTAGATCCTTAGATGTTTTAAGCCTTCAGAGTTCCAGGTTAAAAACTCAGGGGAAAAAAATGCTATCATAATATGGTGACAGTATTTTTCATAGCGTGTTAGCTCTGACTCAGTGGTCTTTAGAAGGTGATTCCAGATTGATTTCCCTTTGTTTGTTTATTTACTTTAGCTGTGTAGCAAGGCACATTTTAGCTTGTGAACACACCTTTTTTTCCCTCATGGGACTTTTTTTCACAGTTTCCTTTCATAGCTTGGGCTGATTTTGTACCATTTGGCCCTACATTCAAATTCTTTACCCACTCTTTATTACAGAAAATGTCTTCCTTCTCATGTTCTTGTTAAAATTACATATGACTCATTATTACCATGGAAGAAAATATCATTTTAACAATGTGACAGTTTACTGGAAATAGAATGAGATATTTTAGATCTGTAGTAAAAGTGGATGTTTGTTAATTATGGAGTGCAGAAATGTATTCATTTTTAAAAACTCTTATGGATCATTTAAAAGTAACTTATTCTCTCTTGCTGTCAACTGTCCTAAAAAGATGCACACTCTCTTTATGTTGGGCTCCATGAGAAGTCATATATGAATCTGTGATTTCAAATTCATGTTTGGTCTATCACTGCCACAGGAGTTTTTAGTTGTTATATTGGGTGGAGATAGTTTGTTTTGTTTTTAATTGGGATTATGGAGTTTTTCTTGCAAAAGTAATTAATGGGAAATCAGAAAAGAAGATGATTATTAAAAGCTTATAATTTCACGAATTGTCATATGGGCAGTCCCCAGTGTGTAGCTGTTCTTTGCTTATCATCAGCTCCTATAAAACTACAGGTCACCCAGACTTTCCCTTACATCCAGGACCCTGTAGTTAACTCCCCAATCTTTCTCCTCCCTATGCACTATTTCTTCCTTGTGCTTCTTTTTCCTTTGTCACCTCCCTGTCTCTGTCTCAGAAACAGTCCCAAGATGGTGATGTTGATCAATAAAATGATGCTTGGCCTTTTTAGAGTATCTGCCATATCAGTAGGAGATCCTTCAACTGAAAGTTTCCAAAACCCAACAGAAACAACTTTTGGGGAAAAATAAAGGAAATGTGTCTAGTGAATCTGGTTTTAATATCAAAATACCCAGTACCTCAAACGATGTCATGAGGGTAGTCCTTTTCCACGGTTGGCTCTGCTGTCACCTATGCTGGCTTCAATTGCAGGCTGGCTCTTCTACAAGATGGCAGAAATAGCCACCAGTGGTGCTAAAGTAACATCCTACAGCCTTGTAACTACTATCTTCTGCTCATTAAAACAAGAAAGAAGAAAGAAAAAAGGCTCAGGTTTTCTTCAAAAGCTCTAGCAGTTGTCCTAGAATTGAGTCTAACTAGGTCACATGGCCTCCTCTGAACCACTCGCTTTGGCCAGTGGTATGTGATGGTCTCCTTGGTATGGGATGGTCTTTGTCACATACTAACCTGTGTTGCCAAGGGGTGGGTCAGCTCCACCAAGCCACACGGGAAGACAGTGGGGCAGAGGTTTACTCCAAAAGGAAGAGAAGAAGAACTGTTAGGTGTCCTAAGCAGGCAAAAAAAAAAAAAAAAAGCTATATACTCTACATGCTATACATATCAGTACAATTACTGTTCTTTTTTCATCCACAGATTCTTTCAAGATAGCTCGTCTTTATTTAAAAATAATAAAACTGAAGTTAAATAACTTGCCTAAGATCACAAAACTATTAAGTAGCAGAGACTAGTTTTAAAACTAGACCAGTGAGTTTCATGGCCCATTGCCATGTTAGTTTGGATTTGCAGTCATAGTACTAATCACAGCAGTGGAAAAAAGAGAAGTCAGTGATAGAATCTAAATAAGCCTATAGCTGTTCTACCTGTTTCCCATTTATGCCATTTTGCAAGATGTGATTCTTGTCTCCCAGGCTGGCAGTATTTCCTAAACCCTTACTGGTCATTTCACCACTTGGCCATTTCCTGCCCTTGTAAAAACTAAAATCTTAGACACTCAGTGATCTAGATTAGCTTCTAAAATAATTAGAATTTTTTTTTCCCACTAAATTCCAGTAGGGTGATAAGCACCTATTTTCAAAGAGGATCAATTCGGGAAATTTAAATTGTGTGCCTCTATAAGGAAATGGCATTCAAATTGGGATCTGTAGGTTAAAAAGGAGGAGGGAGAGGAGAATCTTCCAAGGAAAGAGAATAGCATAGAATAAGACAAATAATCAAGCTGACCTATAATAGGTAAAAAGAGAATAAGGTGAGGTTGGGGAGGTAGGCCTGGGGATAAAGGGGATCATTCAGTATAAAGGGGATCATTCAGTACATCTTAAAGAGTTTGAAGGTTATCTTCAAAGCAAAATGAATTCCCAACAAATATTTGGGTACAGGAGTAACATGGTCCACTTTACTTTTTTTTTTTTTTTTTTGAGGCAGAGTCTTGCTTTCTTGCCCAGGCTGGAGTGCAGTGGCGCGATCTCCGCTCACTGCAAGCTCCGCCTCCTGGGTTCACGCCATTCTCCTGCTTCAGCCTCCCGAGTAGCTGGGACCACAGGGACCCGCCACCATGCCCGGCTAATTTTTTGTGTTTTTAGTAGAGATGGTGTTTCACTGTGTTAGCCAGGATGCTCTTGATCTCCTGACCTCGTGATCCGCCCGCTTCGGCCTCCCAAAGTGCTGGGATTACAGGCGTGAGCCACGGCGCCTGGCCCACTTTACATTGTTAAAAATCACTCATCTTCTCTATGGAGAAATTTAGGAGTTTTATACTTGATCCAGCATTTTGACAATGGAGATAGAGAATAATGGATAGAATCAGAATTGGTTTTGGAGGTGTTTGGGTGTCAGACAGAAGGAAGCTGATGGCCTCCTTTTCTTAGGAAGTTTGAGAAGAAAGATATTGAACCTGAAAATTCCAATACTAAAATTGGCCATGCTTGGAGAAACAGAAATGTTCTTATATGTGTATATTTAAGAGTTAGAGGCTGGGCGCGGTGGCTCACGCTTGTAATCCCAGCACTTTGGGAGGCCGAAACGGGTGGATCACGAGGTCAGGAGATGGAGACCACGGTGAAACGCCGTCTCTACTAAAAATGCAAAAAATTAGCCAGGCGTGGTGGCAGGCGCCTGTAGTCCCAGCTACTCGGAGAGGCTGAGGCAGGAGAATGGCGTGACCCTGGGAGGTGGAGCTTGCAGTGAGCCGAGATCGCGCCACTGCACTCCAGCCTGGGTGCCTGGGTGACAGAGCGAGACTCTGTCTCAAAAAAAAAAAAAAGAGTTAGAATACAGAGACACATTTTAAATATTTTAATCCTTATATTTTTATTGACACTGTAGAATTCACTAAGGGCATTGACATGTTTTATTTCACTTCATCCTCAAAACAATCCTGAGATTGGTATTAGTATAATCTTCTCCATTGAGATGGAGAAATTTAGGGGAATAGTTTGCTCGTAGTTCTCACACAGCAAGCTTGTAATCAAGCTGGGCTCAAAAGTGTTCTTTCCAGTCAAAGAAAAATTAACTGACCATATAATAGTATAGCAGACCCATGGTATGTACATTCTGATGATATAGGGCTGAAAAATGTTTCAGCTCCAGATTTTATTATTTTTCCTTATGGTTATAGTTTCTTCTCTCTGCTGGAGAAGAGGTCGAGAGCTCTGCAGCCTTGGCTGACAAAAGCCTATCTAGGCACTTTCTAGGGAGGCACCTTCTGCAGAGTTATCTCCTCCACTGGCCCCAACCCTCCTCCACCCCACCCAGCTAAAGCATAGAAACAAGCAATTTTACAGACTCTTCTCTAGGTACAAATTCTTCTCTTTTTTGTGAGCTTATGGCAACGATGTTTAAAAACTGACTATGAGGCATGGAGTCCACAGACATGTTTTGTTAAACTAACAAAATTATTTATAATTTTGAATTATTTTCTGGCATTTATAAATCAGAAAATCTTTCACACACACATAAAATTATACATCTAAGGATTCCTCTTGAAATATCAATTCAGGCATCACTGACTTATACGCCTAAAACTGGCAGGTACCTACTGTCACTTAGCCTCTGTGGGCATTTTAGTTTGTAATCTGTGGCTTAAGGACCACATCTGTCATTAAGTGAAGGCCATATATTAAAGCTTGGTGGCTGACGGGTAGGCAAGTGACACAGATTGGTGTTTAGTCTGATTATCCCTTGTTGAAAGGAAAAAATTGAATGAGACTAGGAGATGAAAAAATATTAAATGTGGCATGCTCTTTTCAGAGTCAGGTAGAAAGCCTGCAAGAAAACTTTTCATCCCCCAGTGAGCCAGAAAAGGAAGAAAATCTTGGCTTGAACTCACAGGCTATGATAAATGAGAAGGGAAGTAGGTGAGACCATTTAAAGTCCTTGGGAAAAAAAATTATATACCATGGAATTGGCCCAGCATAAGAAATGTCCCCAGAGATACATATTATACTAATGGAATCTCCTGACCATCTATGCTGCTCTTCACACCCAAAACTTTGAAGCATCTCTCCTCTTGCAACGTGGCTCTAATTCTGCCCCTTCATGCTGGAACCTCTTCCCAAGCCAGCAGCTTAGAGCTATGAAAAACTTAATAGCACTTCTGGGTAGGAGCTAGAGCCAGATAATTTTCCTGGTCTGACTTCCAGGCTATTTCAAGGAGAGAACTCTGCCATTTTCAGAGTAACACTTTCTTACACATAGTGATAAAGTTTCGCAGTGCCATTAATTCGGAATTGTACTTCATTAACAGTTTGATAGGCTTGTGGGTCTAGAAATACATGTGTATCTGTGAGAATATATGTTCACATTTCCAAACAATTGACTTCCAAATGCATTTTTGGAGCACAGCTCATGTACAAGTTGGAAATTGCCTGTTTTGTTTTGTTTTGTTTTTCTGAGATGGAGTCTCTCTCTGTCGCCCAGGCTGGAGTACAGTGGTGCGATCTCGGCTCACTGCAAGATCGGCCTCCCAGGTTCATGCCATTCTCTGGCCTCAGCCTCCCGAGTAGCTGGGGCTACAGGTGCCCGCCACTGCGCCTGGCTAATTATTTTTGTATTTTTAGTAGAGATGGGGTTTCACCGTGTTAGCCAGGATGGTCTCAATCTCCTGACCTTGTGATCTGCCCACCTCGGCCTCCCAAAGTGCTGGGATTACAGGCATGAGCCACTGCACCCGGCCGGAAATTACCTGTTTTAAACTTTGAAGCTAAAGGATAAATTTTTTTTTTTTTTTTTTTTTTTTTTGAGACGGAGTCTCGCTGTGTCCCCTAGGTTGGAGTGCAGTGGCGCGATCTCAGCTCACTGCAAGCTCTGCCTCCTGGGTTCACGCCATTCTCCTGCCTCAGCCTCCTGAGTAGCTGGGACTACAGGCGCCCACCACCACGCCTGGCTAATTTTTTGTATTCTTAGTAGAAACGGGGTTTCACCATGTTAGCCAAGATGGTCTCCATCTCCTGACCTCGTGATCCGTCCGTCTCGGCCTCCCAAAGTGCTGGGATTACAGGCATGAGCCACCGCGCTAGGCCTAAAGGATAAATTTAACCAACCAGTAGTACATTCTACATTTTGTGTATTGTTCATCATCATAGCTCACCTTCCTGTGTTATTTCTTGTCTTTGCCAGTAGATTTACTTTAAGAGTAGGAAAGTGCAATAAATTCGGAGTCAGTCCTGTTATTTGGCAATGTTTCAATAATGTTTAGATGAAACACAAAGTTAGAGCTTACATTTAAACGATGTACTTTAAAGAATATGGCCCCTAGATTAAAACAAATGTTAAGGTAATGGCTATATTTAAATGAGAAAAAGAAACTGGAAAACCATGACTTGTTAAATTCAGTGTCCATCCTGGGAAAAAATTGTAAACAAATCACTCTCTATAAGCCCAGAAACAAAAAAAGATTACTAGATAATAACAAATATAGTTTCATAAATAGCATTTTCTACCAAATCATTATAATATAATTATTTTCTTGTTAACTATTCAGTTAGATCAAGGGGCAAGATTTCAATCCACATGTACAACATAATCATTGATAATTTGGGCAATGGCTTGTGATTTTTTACAACCATTAGGTAACCAAAACAGATTAACAGTGCTGCTATGACAGAATCATCTGGATTACTTATTTAAAGTATAAAAACTAGGTATCAAAATCTGACCGACTAAATTGGAAATCACATCACCTCTGTGAGCTAAGTACATTTATTCTGTTTTCAAGTGAGGTAACTGAGTCACAGAAAGTTAAGAAACCTGTTCCGGATCACACTGCTAGAAGGCAGCAAAGTTAGTTTTTGAACCAGAAATCTAATTTCAGAGTTTGCATTCTTAAGATAAAACAAATCATATTTATATTTTCATAATGTTGCTTCACAGATTATTAAACTGTTAATTACCAAGGTTATTACTAATTTTTCTATATAACTTCCTTCTTGCTTTTTCTTTAAAACCAGAAATGATTTTTACATGGCAAGGATTGCTGAAGAAGGTATGAGCTTGCTGAACAATGGATGGTTTAAGTTTAGGTCTGTGCTGCCCAACACAGCAGAGATTAATTAGCCTTGTGTAGCTATTGAATACTTGAAATATGTAAGTGTAACTCCAGATTTCAAAGATCTAAGACTTAGTATAAAAATACACATAATATCTCAAAAATTTTTTATATCAATTTCATTCCCAAATGATAATAATTCAGATATGTTGGGTTAAAGAAAACACTGTTAAAATTAATTTCACCTGCTTTGTTTTTCTTTTAATGTGGCTCTCAGGAAATATCATACCTGTAGCTCAGATTTGTAGCTTACATTATATTTCTCTTGGAAAGTGCTGGTCAAGGTAAACCTTCACCAATTCTTCTATATTCTATTAAGACAAATAGTTGAGCATCTCCTAGTTTATAGAAGTCTTGGTGTCATAACCACGTATCTTTGTTTTCTCTTTAGACTGTAGCACAGAGCATTGCAAATATTGTAATAAACACTTAATATATGTATTTTGAATTGAAATCAATTGAAATTAACAATTGGACCTAAAGTAGGTCTCTGCTCATTTCGGAATGTCTGCAATGCTTATACATAATTACCAATTTACTGTATATATGCTCAATAAATTTGGTACCTGTATATGAAGACATAAATGACAAGCTAGAACAACCCCTATTGTATGACTGTTACATTCCTGCAAATAAGTCTGTAAAGTGATTTTTCATATATAAAATCTAGCTGCTACCTCAGTTACAATGCCATGCTTCAAAATTTGTTTTGAAGGCTGTTTAAAATCCATCAACACCTTAAAGCTACATCTATGAAGTTTGCACATAAGCATGTATGTTTCAATCTGAGAAAAATGGAGTTCTCACAGAAGAAATCCTATGAAAAATGGTCCTTTAATGTTGGCCTTATTGTTAGCTTCCTGGGTAGCAAGGATGTCTTGCACAACAGTATGTCTTATGAAAAATTAAAGCAAAACAAATACTGTTGTTCAGTAAAACCTTACCAATTCCATTTATAAATTCAACTTCCAAGTATTTTCCATTGCATGTATAAATCTTGTTACAAACTAATCTTCTACACATTCTTTAAATTTTTAAAATGAATAAAGGGAATACATTGTAAAATCAGTAAATGTTTTCATCTAAGGCTTGAACAATTGATAATTATGCCCATTTGTTTTTAACTTTTGTGTCGAAGTATTAATTTTCTCTATGTCAAACGACTTTTAGATTTAGAATCACATATAAACATTAGGAGTGCTCTGATTTCATTAAACTCACCTTACTGAGTTTCAGCCCTTTATACCCCCTTTTATCTTATTTTTTAAATTGACACATAATAATGGTACATATTTATGAGGCATATAGTGGTTTCAATACATATGATGTATAGTGATCAGATCAGAGTAATTAGCATATCCATCATCTCAAACATTTATCATTTTTTGTGTTGGGAACATTCAATATCTTCCTTCTAGCTATTTGAAACTATATAATGAATTATTGTTAACTATAGTCATCCTACAGTGGTGTGGAAAGGTAGAATGTGCTCCTCCTATCTAGCTGTAATTTTGTGTCCTTTAACAGATTTCTCTCTGTCCCCACCTTTCCCCGATTTTTGTCTAGAATCCTCTGCTCTTTTTACTCCTAGGCAGACTCCCTTTTTGGACCCTCTCGTGTTTGGTTTCTGAATCTTGCCTCTTTTACTTTTTAGTACTCAGGGCAGAAATATTTCCCCTACCTTCTTTTAGATCTCTAGCTTCGCCTTTTACTTTACCACTCCTTGTCTGTCTTTTCTGTTTTGGTCATTTATTACCTCTGGTCATGGTTTGGGCTGAACAGCGGCCAAGGAGCCAGCAACACAGGTGTTTTCTAAGTATGGTCCTTCTCCTTAGGATGAGCCTAGTTATTTTCCTTATCCACGGAGGTACAAACAGTACCATCTTGATTATCCTCACACTCCAGCCCGATTTGGGCCATCTATGGATTGTCATTTCTTTCTCATCATCTCTTTGTATCACTAGTATTTGTTTCAAAATTAGCTTTTAATATTATTTGAAATGGAGAGATTCTTATTTTAAAATATATATATTCTGTGTTATATTTTTACTGGTTCTCCTACCTCAGCCCCTAATATTTCTTTTTCTTTTTTTCAGATGGCGTTTCGCTCTCATCGCCCAGGCTGGAGTGCAGTGGCGTGACCTTGGCTCACTGCAACCTCTGCCTCCTGGGTTCAAGCGATTCTCCTGTTCTCCTGCCTCAGCCTCCCAAGCAGCTGGGATTACAGGCACCCGCCACCAGGCCAAGCTAACTTTTTTGTGTGTTTTTAGTAGAGATGGGGTTTCACCATGTTGGCCAGGCTGGTCTCAAACTCCTGACCTCAGGTGATCTGCCCACTTTGGCCTCCCAAAGTCCTGGGATTACAGACGTGAGCCACTGCGCCCGGCCATCTGAGCCCCTGATATTTCTATCAGATTTTACTCAGCATATTTTGGGGGAAAGGAAGTATATGCAGTATGTTTGAAAGGTGGACCATATTTATTCCTGAGCTAGCTCACTTTGGGCCTTTCTGTGTCCTTACATGCTCACATTCCCCACAGCAAAGGCATTTGCATTGCACAAGTCTGTTCAGATTTATGATGATCTCACAATGTCATTCAGGGACAGAATCCCTCAATGAATCAGAGAAAAAGAGGGCTAACTATTGTTGGCACAGGTGATTGTTCTTCTAGTAAGGACAGGTGAAATTCTCCCTTCCTTCAAATGGGCTTTGTGGTAAAGTTCTATCTGTTTTCTGGACTCATACTCCTTCAAAGATGATAGAGGGAATGCAGGCGGAGGTGAGACTTGGAGCAGTGCTTCTCAAACTCTGTTGAGGATGTAAGGTCTCTATTCTTCTATAAAATGAAGTAAAAATTAAATTCTAGAAAACTGAAATGAAAAACAGGCCCACAACAACATCCTCCTACTTTTTTTTATTATTAGAATAAACAGACACAACATTAATTGGTCAAATTGCCTTACAAATTTCTAAACATGGACTCTCCATATCTATACTTAACTAGCACCAGTTGGGGGACCATACTTTCACAGCCAGTTTAGGACACTTCTACCATACCAGATAGAAAGTGCTTAATTTTCAAAAATCAACTCCATAAATATTTAGTGGGTAGGGGTGTGGGTTTGCTTTACTTGAATTTAGAAAATCCTGCAAGTATAGGGGAAATCTGTTAATGAGCTAAGACTATACAAAGATTCTTAGTAGAAAATAAACATAAAGTTTATGCTTGCTATATCATAACATGATCTGTGCAGATATGCATCCTAAGGCTTAGAAAAGAGAGCTTTTGAAGAATGGGTGAATTTAAAATGAAGAAGCTTAAAATTTCCTTCCCCAAATATGTTCTTCACAGAGATAAAGGCTTTCTCCCTGGCTCTGTCTAAATATAAGTAAGCACCTTGGAAAACACTGAGTCAGAGTCCTTTTTACACCCTTGCATGTTGCTTCTTTAATGTTTTGTCTGCCCACTGCCAATTGATCTCAAATAAGTCTAATTTTTGGAAGGAATTTCATTCACATTCATGGATCCTGGATTCTTCAGGGGCTTTGAGCTTTTCTTCTGTGATAAGAAAGCACTGCATAAGATAGGAAGTCAGCTAACTCAGAAATCCCAGTACAGAATTTAGCACTCCTGGTCAATGGGTACTCTCCAGGGATCTTGGCCTCCAGAAATCAATTATTGGATTACATCCATCTAACCCAAGAGTGGGTTTGATGGTGGCTGTTTTTATTTTCTATTACGAAGAGAGTGATAATGTTTATTTTATGAGGATAGATGGTAAAACAATCTTTATTTCAAAAATAGTATCAGTTCTATTGAATGATTTTGCGTTCCACAGGATTAATTTTCAAGATATTTGAATTGGAAAAGCTGAAATCACTATAAAAAGCATGTAGTGCCATAAGTTTTTTGGAATGAAATGAAATGTGCACCCATTTAAGACTTTCATTTAACTCAGACACTTAAAATATCAAGAAAATAAATGACTTCTCTTGGCTAATTGTCTTATGTACAATAAAATTGAGGGTAAGTATTAGGTAAAAGGTAAGTGGTATCATTGGATTTTCTCTCTAATTAAGAAGAGATCCAGTGACAGTTTGTTTTCATGGTGCACATTAGAAATTGTGATTGTGCTGGTTTCTCATTTAACTTTAGAATAATTTATTATGACAAGTAACAGAAAGTAGATAACAGAGTTTAAGTGGTTTATACTTTCATACTTCTATGTTGTGTTCCTGTCTTACAGACTTTTATAGTATTGAATAAAGGGAAGGCCATCTTCCGGTTCAGTGCCACCTCTGCCCTGTACATTTTAACTCCCTTCAATCCTCTTAGGAAAATAGCTATTAAGATTTTGGTACATTCATATCCTTTTTCAAGTGATTAATATTAACTATTTGTACATAATCTGTAAGCACTTTATAGCTAAATATCAAATTAAGTTGGGAAAAGTCCATATTCTAGTTTTCATCACTCTCATTTTGCATCTTTGTCATATTAGCCTCATTCTTAAAGTTCATTAATCACATAGACATTACTGAAACATGCAATCTTTAACATTTTATATATTATACATAAACATATATTTATGTACTTTTGTTATCTTTCTAAAAACACTTATATGTATTGAATCCTACAAATCTAAAGTAAGATAACCATGTTTACCTCTACCATCTTTATACAAAGCTTGTGATGGTGTAGAATTTGCAGTGAGCAATGATATAATAACAGAAAAATCTACTTCCAGACTCAAGTTTATCCATAGTTATGATATAAAACACTTCAGTGTATCTTAGAATAAACCTTTAAGTATATTTACTGTCAGAGAATGTCAGAAGTCTTTGGCCAGAACTTAGTTAATTCTTGAAATTTCCTGATGATTTTTGTGAAGGAAGTACTGGAATATTGGCTGAATTTCAAATTCAAGTCATGAGTTATGATGCTGCCAAGCAAAACTGATTGCTTAGTAAAGACTCTGGAAGTTAATGAGAGAAGTTGGCATGTATTTCCAAATGGTCTTAAGGGATTTGGTTTCATGATTCTCGTTAGTGTTAAAAAGGACTCCACGACTAAATTCATTTGTTATTCAATTTAGCAAAACAATTCACTTCTGATTGTATCTTGTTTGATAGCTTTGACAATAATAGATATTAAAATACCATTATAATTATCATAAGCTCATACTACTTTTTTTAAAGGATTCTAAAATTTAAAAGGCCATTCTAATTTTAATATAATAGCAAGAAATTTCTTTAGTGGTATAAATATGCTATTACTAAAATGAAAAGATTTGAAACATAGAAATCATATGATCAGGGTTTTTACACTTACGGAAGTTTCCTTGTCCCAGTTTGTATTCCTAGCGCCATCATGCGGTCATTTGATGAAAACTTTCTTTTTCAATTATGGAAAATTTTTGTTTTGGCAGTAAACTATAGTGGAAAGAATATTGGATCTTAATGCAGGAAACTTATATTCTAGTCCTGGGCCCTTTATCTAATTCTTCTAGAGCTTAGTAAGGCCTTATTTCCATGATTTTTTAAAATATAGGGATAAAAGTAATTTTTTAGGGTCCCTTTCAGTTTTATGTTATGTCTGTTCATTTGTTTTAGCTACCACTTAGAGTATATTTACTTATGTGCCGTGACTGTTCCAAGCATTTCCAATATATTAACTCATTTAATCTGCATGTAAAAATGGTTACATTACAAAATGAGTACATTATCAGCTCCATTGTAGAGAAGTAGGAAGAGATACAAGGTAATGGCACAGAGAGGTTGAGTCTCTTGGCCAACATCACTTTGCTATGTTGAATTTTAATTACATTCCCATCATGTTAAGTGCCAACCTTCAAGAATATTCACTTTTAATGTTATCGAATGCTGCTGCACTTGTATAAACTCAGTCAAAATAGAGCAATCCAACAATTAGCATCGTGCTGTACTTTGACTACAAATTGTTTTCATGCATTGAACTATGTTGGATAAGATGTGTTTAAGAAATTACAATATTGCAGATAAGTGGCCTTCCTCAACAATTTACTAGTTTATTCGCCTGAATGAGCTCAAGTCAATACTTTCTGCTGAAAAACTATGCAACTCTAGGCAGCACAAAAATAGTCTTCCCACTGAAGTTCTCTGGGAGGTGAATATAGTGATTTAATAATAGTTGTAAAAACAACACCTTATACTGATATAATGCTTTTATATACATTACCTCATTTAATCTATACAAATACTCAGTGAAGGTGATATTATTACCCACATTTTACACATGAAGAAATTGAAATTTAAAGGGATTAGATGACTTGCCCACAATGCATTTATCCCTGAATTTTGGCTAAGCTGCAGTTTGGGCTTTTCAATGTTAGCTTTTTGTAATATAACACTTGGATTTTGACTTTCTTTTGTGTGTTCCTTAACAATAACCTACATTATTCAGCATGCTAATTATGTGCACTATTTTGACAAATTGTGTGTTTATGACAATGAGTAACCCTCCTGATTGGACAAAGAATGTAGAGTAAGTTCAACTTATATTTTTAATAACATATATACATTTGGGATTTTGAAATTGTGTCTTAATGTAGTCTTAAAATAAAACTGAAGAGCATTTTATTAAAGTCATTCCTAGACAAAATTACGCAGCAAAAGGACAATGCTCATTGGCCCTCAGACCTGCTGGCGTTATACTGATTATCACTCTCTTTTGCCTGTACCTGGTGTTCACCAGAAGACCACCACTCTTGGACATTTACCCATTTTTCTTTAAAATCTACAGTAGCCAAACCAAATGTGGTCAAAGCAATTGCAGAAAAGAGCCAATATGGTAGACCTTGGTTCCAGTTAAATTCCAGATAAATACATTGAATCAAGAATCAAAAAGGGTTAGTTACAAATGCCATGTGAAGACAATATTGAACCTCACAAAGTTTTCATTTCCATCAGGCACATTCATTTCATGTCAGGCCAATATAGTTCCAAGCGTGGTCACCAACAAATTGAAAAATAATCCAAAGTTTCAGGGTTGTAGAACTTGAAAATTCAGTAGACTGAAGACTAAACTAACAGAAGTGGAACTTTTTGTAGAGCTTTCAGAAACCAGAAGCATTACTAACTATATTGATGATCTCTCTGTTCTGGGGATACCTTCGAAGCACAGAGGCCAGATTTGTGATAACTGAAGTTGGGCTACTCTAACCATAGCTGCTCACCTGCCCACACTTCCTACTTGTAATGCCTGTTACTATACAGCTGCTGACCCATAGCAACTACAGAAGTATTAGGTTGGTGTAAACATAATTGTGGATTTGCCATTACCTTCAGTTGAAGGTAATGTTTGCACCAACCTATTTCCAAGAGTGTCTCCTTTCCTAGACACTTCCAGGCTGAAACCAATAAGAAAAATGACATCTTGAAGAAAATAATAAATTTTATATATAAAAAATTCTAAAGTATTGAAGTTAATATGGGAGGCCCCACAGGTTTTCAGTCGCCCTAGTTTTTTTGTGATTTTATGCCACTCTCACACCCCAATTTCTGAGTAGAAGATTTAAACTTTGGAAACACCTAAGTTTCTGAATTATCACAAGAATTTTATTCTAAATTAAATTTTTACTTCTTATAACCCTAGAAATATTTACTTTGATTTTAAAGAAGTCCTTGTTCCAAGCAAGTTAAATTATCTTGTAGAAAAAAAAAATAAGACATGCTAATTTGTCAATTTCCTCTCATTCTTAGAACACCATTAAACTTGAGATTTTTTTCCCTAAAAGAAAATCATTTCATGCTTCTGCAATATTATTGATTGGCTATTCCATCATGTAAACATACTAAATATTTCTCAGGAGACTGTATTTATGTAAATACCAAGACATTTCAGACAATGGCTAAATAGATTTCATATACCCTGTATTTCTCACACTACTCTTAAGACACTTTACGAAACAACTCTTTGTGTTAGGAAGTTGAATTTAAATTTAGCGCTACGTTTCATTTGTATGAAAATAAAATCCATCTGCTTAGTTTTCTTTCTTAGTATTTATCTATTCCACTAATGGAGTGATAAGGAATTGGTATGCTATGAAAAAACACTGTTACTTTATCAAATTTTTTGGATGCTTGTTTTCAGATACACCTTCACAGGAATATATACTTTTGAATCACTTATAAAAATTATTGCAAGGGGATTCTGTTTAGAAGATTTTACTTTCCTTCGGGACCCATGGAACTGGCTCGATTTCACTGTCATTACATTTGCGTAAGTGCCTTTTTTGAAACTTTAAGAGAGAACATAGTTTGGTTTTCCATCAGTGCTTATGCTTTTAAGAATAGGCTTACTTTACCTGTAGAATATTTTGGTGTGATTTATACATTCAAACTCTGGATTTCAATTTAGCACAACAAAGGTCTAAGTGGAATTTCACTATAGCATGAAGGCTTTGCAGTAGTTAAAAACTACAATTTTCACATGTAGCATCTGTCAGAAAATTTCACATATGCCACTCTTCCACATATACATGCACAAACACACACACACACATATGAACACACACAATCTGATGTCAAAACACAAGCATATTTGTAATATATCTGTGAAAATCACTTTAAAAATTACAGCCACAAAACAGTTCTATTGGCTACACAAATTTGCAAAGACCTTGCTCATATTACACACAGCTTCTTTTATTGGTTTGGTAGAATAATCGAAATAAGTATCTACTAGCATCAAAACAATCTGACAAATCAAACTAACAGAAGAAAGAAGATACTTGAAATATTATGTTTTTAATATATTAAATTACTGATTTCTAAGACCTGTAGAGGAATACATTCTCTCTGCCTCTTTCTGTTTCTCTCCTGACCCCTTTTCTTTCTTCTTTTCTTCTTTCCTTTTATGGCTCTCTTCATCTCTTTAGTCTGAACATAAACTTCCTTATCCTTATCTCCTATTCATATCCACTCAGTAATATGCACAGTTTATGCACCCCCATGCTTTTTTTTCTAGTGGCAAACTTCCTCAGGAAGAAACCCAGAAAAATAATAGAAAACCATTCCAGACTAAGTGAAAGTACAGTGTAGAAGGAGGCAGCCCAAAAACACTTACCCTCATCCTTCCTTCAGGAGCTGATTTTTTGGTCTCTAACAGTTGTGATGTAGTGGATAGGAGCAGGAGAGGTGGCACTGATATACTCAGGACTCCGAATGTCTGGTCTTATTTTCCTAACTGATCAGGATGAGCCAATTCTTTGCCAGACTCTCTGGCCACAGCTCAAAAGAAGGCCTACAGGACTTCTATTTCTTAAGAACAAAATGGCAGTAATAATAGGGGCAGCATTGGACCCTCATAAAGTATTGTTCTTAATTTGCTTAACTTTTATTTAAAAGTTACACTAAGAAAATCTTATCTCATATATAAAAGCAGTAAGGCAATCTGCCTTTTCATGCCTAAATTTCTGTTGGGTGATTTCATATATTTTTTTCTAACTAAAACCCTAAACCATAGCCAAGATTTACTTTCTTTTTACAAGTTACATATGATGTTGGTTGCATTGCTTTCCAGAGTGACAACAAGGGTGCCTACTTTATGAAGTTTACATTTAGCTAATGGCCTTAAATTATGTGAACAAAGGATTAATGATGGAATCTAATTCCTGATTTGCCACTTACAATATCATTTAAAATCACCAAGAAGGTCTTTATAAAAGACCCGTGCAAGTAATATAAATCCTGCTAAAATCTTGAATAATTCTGATTTAATTCTACAGGTTTGTAACAGAATTTGTAAACCTAGGCAATTTTTCAGCTCTTCGCACTTTCAGAGTCTTGAGAGCTTTGAAAACTATTTCTGTAATTCCAGGTAAGAAGTGATTAGAGTAAAGCATAGGCTCCTTGTACCTACAGCTTTTTCTTTGTATCCTGTTATTGTGTTTGTGTGTGAACTCCCTATTACAGGTACGTCACAGAGTTTGTGGACCTGGGCAATGTCTCCGCATTGAGAACATTCAGAGTTCTCCGAGCATTGAAGACGATTTCAGTCATTCCAGGTGAGAGCAAGGTTAGACAACGAGATGGACCCATCATGTGATTCAGCATCCTTCTCTTTGCTTGACGTTCAGTTTTACAGAAAATCAGGAATCATAAGACTAGGTGTTTCAAAGAAAATGATTCTTATTGTTTAGACATAAGCTTTATCAGCCTTAGAGTTTAACAATGTCTTATGTGAGATACTGTAATTTGAGGTCAAGGTGATTTGCACTTACAAATATCATGGGTTTTTTTTTTTTCCACCATGTTAGTTTTATCGAGAATTTGCTCCCTTTTAAATATACCAATCTGTAATTTCTCATTCATTAGAGTCATTAGTGACTATGTGTATACAATGCAAATCTTCTAAGTTTTTTGCTAACAAAAGAGAAGGAAACAAGATAATAAAGAATAGTGTGAGTCTGCATGGAGGATTTATTATCTTAAGGCACAATTATACTGCAAACCACTTTCGGTTGTATAGCAAAATCTTTCCTGCTTATAAATAGGAATTTAAAAATATTTATTCAGGTATTTTGTTATAAAACTGACCTCTGACCCTAATGAAAATGTGAGGCAAGTTTTAGTAGCAAAAAGGAAAAAGACAAGGCCCTTTCCTTAATATAGGCTCCATGAAGAACATGAACCTTCCATTACTCTATCTCGACATAATGGGATATGAATCTTCATTTCATTGTTTAAATCATTACATTTCTGGAGTTCATCTTCATAACTTCTTCCCCCTTCCATGAAGTGTTGCTTCTCCACTAGCATTGCCAATATTCTTGGATTTATGAATGAAATCTATGTTTTCAAGAAAATTGTGTGACGCTTTTATTATTTCACATGTGTTAAGTCTTCATAGTAATAGACTTCTTTCTTTCAGGCCTGAAAACCATCGTGGGAGCCCTGATCCAGTCTGTGAAGAAGCTCTCAGATGTAATGATCCTGACTGTGTTCTGTCTGAGCGTGTTTGCTCTAATTGGGCTGCAGCTGTTCATGGGCAACCTGAGGAATAAATGTATACAATGGCCTCCCACCAATGCTTCCTTGGAGGAACATAGTATAGAAAAGAATATAACTGTGAATTATAATGGTACACTTATAAATGAAACTGTCTTTGAGTTTGACTGGAAGTCATATATTCAAGATTCAAGTAAGAATTATTGTTATGTACATTTCCTTAAAAAGTAGAATTGCCTTGTTTGTAACACAAAGGATAAATACTTGAGGGGATGGATATCCCATTTTACATGATATGATTAGTACATATTGCAGGCCTCTATCAAAACATCTCATGTACCCCATACATACAAACACCTACCATGTACCCATGAAAATTTAAATTTAAAATTTAAAACTAACGAAATAGAACCCCCTCTAAGAAAGAATTACTATTAAGTATATTTAGTCTTTTCATTGCTAATGTGCCTTCCATCTAGGCATGAAAAATATTTTTAAATGACCACATAACAAGATGTGATCTCTTAGAAAATTACCTAATCAAACTATTTAACAATATTTAAAATTATATTTTATTTGGTATTTCTATCCCCTGGATTTTAAATAATAGATTATTTATATTTCTGGAACTAAAAGAAGAATTTTGTTAATCACCTTATTAATGGCTTACACATACATTTAACAATTTTGTTCATAACTACTCTAGTTTTGACTCCTAAATGCCACTTTCTATTTTATCATCATTTGGAAGGCTGAAGAATTCAGCTAGAAAGAATTTTCCTAAGATCCTTGGTTGCTATACATTCTTCCTGTGGTAATTGATATAATCAAAGGAGATAAAATATATGAATGCCCTTTGTGAATTCTACAGTACTATGCAAATGTAACTCATTATACATTAATTACACAATGTCTTTTATCTATCAGAAACTGTATAGTACACTGGGGAATATAATGGAGGTAATGCATGGCTTCAGAGTGTTATAGTTTAATAGATTATTTTATTACCTTAAGGAAATAAAGTGATACCTAAAAGTAAATCTTATATTTGAAAAGTAGTATTACATGAAAAAGAAGAAAACTACAGTTAATAAAGCTTCAAGAGACAGTAATAGAAAATGTTAGTTGGGTGCAGTGGCTCACGCCTATAATCCTAGCACTTTGGGAGGCTGAGGCTGGAAGATCACTTGAGGCCAGGAGTTTGAGACCAGTGTGGGCAACATAGTGACACCCCTCCTCTAAAAAAAAAAAAAAAAAAAAAAAAAAAAATTTATATATATATATATATATATATATATATATATACTTATTTTAATGAGTTGGGTGTGGTGGCATTTACCTATAGTCTCAGTTACTAAGGAGGCTGAGATGGGAAGATCACTTGAAGCTGGGAGGTCAAGACTACAGTGAGCCATGATCATGCCACTGAACTCCAGTCTCAGAAACAATAATAATTGTGCTAATACCCTTTCTCTTTTGAAAGTGACAATAAAAAGTGTGTAAGTTTCCTCTCTCTTTAATTTTAGAATCTGCCAGTAGTGATATTTCAAAAGCAAGAAGAGTTAGAACATGATTAATAAGAAAAGGAAAAGTCCTTTTTAAGGAAAAACATTAAACCTATACAACTTAGATTTTAGATGTTCTTTAATATAGTATATCTTTATTATTTTAAGGTGATGAATAATATTTTGGAAAAAAAGAAAGAAAACTTCAGTGACTGTGTGGAACAAACAGAATAATTACAGAAAGTTACTAGTTGTTCAATATTTATTAAAGTAATGATAGCATAGTTTAAAAAGCAAGTACTAATCAGTGTCTCCTTACAGTTATAAATCTGGAAAATACCTTGGGTTGATACGAATGAACTCTTCCATGACATTCAGTGATATGCTAATAAATAATTTACAAACAGTTGAAAATCTCTAGACTTAGTTGTAAATCTTTAGATTGAGAACAGTGTCTGAGCAATACACAAATGTTCCTTATTCACTAGATACGAGGCCAGTAGGTCCACTTCAATCACCAACTCCCTGAAATCTGTTGTTTGTTTGTTTGTTTGTTTTATCTAAGTTCAAAATACTGACTGAGGGTTATTTAGGGTTTATTCTCTCTAGGGAAAATTTATTGGACTGCATTTTTCCAATACTCGAAGTAAAATAAATAAGTAATATCTGAGGTCATTTTCAGCTCTAAACATCTATGGTTCTTATTTTAAACCAAATGCAAATATAAATAAAATGGTTCATTTTTGAAAGTAATAGAAAATTAAATTTATTAAAATTAAAGATAAATATTATATCTGAAAAATTATATTTTCCTCAGGTTAAGCCTGATCATTAAGGTTAGATCATTGAATTTAATGGGCAAAATTTCATTTATAAATATGAGATATCAAAAATTCACCCAGAAACTATTATAGTCCTTTCTCTTTGTTTAATTTTAATTGAAAGTTAGGAAATACTATGTCAACTTTCCTGTCTAGGTTCAAAGAAGTCAGAATATTAGAAATAAAAATGATATTTTTCCTTATGTGGTTCTGTGTCCTGTACGGAACTATGCATGGAATAAATTCCTCAGAAAACTTAGCATCTAGAAAGTATATCTTCTTACAAAATTCAGCATTGATTGTTTAATTCCATGTTTTTCTCTTTTTGTCTTTTATTTACTTATTCATTCAATAAACTTTACAGAAAGTCTACCCGGTCTCAAACAAACACTAATATAGAAATAATTAATGATCAGGACTTTCTAGGAGGAATACTTGTAAATAAATAATTACAATATAGTACTGTCACCCTAAGAATAATTCAAGTGTATACAGGTTACTGGTAGCACAGTGAGGGGAGTTCTTAATTATGTCAATATTTAGTAGAAAGAAAGTTGAAAATACCAAGGAAAAAGTTACAGAAGAACTGGATGTTGCAAGAAGCCAAGGCGTTTGCAAGAAACAGGAATCTTTGAGATAATGTAGTGTTCACCTATAGTCATTATTTTAGCTTTAGTATTTAAGACTTTTTAAAATTGCTTTCATTTCAGTTGTTGATATGATTTATGCATATTTTACTATAAGTTGCCTATATTCTGGAAAATGTGAGAATATAAGTTATACTTAATTATTAAAATGTATAGTGTCAAAAATGTAGGCGAGAGGACCAGAAAATATACTATTCTTTTATTTTGAAATATGTGGCTGTTTTGTGAAAACAAAGAAATTCCTGTCATTCCTGTCCATTTTTACTGAATGAATTTTTTTCATGAGAATGGTGAACAAACGCTAATACCTTTTTGAAAGATTATGTTAGTACCTGTCATTATCACTAACTTCACATTCATAATGAAGAAACACTTTGCACTGTAAAGTGTCTAATGTAAAGTGTCTTTGCACTGTATCTAATCTAATGCCATTTCTTCATAATGAAGAAACACTTTGCACTGTAAAGTATCTAGATAGAATATCTAGAATTTGGAGGGAGAAGAGACAAATACTTGTGCCTTTGAATGAATTATATATTTAAAATTACTCAATAAACTTAAAAGTAGAACCTGACCTTCCTGTTCTCATTTTAGTGTTTTTAACAATGCAAATGTTCATCATGTGACTTTCTTTTTTCAAACAGGATATCATTATTTCCTGGAGGGTTTTTTAGATGCACTACTATGTGGAAATAGCTCTGATGCAGGGTAAGTCAAAATTTGTGTGTATCTGTGTATCTTTGTATGTACACATACGTATGTGTATCTTTTCTCTCTTTGTATAGAAACTGAAGATAACAGCCAACTAATTTTATTGACATTAATTTGCTATATGTAGGTTTTTGATAAAGTATGAGATTATGTAAATATTAGGTAAGATTTATGTTTTCTAAAACAAGAAGTAATACTTTTAGACACATGCACACGTATGTTCATTGCAGCACTATTCACAATAGCAAAGACATGGAATCAACCTAAATGTCCATCAATGATAGGCTGGATAAAGAAAATGTGGTACATATACACCATGGGATATTATGCAGCCATAAAAAATAATTAGATCATGTCCTTTGCAGGGATATGGATGGAACTGGAGGCCATTATCCTTAGCAAACTATTGCAGGAACAGAAAACTAAGTATCGCATGTCCTCACTTATAAGTGGGAGCTAAATGATGAGAACACATGGACACATATAGGGAACAACACACACTAAGGCCTACCAGAGTGTGGAAGGTGGGAAGAGGGAGAGGATCAGGAAAAATAACTAGTGGGTACTAGGCTTAATACCTCAGTGATGAAATAATCTACACAGCAAACCCTCATGACACACATTTACCTATATAACAAACCTGCACATGTACGTACTCCTGAACTTCAAATAAAAGTATTAAAAAAGACAAAAATGTCTATTAAACATCCACTGTATATAACAGCAAAAATACAAAAAGAGGAGTAATCCTGTTCCTACTTTTTTAGGATTATATTAATGTTGTTTCTTTTAGATAAGTATATTGAGCTATAAACTCTGGAGACTCCATAGTAGTAAAAATGAAATGGAGATGTTGAAAATGCAAATTATCAACAAAAATTATTTTGTAAAATATTATTAGAAACGCTGCACCATATTTTAATGATGACACCAAGTAGCTAATAAGACTATATGCAGTCAAAAGTTGGAAAATAGATTAGTTACTTATTCATCAAACTTTTATTTTGAAATAGCAAATCTTTCTGACTAGGCAATATTATAGCATAGTATCAGAGTAAAAAGGTAGCAGAACGACTTGTAATACTTTCTTTTACCCCACTTGCAGCCAATGTCCAGAGGGATATATGTGTGTGAAAGCTGGTAGAAATCCCAATTATGGCTACACAAGCTTTGATACCTTCAGTTGGGCTTTTTTGTCCTTGTTTCGACTAATGACTCAGGACTTCTGGGAAAATCTTTATCAACTGGTGAGAAACTAAAAAGCCACACTCTCCATTTAAGTAAAAGTATACAAGAAAACCAATTGAGTTATGAGATTAAAACCGGAGGATAATATAGTAGAAAGAGCAGAACTTGAAACGAGACTTGGTTTCCTCTATCCTGTTGATTATAACACATATTGAGCAGAGTGATGCCAAGGATTACAAATCTCTCCCATTTCTTCTTGGCTCAAAACCTGTTCCCTACCCTTCTCAGACACAGATTGTCCTAAACAGAAGGCACATTCTCCCTTCAGCCCTATCTACCCCCTCAAATATTATCCCTCAGGTGGGAAGTAATGACAATGAAGAAGCAGATATAGAAAGATAACTTTGGTCTCTTCCTTGACTTTCCTAAAGGCTCCGGTCTTTAATGGAGGACTCCATGGCATTTTATTGACTGTTTCATTCTTGGTGAATACAAAGATTGTCCCCTAGAGATCATAGTGTGAATGCATAAGCTAGGAGAGAAGGAAGAAGCTGAAGTTAAAGAAACAATCAAAAAAAGTACAGGGTGCTATGACCAACATAATTACTATTTATATCTGAGTTTTGCTAGACACACAAGTAAACTGAAAGTTGAAGCCACCACTTAGTGAAATAATATTGAGAAATAATTCTGATATTTTTGTTTGCAGACATTACGTGCTGCTGGGAAAACGTACATGATATTTTTTGTGTTGGTCATTTTCTTGGGCTCATTCTACCTAATAAATTTGATCCTGGCTGTGGTGGCCATGGCCTACGAGGAACAGAATCAGGCCACCTTGGAAGAAGCAGAACAGAAAGAGGCCGAATTTCAGCAGATGATCGAACAGCTTAAAAAGCAACAGGAGGCAGCTCAGGTAAAGCTGCCCTGTCTCATGGCACTGACCTTTTATTGTTCTGATTGTTACAATAATATTGAAGAGAAAGTGAGTACCTAAGGGCAGGTGGTGATATGAGGAATTAATAATGATTTCTATATTTTGATCATCCACTTACTTTTGTTTAATTATTTTATTTATTTTGAGATGTGTGTATAATAATAACTGCAATAGAACTCTCTCATGCTATTTTAATCATCTTAAGATTCTCAAAGTAAAGGGAAAATGTTATTTTGGGGTATTTTCAAGTGAGAGACTTTTATTCAATGAGAAGACTGGCATTAGGAGGAAATCATCTTTTCTTAGAACAAGAAATTATTGGTTATCATATGAAGAGTTGCTCCACTAGTTCTTAAACATAGTCTCCTTTTTACTTTAACTAAAAATATGTTGGCTTTTAACGTGGTTGCTTTATTACCTTTATAAGAAAGTGATCAAATAATATAATGATCTCTGATATAGCAGCATCCAATAGACACATGAATGTCACCAATCTTACAGAGATTGACCATCTAAAAAGGATTACTTGTTTTTATAGTGAAGTATTAGTCCTCACAGTGTGATAAATCATAAAATGCCTCTCCTATCTCTCTCATCTTTCTGTTTAGCATACAAACTTATTGTCTTTACTAAAGAAGTTTCAGAAATATTAATTTATATGCAAGAGTAATTAATTTATCGAGGTTACCCTGGGAACAATGACAATAATAAAAAAGTGTCAACTTAGTACCAGTACAAGCTATAATCAAAAAGCATTGTTTTATTCCATGCCCATGTGCCCCCTTAAGAACCAGTACTGATTTGAAGATGGTGGGGACAGTTTTTGGAGAACTGGATGTCTTATCTTGCTCAGCAGAAACTATTGATTCTCCCTCCCCCATTCTTCTGGATATTGTGGATGGGGGAGAAAGGGATTTTATAACTGTTCATAAATAGAATTAATAATATTTTGAGGGTATTGGACAATCCAATTTCAATAACTAGAGGAAGGACCTCAGGTCCTTATCCCATTCCCCTGCCTGAAGATATGACTTTAAGTAACTCATCAGCTTTTCTTCCATACTCCAGTTTCTTTTTTGGAGAAAAGAAAACAACACTAATTAAATACCAATTTTTAAAGTAAATCAAATCCCAAAAAGTAATGAATTTATTTGATACATGATGGATATTTTTGAATATGTGGTCTGTGGGGCATTAACACAGACATAATAAATGTTACCATGGAGAAAACCAAATTATCTCCGAAAGCCTTCATTAGGTGGAAAGAAAAAAAAATCTCCTCTTATACTTGCAAAGAATCTTCTCTCTGAGATGATCCTCAGTCAGTTCAATATATTTTTTAAAAGCCATGCAAATACTTCAGCCCTTTCAAAGAAAGATACAGTCTTTTCAGGTGCTATGTTAAAACTATTTCTCTTCAATATAGCAGGCAGCAACGGCAACTGCCTCAGAACATTCCAGAGAGCCCAGTGCAGCAGGCAGGCTCTCAGACAGCTCATCTGAAGCCTCTAAGTTGAGTTCCAAGAGTGCTAAGGAAAGAAGAAATCGGAGGAAGAAAAGAAAACAGAAAGAGCAATCTGGTGGGGAAGAGAAAGATGAGGATGAATTCCATAAATCTGAATCTGAGGACAGCATCAGGAGGAAAGGTTTTCGCTTCTCCATTGAAGGGAACCGATTGACATATGAAAAGAGGTACTCTTCCCCACACCAGGTATGGCACTGCTGAGTTTACTGATGCACAGTTGAAAATTAAAACATGGGAGAGAGGGGGAGAATTAGAAAATGGACTCAGGAATTTTTATCAACTGAATCGACCACTGTTGTGTTATATTTAAACCTATCCCTTCTTCACATAGTTATGCAAAAATTTTACTCCACAGATATGTAAGTCTACAGCTTGGTGTAGTTAAGATAACACCAAGTTGACAGTCAGGAGAACTGGACTGTCATTCTGATACTGTCTGCTGATATTTGTCTATAACTAATGACATTTAATCTTTTTGATCCTCAGCACTTTTAAGAAAAAAAAAATGTGGAACTGAGGATAGTTGATCAGGAATGTCCTTAGGTTATTTTATGATTTTATGTTGTTTTTCCTCCTAACGTCTTTATAAGTCATCATGCATGCTTCTGAAAATATTTGTCATGGTACACTTGATCAAAAGGCACACGACTCTGAATTTCAGAAGTATGAACTTCAAGTTCCAACAATACAATGCCTTATAGGTGAAAAAGAAATAATAATTAAGTGATTTTAGAAAGGTGGACTAAAGTAAATCGTGAGGACTGTTGAAAGTTTTGGAAAGACAAGATCCATAAAAACCAAGGTGGCCTTGTTAAGGTCATGGTGCCAGTGTTCACTGAATGTTTACCACGTCCATTGCCATATTCTGAAGATGTTTCCCTTTGAACTTGAGAAATGGTGGTTCAGGGTGTGTGTGTTTCAATATGTTAAGGTTGCAATCTATCTCCTCATTCTTTAATCCCAAGGGCTAGAAACCTTCTTTTATCAAGGTAATTTAATTTAATGTGAATGCACATAAAATGAGAATGATAATCAAAAGGAATGAGCCATATTCTGTTATGAATGCTGAAATCTCCTTCTACCTAATCTTGCAAAATGAAATCACATTCAAAGGGCCATATTAATATGACTTTATTTGTTTGCTGTTTCAAACTTCTAGTCTTTGTTGAGCATCCGTGGCTCCCTATTTTCACCAAGGCGAAATAGCAGAACAAGCCTTTTCAGCTTTAGAGGGCGAGCAAAGGATGTGGGATCTGAGAACGACTTCGCAGATGATGAGCACAGCACCTTTGAGGATAACGAGAGTCGTAGAGATTCCTTGTTTGTGCCCCGACGACATGGAGAGAGACGCAACAGCAACCTGAGTCAGACCAGTAGGTCATCCCGGATGCTGGCAGTGTTTCCAGCGAATGGGAAGATGCACAGCACTGTGGATTGCAATGGTGTGGTTTCCTTGGTTGGTGGACCTTCAGTTCCTACATCGCCTGTTGGACAGCTTCTGCCAGAGGTGATAATAGATAAGCCAGCTACTGATGACAATGTAAGGAAGTTTTAATAGTTCAGGCATGGCTGGCCCATTATTGCTGCACCAGCCAGTGTTTCTACGGAACGGCAACCTTGAGAATGATTCCTGGTTGGTCACGCTGTGAATGCACCTGCATCTTGTAATATCTTAAATAGACTAACCAACTAAAACTTAAAACCTTAACAGTCTCCTGCACAAACCTGAATGCATTTACTTATTAAAAGTGCTAAGGATTAATTAGACACAATAATTACTTTCTCCAGTTGGAGGATTTGCTATATGCCCACACTGAATTTAGATAGAAGGACATTCTCTAAGTCTCTGGTATAAAAGTAAATGAATGATCCTATGTTTAAGTGTCAAGGGTGTATAATAAATCTTTCCAGTGGATTATTCAATATATCTCTGCTTTAGTTTAGATTTTCAAAAACACTGTGCTTAAGTAGATAGCTTGTTACCTTAATACTCCTAGTACTCATATTTTTCTTACTAAAAAATGCTGATATAGGTCTTCTCAAAATTAATCTAAATGAAGAGACACAAATACGTTATTAATACAGACAGATAAAATAATTGTCTGTGTACAAAGGTATGTTATGTGTTTGTGGATGTATACCCAGATGAGGAATTTTAAACAGATGCTGCCTCTTCTTAGACTGTTTACTCACTTGGAAATATATCAGCATGAGGAGGCATGACTAAGTCAGAATTAGATGACTTATTGCTTTGGTACCCTGGATGAAACTGTTGTCCATGCAGCATGTGTGTGTTCTTTTTAACATAGAGTTTGTGTTGTCAATGACCATCTACATCTTGTGTCCAGAAAATAAGATGGCAGCTAAGTGTGTTGCAATCATTGATCCTTCCTTAAAATTAAATAGCTACCTTCTCAAAAATCAAGTGCCTTGATCACTTGTAGGACTTTTAAGTTACTAGGTTTTTACTATTAGTTCAGAAATACGGGTAATAACTGTTAAATATATCTCTTAAGAGTTTTATCAACTATATTAAAATTATTTCATATTTTATAAAATTATGAAATCAGGAAGTTAAAATCTTGGTTTTTGCTGTATGATTAAATGGTTAACAGTTTGAACATTCCAGGCTAATGATACAATAAGTCAGAAATATCTGCCATCACCAATTGAATATGAAAGTGCATGATGCATGTGTTTCATGAAATTCACTGTGTCACCATTTGGTTGTTTGCTTGTCATATTGCTCAAATTAATTGTTTAATGCATTAGCATTTTCTTTACAGGGAACAACCACTGAAACTGAAATGAGAAAGAGAAGGTCAAGTTCTTTCCACGTTTCCATGGACTTTCTAGAAGATCCTTCCCAAAGGCAACGAGCAATGAGTATAGCCAGCATTCTAACAAATACAGTAGAAGGTTGGTAACAAATTCTATTTTCGTTTCAATTATTTTCACTAAACTTATATTGTCTCATTTCAAACAAATATATTTGTGAGTTGGGAATAGTGCATTCTAATGAAAAGACAGTAAGTCTAATTCAAGAGCTGTTATTTCTTTTATCTACTCAGACATTCTAGAAGCTTTAACAATTTATTTTAAACTCAGTGATATTGGGACTAAGAACGTTTTCCTAACTGTGTGGCAACTCTTTGAAAACGCAGAACAAAGCATTTCTGTTAGGGGTTTCTAATCTCATCAGTCATAGTGACCCTCTTTTTGTTCCATTAGTTTAAGACTTCAGCAGTACAGCCCTTTTCAGCTTCATCCTAAGTACTCTCAAGATTGTAGAGGAAGAGCAGGTCATTTTCACAAAATAAAAACAAGTTAAAAAGATGATTCTTGGGTCACATCAATCCCTATTCTAGCTCTCATAGTCTGAGGTTGACAATGTAGAGTCATTCACATAGGGTTGCACACACAATATCTACACCACCCTAAACCATGTTCCCATTGAGACGTCACGTGAAAGACCACTCATTTAACTTGAGGCCAAGCACTGAGCCACAATGTCAGTGCATAAGACAAAAAACTACCCATTGTTACCTGGGCTCTATGTGTGTGTCTGATGAAATATCTTTAGGAGGTTTAGAGTAAACTGTAATTTTTTTTAACAAGTACAAAAAAGGTTGTCTCTAACAAAAATGTGCTGATTACTGAAAATAAGTTTAGTGGATATGAAATAAATGTGTGTGTATAAAATATACCTTTTGGTGGTTCTTTTTTTTTTTCTTCTTAATCTAGAACTTGAAGAATCCAGGCAGAAATGCCCACCCTGTTGGTATAAATTTTCCAACATATTCTTAATCTGGGACTGTTCTCCATATTGGTTAAAAGTGAAACATGTTGTCAACCTGGTCGTGATGGACCCATTTGTTGACCTGGCTATCACCATCTGTATTGTCTTAAATACTCTTTTCATGGCCATGGAGCACTATCCAATGACAGACCATTTCAATAATGTGCTTACAGTAGGAAACTTGGTAAGCATATTGGAAGGTAAATGTGTTTAGTCTTCAAATTTTCTGCTTGAGAAACTGTTTACATTTAATTGTGTATAGCAGTCTTTCAAACACCCTTCATGCTTCCTGGCCCCCACGAAATCGCAATTATATTTAGCTGGCTACACTCTACTTCTTTGCCAAAAATACTGACCCTTAATGTGCTCACAAAAACTGAGAAAGGCATAGGCCTACAGCACTACTTGAAAAGTCAACAGCAATATTTATAACTTTCCAAGATCCAGAATTAGCTCATAGATTAAGAACATACTTTTTGAGATATTATTACAATTTCCCTTACTGTAGAAGACTAAAATAAAATTGTGGATCTCTTTTATCCTTAGTCACCATCATTGCAAGAAATAATTTAACAACTCAAAAATGTCTCCAGCTTTTCTTCTTCCAGGATCTAAGTAGTACATGTATTGTTTGTTTATCCATCTATTCTATATCAAAACCATGAACTATTGAAAACCTCCAGTACATTTTGTGTGTTATATGATTATGAAGGTCATTTTTGGTGAAGGTTGCCACTTAATTTTTTCTTTTTTTGCTTCAAAAACATAAATTATTAAAGTGTTTGCCAGTCAACTCAACTTAGGAATATTAGCTTTTATTTGCTGAAGGAAAAAGCTATCTAAAGTAATGTATGCATTTCCTGTAATATTTGGTTTCAAGTTTAGGATTTTTGATGGTAGAAAGCAAAAGCATCATGCATAACAACCTGCATTTTATTAGTTATATTTTTGAAGTTCTACTATTTATACTACGGAAGTAAATTTATTTTTTCATGTGTATAACAAAGAATGACAATAGTAATGCACCTAGTATAATAACAGAAAAGAATCTATAACTCTGATTTGAGGGAAATAGGAATAAGCTTATAGATAAATAAAAGTGCTCATGGGCAAAATGTTGTCAGTACTTGTGTTATATAAAGTCTAGAGAAAAAGGTAGTTTGGTATAATGGAAAGAGCACTGTTAAAAATAGACAACTTGGGCTGGGCACAGTGGCTCACACCTGTAATCCCAGCACTTTGGGAGGCCGAGGCAGATGGATCACGAGGTCAGGAAATCAAGACCATCCTGGCTAACACGGTGAAACCCCGTCTCTACTAAAAATACAAAAAATGAGCCGGGCCTGGTGGCGGGAGCCTGTAGTCCCAGCTACTCAGGAGGCTGAGGCCCGAGAATGGCGTGAACCCGGGAGGCGGAGCTTGCAGTGAGCCGAGATGTCACCACTGCACTCCAGCCTGGGCGACAGACTGACACTCCGTCTCAAAAAAAAAGATGACTTGTACTCAAATCCTAGTTTTGCCATTTTCTTGCTGTATGATATCAAGCAAGTCATTTCACCCATCTGAAGACCTTAGTTTCCTTATCTGTAAGGTAATAATTGTATATTATCTACTTAGCGATTCCACAAGGATAAAATTAAATAATGTATATGAGAATCTTTCATCAACTACAAATTGCCATACAAATTTAAGTTAGTAATAGAATCATTGTGGGAAAATAGCATAAGCATTATGTTCTAAGAGCAAATCTTATGTCATGTATGTTATTATCTGGTGGAATTAGATTAATTTTGTTTTGATCTTAGGTTTTCACTGGGATCTTTACAGCAGAAATGTTTCTGAAAATTATTGCCATGGATCCTTACTATTATTTCCAAGAAGGCTGGAATATCTTTGATGGTTTTATTGTGACGCTTAGCTTGGTAGAACTTGGACTCGCCAATGTGGAAGGATTATCTGTTCTCCGTTCATTTCGATTGGTAAAAAGAAAAAAAAAAAAAGCACCAAATTCAAAAACCTTTCTAACAATCAGGGTTCTTGCATAGCAATGTCATATTTTTTTTTTTTTGCCATACAACCATTAGCATTGTAAGTTTTTCTGTAACATTTGCATTGTCAAAAACTTTTCCTATGTGAAAAAAAAATTCTCAATTATTTACGAAAACCTTTATTTCAAAGAACATAGTTACATAAAGGTTAATGTATTACTCAGTTGCTATTTTCACTAAGTATTGCTTCTAGAGACTACTACAGTTAATATTTCTAGACCTAAGAAAATATTTTTAATGAAAATGTATCACCTTTTAATAGTAACTTGAAAATATATATAGCCCTTTGTAGCAGTGGATGAAAATCAGATGTAAGATGTGCATGCAGAAACTTTTTCTAATTCTGTCTCTGGAAAATATGCATCTTGCAAAAGTCAAAGGAGAGAAAGTCTGTAGGATTACTAAGCATGCCCATTATCCTTACACATATATCCTTACAAGTCAGGAAAATAATTGTAGAATCATAGGAAATATTCCAAGTTTTTCAATGCAGGTGCATGTAACTACATGAATACCCCTAAGGAGCATTAATGAATAATGAACATTTTTCTCTACTTATATCTGGGCTCAGTATGATGTTACTTTGCACACTATTGGCAAATTAATATGTTTCAGCAGAGATATTTCAGATTCAGATGTCAATATTATAATGTCTGGCCTTAGAACCACCTTTATAAAACAAATTAAGAACAGTTGGATTCCAAGTACTCATTAAAAATTCACTATAAGAGGCCTGGCTTGGTGGCTCATGCCTGTAATCCTAACACTTTGGGAGACTGAGGCAGTTGGATCACTTGAGGTCAGGAGTTCGAGACCAGCCTGGCCAACATGGTGAAACTCCGTCTCTACTATATATATATTTAACCAGGTGTGGTGGCACGTGCCTGTAGTCCCAGCTACTTGGGAGATTGGGGCAGGAGGATCGCCTTAACCTGGGAGGCAGAGGTTGCAGTGAGCCGAGATCACTCCTCTGCACTCCCGCCTGGGTGACAAAAGAAAAAAAAAAAAAAGGAAAGAAAAATAATTCACTGTCAGAGAAAATGATCTGCATGGTTAAAATATGGAAAATCCAGCTTTTCCTAGGGAGTCTAAAAATTAGCCATGAGCCTGAGAGGGTTAGGGCAGATCAGATATTGTAAGATATTGAATTCTAATTACCATTTCTAGGTAAAGCTCAATACATATAATGCTTTTAAGAATCATACAAATATATATTAATCTTTCATTTTCCAGCTGCGAGTTTTCAAGTTGGCAAAATCTTGGCCAACGTTAAATATGCTAATAAAGATCATCGGCAATTCCGTGGGGGCTCTGGGAAATTTAACCCTTGTCTTGGCCATCATCGTCTTCATTTTTGCCGTGGTCGGCATGCAGCTCTTTGGTAAAAGCTACAAAGACTGTGTCTGCAAGATCGCCAGTGATTGCCAACTCCCACGCTGGCACATGAATGACTTCTTCCACTCCTTCCTGATCGTGTTCCGCGTGCTGTGTGGGGAGTGGATAGAGACCATGTGGGACTGTATGGAGGTTGCTGGTCAAGCCATGTGCCTTACTGTCTTTATGATGGTCATGGTGATTGGAAATCTAGTGGTATGTACCCATTTAAGATATGCATTTCGGAAATACATTGAGTATAATATAATGGTGACTGTTCTGTCAAAAAGAAAAACTATGATTATTAGTTTAAAAGTCCATTACCTTGGATATATTATCACTTTAACAACACAGCAATATAGCAGTGCCCCTGCATTTTTTATACCAAATTCTATTTTGTCAGTCACTTCATCATTTTTTTTATGTGAATTACAATACAGTATCATATTGAAGACGAGCCTAAAAGGATGTGCTGGGACCATTTTATAAATTCAGAGCCAAGGAAGAGAGAAGTCTAAAAAAAGTAGAGAGAGAAAGTGCAAAATTACCATCCAGACTAGGACTAAAAAGTGGTGTCTTTAAGAGTTCGTAATGCTTGGCCGGGCGCGGTGGCTCACGCTTGTAATCCCAGCACTTTGGGAGGCCGAGGCGGGCGGATCACGAGGTCAGGAGATCGAGACCACGGTGAAACCCCGTCTCTACTAAAAATACAAAAAATTAGCCGGGCGTGGTGGCGGGCGCCTGTAGTCCCAGCTACTCGGAGAGGCTGAGGCAGGAGAATGGCGTGAACCCGGGAGGCGGAGCTTGCAGTGAGCCGAGATCGCGCCACTGCACTCCAGCCTGGGTGACAGAGCGAGACTCCGTCTCAAAAAAAAAGAGTTCGTAATGCTTGTGCCATTTCTTTGCCCCACTGTAGCATATGATATTCAATCACTCTATGTCATACGGCAGATGCACTAGCCAACCTAAGTTCATCAGTTCTCGAATGGCTAATGATGCCCGAGATTACCCTAATGGAGTAACTGATCAATCTTTATCTCTCTTAAATTTGGAGTGTTACTGTTTATAGTACAGAAATATATAAAATATTCTAAAGGTATGTACATTCATGTGCCAGACTCATGGAAATATGAGAGATTATTCATAAACAGCTCTACTTAGTCAACAATGAAGTATGAAAAATATAATAGATTAAGAAAATAAGTGTCAATGCCTATGTTAAGCTCCTAATCTTCATTCTGAGTCGTAATGGTTATTTTTCAATTGACATCCAATTTAACATATTTGTTTATCAAAAAATTATAGAATGCATTTAAATGCATACTTGGAAACATTAGTGATTTTTAAGAATTCTCATATAGTACATATATAAATCTGTTTTCTTTTACTCATACAATTTTAGAGTTAACAAAACCTTAGATTAGCTCATTCAATTTCACTTTACGAATGGGAGAACTTGAGAGCAATAGAAATCATGTCTTTGTCCAAGGATGTACTATTGAGCCAGTCACAAATTCAGATCACCCATCTTCTAATCACTATGCTGTGGTGTTACCTTCTCATCAAGTCTTAGAACTTAGAGTTTTTTCCACACTTAAAAGAATAAGTGATTGTAATCTGCTCTTCCCTACATCAGTGTAAAATTATAATCATGTTTTTGTTGTTTTTAAGGTCCTGAATCTCTTTCTGGCCTTGCTTCTGAGCTCATTTAGTGCAGACAACCTTGCAGCCACTGATGATGATAATGAAATGAATAATCTCCAAATTGCTGTGGATAGGATGCACAAAGGAGTAGCTTATGTGAAAAGAAAAATATATGAATTTATTCAACAGTCCTTCATTAGGAAACAAAAGATTTTAGATGAAATTAAACCACTTGATGATCTAAACAACAAGAAAGACAGTTGTATGTCCAATCATACAACAGAAATTGGGAAAGATCTTGACTATCTTAAAGATGTAAATGGAACTACAAGTGGTATAGGAACTGGCAGCAGTGTTGAAAAGTACATTATTGATGAAAGTGATTACATGTCATTCATAAACAATCCCAGTCTTACTGTGACTGTACCAATTGCTGTAGGAGAATCTGACTTTGAAAATTTAAACACGGAAGACTTTAGTAGTGAATCGGATCTAGAAGAAAGCAAAGAGGTAAGATTCTATAGGTGTGGGAAGGTATGAATACATACACATATATACATATACACACATACAGATGATCCTCAGCTTAATGATGTTTTGACTTAAGTTTTTTCTTTACTTTATGATAATACAAAAGCAATAGCCATTCACTAGAAACCATGCTTTAAATTTTGAATTTTGATCTTTTCCCAGGCTAGCAATTTGTGGTACAATATACTCTCATTATGCTGAGCAGGGGCAGCAAGCTGCAGCTCCCAGTCAACCACGTGATTACAAGGATAAACAATCAATATTTACCATACAGTGTACCGTATTCAGGAAATTACCTGAGTTATCCAACAGTTTATTATAAATTATGCTTTCCTTTAAATGATTTTGCCCAACTGTAGGCTAATCTAAATGTCCTGAGCATGTTTAAAGTAGACTAGGGTAAGCTATAAAGTTTGGTAATTAGGTGCATTAAATAAGTTTTGATGTACAATATTTTCAACTCACAATGAGTTTATCAGGAGCTAACCTCATTGTAAGTTGAGGAACATTTACAATACATGCATTATATTGCCTGTATTTATTATTATATTTTTTCCATATAGATTTTTTGACATCATGTAAAATTTTATTTCACTGAGAAACAAAAGATTTAACTCAAGGAAATGATTGATAAATTAAAGGGTAATATAGTATACGTGTGAGTTTTCTCATCCTTAGTAATGGATATTTGTTAGATGAACGAATGAACAATCCAACAAATAGACAAACATCAGATTTAATCCTTAAAATAACCTGGAAAGAAATGTGTTATTATGTTAACTTTTCAGATAAGAAATTTAGCTTAGGGAGCATTAGGTCACATAACTAGTGAGGGGAGTGCCAAGAGTTTAACTTAGAGCCCTTGTTTACAAGTTCTGTTTATTGTTTTTTGCATCACATTGGCTCATGTACGTTGAAGAGAATTTAACAACAAGAAATATTCTTGTAGCTCCTTCAACTAAAATTACACTGCCCTATGTATTAGCCATAACACTATGCCGTAACTGGGTGGCTTAAACAACCAAAATTTATTTTCTTACAGTCCAGAAACTGGAAAGTCCAAGATCAAGATACCAGCAGAGTCAATGTCTAGTGAGGGCTCACTCCTTGGGTTGCAGACAGCCACCTCCTTGCTGCGTCCTCACATGGCCTGTCCTCAGTGCATGTACATAGAAAGAGAGAGAACCCTTGTGTCTATTCTTCTTCTTATAAGTGCACCAGCCCTATCAGAATAAAGTCCAACCTGTATGACCTCATTTAACCTTTATCACCACCACCTTACAGGCCCTATCCCCAAATACAGTCATATTGAGGGTTAGAGCTTCAGCATATGAATTTTGTGGAGACAAAACTTAATCCATAGCAACCTATATTAAAATATTAAGTTAAAAGTCTAATGGATATATAAGATAATTAACAAGGAGTCTAGGACAAAGCACCTTTACTTCCCGTTTAGTGTTTGGAAATCTCAAAAACAGCAGGGTGCCCATGTTTTAGGCTGTATAGTCTAAATATTTTAAAAGATTGAATACATTAAAGACATTTTATTAGAGATATAATTCTATTAGATATCATCATGTCCATTGCATTTTGATAGTTGTCCATGGAAGATACCACAGGTATGTGACATTCTTTTGATTTAGTGACTATATCCCTTAAAAGACACTTCAAGTATTTATAATGAGTCTCTGAATAATCTAGGTCATCCTCCACTTTAGGAGTAGGGGGCTAATATTGGAGCTGGAAGCAGCCGCCTTGACCCTAGCATTAGAGCTGCTTAGTTAATTCAGGTTTGTTTGATGAGAGAAGGGAAAGAAATATAGTGCAGAGATGCAATAGTAGATAGATCCTGTCACATTTCCATGTCTATGGAAATACATTCAGGACAAAAAAAAGATAATAGACTGTTTTTATCAAATATTGTGGACTTTTTTACAGAAATTTTAATTTGGATATTATGTCAGTTCAGACTTTGTTTATTTGAGTTTTCCTAAGGAATCAGATGAAGGCCAATTTTTTGAAAAATTGTTGTCTTTATATTTATAAAATTGATTCTGAACTTCTGTTAAAATAAATTTAGTAATAGCCTAGTCTAGCTTCCTTTGTCTTGAATCTTTAGACCTACATTTAGTATTTGATGAGGACTAATGGCTACCATATGCTATCTGTTATATTAAAAAGGAAAAAGACTCTTTTATTACAAAGACCATCCATAAGATATATATTTTCTGTAAAAATTTGACATGATTCATACTCTTATTGTTTTTGTATATTGATCAAGGCTAAAAGAAACACTAACCTTTTTATAAAGCAACTATCCACTGAAGCACTAGAGGTAGTTCTGTTTCTTTCTACTTTGTGGTATTTTATATCTTGGAACATTACATTAATTGAAATTTTAAATGTTAGGATAATAGAAACTTTAGAGATAATTTAATGCGGTGCTTCTCAAATTGTGAGTCATAGTTTATTTAGACTTGAGAAATCCCTTTAATAGGCCAGTTTTTTTTTTGTTTTTTTTTTTTTTTGTTTTTTGTTTTTTAATGAAATAGAGATCTGCCCACCTCAGCCTCCCAAAGTGCTGGGATTACAGGTGTGAGCTACTGCACCCGGCCAATGAAATAGAATAGAATAACGTTAGACCACATTTCATGTCAGAGGGAGAAGTCCTGGTAAATGAAGCTTTTGCCACCTGTGCTGAACTTTAATGTGTTGCTTGTCTAATTAGAATGCATCCACTTGGTTCATGGGCATAGTGTCTGAAGTTCAGGAGTTCTTAAGCTTCAGAAAGACTGTTTCAGCTTTTTGAAGGTAGTGGTAATCAAGCCTTCCCAACCCTAGGCAGAACAGATTCTTTTTTGGTTCCCAGAGATATAAGGCATAGAGCATAGTAATAAATAATGCATCTTCTTGACTCATGCATCTTACAAAGTACTATTATATTTTAGGATAGCTACTTATATGCGTGCATGTCTCACCTTTTATGTGGTGACCTACTTAAACATGTTTGGTACAAAGTAGACTCTCAGATCAAACTTTTCCAGCTCATTCAACTCTTCTTAATAAAACCATTTTGAAGGGCTCTCATAAATACTTTCTCTGATTAGAGCATACTTGTGATTGTCATTTTAATTCCAATTATTTTGGACCAATTTTTTCTCGATTCAAGAGTCACTTGAGTTAGATTTTGTTGTTTTTGTTTTTGTTAGCCATGTTACCTTGTCACTTTATACCAGACTTCTAAGAAAGTAATAATCTCTCATCTTTTCCGCATGAATTGCTGTTGAAATGCAGTTGTATCTCATCCAGATGTAATTTTGAAATTAAATACTGAAACTTCTATTTATCCCCTAATGATACATTTCAATTTCTTTTATTCATTTTTGAATCTGGCTTTCTTTTTATATTCTTTTACAGATTGCCATATTGTATCAAATTTCCTGGCACTTTTACTTCACAGTTCCTTTCTTCTTGGTCAGAAATAAACCCACACAATATTGTTTGCCCTCATTGCTTCATCAGTCTCATACTGTATTCTGTTCATCAAAGTAAGGCACAAATTATGCGATATTATGCTTTTAGAGGAATTAAGCTGACAGCAGATGCCCCAATAGATGAAGAGTCTTTGTTCTACATTAGGAATGCTGCCTGTAGTATATTAATCTCATCATTTTGGTTCTTTTTGTTTTAGCCTTTATTCTTCTTGCCTATTTTCATTTATTTATCAGTTATCATATGCCAGGGAGACTAGATAATGGAGTATACTAATAAGCTATAAGTAATGATTTTCTCTCTCTCTCTCTCTCCTCTCTCTATCTCTCTCTCTTTGTGTGTGTGTGTGTGTGTATTTACAGTTGGACCCTGACTTACAATGGTTTGTCTTAATGATTCGACTTTATAATGGGTTTATCATGAGTTAGCTCCATCGTAAGTTGAGGAGCATCTGTGTGTGTGTGTGTGTATGTGTGTGTGTGTGTGTGTGTGACTTTCAACCTTTAAGTATGAATTTTCATATTGAGACATATGTTACTGATGCAAAAATGTTACCTTTCATGGCCTCTATTAGACTAGTTTCATTTGAACATGTTATTGTTTCCACTCCTGAATTCCACTAATGACTTACCTACAATGCATCATTATAATACCTCCAAAATTATATTAATGCCTTGTGTTAAAATTACAAGTGCCCACTGTTTATTATTCATACACTAAATATTTGTTTTAGACATGTGAAGCCACAGTTATAAAGTTGGTAAATGGTTATACTCTGGAGCCAGATACTGGGTTATATAATTTCATTTTAGCCACTTACTGTGTGACTTTACCTATCTAATAATCAGTTTCCTCATCTCAAAAATGTGCATAATGTTACTGACTGCATTTTTGGGGCAGAGTATTAAATGAGATAATAAATGTGAAGTACTTAGCACAGTGCCTAATATAGAATATTTGATGTCATCATTATTATTATTACCAGTTGCATTCCACACCGTTCCAGTAAGTTTTCTTACAAGAATTACTCCTGGTAACATATTCCACTATTTGTCTTTTTTTGCTGTTTGCCTTTTGCCCTCTGTAATAAATTGTTTTGTAAGTTTATCTGGAGATGGTGATACATTTTATGTTTTCTGTTTATTTTTAAATTGTTTTGATTACATTCTTGATATGGTAAGCTCCTTAAAATATTTAAGAAAATTACTTTTCTAAGGGGCATACCAATCAGGAAATACAAACATGCAAAAACCTAAAGACAGGAAGCAAGAGGATATATTTGGAGACAATTAGTAGTTTGGAATTCCTGGGGCGTAAATCACAGGAGCTGAGGATGAGATGTAGGTAAGGAGTCTTGGTTTCCAGGAAGCAAGAATAGACTGGTATGAAGAAATGTGGTGAGCTGGAACCTCATATTTATTTTGCCTCTTACATCTGTGGTGAACTCACACCTAACTATCCTCCATTCCAGAGCAAACTAAGGGCTGTTTTTTCTACACCTTCCTCCTATTGGTCTCCAAACGAAGAAAGAGAATAGCATGAGTCACATTTCATCCTCTCTTTAAGTCCTAAGAGACTTCAACCTTCAAAGTACATTCAAGTAATTTGAGGAATTGTTTTTTAAAACCTCAAAAAATTTCTTGACTCATGCCATAGTAGGAATAATGATAAGCTAGAAACATGAATTTTTATTGAACATTAATAATAAAGAATGGTGACTTGGACAGATCTGAGAGAGCTTTGAAGGCTGGACAAAACTGCCAAGACTATGCAAAAGACAACACAAAATCTTACCTCCCCAAATAGAAAGTAAATTTATTTTGGTTTTGGATAGTATTTTACAACATTTCTATCCTCTGAAGCACCTACCACAATGCTGGGTGCATAACAGTTGCCCAGTAATTTTTTGAGTTTTGGTTGATTTATATGGATACTAGATTAAGAGCTTATAAGCCTTAACTCTACTATGAGCAAATCACTAAATCTATATTACCCCGTTTCCTAATTTATTAAATGAGATATCTGCCCTATGATGCTTATAGAAATGTTATGAAGATCTAAAAGCTATTTGGAAGTTAAAAATGTTCAAAAGTGTAAGATGATGTCAAGAAAATTACTACTGTAACTGCATTTAAATAAAAATTTTAAACAAATTGAGTTATTAAAGTTATACCTTTTGGGAACAAAAAAAGGCACATTACTAAAGTAATTATAAAAGAAATACACTTGTTTTTGCAATGAGTGAGCTCTAGAATAATGAGTAAAAATGTCAGTTAGGTCCTTGTAATTCAGGTTATGTTAATAACAGCTATTGTTTAAATGTTCGCCATGGACAAAGTACTATTGGAGGGCATATATTGTCTCATTCAGTCTTTATGCCGTAAGACACACTGTTATTCCAGCCTTAAGATGAGAAAAATAAACATATTTTGAACAAAGGAAAACTTGCCAAAGTTACACAAATAGTAAGTGGTTGGTCCTGGACTAGAATCCAGGCAGTCTGCTCCATAGTCATGCTCTTAACCACTACACTAAATCTTAATAGTGTCTGAAAATGTACTTTCTTTGGCATAGTTCTGAAATAAATAATACTATTTGTTGAAGAATTAGGTACAGGTGTCAACTACAGATTTGGTGTTAACTTCCAATCACTGCACATTGGGCATAGGTTAACAGCATAGTCTGGAGTGTTTCGGAGTCCTCCTGCTTAGTCCTGAGAGGTCCTGTTCCTCTGGTACTGGCCTGCACTTCAGGCTGATCTGCTTCTGCATCCCACACTGACCTGTGGTGGTCTCATTCTACTTAGAGAGCACTTAGTCTCCCAGAGTGTGATAGTTGTGCTTAAGGAGCATCCCCTTCTGAGTTAAAAGCTGCTGGAGGAGTCTTCCAAATCATTAGGAAGAACTTCTATGATGCATCATTAGCTTATGAGGTCTTTGAGAACAGGAAAAACGCTAACCCTGTCTTCCCTTAAGTCCACAGCACATACAACGTATTTATTAAATGAATGAATAAATAGGTGATGGGCAGTTACTTCTAGATTTCCATTTTTTCCCAAATGTATCACTGATATATATGCATTTTAAATATACTTGTTGCTTTGCTGGTATTTTTCCATTTAATACTTTTACCTTACGTTATATGGGTTAAGGAACATACGACAATCTCCAACCTAAGCACATAGTCTCTAAGAGATGGCAACTACTCTCTGTGAAGAGTACTATCCGTAGAACCCAAGAGTACTATCTCCATTACTTCTAATTGATCACTAGGGATTGCCAAAGCTACCTATCTTTGTCCACCTCTCTGCATCCCCAAGGCCTTTACCCAGTGTCAGACCTCCAGCATCTTCCAGTTTTACTGCTACAGCATCCAAACGGGTCTCCTCTCACTAGTGTAGTCTTGACAAAACAATAGATGGTCTTTCTAAAATGCAAATCCCGTAACAGTTCTGTCCTCTCTAACCTTTCAGGAGTTGCCCATTGCTCACAGTATGGAGTCTATACTACTTAACATGGCTACAAGTCCCTGCAAAACTGACCACCGCTGACTCCTTCAGTATCATGGAACAGTACACCTCACACCTCCCCACCCAGCTATACTAATCTTTCATTCAATGGAATTCCCTATGCTTTATCAGTTCTCAGCTTTATACCTTTTCTCTCTGACAGGAATACTCTTACTCCATCCTGCTTCACCTGACTCATCCTCACCCACCACATCCTTCTTGTCCCAAATGTCACTTTATTCTACCCTGTCCTTCCTAGACTGAGCTAGGTGGTGTTCTCAATATGCTCTATACTACTCCTATCAGAGTGTGTGGCAATTGCTTCTCTGTATCTTCTATCTGATTGTGAACCGACGAGGGCAGATACTGAGTCTATTATGTTCACTATTTTATTTTTCAAGTCCTAGTTTTGATGCCTGGCACATTTTTGGTAGTCAAAAAGTTCAAATATCAATAATTACACCTATTACAAACAATACAATACTGTGATGGAAATTGTTACTACTTATCAAATAAGCATACGCCAAACGTTATTCATGTGTTATCTTGTTCAGTCCTTATAACAAGATGTGAAGTAAGAACTATTTTACAAATTAGAAACCTAAAGCCTAAGGAGGTTGGGATAATTGGTTAAAGTCCATAAAACCAGTGATTGTGATTCAAACTCAAGTTTCTCTGATCCTCAGAACAGCAGTACTTTCAACTCTTTCATTATATAGATACATAGTTTATTTGCCCAGTAGACACTTATTAAGTATGTTATAATTTAACATTAAAAATCAATGTCAAAATAACATTATAGAAACTCTGTGCTCAATTTGGCAAAATGAATTTAACAATGAAAATTACTCATTTGATTTGCATTTTGGTTTCTAGCTTGGGGATCATAAATGCAATTTTTCAGAATTTTTTTGTCTTCTTTCCAATTTTTTTGTATTACCATGATTTTCTATTGACTCAATATGTCTGAAATATGTTGCTTTTGTTCCCTTATATTTAATTATTGATACAAAAGTTTATATGTGACATATCGAAAGCAAAAGTCAGAGTAGTGTATTAGAGCCGTATTCCTCCACCTTCACTTTTATACTGGGCAAGTGTTTGACTAAGGAATAGAAACAATTGACATTTTTTGTAAATATGAATAATCACTGAAGATTGTCCTTTCAACATATAGCTTGATGAAGAAATCAGCTGGGAATAATGTGGGAATTAATGAGTTAATATTTGAGTTTTCTAGCTGTCCTGTGGAAATGCTGAGTCTCATTACAGTGTCTCTTCCACTGATATTATATTGTTCCTTTGTTGAGAGTCTTTAATAGAGGTCATTTTAATTTTTAATATGCATGGTGTACAATAGAAATATTTACTAGTGCACAATGTACACAATGAAGTATTAATACTAATATTTCTGAGGTTGTAGAGAACCTCATTTTAGCATGACTTAGGAGATATATATGTCACAATAGGAAAGTACCCAGCATTAAAATAGTACCTGTCCAGCTTTAAAAATAAGCACTTTGGGTAATATTCTTTATATGTTACATTTAAATATATATATGTATGTTAAATATATATATTAAATATATATGTGTCCACAAATATATACATATACAAATATATAGACATCGCATGACCACATATTAAGTATGCTTTTGACCCTTAAATTCCAGATTTATTTATATTACTTATTATAATTTGAACTCCTACTAAACTCTATAAATAAGCTCCTTATAACAAACCAAGTTTAAAAATAAAAGCATAAACATTGTAGGATCAAGTCAGAGAACAAGAAAAAAAGCATTTAATCACTCACTCTCAGAGAATATTGAAGAAAGTTTTCTTTGCCTTGCTTTGTTTTGCCTTACCCTCTAGGTCAAAATCATTTGCTATAGTAAAGAGCATTTTTAAAAAACAAGAAATTTGCATAAATCCACTGAGGAGGAAAAATGCTCTTACCATCAGGGTTGTAGTTATTAAGTGGTTATTGAATGCCCTGGTGTACAAGGCAAAGTGGATGCTTCATATACAACGTGGTCTCTGCATTCTGTCAGCTCACATATTAAGTCAGCCTGCCAAAAATATAAGGATGATACAAGTCAGTGTATAAGTGTATAATTTAGCTCTTAAGATTCATGTGTGAAAATATACATATTCTCAAATGAACTAGCCTATTTAGAAATTGGTAAAATTTAAGGTTGATTCATGGTTTAATAAATATTAAAATGGATTTTAAGAAATATTCCGGGAGGCCGAGGTGGGCGGATCATGAGGTCAGGAGATCGAGACCACCCTGGCTAACATGGTGAAACACCATCTCTACTAAAAATACAAAAAATTAGCCAGGTGTGGTGGTGGGCGCCTGTAGTCCCAGCTACTTGGGAGGCTGAGGCAGGAGAATGACGTGAACCCAGGAGGCGGAGCTTGCAGTGAGCCGAGATCACGCCACTGCACTCCAGCCTGAGCGACAGAGCAAGACTCCGTCTCAAAAAAAAAAAAAAGAAAGAAATATTCCATTAATCTCTAAAACAGTGAGAACAAATTGCTTTATTAGTGAATAGCAAATTTCAAAATGAAATTAAATTTCAATCTAAGAACAAAAAAGGAAAAATTAATTGGCCTTACTGATTTTTAAATCTATAAAAATACTTATTTGAGAATATTTTAGTTTTGGCGCTATCGAATTTCTTTAGTATTTTATCTGAATTCGTATTTCATGTGCTAACATAGAGGTGGACTTTTCCTACACATCTGAAGAGGAGCCTTTCCTTCCCTTTTTGAGTATTTAATAATAGTGTTATTATCCCAATCAAATAAAGAATTGGACCACTTCATCTTTTATCTCAACCATTATAAGAATATATTGATGCAAATATACTGGTTATGAAGGTTTTAATACAACTTTTTTAGCCTATGGTAAAATATTTTTAAAAATAGATGACAACATTTAGAATTTGGATAATATTAATAGCAAAAGTAAATATATTATGACTGTATATTATCTCAAAAAACATATTTATAGAAAATTTTTATTTTCAAGGGTTCATGGAATATTTCTATAAAAGTAACCATACACTGGAGTTCAAAGTAAAGATCAATAAATTTAAAACAGCTGGCATATAGGGTTATCCAGTCACAATGCAGTTAAGCCTGAAATTAATAATAAATTGATAGAAAGAATTCCAACCATTTGAAAATTAAGAAATTTCCTCCTAAACAAATATTGAATAGAAGAGTAATAAAATACCTAAATAGCCATTTCAAAAATAAGAGCATTTTATGTCAAAATTTGTGGAAGAAGACCAAGTAGTCATTAATAAGTCTTAATATTACCAATATGATTAAGAAGGGATGAAAGAACCTAACAAATATCTTTGAGAAATTAGAAAAGGAACAAAAAAGGAAGAAGATATACATAAAGAGAAAAAATAGTGAATTATCAATATAGCAGACAATATTGGTATAACAGGTTATGGTTCTTAGGGAAAAAAAATCAGTAAGACACACAAACTTTGGTGTATCAGGCAGAATTCTAAGATGATCTCAGTGACACTTGCCCTTGTATAATCCCCACTCCATGAGTGTGGTTGGAACCTGTGGATACAGTATCACCCTTTAATTACATTACATTTATGACAAAAGGGGGATGATGCTGGGTGGGCCTGACCTAATCAGGCAAACTCTTTAAATGCACAGTGATTTCTCCTGCTATCACATAGAGGAAGCTGAAAAGATATGCTTTGCCTGGCCCAGAAAAAAGCAAACACCCATATTGTAAACTGCATACAGCAGCCATGTGGCCAGGGACTGTGGGTGGCCTCTAGTTGCTGAGAGTGGTTCTGGGCCATGAGCTGGCAGGAAAGTAGGAAGCCCAGTCTTATAATTATGAGAAATGAACTCTGCCAATGACAGTAAACTTGGAAGAAGATCCTGAGCCCTGGAAAAGAACTGGATTTCCAGCCAACACCTTGACATCATCCCAATGAGACCCTGAGCAGAGAATCCAACTAGGCATTGCCAGACTCCCGACCTACAGAAACTGTGAGTTGGTGAATGTATATTATTTTAAGACACTGGGTGCATGCTCATTTGTTACACAGACATAGAAAACAAATACATTTGGCAAATAATCCTTGTTAGGAAAACTCAAATGATTTTCTACGTATAAAGAGCAATTGCAATCAAATAAGAACACTAATACTCCAATAGAAACATAGGCAAAAGACCAGGCACTGTGGCTCACTCCTGTAGTCACAGCACTTTGGAAGGCCAAGGTGGGTGAATTGCTTGAGCTCCAGAGTTCAAGACCAGCCTGAGGATCAGATGCTGTCTCTACAAAAAATACAAAAATTAGCCGGGTGTGGTGGCACGCACCTGTAGTCCCAGTTACTTGGGAGGCTGAGGCAGAATTGCTTGAACCTGGGAGGTAGAGGCTGCAGTGAGCTGTGACTGCATCACTGCACTCCAGCCTGGGTGACAGAACGAGACCTGTCTCAAATAAACGAACAATAGTCCAAAGAGACAAGTCATAAAAAATAAAACTGGAAGACAAATCTTAAGAAATATTACTCCTAATTGTTATCAAATAAGTTAATATCAAAACAATGGTAGTGTAATTTCTACTTTTCAATTTGGCCAACAAAGAAGAAGAAACCAAAGCAACACATGAAAAGGAAAACAAAACAAAAACTCAGGTAAATAATGTATTATGCTGATGAAGGAGATCCATGAGACAGATACTTAGCACAAATCTCAGAACATGGTACCTTTCAATAACTGTTTAGTAATGGAATATTTCATATACAGCTAATAGCGAAATTAAAAGCCCAGCTATATGTGGATGGTTTCTTTGTCCCTAAGGTGGGAATAGCTATTTGCTTCTCCTTGGTCAGAGATGATCACAGGATTTTTCTTTTTATTTATTTGTTTGTTTATTTGTCTGTTTTTTGAGACAGGGCCTCACTCTGTCATCCACACTGGAGTGCAGTGGCGCAACCACAGCGCACTGCGGCCTCAGCCTCCTGGGCTCAAGCCATCCTCCCACCTCAGCCTCCGAAGTAGCATGCACCACCACATCCAGCTATTTAAAAAAATTTTTGGCCAGGCGCAGTGTCTCATGCTGTAATCCCAGCACTTTGGGAGGCCGAGGTAGGTGGATCACCTGAGGTCAGGAGTTCGAGACCAGCCTGGCCAACATGATGAAACCCTGTCTCTACTAAAAATATAAATAATTAGCCAGGCATGGTGGCGGGCACCTGTAATCCCAGCTACTTGGGAGGCTGAGGCAGGGGAATCGCTTGAGCCCGGGAGGCAGAGGTCGCAGTGAGCTGAGATTGTGCCACTGCACTCCAGCCTGGGCAACAAGAGCAAAACTCCGTATCAAAAAAAAAAAAAAAACCACCATTTTTTTTTTTTTTTTTTTTTTAGTAGGGACAGCAGGATCTCACTATGTTGACCAGGCTGATCACAGGACTTTTTTAGCCACAGTCCCAGCATGTTACCCAGACTGTGCAGGCGCAGCAGCCATACCCACTCTGAACTTCCTCATCCTTTTCTCCTCCTGAGTCCAGATCTGCTCCCTCATCACCTTCTTATCAGTCCTCACTTCACATCTCTCTTGGATTTAAGACTGTCCAAATGTATCATTTCAAATTCTGAAACACTACAAAGTCATAGAAAATTAAAGCTGGAACTTTAAAGGTCATCTCTTCATTTTACATATTAAAAAAATGGGCTAAAGGAAGAATTATTTGAGCAAAGCCACACAGAAAGTGAGAGGTCAAACCAGGTCTGGGTTTCTTTCCGGTTTATTATTGGTGGCTTTCTTTCCACTACTGTGGGCTGGGCCAGGAGAAGGGTGAAAAAATAAGGTTGTTGGCTCCACTGGAGGCCATAAGTTGTTTTAAAAGTTCTTGGAATAGTCAGTTCAGAAATGGTGAGTGACAGATGTGGTTTGGCTGTATAAAGTAATTTATATCATCTACTTACTCCATATATGGATCATTTTACCACATGATAATATATGCACATATTCTGCATATATGCAAATGAAATGACCAACATGCATACTTATTGTAATGAGGTATAGTTATAAAATATTCATAGAGGCACCATGTTGAATTTAAAAAGAGCTTTAAAGTTGAGAGTTTTGCATCCTAGTTTGTTTTTTTTTTAACCTATTGTGTGTTTTTTGCCAAATCAATTATACTATGCAGGTCTACTTTACCAATCTGAATATTGTAGTTTTCTGATGTCATGTTCAATTCCAACCCCTCTCAGCTTCTAGTAAAAAATCTGAGTATAATTTGTCAAGTTTTCCTGATTGGTAGTATATGTTTTCATGTAGCAAAGCTTTCACATTTTGCTGCTTCTGTAAGCGTGGTTGTTGGTACTTAGCATTAAAAAGTCAGAACTACTAATTATTTATTTCTTGGAGAAAAAAGAAAACATTGTAACTTTTCTAAAATGATTCAGTGTGACATGATCACCAGAGTGACATCCCATTACTTTTGCCACATTGTATGGGCTAGATGCAAGTCACACGTCCTGCCCATGCATAAGGGCAGGGGATTATACAACGGCATGACAGCAGTGGCCAGAAATTTTGGAGACCATCTTAGAATTCTGCTTACTACAGACTGTCATGAAGAAAGCATGTTTGCAGACATAAAGAAGAGATTCTTACATGTCGTTCAACATACTGTCAATTCTTCTTCAAGTTTATAGATTAAACCCCTGAAATAACTTTTTTAAATACCCACAAAGATACTGTCTCTTCACTTGGTATAACCCCGCCCCCCACCCAGTTACTAGTGGTGTTGGTGACAAATTCTAAACTTTAAGAGCGTTTTTAAAATAATGGCTCTTTGCATTAGCTTAGTGCCAAGTTGTTTCATCTGAAATTGCTAAATCTTGAAGATTTTTTTCATTTTATCATGTTTTTTCCACTGAAATTCATGATACTAAATTCCACATAATTTCCCCTATATTCACCACACATATTTTTTCTTTCATTTAATATCTTCTTTTTAAATTTGGGCATGCATTTCCCCAAACTTTGATTCAATTATGGTTTTCCAATACATTTTAAAATTTTTTAAATTTTCATTTATGTATTTATTTATTTTAGAAATGGGATCCAGCTTTAATGCTGAAATTGTTCCCAAACTTGTAAGTTCAAGCAATTCTCCTGCCTCAGCCTCTCAAGTAGCTGGGACTATAGGGAGTTTTCCAATCTTTTAAATAATATTTTAATCAAATTTTTTCATGTATCATGCATAAATTAGATGAAAGTGGAACTTCCCTGCTTGAATTAAAGCCTTCAGCCACTTAAGGCTGGAGTGAGATCTCTGCAGAATATTGGCTGGAAACACCTCTTCTGTAATATTAGTAGGACAGATGCCTTTCATTGCAACATACATACTGAATATTGGTATAATTATTGATTGAAATTTAGTTGTACAATTTATCATCTGCAGATGATACTTTCTCAAGTTCTAAAGTACATTAAAGACTAAGCATATAGCATTTTAGAAATAATTTATACAAATTATGTGTTTAAGCTTAATGCCTTTCTTGTTTTTATAAACTTAATATCATCTTTGAGAAGGTCTGGGTGACTTTTATATTAATGTTTTTATTTATTTTAATCATTGACTATGTAAAAGGTTTACTATTTGTTTAATTTAATTTTAATTTCTGTATTGTATTCCTTATTTAACATGCCAGTCAAAACTCTTGTTGTTCCCCATGTTTTGGCTGAAAACAGTTTAGTTCAGTCACTTGTTAACTTATTTTATTTTGTTTGTTTTTCTTTCCTTTCTTACACTAATGCTCATTTATTTACATTATATATAAATTTCTAGAAAAAGCAGTAACACTTCTCTCAGGTTATCATAGTTTATCTAGAGTAATTCATTGACATAAGCCCCATTGCTTATGGTTTAATCTTTCTAATAGTCACATGTCACTTTTTCTGATGTTATTATGATTTGAAAGTAGGGGAAAATTCTTCTTACTACAATGAGAATCAGGGTCTCTCATAAGGGTTAGTCATGACGTGGCTTACCAGCCTCCCTTTGCAAAATGCTGACTTGGGAAGTAGAGCTTAAGCCAAATATGAATGCCATTTTTTAAATCTAATTTTTAATCATATATTGTTCCTGGAAGATGTATACACTTCTCTGGATCCCAAACATTCAACTGCTCCATTTATTTACAAAATAAAAATGACATTTATAAAAATGTCACTTTAGGTGCCTTGTTCTAGCATGGGTTGTTTGGAGTGCTACATCAATGCTTTAGCATGAGCTGCACTTGTAATTCATCATCTATTATTTCTGTTTAGTTTTTTTTCCCCCCAGAGGACAAATATCTTAATGAATCATATAAAGCAACCTGAATTTAGTATCTTCCCAGAAATTTATGTTTGTAACTGTTTAAAAAGTAATTATTCACACCTAATTTTATGGTTTTTTTAATGTACATGTATCCATGTGGGGGATTTACCTGTATTACATTTATTCAATGATTTTGACTTTTTTTATAAATACAACACTTTTTAAATGCATTTTTCAAATTCTACAAGATTAAATTACACACAGTATTTTAGAATAGTGTAAATTGATTTGAAAATAAACATAACTTATTCTTGATAAGCATACCATTCAGCTGGTGAAAATAGAAATGTGCAGATATCCTAGGCAGTAACCAACTACCTGAGCAATTTTTGCACATCAAGGTCATCAGTTATTGTATTTTACTGAGAAAACTGCAAGTGTCATTAATTCGTAAGTCCATTAGAATGAAGGGAAGTTATAATAAAAAAGCAATATGTGCCCAAAGTAGTGCCTGTAAAGTGTTGAAAGGGGTTTAAATAAGAGAGCAATTATTACTCTTCCACAATGATGGGAGGAAAAATCACTATGAGAAAAAGTCAGAGAACATTAAGAAGTTCACCTTGGGCCGGGCGCGGTGGCTCACGCCTGTAATCCCAGCACTTTGGGAGGCAGAGATGGGTGGATCACAAGATCAGGAGATCGAGACCACCCTGGCTAACACAGCAAAACCCTGTCTCTACTAAAAATACAAAAAATTAGCCGGGAATGGTGGCGGGCGCCTGTAGTCCCAGCTACTTGGGAGGCCAAGGCAGGAGAATGGCATGAACCCGGGAGACGGAGCTTGCAGTGAGCCAAGATCACGCCCCTGCACTCCAGCCTGGACGACAGAGCGAGACTCCGTCTCAAAAACAAAAACAAAGAGGTTCACCTTGATTAACATACAGCTTCTATCTGTGAAAGACAAATTTGGGAGATTTGGTTGGAACTCTAGGTTGAAAACAAAAACTTCATCCATCATTAATATCTGAAACAGAGGTATTCACCTATTCATTCATTCACCATACGTTTGTTAGTCATTCACCATACATACACTAAGCTTTGTGGACCACAAAGGTCTAAGTTACATGAGGCTAGAATGAGGATGGCCATTTTTATTTATAGTTAAACAAAGAAAAGTTAACAAGAGTAAATAGAAATTTCATAGGAATTTGGAATCTGGCTGAGAAAATAGTTATTTCAGAGATAAAATAAGGAAAACTGACTTTTGATTACTGCCAATGTTTGAAATAAGTACAAGTAAACAAAAAAATTTGAGTCTGGGTGCTGAAAGAGTGATATTGCAGAATCAGGAATTTGGTTAAAGAAGTATGTTTAAGATTGTTTAAAAAGTCATTACTTAGATTGAGAGCATACTAAATTTGAGTATTATTAGGCACACCTCCACTTTCCTACAGTAGTTCAGACAGACTGTAGAATATACTTATATTGCTTTAAAAAGTTTTAAAATTAATTTGTAAACACATAGAAGATCACTTGTCTAGACCTGCGAACTTTCCAAGTGCAAATACTCCAATTGAATGTTAATAAGGGCATTTGATCATCTTTTAAATCACCTTAAAATTTCTGAAATATGGAGTGACTCCAAGCTCTATGCATTAAAAAAAGAAAGCACACTTAGAACTATATTGTATCCATCCATTGTGACTATCTTTGGCCTTGCCATTAATGTTTTACAATTTGGAGAAGTAACACTATTCACCAATTCCTGGATCTACAGCCCACCCATGGTCCCAGTTTGTTTATAAAGTAGTCCTCATGAAATAGCAAAGTTATTCAGAAACATTTAACATATTTTAAATATAAGCTAATTTAGAGTTCATATTATCTTGTAATGTTCATACAATTATACAGTTCATACAATCTTATAATGTTATTAATACCCACTACATTCTTCAAGAGTTACCAATGTACTATGAGTACTTACAAGCACTTGCTCAGGTACTTAAAATTAGCAGTAAGTTTTACTTTCCTAACATTTAGTAGACAGGGTAGAGTTCGTGTATGTCCAATTGCATGCCAACTCTTATATTGTTCAATTTTCCATTTTGATGTTATTCTCGTATTGTGTTACATCATCATTACACTGTCTTGGTTGAGTAACTCAAAGGGATAAAATAGGAATGGAAATCATATAAACTTAAAATTCAGGTGTTTTTGTGAATTGAGACTCTAATGCAAAAACATCAGAAAAACTATAAGTCTACATGTATTTTTAAAAAGTAATTCTGTAAGAGTGACCATCTTAGGTGAGCATCCTAAAAATAAATGTCTAAATAAGAAATATAAGATGAATATCTGAATAATAAAACTTATTGAACTGTTGATCTATTTGTCTTCTTCAGAGAATGCCATTTTGAAAATGTGTCAAAAAGTAACATAAGGTCTTTTGGGTTCTTGTAATTTTCACAGAAAATAGTCACAACTTAGGTAAGTCAGATAAGTCTTTGTCTTAGAAAAAGTAAAAAACAATGCTGTAATTCATAAAATGAGTAAGTGGTTTCACTTAAAGGCAGAATAAAAATAAATGCCTCAGACGTATCATTAAAAGTAGTATTCCTCATAAGAAAACAAATATGGTTGGCAAAAAAGCAAAACTAGTTATTGGCAATACTTTATTATCAGTGTATCAGTATACTTTAATATCATGCAATAACAATTGCATGAAATTGTTATTGCATGATATTACTTGTAATCAAGGAAGAACAATTTTTATGTACATATTCATGCCAGGATCTAATTCACCTTACAGTTGGATAAAACACTTACGTGCAAAGAATCAGTCATTTACGTGTGGCACTTACATGAAGATTAATTACTCAGCAACTTTTTGTTCTGCTTATTACTGACAACCTATACTGATGAAGAGTAGATTTTTATGCTAATATTCTATTATTTTGTGAGTCTTGATATAGACTGGAAAACTATGTGAGGATCAGACCTAGCAGATAACAGTTATATATATATATAAAGGTAGATTTGCTATTATAATTCTTTGTACCTGGATGCCTCTCCACACAAATTTATTCACAGGAAATAATATCCTTTCTAGTTCCTAATTAATTTTGGTGAAAACTGTTAAAATTCTCAAATCCCATTCTCTAATTGTTTCATGAAGAATGGGCATTTGCTTTTCTACGGTGAAGAACAATGGGTGATGAAATGTTGCTCACATGGTTTTTATAAAATATGTAATGAATTTCATTATGTCCCGGATAGTGCCAATCAAGGTCATTTTTAAAATATGAAGGCACTTGTTGAAGTGACAAGTCTCAGCCTAGGCCTATCACTTTACGGCCAAATGATGAATCTGTGTAATGCTGAGGATAAGACTTAAGAATTTCTTCAGAAGATCATGTGATGTTATGAGTAGTTTGATTGAGAATGTGACTAACGCCTGCCACTAGGTGATTCTCTTCGTTTGTCAGAGGAAGAAACCAATGACTTATTCCTGGATGTTTTTAATTCAGTGCAAATGACAGAACAGAACACAAAGATAGTCAAAGCTAAATGCAACCCAAAAGTAGATTATAATCTATTTACTACTGTCTATCATGTTGAACAATCAACTTTTCAGCTTCTGAGTATAGTATGCAGGCCTATTTAATATGTGTTAGAATGTTGAAATTAGTCTTCAGTGAGAAATATTTGTAATTTCAAAGATCATCTTCAACCTGAATTCACAGAGCTATGACAGAGCTACATGCCATTATATGTCCTAATTTTCTGTGATTGTCAGGTAAGTTTTTCTATTTTAAGAAATTAAAAGGAAAGGAAAGAAGGCAACTAGATATGGACCCAGACATATAAGCTATCCTTCTTCAAGCAAATACAAATATTTTGGTGAAACTTTTTCTGAAATATCAACACTCTCCTATGTATGTGAAATTCATATTAACAATTTTAATATTGTGTTTAATTTTTACTATTTACAATATTGCAATAACGGGTTGAATGGCTTGTTGCTGTGTGCACTTGAATGCCTACTGTCGGGTCTACATAAGCCTAAAGTTTGGAAAATACTGTACTAGATTTGATACTCTAATAAGGATAATAGATATTTCAGTTATCAGTAAATACTAAGCTGGTAGCATATCGTTGGTGTTCAAAAAAATTAGTTGAATAAATTAATGAATTAATTACACTTGCCAAAAACTTGTAAGCCAGTTTGCTGGTCTTCAGAAAGAGCATCATGAGTTTTTCCTATCTTAATATGTAAGTTAATATTTTCTATTATCTCTGCCATCGTTGTCTTCTGAGAACTCTAGAAAGAGAAATGTGTATCCCATCACTATTGTCAAAATATGAAGGATATTGTTATTGTTGTTGTTGTTTAACTAGATTTTGTTCTTTCAGCTTCACATGGCATATTAACATAAACGTGATTTGTCAGAGGAAACTGAATTTTCCCACACACTATTTATCTCATTTTACAACACTTCAGGCTCTAAAATATTTGCAAGAAACTGAAGATGTCTATTTCATATCTCTAAGGTTGTTTATTGATGTAATTTTTAAGATATTTTATAAAAATTTCTCTCCAAATGAGCACATTTATAGTAAATAACTCTGAACACCTTAACCATGAATCTTAGTAACATGAGTGAAAACAACAGGTAGTATTTGCACACACAGGTAAGACATTGTTAAAGAAATATGTAAAGTCAAACTTTAAACTGCAGAATAATCTAACGACATTATTTTCTTCTAAGGTAAGGTTTCTCTTTCTCTCCTGCTCCTTTTCCCTTACTCTCCTGTTCCTTTTCCCTTTCTCTTCCTCCCTCTTCTCTTCCCTCTGTCCCCTGCTTCTCTAATCCACAGGGCAGTGTTTTGCTCAGTACATGTGGCTGATGGCCTTTTGTAACCTCATAACATAGCAATCTGATTTCATGCTTACATTGTGAATTATGGTAAAAGAGTTAGCATAGACAATGATTTTCTGATTTCTTCCTCTTATTCAATCTCTCTTTTTCTCTAAAAATATCTCTACCTCAAGAAGAATAAAAAACAAATTCATAGTGATAATCCTTTCTTGGCAGGCAACTTATTACCAAAATTAAAGGACTTTACTTTCTATGTCCATCTCACTTACAGAAACTGAATGAAAGCAGTAGCTCATCAGAAGGTAGCACTGTGGACATTGGCGCACCTGCAGAAGAACAGCCTGTAGTGGAACCTGAAGAAACCCTTGAACCGGAAGCTTGTTTCACTGAAGGTAAAGAAAAGAATCCTAATGTTAATCTTTCATTTGGAGTGCAGCTTGTTTAGCTGTTGGTCAGCTAAAATAAACCACATATAATAAAACGGCACTTTCTAATAGATATAATTCAATTACCTCTAATATGTTGACAGACAAAAAAAACTTAAAGTCTAGTGTTGTGCTTTGATTATATCTGCCCAATATGTGGAAGAGATTAAGAACATGGAGGAAAAATATTTTAATACCATCAAAACTTCTAACTTATATTTTTTAATTAAGTAGTGATTTCACAATAAGGTGGCATCTTAGACACTAGTGAAAATGATCCTACATAGAATTTGCCTTAAAAGTAACTTTCTGACTGCTAAAACTAAATGGATTGCTAGTGCTAAATTGTGTTTCTTTAATGAAAATATCAGTTTCCAATAATTGTTGGATGAAATGAGGAATACTGCCCTAAAACTCTATACCTAAACAGTCACTAGTTGAGCCTGGTGCAGTATGGGCAGTAGATAGAAGAGATATGTTTTTCCTACAACTAATATTTCCTGTGGTCTGATATCCCTGGGAATTTGAGGTTTGGAAATATGCATACTTTCTATTTGATGTTGTTTTTTTCATAGGCCTAGTATACCTTCAGTCTTCTTCTATTCCCTATACAAATCATGCTTATCACTTAATGTCCTTTTCAAAACTACCCTCATCTGACCATGGTGGAACAGCAGCTTGTTCCTCTGAATGGCTGTAACAAATATTTCCATTTAATTTACCTGATAACATATATTATCCTACAAAAACTTTCTCTTTTTGACCTGTTATATGTTGCTTTACTATCTTTTTTCTCTTCTTTTCCTCCGTTCCTTCGCTCCTTTCCTCCTTCCCTTCTTTTCTTCCTCCTTTTCTCCATTCATTCCCTTTCTCCTTTTTCTTCAAACATATCTGTCCCTCCTTTTTTTTTTTTTTTCTGCCTTGGAGCAGGGATCCTGTATTTATATCTTTTTTTTTTTTTTTTTGAAAACCAGACTTTTTTTTGGTAAGGTTCTTGGGAGTAAGGTACATGTTCTGTGCCTTTTTGTGTGTGTACCTAAGTGCCTTTGTGCTTACAATGGTACTCAGAAGTACCTGTTGATTTCATTTAGACTAAGTGAAAGCAATGTGTGAGGAAGGCAATGACAAGTCAAAGCCAAACCATACAAATTAGATTATAGTGAACTAAATTAATTATGCAAACTACATAAGCCCTTCTAGGCACATCACAAAAAATCCTAAATAGTAACAAATGCGGCATTGTTGGAAGAGATCTACATTTTTACTCTATATCCTTTATAAAAGGGAAGTTTTCTGCTTATCATTATTAATGTCCAATTTAAAGTTCTTTTCTGGAGTGACTTCAACAGAGTGCAACAGGATGATATGGTAAAGGAAAAGCTACCTCACATTTATTTGTAATTTACAAAGTTTCTCGTGGACAATAACGCTGTGAGGCAGACAAAGCAAATACTGTCCACTAGGGCACCATTTAAAGAGGCTGAATGTTTCCACAACTTCACACAGCTGATGAATGTGCTCTTACTACTCTAGGCTTAGAGAGCTATCCTAGCAAGACAGAGATGGGCATAGTAATAAAAAGACAAGGACATTGCTAAAGGATATTATGGAAGCAGAGATATTTTATCTACTTTTATTTCAACACTATTTCTGCAGGCTGTGTACAAAGATTCAAGTGTTGTCAAATCAACGTGGAAGAAGGCAGAGGAAAACAATGGTGGAACCTGAGAAGGACGTGTTTCCGAATAGTTGAACATAACTGGTTTGAGACCTTCATTGTTTTCATGATTCTCCTTAGTAGTGGTGCTCTGGTGAGTGAGATTAAGAAAAGGTGATACAGCACTAATTTTTAGAACATTCTAATACTGATGACTTATTAATCCTGTTTCATTGTCTTAGTATCCAATGCATTTTTAATTATCCCACCTTGTATCTTCTAGACTATAGATTTACTCTATAACTCTATATTTATGGATTTACTTTTACTATGTATGTAAATATAATTTTAAGAAGTGAATCATTAATTTTTGCTTATTATTAAATAGCCCAGAAAGCGTAGCCCTTCAGCTTATTCATTAACACCAAAAGATGTGAATATTCAATTACTCATTGTTTAATAAAAAAAAAGTTATTGGAAGTCCTGAGATAGGAAATATATATTCTCTGAGTTCTTATGAATTTTATTTCTAAATGTTATTTATTATTATGATCTCTTGATGGACAGTAGTAAGTCCTTAGGGACCACTTCTCTGTCTTTTTCCAATTGTGTGCTATTTTTGTGCTACTCAGGAAATAATGAAAGTTGGTAACAATAGATATTGGGCAGCATGCCCAAGAGATTCATTTAAGGATGGGTTTATCTTTATAGCAAGGTGTTCACTTCAGCAGAATCAATTTATTTTTATAGGAAAATTATTTATAAAAATATAAATAAAACACACAGCATTTTAGGGAAACACTAACACAAAGGAAATACCATAGATAGAAAAAGAGAGAGACAGAGAGAGAGAGAAAAACAGAATTTGCCTGATTGAAATGCAACTGTGTTACAAGTGTCTTTAACTTTTTATAATTCTAACACAGGCATATATTTACCTGTAATTTTTCTGAAGAAAGAAATATTTTCTACATGCTACTTTAGAAGTCTTTCACCGTTGAAATGAATGCATACTTAGAAGTGAAACATCAAGAGGTTTCACTTCTATATAATAGAAGAATATATATTAGAATCTAAATGAAAAGTAATTTCATTTAATCATTGTCACGCTGTATGTCTGTTGAGAAACAAACTACTAAAAAATAACAAACAACAACAAAAAAGCAGATGAACCCAACTATTTAGTCAAATTGGAGACTGCGAAGATCAATCACAATTTCTGCTTTACAAAAGCATAAGCTTTCATTATTGCTTCAACCTCCTTTCTATAGCAAAAAAAAAAAAAAAAAAAAGCCAATAGAAGGAAGCAAAATAAATGAAACAAAAGGAATATATAACTTCAAGTTGGGATGGCCACATCAGGATACAACATCAAGAACTATTTGCTGACTAAGTCAAATTAATTCACTGGAATCATACTTTTCTTTTTCTTCCACCAATAGTCTTTCCCCTGATTAAATAAGTAAAAGACCTTTGAGAGGAAAAAAAAAAGTAACAGTAACTACTGTTTCTCTGCCCTCCTATTCCAATGAAATGTCATATGCATATATGATTAGATTTTTAAAATAGCTTATAGAGTATAATTATTTTTGAAAGCTAATAATGTGTAACATTTTCTTTATAGGCATTTGAAGATATATATATTGATCAGCGAAAGACGATTAAGACGATGTTGGAATATGCTGACAAAGTTTTCACTTACATTTTCATTCTGGAAATGCTTCTAAAATGGGTGGCATATGGCTATCAAACATATTTCACCAATGCCTGGTGTTGGCTGGACTTCTTAATTGTTGATGTAGGTATCATTGATATTTTTGTCTCTGTTCAAGGTAGCTTGTCTTATTTATATTCAAATTCTACAATAGTGAGTCTCAGACCACTATGTTATGTTGACAGACTATAATAACCACTAAACACATATACTCAATGAGAGTGTCATTTCTGGAAGACAAGGGCTAATTTAATTCTGATTTAAAATAGCATTGGGGGATGGAATCTATGGTAGTTCTCTAGTTACCTAAGAAAGCTAAAGAAAAAACAACACATCAGCAGTTTGTAGTGAAAGTAGTGAAATAGGGAACTTAAAAGGTATGTTGCTTAAATCCTTTATGTTGTGAGTCAGACAGACTCAAGTTTGTATCCCAGGACCATCACTTGTTGATTTTGTGCCACTGAGTTAGTTCCTTGGCCCCAAACTCTTGACTCCAAACTTGTACAGTATTAAAGGCACTCAATAAAAACAGTGATGCTGTTGGGTGCTACAGTCATTTAAAAAAATTCTCTTTGATCTACTCAAACTTTTTAAAGAGTAGATTTAAATAGTAGATTATATGGATTATGACTTCATTATAGGGAGTAAGGTATGCAGAGTGTAGGGAAAGACAAGTCTACTTTATGCAGCAGTGAAAGTTTTCCTAGAACATAAACTAGATTTACGGCAAGCCCAAACAGCCCTTTATAGAATTTGTATCCCCAATGATTAATACTGCATTTACTGAAAACAAGTGACTGACTTCAAGATGTGTTAAAGTTAAGCATCATGTTTTCTATTATCAACTTGGCAAAATTTCAGCTTTAGAAAGCTATAGCAAAACTATCCTGACTTCATATTGAGTAGTTTTACCCCAAAAAGATATTAACCCAGCAAGACTATGAGGGTTTCTTGTGGAAGGTGTTTCTTGAGCTAAGAATCATGCATGCATTGTATCTCCTTGAACCTGAACAAAGGCAAAGCTAAGCTATTTGAAAAACTTAACAATGTTACTGTGAAATGAGCCAATTGAGAGAAATCTCAAAGGAAGAATTGCTTTATCACATCAATAAGGGAGAAAGTTTCTAATATTGAGGTTTCAAGCATTAGAAGTTACATTATATTTCAATTTCAGAATTGTTTACATTATAATTTAAATCTAAATGTAATTTAACCCTTTAAAACTTCCTGAGGTTTGTTTTTTCTATTATGTTTATTACACATCAGCTTTTTGGTGGTAGTTTTATAGTGTCATTTTTGAAACATTTTAAGAAAATAATTTTATAGAGAATTTTGTTTATTTTCAATGTTCTAATTCTTTAATGAAGGTCAGTATAGCACTCTATAAAAAGACTAATTACAGCACATCTCAAATAATGTAAGAAGTATATTAAATATGATACAATTAATACATTTAAAAAAGAAAAGTTTACAAAAATAGTGTCCAGTATATGTGGAATTGTCCAATACTAGCCTCTTTATAACCAAATAAATTGTAATCTTCCTTGAATACAAAGTTTTGGTAAATTCCTTATTTAGAGAATTAGATACGTAATATTTTTCCTTTAGTCATGTATATTACCAACAAATGAATACAAATGAAGTACATTTATTGCTGTGTGTATTTGGTAAATATTCATTGGCCCTTTGGGGCCAGATATCATGGCAGAAGCCATAAATCAGTATAAAAAATTTTGAGGAAGTTTTGTAATGGAATTTCTTTCTAAGTTACTTATGTAAAAATAAACAAGTGAAAATGCAAGGTATTACCAAGACAAAATATCACCTTCAATACTGATGTAGTTCATTAATTTCTGAGAATACCAATTATGATTAGTTGAATATACTGATGCACGGTAGAAATTTCTTGCTTTTTTTAGTACAACAGCATTTTTTGTATTTTATAACTAGCTACAAGAAAAGCCTTAAATTCAACAGCAACTTAATAAAATAAAGGAAGAATAGCCAATGAATTTTTTCCAGCTTTATTTCTTCTTTTATTTTACTAATTTTTACTTTGCTTTTTTTTTCTAATTATTCAGTTGATAAATTATGTGACATTTAAGGATTTTTTTCAACTAGCTTTTAATTAATGTCCTAAAAATTACATCCTTTACATCAAACTGAAAATATTTAATTTTTTAAAGGTTTACTGAAAATGTCTGAACATTTATCTTCTGAATAATTATAAGTAAAAATTATACTTGTATTATATAGCAACTACACATTGAATGATGATTCTATTTATTAATTGTTATTATTTTTGTGTGTGCAGGTTTCATTGGTCAGTTTAACAGCAAATGCCTTGGGTTACTCAGAACTTGGAGCCATCAAATCTCTCAGGACACTAAGAGCTCTGAGACCTCTAAGAGCCTTATCTCGATTTGAAGGGATGAGGGTAAGAAAAATGAAAGAACCTGCGGTATTGCATATAGCCAAAATTAAACTAAATTAAATTTAGAAAAAGGAAAATCTATGCATGCGAAAGGAATGGCAAATTCTTGCAAAACTGCTACTTTATTGTCTTATCTGTTGCATATTTACTTCTAGGTGATATGCAAGAGAAACAGGCCTCTCTTGAAATGATACAATATCATTTATCTGCTGTGCTTATTTAAATGACTTTATTTCCTAATCCATCTTGGGAGTTTCCTTACAAATCTATATACAAAAAAAAGCAGATGCATTATTAAAGTACTATGTGTAATGATATAATAGTAATCTAAAGTAAATTCTATATCAGGTACTTATTCTTTGTGATGATATACTGTACTTAACGAGTTTTCCTGAAAATAATGTGAATCACACATGTGCCTCAGTATGAGTGTTAAGAAAAAAATGAAAGGAGTTGTTAAAACTTTTTGTCTGTATAATGCCAAAGTTTGCATTATTTGAATATATTCAAGGTTAGATGGTTAGATATTAAGTGTTGACTGAATTTACAAAAGTAGTAATACTAACTTAAAGATTACATACAAATCCACACCATTTTTATAACAATAAACTAAAACACTTATAATGAACAGAAAATATAATTTTGACTCATTACTATAGGTAATTTATAAATTAACCTTAACTTGCATCTTATTGGTCAGAGTCACACAAAATGTTATTTTATCCTTTTTAAAGACCCAATGATCATTTTCCATCATTCATAACAGATTAGAAATTTTGCCATTATTGACTTATTTTCCATGCCTTTTTTTAAAGCATGAAGCATTAGTTTATAGATGTATAATATAAAAAATTAGTTCTGCTTTTTTTAAAAAAAAATTACTATCAAAACAAAACACTGAATTGCGTGATTCCAATAGAAAAACATTGTTCTTTCACCTCCTAAGGTTTAGTTACTTTTATGGAAACTAAGCTGTATTGTAGACTTCCATTCACACTTTGTAGATTGTTTATAGCCTTATGTTCTCTTCTCAAGTCTTATTATAAATGTCACTTTGTAAGAACGTAGGACTTGTCTTCGATTTCCCTAACATATATGAAAACTTTGTCTTCATTATCAACAACTCACAACAATGTAATACAAGTAGTCCTCTTTTATTTCTCACAGAGAGCCTCAAATCTTCACCAAAATGTTATCAGAAATTCTCTCTGGGGTATATAAAAATTAAGTCCATTTTCCAATTAAATGTCACTTTGTTTCAGACTGGCAGTTTCAGTTCTGGAGAAAAAATGTCGTATCTGTACATTCTACTTGAAAACATGTTGCCTGAATCAAAATAATATATTTTATATGGCTTGTGAAATCTGAACAATGCTAAACATTTGAAAATATTATAAACCTTTTACATTTGACCATTTGAAAGTTTATTAAATTCATTGGTCAAGTGCTCAGATATTTCTATACATTACACTTCATTTCTATAAAAAAGTTGATCTTGTGGGTATACTTTTAATTTTCTCAGAAATAACCATATCTATAATTATTAATCAATAATGCCTTTTATATTAAAAGAGGTTCGTTTTTGAAACCTGGAGTTTTAGACATAAAATCCTTATAAATGCTGATAGTGATAAAACTAATAATTTAAATGGTCAGATTTATGAATATGGCTCTATTCCTCATAATGACAGCATACACACAGCACTAAAATGACTAATCTCTTCAATACGTGTTTGGCATTGTAGAGTCAAAATAACCTTATAATTGATTCTATTTTTTATACTTCTAGTGTTTGGGTATTTTATTTTGTAAAAATATAATCACGAATGATGGTGAGATTGGATATAAGAATGATGACTATGATTGGGAAGTGAGATTTGAACATACTCAGAAACTCTCATTTAATTCTTTGCCCTAGCAGCATAAAATCACAATAGCTGCGTCAAAGCGTAACTCAGGCACTCATTTTATTTTTGTTGTTCTGTTACTTTTTCAAAGCATGTGCTTTTATGCAACATTACTGAATAAAGCATGTTGTACAGTGCTTGATAAGAAGTTAGAAAGTAACGAATAAATTATCATCACGTTGCACTTTGTGTTTTGCATGTTTTATGCACATTTCTGGCTGACAGCTTTTAAACATTTATTGTATTTCAAATTTCCAGTCCAAATTTTTCAACTTGTAAAATTAAACTGAGTGAATTGATGTCGTGAATATCTAGGGTAAAATAAAATTTGTGTTTAAATTTGTTATTTTTAATTTCCTAACCTAGGAAATCTTAAATACTTTCTTTTTCAAAAGAACTCAAGTCTTAATGGATAGGGAAACAGACGGAGAGCATCATGAACAAAAAGTAACACCAAATGTTCTGTCATATCAGATTTCTAACTAATAACAAATTATATATTTCTATTTTGTATAGGATAATCTTGCTCCAACTTGGATGGGGTGGAGCGCTGGTTCCTCCCCTGAGCCCTTTATTATGGGTACTGTATTACCCCTTTTGCTACCTTTAATCCTTGCACTGTGACTTATGTGTAGTGGGGTGAGGGAGGGATTGGGAAGGGTACTATTATTGCACTACAGTAGGGAAAATACAGTATTTACATCCTAATCCCCTCTTTTCAATTGTCTTAAATTTCATTTGAAAAAAAAAAAAAACACCTTTGAATTTACCCTCTATGGATTTTAACCCCAATGGTTGATATCTTTATTAAGTTTCATTGAATATGATTTAGTTATGTGTATATGGAGTTATCCATTTTTGGGGAGATTACTGGATTGGTGAGGGCGGGGGACCCTGGTGTAGAATGATTATGTGAAAAAACAATTTAACTTGTTAAGCTCATGATACTTTTGAGGCATACAGCCCCTGCCGTTTAGTACATTGGTCTCGGTCCTGAAAGTTACCAGTTAGATACCATCAGTTGATTATTGATATGTATGAGCAGATACTAAGGTGCAATATTTCAGGTTTCGTAAGACTGGTATTGATTGTGACCATTCTCATTTTTTATTGTGTAAGTTCATATGGGGTTATTTTCAAAATGTTAACAAGGCAAAAATATATTAAGAAATAGTTGAATAAGCACATGTGACTTGTGTTGTAAACAAAAAGTATAAAAGAATCCACTTATTTGAATTATGCAGAATAGAATACATACCTAGAAATAAAACAAAAACATCTTATCATGAGTATTAAGATAAAATTTAAGGCATAAACTCACTTCTTTAGAATAAGTAACTCCCAACTAACTTTCTAGGATTTTAAAAGATATCACAGTGAAAACATACATAAACATAACTCTACATTTTATTTATTCTTAAAGTTTAAGTGTATTATACAAGAAGAAAAGTTTTTATATTTGAGAGACAGAAAAAGTCAGAATTTTTGTTTGGATCACCAATATGTCATAGCTTACAAAAATAACTGTCTTAAAACCCACAACATAATTTTTTTAGATTTTTAAGAAAGATTCTATTATTCTTCTTCATACTTAAAAATGGATGATTACTACTTTGCCCACTTTTATTTTTATTCACATAGATTTTCTTTATTTCTATTAGATAAGCACTAGAATTCATGAATAATGTTGAAGTTCAAAGTAATTAATTCAGATAAAAAGACATTTCTGCATGTATGAAAATTTCTAATGTGAATTTGCATATTAATTATCAATCCTTCATTTAGTGTAGACTTATTTTTAAAAATGCAGGTAATGAACCAGAAATAGAATTGGTTGTGCTAGAGTAGAGAAACTTTATTTGATGATGTTTGTTTTGAAAAAAAGCTTCTGAGAAGAAACAACCTCTAGTATTAATTCGTTAAGATAGTTCCATTCTCAGACATCTCCTTTCATGTAGCCTGAAAGTTCAATTTGTTCTTTCCAATTTATTCAGACTAATTCTGCCTACTTTCTTCCCCCCATGAGAACCAATTACTGCAGCTTTATTGAGATTGAAAAAAGTTAATACACCTCCTTCTCTACTGAACCAAGGAACGGCTTGGAACTCTTGGAAAAAGACAATCTTTTCTATGATCTTTCATTGTCTAATTTAATACATCATAAATATGACTATAGCTTTGTATAATAAACTCCCCAATACCGTGCCAGATGTTTTCTAAGATAATGTTCTTTTATGTTCACAAAAAAAAAAAAACTTTTATCTGGGCCAAATGTATGCCAACTTTGCAAATCACATCCTGAACTGCACTGCTACAGAGTACATGCTTGCATCATAAATTCCATAGAGTTCATTTTACCTCTAAATCAATCCCCAGTTTCAAAGTAAACCTCTCAAACACATTACCTAAGCACAAACTTCTCCCTGTGCTCATTTCCTTAATTATCTCATCCCATATTCAGAAATAACATTTAAAAATTATGCTTTGATCAATAAATACTAAGCTAAACTTTGCTTCATTAATCCATTCATTTTTGTCAACCATTATTTTATTTCTATATTCAAAGCTCTCTGGTATGTTCTTATATTCAAGACACTCAAGGCCCTGGAAGATTCACGAACATAGTTTTGCATCTTAAATTTATAGAAAATCTTACAATCTGTCAGGATTACACTGAACTCTAATACAGAGTAATATGGGTACCAGATAAGTGGGAGCAACTCTTCCACGTAGACTGGAAACAGCACTAAATGCTATTTATAGGATACTTTCTGAACTTAACTTGTTTTAACTTCATTTTTCTCATATGCCAAATGAGAAAACAATACTGAATTATCTGTACAGTTCTGTTCAGTACTAGAATTCTGATTCTTGAATTCAAAGGGGAAAACATTCCTCTTTATTTAGGAGGCTAAACTGGGGGGCAAAGTTAGGCTCCATGAAAGAAGTGCTATTTGAACTAAAGCCTTTGAGAGGGGAAGAGTATTTCAGAAGAGGAGCTATTAGACAAAGAATTTCAATGTAAATGGCATCCTAATTATCTGTCAATTATATTAGCACATGGTTATTATATTAATTGAAGTGGCATGAAGTATAGATGACCAGGGAAGTTAAAACTGGAAATATAGATTGTGGAGTGATGTGAATACCAAGGTAAGAAAAATATTTGGTAGTTACCAGAGAGCCAATAAATAACTTTCAGGTGGGACTTGGGGAAGATTAATTCATTTTACATAGATTATATGAAGGAGAAGGTTAGGAGACAGATGATAGCGCAAGTATGAAATAACAGAGGGCAGTTCTAAATGGTGACTGTGAGAATGGAAAAGAGGTGACAAAGCTGAGAAATGTTTCGAAGAAAAAATGTGAGACAGGTAATGTGAAAAGAAAATCAAGAAATAGGTATAGATAATCAGTGTTCTGCTCATACTCTAAATTGGGTGTTGAAGACAAAATACATATTTTAATTAGTACTCTATACACACTAGAAACAGCATTGTAATCTGGATAGTGGACAAAATATTCAGAAAAGAAGGGAAATAAATAGTAACTTGATTTCAATTTCCAAATCTCTAATCTGAAAGAAATCTATTTATCCATTTAAAATAAATTATAAAACGAGAATTTATGAAGTCCATTGTATTAATGCAGACAGTCAGATGAGATAAGGCAAAGTGTCACGTGTCAGCTTGGTAGTTGCATAGGCCACATCATGTGGTTCTGCCTGGATAACTCAACCAAATTAATTTTTCACACTCATCCCCTCTACCTTTGTCATTACTGGTATTCTTATTTTCTCTGGTCCACTTATCACACTGTTTTATGTTCCCCAGAAGGCCTAGAGTTCTTTACAGACTTTAAACAGGGCTCAGAAGTATAAGAAATTGGCTCATGTATTTTTTTTTCAGACAGGCAGTTAAAAAAAATTGTTCTAAAAATACACTGGCATCAAATGGCAAATAGAAGATGTTTTGACAACTACTTCCTTTGGATCAGACTGACAAGAATAATACAAGCACATAGGTGGAATTAAACTTAGCTATTAATGTCCAAGTTTGAGGCAGCTGCCACTTATAAGCATTTTAGGGTCTGTTTTTACCTTCCCTCTTGGCCACTCCTGTGTAGCTCCAGTGGGAGGTATGGAGGAGAAAGCAAGGAAGCCATCCCTATGTTGTTTCCAAACATGAACACTCAGATTTTTAACTAGTGGTCCAGAAGCAAAGAGGGGGAAAACATCCTTCTATAGAAAAAAAAAAAAGTAGATAATAATTGAACACAGAACTTCATGTGATCACATCAGATTTGAGAACTATGTATGGCATCCCTCTTTTTCTTATTTTCCTAAGAAATGATTTCTATTATGTTTCATTTGAAATAAGTTTTTTGAATTAAACTCAGTAAATGAAACAACTGACATGACTGGAGCTTGAAATAAACGATGTGATGATCTAATGAAATACATAATGCAAATTGTCTTGCTTCTTATGCAAAAATTATTAGTCATAGCAATGCATGAATAAAGACAATTATATTAGGTATTTAATAATATTTTTTATATTTATCATCTGAATTTTTAAGTTATTTTAAAAATATATTGGTCAAATCAACTCAGGTCCAAATGTTTTAGTTTTGTTCTTTAATATATTGCCTTTTTAAAATGAGTTAAACTTCTGTATAGGCTTTTTAACTTTTCTTTTTTTCTGATAAACAACACAATTCTGACTTCATCTAGCAGCAAGTTCCTCTGATTTTCCTTTTCCTTTAACCTTTTAATGCTTCTCCCTCCCTTTTTTTAAAAAACATTTTTGTTTCATTTCTTGGTTATATTGCCTATAGTTGTTTTCCTAAGTGTATTGCTTAAGAAAAAAAATGAATTTTAAGATTTTTTTTAAACCTTGCTTTTACATATCCTAGAATAAGTAGTCTTGATAGAAAAAAAAATGGAAAGACCAGAGATTACTAGGGGATTTTTTTTCTTTATTAATAGATAAGAATTCTGACTTTTCTTTTTTTCCATTTGTGTATTAGGTGGTTGTGAATGCCCTTTTAGGAGCAATTCCATCCATCATGAATGTGCTTCTGGTTTGTCTTATATTCTGGCTAATTTTCAGCATCATGGGCGTAAATTTGTTTGCTGGCAAATTCTACCACTGTATTAACACCACAACTGGTGACAGGTTTGACATCGAAGACGTGAATAATCATACTGATTGCCTAAAACTAATAGAAAGAAATGAGACTGCTCGATGGAAAAATGTGAAAGTAAACTTTGATAATGTAGGATTTGGGTATCTCTCTTTGCTTCAAGTTGTAAGTGAACACTATTTTCTCTGAATATTTTTATTGTTTGGAATAATAACAAAATAATGACATACATCTATTATTTAGTTCCTAAGAAAAAGTATATATTTCTTTCTATTCAAAAAAACTCAATTTGTTAGTACAAGTTTATGAGCCCAGATGGGTGAAAACTTTATTACATGTAAGGACTGCAGATATAGTCAGTAGTGACCAGGCCAAACAAAGACCTCTCTGTCTTTTTTCTTGTATTTTCTTTGTTTCTATGTTGCTCTTTCTTTCTATATAAACAAGTAAATTAATAAATCAGTAACTTTGCCATTTTTTATTGTGATTATAAGTCTTGTTTCACTGATCAGCTACCAAAACAGAATACACTTAACAGATAGATCATCTTCCAAAACAAATACACTTAATACACCTAATTGGACTGTAATTAATTGGTAGGGATTAACTGCTACTGAGTTCTAATATTTGGATCAAAGTTTGGGGAATGACATTTAGGTTTTAGAATTAGATCCCGGCATAGTGAGGGGTGCCACTGCACTCCAGCCTGGGCAACAAAGAGCGAAACTCCATCTAAAAAAAAAAAAAAAAAAAAAAAAAAAAGAAGAGAATTGGATCCCCATAGTGAAATGGAAATAATACCTGGAAGCAACTAGAAACAAAAATGAAGCACAAGCAGCTGTTGTCTTATCTCAAATGACCTTTCAGCACCATTATTTAAGTCTATTTTATCCTAAATATTAATGTTTTCACTATTGGGTCTCTAAGACTGGGTTTCCAAGAAAAATATAATTTATATTAAAAAAGGTGGCCCTTTAAACATTTTCATTTGATTCTGCTTCTAGCTGCAGCAGCACCACAACAAAGCAGGGAATAAAATAGAGTCCAGATTATTTGAAAACTCAGCTTAAAAAAAAAAACTACAATTTCTTTCTTCCCTTGTGGTTCTACAGTGTCTTTAGGGCAGAAATCAATTTTTGCTCACCAAGGTTATGATTTCAACTGTTCAACCAGAAGACTAACTAAGCAAACAAACCAACTCTGGTCAAAACCCTTTTGCAGCTCTTCCAGAGGTGTCTACTATGATTACTTTACAAATTCTTCCCACCTTTTTGTTGGAAATTCTTATTTCTCTTCTTAACATTTTTGACCTACTCTGAATAATATTCATGCAATTAAAATAGAGATTTTTTAAATCTGGTAAGAATGGGTGGGGCATGGTGGCTCATGCCTGTAATCCCAGCTCTTTGGGAGGCCAAAGCTGGAGGATTGCTTGAGGCCAGGAGATCTAGACCAGTGGAGGCAACATAGTGAGACCCTGTCTCTAAAGACAAATAAAAATAAAAGTTAAAAAAATCTGGCAAGAATGGTTTCTTTAAAAATTGTCGACACGTGATGATATTTATTTGGGCACTTATTCTAACCCTTAACTAATGACCATACTTGTAAATATCACTAAAGCAACCACTTCCTCCATAAATTTGAGGAAAGAAAAATTAAAAATTTTAAGCAATCCTTTAAAATGTAAGCAATTCTGAAAATATAGTGAAGGTCCTGCACAAAGCTATTAAATATATTCTGCCACCAAAAAAAAAAAAACCATCTAAAATAATGCTTCACATTTGGCTTTTATAGAATCACCTCTCTATTGATTAGTAAGTCATTGAAGTGGTCCCTTGAATCACTTTTTTCTGTTTCTATACTAAGTGTGTAATGGAATTGTTCTGTCATTGACCTAAGCCACTGACATATTTAACACATCTCTCTTTCATATACAAAAGCCTTGTACTTTCTAGCTAGGAATCATTACTTTCTTTTCACTGCTGTCACCCACACCCTTGCTTAGCTTTTGTCTCATGATATCCAACACTTCATAAGGGTTAGTGTTATCAAAACAAAGATATATTGTGATACAGATGCTAAAGGCTTTGCTAGCCTCCCTCACTAGCTAAGGGATAATCCTTTTAGGCCCACAGGACTCAAAATTCATGCCCCAGGACAAATAACAAGTTATTGTAAGTTATTAGCCTGAGTATCATACCTTCATCCTGTGAGTGCCAAGTGTCTGCTGTACTATTGTTCACATTTCTTATTCATATTAACTTACTATCTTCAAGAATTTCAGAAAGAAAATAGAATAGGGGGTTATTTCTAAATGTTTTGATCCAAAATTCTTAAAAGGATTGTATTTCTAAATGTTTTGCTCCAAAATTCTTAAAAGGATAGTTGCAATCCCGCCTTTATGTATCCCGCTACTATCCTTACATTGTTACAATAAAGAGAAATCTTAAATTTTCAATCACTTTGATCACCCTGCAGATAAATTTTAGCAGATGATCCTTAAATCTAAGTTGTAATTATTCAGCTGATAGAGCTATTGACACGTGTTGGCATTTGTAAGACTTTCTAAAAAGTGCTCCAGCAAATTTTAACACTGCTTTAAATATCATGATACCATAAACTCTAAAGAATTGAAAAGTGCTTGTGAGTTGGTTATCAAGGGGGAGGATATATCAAATGGCCATTTTGTTCCATATGTGTTCTAGAAATGAAAAACCATACTAAGATACTGTCTTGGTCCAAAATCTGTGTAAAATTTGTTTTGAAATGTCTTTCAAAAATATTCCCTTTTGAAAATTGTATCAGTAAGAATATTTATTAAACATCAGGTCTAAATTATTTTTACTCCAAAGTAAAACATGCATGTCCTTCTTAATAGGCCACATTCAAAGGATGGATGGATATAATGTATGCAGCAGTTGATTCCAGAAATGTAAGTATTCCTTGTATTCTAAGTCTTTTTACAATATTGATCAGGTGGTAAAATTAATCGAATAAAGCATAAATGACCAAATGAAATTATTCTATCTTCATTTAAAATATTAGGGTAAAAGTGTGACAGGTAAAAATATTCAAGCATAGCAATGTTTATCAGAAAGATCTTACTAAGATAATTCAACACATGAATTATTTTGAAAACCAAAGTAACAAATTCATGTATTTAGTAACTAACAAATATTTTTCTTTTAAATATATTCTATTTTGTTTCCTATTTATCCACACATTATATAATTAGTAGTAATTTTAGTGTGCAGGACCAAATTTGAAGAAATGTATGATTTATATCATTAGTTGAAATGTATAGTCACCCTCCATATTAGACAGCATGAAAAGTTATGGATATTGTTCTGTCAGCCTTAGATTACTGTGATGATTTCTTTCAAATAATCATATTTTAAACCATATAAAATAATGTTTTTATATGATTTTAGCATTCATAAATTGACTGGAGCCTTTACTAATGTTGCAATCACTTCTGTGGCCAACAGATTCCTTTAAGTGTGTATCACCAAAGTATAAACCTATTTTATTTGATTTCAGCCTCTTTCAGGCTCCATGACCTAAACTGAAATTCATACTCATTCCAACTTTGCTCTTCAAAACTTCATCTTTCTATTCTGAAGTCCCATCTGTTTAGTTTATCATCATAAAGAATAACTTCTGTCCCTGCAGTCTTCAACCTGATAGAGTTTGGTGTTATCTTTCTTGAAGTGCATTTCAAATAGCTTTAGTTTTATGTTAACTATCGTTTTGATAACCTCCAGAGTTGTTTTATTTCACTTTGTCACTTATATTTTGTTTTGTGTGTTTAGTTGATTTTTAACTTTGTTGCCTTTAGGACACGAATCTGTTAAAAAACTACAGTGACCCTTTCAGTCCATTACTAAATTATAAGTAATAGCCCATTTGTTTAAAGCACAATGTAGGAATTGAATAATCAACTGAGGATTTATAAAATGGACTGTCCATTTATGTCTACTTAATCTGAAAAATTCAATGACTGTTACTTTAGGGTATAGTGCCAAACATCTGAATGAACAACTCATTTCTTATTTGCTACATTATTTCATGCATACATGAATGATTGTTTCTAAACCTAGCCTATAGATATTTATAGTTTTAAATTTTTTATTAATAATTTTAAAATTACTAAAATTCAGTACCTTAAAAGCTTGCAAATTTAGCACATTACTGTTCAAATGGAAGAATATTATTTGTATTTATAATTATAAAAATAGATTTTAGAATGTCATAGTAGCCATATTTTTCACATGAAAACATCCCTAAAGGCTAATTCCAGGATGTTTTTTAGAGGTAGTTGATTCAGGAAAAAAAAAATGCTGACATATTAGTAAGAATAATTTTTTCTATTGTTATGAAAAAGCACCAATGACATTTCCAGCACTAAAATGTATGGTAATATTTTACAAAATATTCCCCTTTGGTAGGTGGAACTCCAGCCTAAGTATGAAGAAAGTCTATACATGTATCTTTACTTTGTTATTTTCATCATCTTTGGGTCCTTCTTCACCTTGAACCTGTTTATTGGTGTCATCATAGATAATTTCAACCAGCAGAAAAAGAAGATAAGTATTTCTAATATTTTCTCTCCCACTGAGATAGAAAATTATTCCTTGGAGTGTTTGCCAAATGAGTACTTGAATTTAGAAACAAAATGGGAGTATATATTATAACTGATTTTTCCTTCCTCTTCCTCTGTCATTCACTATCCATATATTTCCGGCTATAGAAAGCTAAGAATAACTGTGTTCCATACTCTTGTTCATAGGTTCATAAAGTTTTTCCTCCTCTTATTCATTATCAAGAAACATTTTCTATCTTTTAAAAAATAATAATTAGAATAAAACTAGAAAGCAACCGAATATGCCTCTTTCCCAAAAGCAACTTGTTATTTTATCCCTACAACTACCCACTCCCCCTTGAAAATATATTCTCCAACTAATTCTTTGCAATAAATTAGGCACTAGATGTAATCTTCTTCTAGTGTTTATTTTTATGCTTTTTTCTTTCATTGATTTATTTTATATATTCCCACTTCTTTCTCCAAGATATTTAATTATAAGCTATCCCTTTCAGTCTTGAATTGTACGACTATTATTTATCATTTATAAGGCTCATTTGATTGTCCCAATTACCTATGTACATTATAGAACATATGGAAAGTAAGTAAATATCATCACTTGGAAGTAACTGTTGCCATTCACATTTTGTTTTTCTGTTCAGACTATTTCTACACATACTCTTATTGTTGTACTTTTTATCTATAATTATAAATTCCACTTTTGACTTAACATAAGTATTTTCTCATTTTGTTAAGTCTTCATATATGCATTATCATAATTTACTTATTCATTCCCCAGTAGGTTGATAATTTAGATTGTTTTTAATCTTTAATGATTTAAATAGTACCTTGTTGAAAGTCTTCGTACAAAAAAAAAGAGGGAGAGAAAATAAGGCTTTAATTATTTCCTCAGAATAAATTCCCACAATGAAGTATTTTACTCCCCTAGAGTAATAAAACTACTCAAACTCCCAATAACAGTGTATGAAAACCCATGCCACTGTTCCCTCAATGTCACCAAACATTCTGTTTTTATATTTGGTATTTAATAGGTGAAAACTGCATTTAATTTTAATTTTTATGACTTTTATCACCTTAATTGTTATGACTTTTATGTATTTTATTACATTTGAACATGTTCTTAAGTGCTCGTTGGCCATTTGTATTTCTTCCTTTATGTACTGTTGCTTCATCTCACTTGCTCAGTATGTTTGCTTTTTGTATAATGAATGAGTGCTTTCTTTCACTACAGAACATTCTCCCCTCAATTCCCTTTTCTTATTACCAGTAGTATTCTGTAGTCAATATCAGGCTACTCCATTTCACTTACTTGCCAGTGTTCCAATCTTCTATCCCTACTGGTCTGTCCCATACTTACTATGCTATGAGCTCTGATTTATCCCTTAAATCTCTCACTAACTCATCCAGTTTTCCCTTTGCTCCAATTCTTGACAGAGTTAGAGTGACTTTTTTAATGAGTAACTCCAAACTGTCTTGCAGTATACATACTCTAACTCTTTGCTACATTTAACTAAGAAAATTATTGCCTTTAACATCATAAATGTAGTATGTATAGTATAAGGTACCAAGTATTTATTATCTCAGTGAACCAAATTTCGCCACTCACTAAGCATAAGGTCTTGGGTAAAATACTTAAACTTTTTGAGATTTGGGGGTGTTTGTCTTCATAAGATAATAATAATAAAGTCAATTTTGAATTATTTAGGGAATTAAATATTATCATACCTAAAGAGTACTATTAATTTTTTACATTTTAAATCCCAGATATAATTATGCTAATCAGTTGAATTTTGTATTTCTTTTTTTAGCCATCCATTTTCTATTTTAATTTTGAAAAAAATGTGCAAAAGGACACAGTTTTAACCAGTTTGAATTTTCTTTTCTATACTTTGGAGGTCAAGACATCTTTATGACAGAAGAACAGAAGAAATACTACAATGCAATGAAAAAATTAGGATCGAAAAAACCGCAAAAGCCTATACCTCGACCAGGAGTAAGAAATATCAAATGATATGGGGGAAAAATATAAAAACAAAAACTTGCATGCTTGTCTCACGAAAAAGAAAGTAGCTAACATTTCCAGTAGGAAAAATTTCTTTCACTTTTAGAGCATCATTAGTTTGTAACTTTTATGGTAATGGTAACAACAAAAAAAATTAAGGACCAAAAAAGAAAAAGAAGAAATAGAAGATACACCCTTGACTTCAAGAGATTTAAGAGCACCCCATTAGAATCCATATTAATTGGCCAATGGACACATAGACAATGTGATGTGCACAAGAGAAAGTTAATCACACAACTCAAGAACGGTTGCCAAGTAGTATCAGGGAAAGAAGTAAACCTTGGGATGGGGCTATAGGAAATGCAATTTTCTAATATTTTAAGAAATGGATGAAGTGTTGAGTGAAATAACAGCTTACTTCTATTTTATTTTTCACTAGAGATACTAAGTATTTTAAAGGAGGAAAGAATTCCAGTATGTACTATTCATATGTATGGCTATAGAGTTAGATGTTACTAATGTCTGCAGAAGTCAGGGTCAGTAATTACAGTTTATCATGATAAATAACAATACTCATGCTTCCACGATGAAACAAACAAACTGCTATGAAAATGGACAGCTATTATCCCACACTATAAATATTTTTATGATGATGATCTGAGAGGTTTCAGTAATTTCTAGGGTGCATCAAGGAAAAAAATACTAGCAAATATTCATGTTGTGATGATTGAATATTGCCTTCCTAAGAATGATGAGAAATATGTACTTTCTCCATTAAAATTTAGCACTAAGAGTAGAAATGAACCAACAATTTGTAGGAAAAATATAAGTTGGAAAATGCCCTCAGAATTCCTCAGTAGCCCAAAGAAATAAGCCTGCAGATGGCCTTCAGTGACTAGCAGTGGCAGAAATGGGAAGCAGAATCACAGATCAATGACAAAGAACGTGAATTTTTTTTTTGACATAAACATATAGGAAATGTCATTCTGGTCTCATTATCCTTGTGCAGGTTCAGCATTCTGTGTCTGACAATGTTAGCCAAGGCTATTTGGTAGAAGAATATGAATATTGCCATACATGGTATTTAAATGCATAATGTTATAGATGTGTCTTAGAAATTCCAATTCTCCTTAAAAATTATTTGAGAATACTACAAGTGAAATATTAATAGTACTATATTTTAAAATGGATGTATGGTCCAGCTGATCATTGGAAAGTCTTGAAAAAAAATTAAATGAGTTTCTTACCTTTTCATGATCTTAAAATGTTGATATGCGTTGCATACCTCTGGAAGAAGTATACAGTGTTGAATGTTTGTTTGTTTGTTTTTATCAGAAACCCTCTTTGGACAAGGGACTGTTATTCTGAGAAATACACATTAGTAAATGGCAATTTAAATAACTAAATTTTAACAATTAATATGCTATAAATCATTCTTACAAAAATCAGGGCCAATGACTACTTTGCAAGAAACTAGAAAGTCAATTAATGCAGAAAGTACTTAATGCTAATGCACATGAGAAAACTCCTTTGTTGTTAAAAGCATTTCTATTTCTCTACAGAACAAATTTCAAGGAATGGTCTTTGACTTTGTAACCAGACAAGTTTTTGACATAAGCATCATGATTCTCATCTGTCTTAACATGGTCACAATGATGGTGGAAACAGATGACCAGAGTGAATATGTGACTACCATTTTGTCACGAATCAATCTGGTGTTCATTGTGCTGTTCACTGGAGAGTGTGTACTGAAACTCATCTCTCTACGCCATTATTATTTTACCATTGGCTGGAATATTTTTGATTTTGTGGTTGTCATTCTCTCCATTGTAGGTAAGAAATATTTAAAGTTCTTAAATTCAGTTAAATAAAAGTGAAAGTTGAAACAATCAAGATTAGATTCAAGATCATCCCAGCAATCAGAGATAATCACTGTAAATATTTTGATACGTTTTATCCATGTGTGTTTGGTTTTTTAACAAAATGTCTCCTACTATACGTCAGTAGTGTTTCTTATTCTATCCATTTAGAATAATATACTTAGTGTAAATGTGGTAAAACCTCATTCATTTGAACTAGAACTGTGCTATTAACTAAAATAAAAATGTTTTTGACATGTTGAGATTGAAGAACCAATACAGTATCTAGATGGTTCTGTTAACAAGACTAGAAATGTAGTCTGGTACTCAGGAAAATTGCTTTAGAGAATAGACATGGAGTCACCAGCATATAGATATTAGTGGAAAGTGGTTTCAAGATAAGGAAAAGTAGGCTGGGCGCGTTGGCTCACGCCTGTAATCCCAGCACTTTGGGAGGCCGAGGTGGGCGGATCACGAGGTCAGGAGATCGAGACCATCCTGGCTAACACGGTGAAACCCCATCTCTACTAAAAATACAAAAAAATTAGCCGGGCGAGGTGGCCGGCGCCTGTAGTCCCAGCTACTTGGGAGGCTGAGGCAGGAGAATGGCGTGAACCCCGGGGGGCGGAGCCCGCAGTGAGCCGAGATCGCGCCACTGCACTCCAGCCTGGGCGACAGCGAGACTCCGTCTCAAAACAAAAACAAAAACAAAACAAAACAAACAAAAAAAAAAGAAAAGTATTGCGTAAAAAGAGAATAAAGACAAGGACTAAACATTATTAGCAAATGCATATAGTAGGCTCTCTGCAAGTGTCATGTAGAGATTTTCTGGACTACCTTAAAAATGGGTTTATCATAATGACGCACAAGGGAAATAAGGTGGCATGGGACATCATCAGTACTATACTTCAAAGCCTGGAACATATAACTAGCCTCATGAGCAATAGCTCATTTCATTAGACAAAACTAAAGCTCTAGTAAAGTGAAAAGCATCTGTCTGTGGGCCTAAACTATTCATTCTTCCCTAAACAGGATATGATTGGTTCAATATTTTACTATCCAAAATAAGGCACCTCTGTTGGACAGATTTTTATGCCACTCCCCTCTCTGAAGAAATTAGCCTTATATCCAACTCATTGTATATAGCCTTTGATTCCCACTAATTATAATCCTTGGCTATAACTAGTGTGGCTAAGTTATAAAAGTTGTATTTTCCACGTCTCCTTCTCTCTCTCTTACACACACACACACACACACACACACACACACACACTCTTACACTTCGTCTTTTCAGAATGAGGCATTTAAACTTGAAGGCATTTAGTTTCTTGAGCTCTTCTTTTTAACTTTACAAGTATTGTTTTTATCTAAAAAGCAAATGGAGAGACAAGCTGAAAATAAGAAGACTGAGATTACAGTTAGGTACAGGAGACCAAAAAGAATTGAAATACAACATTAAGTACAGGATACTAAAAAGAGCATCAACCTGGGATCCTTTTAGAAATGCACCAGAACATACATAAATGAGTATATAAAAATATTAGAGTGGAACTTAAGTACCAAGATCATGGGGAGATGAAAGTAGCATCAAAGCTACCAATACTTTCCGATGGAAAAGGAGTAAATAGAGAATTTAGAATATGGCAATTTCAGAAAAAGTCACTGTCATATTTAAGATAATATAACTGGGTTCAGGACTCTGAACCTTACCTTGGAGCTTTAGAAGAAACATATGTTTATTTTAACGCATGATTTCTTCACTGGTTGGTATTCTCATTGTTTATTCATAGGTATGTTTCTTGCCGAGCTGATAGAAAAGTATTTCGTGTCCCCTACCCTGTTCCGAGTGATCCGTCTTGCCAGGATTGGCCGAATCCTACGTCTGATCAAAGGAGCAAAAGGGATCCGCACGCTGCTCTTTGCTTTGATGATGTCCCTTCCTGCGTTGTTTAATATTGGCCTCCTGCTCTTCCTGGTCATGTTCATCTACGCCATCTTTGGGATGTCCAACTTTGCCTATGTTAAGAGGGAAGTTGGGATCGATGACATGTTCAACTTTGAGACCTTTGGCAACAGCATGATCTGCCTGTTCCAAATTACAACCTCTGCTGGCTGGGATGGATTGCTAGCACCCATTCTCAACAGTAAGCCACCCGACTGTGACCCTAATAAAGTTAACCCTGGAAGCTCAGTTAAGGGAGATTGTGGGAACCCATCTGTTGGAATTTTCTTTTTTGTCAGTTACATCATCATATCCTTCCTGGTTGTGGTGAACATGTACATAGCGGTCATCCTGGAGAACTTCAGTGTTGCTACTGAAGAAAGTGCAGAGCCCCTGAGTGAGGATGACTTTGAGATGTTCTATGAGGTTTGGGAGAAGTTTGATCCCGATGCAACTCAGTTCATGGAATTTGAAAAATTATCTCAGTTTGCAGCTGCGCTTGAACCGCCTCTTAATCTGCCACAACCAAACAAACTCCAGCTCATTGCCATGGATTTGCCCATGGTGAGTGGTGACCGGATCCACTGTCTTGATATCTTATTTGCTTTTACAAAGCGGGTTCTAGGAGAGAGTGGAGAGATGGATGCTCTACGAATACAGATGGAAGAGCGATTCATGGCTTCCAATCCTTCCAAGGTCTCCTATCAGCCAATCACTACTACTTTAAAGCGAAAACAAGAGGAAGTATCTGCTGTTATTATTCAGCGTGCTTACAGACGCCACCTTTTAAAGCGAACTGTAAAACAAGCTTCCTTTACGTACAATAAAAACAAAATCAAAGGTGGGGCTAATCTTCTTATAAAAGAAGACATGATAATTGACAGAATAAATGAAAACTCTATTACAGAAAAAACTGATCTGACCATGTCCACTGCAGCTTGTCCACCTTCCTATGACCGGGTGACAAAGCCAATTGTGGAAAAACATGAGCAAGAAGGCAAAGATGAAAAAGCCAAAGGGAAATAAATGAAAATAAATAAAAATAATTGGGTGACAAATTGTTTACAGCCTGTGAAGGTGATGTATTTTTATCAACAGGACTCCTTTAGGAGGTCAATGCCAAACTGACTGTTTTTACACAAATCTCCTTAAGGTCAGTGCCTACAATAAGACAGTGACCCCTTGTCAGCAAACTGTGACTCTGTGTAAAGGGGAGATGACCTTGACAGGAGGTTACTGTTCTCACTACCAGCTGACACTGCTGAAGATAAGATACACAATGGCTAGTCAGACTGTAGGGACCAGTTTCAAGGGGTGCGAACCTATAATTTTGGGGTTAACATGAAACACTTTAGTGTAGTAATTGTATCCACTGTTTGCATTTCAACTGCCACATTTGTCACATTTTTACAGAATCTGTTAGTGGATTCATCTTTTTGTTAATCCATGTGTTTATTATATGTGACTATTTTTGTAAACGAAGTTTCTGTTGAGAAATAGGCTAAGGACCTCTATAACAGGTATGCCACCTGAGGGGTATGGCAACCACATGGCCCTCCCAGCTACACAAAGTCATGGTTTGCATGAGGGCATGCTGCACTTAGACATCGTGCATGAGAAAAAGTCACAAGAAAAACAAGTTCTTAAATTTCACCATATTTCTGGGAGGGGTAATTGGGTGATAAGTGGAGGTGCTTTGTTGATCTTGTTTTGCGAAATCCAGTCCCTAGACCAAGTAGATTGTTTGCGGATAGGCCAGTAAATCTTAGCAGGTGCAAACTTCATTCAAATGTCTGGAGTCATAAATGTTATGTTTCTTTTTGTTGTATTAAAAAAAAAAAAACCTGAAGAGTGAATATTGCCCCTCACCCTCCACCGCCAGAAGACTGAATTGACCAAAATTACTCTTTATAAATTTCTGCTTTATCCTGCACTTTGTTTAGCCATCTTCGGCTCTCAGCAAGGTTGACACTGTATATGTTAATGAAATGCTATTTATTATGTAAATAGTCATTTTACCCTGTGGTGCACGTTTGAGCAAACAAATAATGACCTAAGCACAGTATTTATTGCATCAAATATGTACCACAAGAAATGTAGAGTGCAAGCTTTACACAGGTAATAAAATGTATTCTGTACCATTTATAGATAGTTTGGATGCTATCAATGCATGTTTATATTACCATGCTGCTGTATCTGGTTTCTCTCACTGCTCAGAATCTCATTTATGAGAAACCATATGTCAGTGGTAAAGTCAAGGAAATTGTTCAACAGATCTCATTTATTTAAGTCATTAAGCAATAGTTTGCAGCACTTTAACAGCTTTTTGGTTATTTTTACATTTTAAGTGGATAACATACGGTATATAGCCAGACTGTACAGACACATTTAAAAAAACACACCGCTTAACCTGTTAAAAATGTGTTTAGAATTTTATAAGCAAATATAAATACTGTAAAAAGTCATTTTATTTTATTTTTCAGCATTATGTACATAAATATGAAGAGGAAATTATCTTCAGGTTGATATCACAATCACTTTTCTTACTTTCTGTCCATAGTACTTTTTCATGAAAGAAATTTGCTAAATAAGACATGAAAACAAGACTGGGTAGTTGTAGATTTCTGCTTTTTTAATTACATTTGCCAATTTTAGATTATTTCACAATTTTAAGGAGCAAAATAGGTTCACGATTCATATCCAAATTATGCTTTGCAATTGGAAAATGGTTTAAAATGTTATTTATATTTCTGGTAGTACCTGTACTAACTGAATTGAAGGTAGTGCTTATGTTATTTTTGTTCTTTTTTTCTGACTTCGGTTTATGTTTTCATTTCTTTGGAGTAATGCTGCTCTAGATTGTTCTAAATATAATGTGGGCTTCATAATTTTTTTTTCCACAAAAACAGAGTAGTCAACTTATATAGTCAACTACATCAGGACATTTTGTGTTTCTTACAGAAGCAAACCATAGGCTCCTCTTTTTCTTAAAACTACTTAGATAAACTGTATTCGTGAACTGCATGCTGGAAAATGCTACTATTATGCTAAATAATGCTAACCAACATTTAAAATGTGCAAAACTAATAAAGATTACATTTTTTATTTTATTGTTTGCCCAGTCACTTTTTGTTAACAGAATATTCTAATGATATGGAGATTTTTTACATTACAAATTGGGGGAGAAGGGGAGCGCGCGCGCGCACACACACACACACACACAGAGGCATACCCAGGTTGACAAGAAAACCTAGGGTAGATATGTCACTGGGGGTAGGGGGTCATGACCTCCCAGAATTACAAGCAGCAGGTGTGTTCTCTGTTAGGATAAAGAACTGGTGTCAGAGGATAGCTAGTGATTCTAGGAGGAAGAGAAGAAGTATGGGAGCCAGAGTGATGGTGGATGACCCCTTGAGCTATGAAAAGAAACCCTTAAATCATCATTTAAAAATTTAGAATTGCTATGTGTGTAGGATACTGTGTTTGCTCCTCCAGAGCCACTCTCTATGCTTCTGCATCATTCTGTGTGTCCCAGAAGGGTGACTTCTACACACTGCAACAATGGGCTCTCCTACCTTTGAGCTCCCAATTGGTTTGGCCAACGAGAAGCACCAGTGGGAAAGCACCAGAGAGAGAAGATTGACATAGGAATATTTCTTCTCCAATTCCTTCTTTGCTGGGTTGCCCTGGGTTGGCACAGGACTCATTCCTCCCCCAAAAGTCATACTCCAATCAGACTGCCCCTCATACAACTGAAGCTACTTTCTCTGGGGTCTGGTCATCACTCCTCCTTGCTCCTTCAGGTCTGCTGCTGCATTAAGAGTGCTTTTGTATTCCTTGCAGCCTTCTCCTAACATTGCTGACACTTTTGTAAATGTCCCCTTCATGAAATTCTTCTATATGCCTCATTTCAGCATGCCATCTGTCTCCTGCCTGGCTGATACAAGGTGATTCAATAGCTCATGAAAGTCAGCAGGAAGCAAAGATGTGCCATGTTTCAGCTTGGGGTCTTAATCTTGCTAACTTTTGCAGATAAAGAAAAACAGTAGCTGGAGGAACCACAATGAAGTCCAGTGCAGAATTCACAGATATCATGGAAAGGTTACTCGGGTGGTCCAGATAGTAAAATTAACAGTCTAAATAAATCTATCTAAATTTCTGAGGAATGAGAAGCCTTCCCTTGACATCAGGTGAAGCCAGAAGAGGGAATATAGCCTCAACCAGAAAAGGGACAGTAATTAAAAGTGCTTTTCCCATCCTTGTACAATGGACTGACTTTGCCTCTTCATAACATCACAATCCTAAAACAACACAACAATTAATTGAAATATTAGTAGCTGAAAAAAATTCCCATTTCCAACTAAGGTAGGTCAGAATTACAGGATAAACCCTGCAGACTTTTTATACTACCCATCCACGCCATTACTCACTGTTACCTTTCCAAATACAAAGAGAAGAACTGGTAAAACACAATCATATAAATCTCCATATTCATTTTGACATATTTGGCATGACATTTTCTGTGCTAAAAAGTAATTATTCTTCAAAGAATGATGAGGTCATGTCAGTAAGACACAGAAACCAACTAGAAGAGGCTTCCCACTGGCCAAATCTGAGGCAAGTTGAGCATCAAAATAAATGACAGTAAAAGATTATAATTCATTCAATAAAATAAGAATCAGCAAATACATACCGATGTAAGTAAATAAGGAAAAATACAAATCTGTTTCTTGCAGTTGAATGTTAATTAACAATTGTAGAAGAAATAATGGAGTTAGAAAATCACTATTTGGCAATCATCCTAATGACAATTGATTCATACAAGAATCATCAATGAGTATTAAAACTCACGGGTGAAAGTTTGATGAGGAATAGGATATTTATATCATCTTAAAGTATCTCTTCTCTATTAAGTAGAAAATTTAAAAAGAAGAAAGTATACGTTGGAGAAACACAGCAGACAATACCTTCAAAGATATCATCAATTATGAGACCAACTGATACTATGTGCCTCCTGATAAGATATACTGAAAGGGCCACATTACTTCTTGGTACACAGTCAAAATTTTAAAACCAGAATCTAACCACAAGGAAAAACAAATAGAGGACACTCTATAAAATAACTGGACCGAACTCTTTAAAAATGTCAATGTCATGAAGGCAAAGAAAGGCTACAGAATTCCATGAGGTCAAAGAACTATGACAACTAAACACAATTCTGTATGGAATATCAAATTTAAAAATAACAGATAAATAATATTATTGGGAAAGCTGAACAAATTTGAATATGGACTGTTTATTAGTTATTAGTATAATACTGTTAATTTTCCTAATTTTATTAAGACCAGTGTGCCTATTCCATGAAAACAGAAAATGTTCTTGTTCTCTGAAAATGCATGCTAAAGTATTTATGGGTGAATGCAACAATGTCTGCAGCTCATTCTTGAATCAGTTCAAAGAAAAATGAGTTACATTTATATATATATATGTATGTATGTAAACGAACATAGATAAAAGTACAGATGTGTGTATGTCTTTAGAAAGGGGAGGATTTTTTTTGGCTGTGTGTTATTGAAGTGCCTATGTCTGCGTGTTCACACTATCATATTTTGTATGCCCTGGACTTTATAATCTCTACCTTCAAAATTAGATCTACTGTTTGTAATTAATTCAATGTATACTGGTTTTTTAACTACTATTCTCATTTCCTAGCAGTAATCTTCCTGAAAAGTCACAGAAATGATTGCATTTGTTGTTCTTCAGAATAATCACTGTTTAATTAAAATAAGAATATTTTAGAAAAGATCTGTGGCATAGTGGTTAAGACCCCAGTATTTGACACTAAACAGATCTGATTTGGATAACAGAAGGTGGCGCTTTGCTGTCTAAGCTGGGGACCAGACACTGAGTATAAATAGTAATTCCAAACACAGCTCCACAGAGCAGCACCCTTATGACAAGGTTTTCACGTGTCTATAGTTAAGCCAGAAAATTAAGAATAATGCCATAAATATTTATAAAGCTGAACATATCCAAGTTAAAGACCTTTATCCTAAAATTGTGTCTTTTAGATTATTTTCTAAAGGCTAATACAATTTAACGTTTAAATGTTCTTTTGAAATGATGGTGAGAATACGTGATAATGGGTTACTGGTTTTAATATTTTATTTAGTCAAGTGGAAAATTGGCAACCTGATGTCGATCCTCCCATTTGTATTTTACTGGTGCATGAAATCCAAAAGTCTAGTAACCATTGGGATAGACAACTCTACTGTGTAAGTTTGTATGTTTGTATATCTGTATCACAAAGCCCAGACACTCGAACTAGATAAACTTGTCGCACTAAAGACAGCAAATATGTCTGGTAATTGCATATTCTTCATGTGTGCACTGGAATTTCTTATTATATAAGAAAATAAATGTGTTTCTAAATCACCATGAATTGGGTACGGCTGATAATACTATTCTTCCTGGCACATGGAAATATCCGACTGAGGTTGTCAATCAATATTGATTTAATCAATGTGGCAGCAAAGGCACTAGAGGAGGAAAATACTCTAGACAATCAAGTATAGATGGGAAAATTGTATCACCAAGAAATTCTTAAAATCACAAGTGGATAATTTGCAATGTCAATTGATTTTATTCAATTGCTTGAGTCCTTTATCATTCCATTAGAACACTCCTCATATTTGCAGATAACTCAGCCCCTCACCTCAGCAAGAAACAAGAGGACATCATTATAAACTTCCTCAATTTCTTTCCTATCCAGTGAAAAGTATCTAAGTCCCTTTTCCCTTCCCTTTTCCTTCCCTTCCCTTTTCTTTCCTTCCATTCTTTTCCTTTTTCCTTCCATTGTTTTTCTTACTTTACCTCCCCCTACCTTTCCCTTTCTCCTTTCCTCCCTCTCTCCCTTCCTTCCTTTCTTCCTTCAATCCGTCCTTTTATATCTTTTCAGAGATCAGTTTTTCCCATTCATTTCTACATTCTCAGATACCTTGCTCCATGACTTGTTCTACTTCTCTTGTATCTTTATTCTTTCCCTCTTGACTGATCCTTTTCGTCTGCCTTTGCATTTTCAAAATCAGTTTTTCTAATCTTAAAAAATAACTTTGCTCAACCCTGATGCATCTTTATTCTCTGTGTCATTATCTCATTATTTTTAAAGGTTAATTTCTAAAACCGGGGCGCTATACTCACCACCTTCACTCTTGGTTAAAATTAAAAGAAATATAGGTCCCAGTGATATTTATGAGAAAATTTGACTGTGAATAATCTTGTTGATATAAACACTTTGGGTTTTCAAAATGTTATGCTAGCTGTTAACTTTCCCAGTAACATTATGAGGGAAGGGCTGGAAAATACAAAAGGTAGATCTAGGAACCGAGAACATTACCGCTATGGAGCCAAGCTATACATACTTTGTCTCTGGTTATCATAAATACATCTCCTATGTTCAATGCTTGCTTAGAAAGGCATGATGTCCACAGAGCAATTCAATTGTTCACTGTGATGGGTTTTTGTTTGTTTGTTTTCTCCTCACAGAATGCAACCTTTATTTATGAGAATATGGAGACCAGAAAGTCCCTAAAATAAATTTGTAAAAAAAAAATTTTAAGGATAAATTCATGAAAAAATATTGTTACAGAAAGTTTAATTTTTCCTCGAAGTTGTTATGAACTGACTACCCCTGTGTTAATTAAACTCGCCATTATGCATGTGTATATTTTGTTGGAAACCACTGTGATACAAGTCTTATTTTTATTCTTCAAGCTGTTTTCAAATAAATTGTGACTCAAACAAATTCAAATACCAGCCCAATGCTGAATCCTATTCTTCCAGAGCACCTTCTCTCTCTCCTTCATGGTCTCAAACCTGGCTCCTACTTCTACCACTCTAAATTAGCTAAATTTGATCTTTATTCAGTCTTCATCGTATCTGGCAGATTTTTTAGAATTCAATGGTGATGATGATCATCACCTCCCTCTTTAAATTGCATCTTACTGTGTCTTCCATAAAACTAGACTACCCTAGGCCTCTTAGTGTATCTTTGATTCTTTTGTTGTTGTTGTTGTTGTTGTTGTTGAGACAGAGTCTCACTCTGTCGCCAGGCTGCAGTGCAGTGGCACAACCTCCTCTCACTGTGACCTCCACCTCCCTGGTTCAAGCGATTCCCCTGCCTCAGCCTCTTGAGTAGCTGGGACTACAGGCTCACGCCACCACACCCAGCTAATTTTTTGTATTTTTTAATAGAAACGGGGTTTCACCATTTTGGCCAGGATGGTCTCAATCTCCTGACCTCGTGATCCACCCGCCCCACCTCCCAAAGTACTGGGATTACAGGCGTAAGTCACCGCGCCTGGCCTGTATCTTTGATTCTTTGCCTTTACTCTCTATCAATATTTTCTCTCCTTTTAGATTTGTACTGCAGCAACAGCCTTTTTGCTGAGTTGGTGCTGCATCTCCACACGTCTGTTGGACTTTTGTACTTGCGTATTCAGCTATCACCTTCAACTTAATATGTCCAAAACTAGTCCCTTTATAGTCTATCCCTATCAGCCATCAACAAAACTAGCTAGAAGTCAACCAGCTTTCCCCATATCTGTTATTGTTCAAGTTATCTTTCTAATTCAGCAAAAGAAATAAGTACAATTACAGGATATATTGAAGAACAAATGAGTAATGCTATGTGAGGATACAGGGAAAGGTTATATAATAGGAAAACTTTTTTTTTTTTTTTTTTTGACACAGAGTTTCCCTCTGTCACCCAGGCTGGAGTGCAGTGGCGCAATCTCGGGTCACTGCAGCTTCCACTCCCTGGGTTCAAGTGATTCTCCTGCCTCAGTCTCCCAAGTAGCTGGGATTACAGGCACCCACCACCGCACCTGGCCAATTTTTGTGTCTTTGGTGGAGATGGGGTTTCACCATGTTGGCCGGGCTGGCCTCGAACTCCTGACCTCAAGTAATCCACCTGCCTCAGCCCCCCAAAGTGCTGGGATTACAGGCATGAGCCACCACGCCGAGCCTATAATGGGATAACTTCTGATCTGGGTTTTGAAGAATAAGGGGGGTAGGACAGCCAGGACAGCAAAAATATCAGACCAATGGCCAAAACCACAGGCTCTAGAGTCAGATTGCCTGGATTCAAATATCAGCTATACTGATATTACAAAAGTTTCTTAGCCTCTCATTGCCTCAATTTCATCATCTGTAAAAATGGTAATAATAACTCTTACGAGGACTAAAATGAGTTAACGGAAGTAAAGCTTTCAGATCAACAGTTTCAGGCATATAATTACTACATAAGTCTTTGTTCTAATGATGACAATCGAAGACACATATGAAAATGAGAAACACATGGACAGTTCAGAGCATTTTCAAGAGTTCACTGTTGCTAATGTGAAAAGTGAGCAATGACAGTGACTGAGAGACAAGCAGGACTCAGATGATAAAGGGCTTTAAATGCAGGGTGGTGGCCTTGGTGATGAAGACCCATTTAGAAATTTGTAACAGAAGCAAAACTCAGTGAGAGCAGATTTTGACTTCAAGACAAAGGAAATATTCAATATGAATTTTATAATTGTTTTTTCTAATTCTGGGAAAAATGACATCGGTAAAAAAAAAAAATGAATGTTGGTGAGGTCCAGTGAAAAGGAAAGGCTTATACACTGTTGGTGGGAACATAAATTAGTACAATTTATGTACTATTTATGTACAATTTATGTTTCCTCTTTGGAAAACAGTATGGAGATTTCTCAAAGAACTAAAAGAGATCTAACATTCTATCTAGCAATCCCCCTACTGGGTATCTACTTAAAGGAAAATAAGTTATTATATCAAAAAGACACCTGTATTTGCAGGTTTATCACAGTCCAGTTCACAATTGCAAAGATATGGAATCTACGTTAAGTGTCCATCAACTGAAGAGTGGATAAAGAAAATCAAGGGTGTCCAAGGTAGACAATACAGTCATGGGTTCTTAGTTTCTATTTCTGCTTGGGTCAGTAAAGCCCCTTGCTCATCTCCCTTTTCTGCTTATCACTAGGGACAGAAACTAAAAGTCATGGCTTCAGGCTGCTAAAATCTAAAACAAAACAAAACAGAACAACAAGAACAATAAAGTTAGGCGGGACAAGCTTGAAGACTAAATAGTAGTATTTATGGCAGAATACTACTCAGCCATAAAAATGAATGAAACATGTTTTGCAGCAACTAGGATGGAACTGGTCATTATCCTAAGTGAAGTAACTCAGGAATAGAAAACCAAATACCACATGTTCTCCCTTACAAGTGGGAGCTAAGCCATGGGTATGCAAATCCATAAAGAGTGCTATAATGGACACTGGAGATTCAGAAGTAGGGAGGGGGAGAGGGAGATGAGGAATAAAACATCACCTGTTGGGTACAATGTACATTATTCATCACTACGTCACTATACTAAAAGCTCAGACTTCACCACTATACAGTACACCCATGCAACAACAACAAAAAATTTGTACCACTAAAGCAATGGAAATCATAAATAAATAAAATAAATAACAAGCAATTGCTGAAAACAAAAAGACAAAAGAAACAGAAATCAGGGACAAAGTTTAGGAAGCTACTGGGAAAACACAAGCAATGATGAGACATAAGCCTTGAATATCTTCTTTCTTTCTACCCAGTGAAAGCAAGCCCATTCTTCAGGATTCAGAGATAGCTTCTTTGTTTCTTATTACTGGAAAAGAATTTTTTCTCTATGAATCTCTGTGGGATTCATTCAAAAGTGTCAGGGTTTGGACATGTACCCAGATACTCAAACCCAAACACTTTTGAGGGTGAAAGAGGACAATATTAATAATTGTGCTAAAACAGGCACAATCCAGGACTCTTACAGGCACATCAGGACAGAGGGTTACTAATCCACCATTATGTGTATTTTGGAATGTAGGTTACTCCCTTTTATCACCCTTACTTCTACGCTGTCACAAGAAAATACATACCATCTGCCTGATAGGCAGAAATGAACTTCAATAGTGCTTGGCATACACAAAATGATGAGTAAGTATTTAGTAAATGAGCAATTGAATTAAATTTTAGTATTAATTTAAATAGTTTTTTTTAAGTTTTTATGCCTCTAAAATCTTTTTTCTTTACTTATACAGAATATCAGAGGGCTTCCATTATATATAAGATACATAAAAGAATAAGATATCACAAAACTTACAAATGAAAATTGACCTTAGTATATTACAGTAATATTGGATACATATGACTCATATTTAAAAAAGCATATGTTACATGCATAAGAGTGCATACCATACCTGTTACCTATAAAGAAATAGACATAGATGTAGATAAGTATAGATATGTTTATACACAAATATTTTCAAGATACGAGTACATAAATTGATTTTAAACTCTTTAGAATTTAAGGATTATATAGTACTCACCTCATTTTTTGTTAGGGTAAAAATTATTGAGCTTGCCATTTTAAATTTGTTTATTCTTATCTTCTAAAAGGAAGTAGTGCTACTAGACCTTGTTTTCTCTTCAACATTACTTGGCCTGATTTCTATCTGCATTATTAATGTTCATCTTTCATCAAGGATGATGAAGAAATGTCTTGTTCAGCAGTATTTCTTGCAGTCATGGAAAACAAAAATTTCTAAAGGCAAACAAATTGTGCCTTTGATCAGACTTAGTCATAAGTGCAGCCATTTGCCCTACCTAAGGGAAACGTCTATTGAGTTATACTGATTGATAACCTGAGACAGGTGAAATGCTAGAGCAAAATGTAGTAACCATAAGATTGTGAATGTATAAATACGTAAGAAGGTGAGTAACAGGATTTATGGGGAATGGTTAAAGTATCTAGGAATATTTCTCTCAGAGAAGAGAATGAAGAATGACATTATTACAGCAGAGCTTCTTCTATTTATTATATGTTATGATTTGCTAGAATAAAATTCATTAGGCATTAATAGTATTAAATTTAGTATGAAACTAGTCAGGTATGTCTTAGAATTTTATGATATTCCCTTTTCACAGTAATGTAGACTTTTTTATAGCATGCACCTTAAAACTCTTCCAGCCTCCTTCACCCATCACCCAATTCCAACACTGCTTCCACATTTTTAGGTATTTATTATAACAGCACTCCCACTTTTTGGTACCAATTTCTGCCTTAGTTCATTCAGATTGCTACGACAAACACCATAGACTGGGTGGCTTAAAAACAACAGAAATTTATTTCTCAAAGTTCTGGAGGCTGGAAGTACATGATCAACACCACAGAAGATTTGATGTCTCGTGAAGGCCTATTTCCTTGTTCGTAGACAATAGTCTTCTTACTGAGTCCGCACATGACAGGAGTGAGGGAGATGTTTGGGCACTTTTAGAGGGACACTAATCTTACTCATGAGGGCTCTGCTATCATACCTAATCACCTCCCTGAGATCCACCCTCAGATACCATCATATGGGAGGTTAGGATTTCAATATATGAATTCGGGGGAGATATAAACATTCAGTCTATAGAATATGGCAAATGCTATTAGCAATAAACATTCAGCCTATAGCATAGGCAAACACTATTAGCACATTTGATGTTACTCAATTCTATCTTATCATTTGAATTAATAAATAAAAAACATTATCTGTGAACAATTATAGTTAAAAGAAGTTAACCTTATTAAGCAGTAGAGGTTTTATTTTAAAACATTCAAAGAGCTCCAGCTCCCAGCCCCAGCGACACAGAAGACGGGTGATTTCTGCATTTCTGCTTCAGGTACCGGTTTCATCTCACTAGGGAGTGCCTAACAGTGGGTTCAGGACAGTCGGTGAAGCGCACTGTGCGCGAGCCGAAGCAGGGCGAGGCATTGCCTCACTCGGGAAGCACAAGGGGTCAGGGAGTTCCCTTTCCTAGTCAAAGAAAGGGGAAACAGACCGCACCTGGAATATCGGGTCAGTCCCGTCCTAATACTGCGCTTTTCCAACGGGCCTGGAAAACGGCACACTAGGAGATTGTGTCCCGCACCTGGCTCGGAGGGTCCTATGCCCACAGAGTCTTGCTGATTGCTAGCACAGCAGTCTGAGATCACGCTGCAAGGCAGCAGCGAGGCTGGGGGAGGGGCGCCCGCCATTGCCCAGGCTTGCTTAGGTAAACAAAGCAGCCAGGAAGCTCCAACTGGGTGGAGCCCACCACAGCTCAAGGAGGCCTGCCTGCCTCTGTAGGCTCCACCTCTGGGGGCAGGGCACAGACAACCAAAAACTCAGCGAGAACCTCCACAGCCTTAAATGTCCCTGTCTGACTGACAGCTTTGAAGAGAGTAGTGGTTCTCCCAGCACACAGCTGGAGATCATCTGAGAACGGACAGACTGCCTCCTAAAGTGGGTCCCTCACCCCTGAGCAGCCTAACTGGGAGGCACCCCCCCAGTAGGGACAGACTGACACCTCATTCAACCGGGTACTCCTCTGAGACAAAACTTTCAGAGGAACTATCAGACAGCTGAATTTGTGGTCTCACGAAAATCCGCTGTTCTGCAGCCACCGCTGCTGACACCCAGCCAAACAGGGTCTGGAGTGGACCTCTAGTAAACTCCAACAGACCTGCAGCTGAGGGTCTTGTCTGGTAGAAGGAAAATTAACAAACAGAAAGGACATCTACACCAAAAACCCATCTGTACATCACCATCATCGAAGACAAAAAGTAGACAAAACCACAAAGATGGGGAAAAAACAGACCAAAAAAACTGGAAACTCTAAAAAACAGAGCACCTCTCCTCCTCCAAAGGAACGCAGTTCCTCACCAGCAACGGAACAAAGCTGGATGGAGGATGACTTTGATGAGTTGAGAGAAGAAGGCTTCAGACGATCAAACTACTCTGAGCTACGAGAGGAAATTCAAAACAATAGCAAAGAAGTTAAAAACTTTGAAAAAAAATTAGAAGAATGGATAACTAGAATAACCAATGGAGAGAAGGGCTTAAAGGAGATGATGGAGCTGAAAGCCAAGTTTCGAGAACTACGCGAAGAATGCAGAAGCCTCAGTAGCAGATGCGATCAACTGGAAGAAAGGGTATCGCTGATAGAAGATGAAATGAATGAAATGAAGAGAGAAGGGAAGTTTAGAGAAAAAAGAATAAAAAGAAATGAACAAAGCCTCCAAGAAATTTGGGACTATGTGAAAAGACCAAACCTACGTCTGATTGGTGTACCTGAAAATGATGGGGAGAATGGAACCAAGTTGGAAAACACTCTGCAAGATATTATCCAGGAGAACTTCCCCAATCTAGCAAGGCAGGCCAGCATTAAGATTCAGGAAATACAGAGAACGCCACAAAGATACTCCTCAAGAAGGGCAACTCCAAGACACATAATTGTCAGATTCACCAAAGTTGAAATGAAGGAAAAAATGTTAAGGGCAGGCAGAGAGAAAGGTCGGGTTACCCACAAAGGGAAGCCCATCAGACTAACAGCTGATCTCTTGGCAGAAACTCTACAAGCCAGAAGAGAGTGGGGGCCGATATTCAACATTCTTAAAGAAAAGAATTTTCAACCCAGAATTTCCTATCCCGCCAAACTAAGCTTCCTAAGTGAAGGAGAAATAAAATACTTTACAGACAAGCAAACGCTGAGTGATTTTGTCACCACCAGGCCTGCCCTAAAAGAGCTCCTGAAGGAAGCACTAAACATGGAAAGGAACAACCGGTACCAGCCACTGCAAAAACATGCCAAATTGTAAAGACCATCGAGGCTAGGAAGAAACTATAGCAACTAACGAGCAAAATAACCAACTAACATCATAATGACAGGATCAGATTCACACATAACAATATTCACGTTAAATGTAAATGGGCTAAATGCTCCAATCAAAAGACACAGACTGGCAAACTGGATAAGGAGTCAGGACCCATCAGTGTGCTGTATTCAGGAAACCCATTTCACGTGCAGAGACACACATAGACTCAAAATAAAGGGATGGAGGAAGATCTATCAAGCAACTGGAAAACAAAAAAAGGCAGGGGTTGCAATCCTAGTCTCTGATAAAATAGACTTTAAACCAACAAAGATCAAAAGAGACAAAGAAGGCCATTATATAATGGTAAAGGGATCAATTCAACAAGAAGAGCTAACTATCCTAAATATATATGCACCCAACACAGGAGCACCCAGATTCATAAAGCAAGTCCTCAGTGACCTACAAAGGGACTTAAACTCCCACACAATAATAATGGGAGATTTTAACACCCCACTGTCAGCATTAGACAGATCAACGAGACAGAAAGTTAACAAGGATATCCAGGAATTGAACTCAGCTCTACATAAAGTGGACCTAATAGACATCTACAGAACTCTCCACCCCAAATCAACAGAATATACATTTTTTTCAGCACCACACCACACCTATTCCAAAATTGACCACATAGTTAGAAGTAAAGCTCTTCTCAGCAAATGTAAAAGAACAGAGATTATAACAAACTGTCTCTCAGACCACAGTGCAATCAAACTAGAACTCAGGATTAAGAAACTCAGTCAAAACCGCTCAACTACATGGAAACTGAACAACCTGCTCCTGAATGACTATTGGGTACATAATGAAATGAAGGCAGAAATAAAGATGTTCTTTGAAACCAACGAGAACAAAGACACAACATACCAGAATCTCTGGGACACGTTCAAAGCAGTGTGTAGAGGGAAATTTATAGCACTAAATGCCCACAAGAGAAAGCAGGAAAGATCCAAAATTGACACCCTAACATGACAATTAAAAGAACTAGAAAAGCAAGAGCAAACACATTCAAAAGCTAGCAGAAGGCTAGAAATAACTAAAATCAGAGCAGAACTGAAGGAAATAGAGACACAAAAAACCCTTCAAAAAATTAATGAATCCAGGAGCTGGTTTTTTGAAAAGATCAACAAAATTGATGGACCACTAGCAAGACTAATAAAGAAGAAAAGAGAGAAGAATCAAATAGATGCAATAAAAAACGAAAAAGGGGATATCACCACCGATCCCACAGAAATACAATCTAACATCAGAGAATACTACAAACACCTCTATGCAAATAAACTAGAAAATCTAGAAGAAATGGATAAATTCCTCAACAAATACACCCTCCCAAGACTAAACCAGGAAGAAGTTGAATCTCTGAATAGACCAATAACAGGTTCTGAAATTGTGGCAATAATCAATAGCTTACCAACCAAAAAGAGTCCAGGACCTGATGGATTCACAGCTGAATTCTACCAGAGGTACAAGGAGGAACTGGTACCATTCCTTCTGAAACTATTCCAATCGATAGAAAAAGAGGGAATCCTCCCTAACACATTTTACGAAGCCAGCATCATCCTGATACCAAAACCTGGCAGAGACATAACCAAAAAAGAGAATTTCAGACCAATATCCTTGATGAACATTGATGCAAAAATCCTCAATAAAATACTGGCAAACCGAATCCAGCAGCACATCAAAAAGCTTATCCACCATGATCAAGTGGGCTTCATCCCTGGGATGCAAGGCTGGTTCAACATACGCAATTCAATAAATGTAATCCAGCATATAAACAGAACCAAAGACAAAAACCACATGATTATCTCAATAGATGCAGAAAAGGCCTTTGACAAAATTCAACAACCCTTCATGCTAAAAACTCTCAATAAATTAGGTATTGATGGGACGTATCTCAAAATAATAAGAGCTATCTACAACAAACCCACAGCCAATATCATACTGAATGGGCAAAAACTGGAAGCATTCCCTCTGAAAACTGGCACAAGACAGGGATGCCCTCTCTCACCGCTACTATTCAACATAGTGCTGGAAGTTCTGGCCAGAGCAATCAGGCAGGAGAAGGAAATAAAGGGTATTCAATTAGGGAAAGAGGAAGTCAAATTGTCCCTGTTTGCAGATGACATGATTGTATATCTAGAAAACCCCATTGTCTCAGCCCAAAATCTCCTTAAGCTGATTAGCAACTTCAGCAAAGTCTCAGGATACAAAATTAATGTACAAAAATCACAAGCATTCTTGTACACCAATAACAGACAAACAGAGAGCCAAATCATGAGTGAACTCCCATTCACAATTGCTTCAAAGAGAATAAAATACCTAGGAATCCAACTTACAAGGGATGTGAAGGACCTCTTCAAGGAGAACTACAAACCACTGCTCAATGAAATAAAAGAGGATACAAACAAATGGAAGAACATTCCATGCTCATGGGTTGGAAGAATCAATATCGTGAAAATGGCCATACTGCCCAAGGTAATTTATAGATTCAATGCCATCCCCATCAAGGTACCAATGACTTTCTTCACAGAATTGGAAAAAACTACTTTCAAGTTCATATGGAACCAAAAAAGAGCCCGCATCACCAAGTCAATCCTAAGCCAAAAGAACAAAGCTGGAGGCATCACGCTACCTGACTTTAAACTATACTACAAGGCTACAGTAACCAAAACAGCATGGTACTGGTACCACAACAGAGACATAGATCAATGGAACAGAACAGAGCCCTCAGAAATGATGCCGCATAGCTACAACTATCTGATCTTTGACAAACCTGACAAAAACAAGAAATGGGGAAAGGATTCCCTATTTAATAAATGGTGCTGGGAAAACTGGCTAGCCATATGTAGAAAGCTGCAACTGGATCCCTTCCTTACACCTTATACAAAAATTAATTCAAGATGGATTAAAGACTTATATGTTAGACCTAAAACCATTAAAATCCTACAAGAAAACCTAGGCAATACCATTCAGGACATAGGCGTGGGCAAGGACTTCATGTCTAAAACACCAAAAGCAATGGCAACAAAAGCCAAAATCGACAAATGGGATCTCATTAAACTAAAGAGCTTCTGCACAGCAAAAGAAACTACCATCAGAGTGAACAGGCAACCTACACAATGGGAGAAAATTTTTGCAACCTACTCATCTGACAAAGGGCTAATATCCAGAATCTACAATGAACTCAAACAAATTTACAAGAAAAAAACAAACAACCCCATCAAAAAGTGGGCAGAGGACATGAACAGACACTTCTCAAAAGAAGACATTTATGCAGCCAAAAAACACATGAAGAAATGCTCCTCATCACTGGCCATCAGAGAAATGCAAATCAAAACCACAGTGAGATACCATCTCACACCAGTTAGAATGGCCATCATTAAAAAATCAGGAAACAACAGGTGCTGGAGAGGATGTGGAGAAATAGGAACACTTTTACACTGTTGGTGGGACTGTAAACTAGTTCAAACATTGTGGAAGTCAGTGTGGCGATTCCTCAGGGATCTAGAACTAGAAATACCATTTGACCCAGCCATCCCATTACTGGGTATATACCCAAAGGACTATAAATCATGCTGCTATAAAGACACATGCACACGTATGTTTATTGCGGCACTATTCACAATAGCAAAGAGTTGGAACCAACCCAAATGTCCAACAACGATAGACTGGATTAAGAAAATGTGGCACATATACACCATGGAATACTATGCAGCCATAAAAAATGATGAGTTCGTGTCCTTTGTAGGGACATGGATGAAACTGGAAAACATCATTCTCAGTAAACTATCGCAAGGACAAAAAAACAAACACCGCATGTTCTCACTCATAGGTGGGAATTGAACAATGAGAACTCATGGACACAGGAAGGGGAACATCATGCTCTGGGGACTGTTGTGGGGTGGGGGGAGGGGGGAGGGACAGCATTAGGAGATACACCTAATGCTAAATGATGAGTTAATGGGTGCAGGAAATCAACATGGCACATGGATACATATGTAACAAACCTGCACATTGTGCACATGTACCCTAAAACCCTAAAGTATAATAAAAAAAAAAATAAAAAAATAAAACATTCAAAGAGATTGCAAAAGATATTTCTGAAATAGAAATTAGTCTTGATTGTTGTAACAAGACTATGAAATTTACATAGTAGGAAATGAGAAGCCCAAAGATAAACACTACTAAAACTTAGTTCATATTTTTTCATGAGTTGTAAGTATATGTAAAACTATAAATATGTAAGAAGGTGAGTAACAGGATTTATAGGGAATGGTTAAAGTATCTAGGAATATTTCTCTCAGAGAAGAGAATGAGGAATGACATTATTTCAGCAGAGCTTCTATTTATTATATGTTATGATTTGCTAGAATAAAATTCATTAGGCATTAATAATATTAAATTTAGTATGAAACTAGTCAGGTATGTCTTAGAATTTTATGACATTGATCTATGTAAAACTAGATCAAAAACATTTACTTAATTTTTCAAACTTCCTAAGCTACTGTTTCTCAATCACTCTTTCAGAAAACCAGAAATACTGTTAGTCTAATAAAATTGCTAACACCTTAATTATTTAACTTTGTTGAACACGGAATTCTCATTTACAAAATGAAGGATTTGAAAGATAAAATCTTTCAAGGTCCATTTTCGTTTCGAAACATTATTCTCCAGAGAGTAAAAACGATTTCTAGTGGCATAAAACAATTATCATAATTAACATAGTGAATCAAGTAAACCTCACATTAATTTTATAGACTTTTAAGACAATATACAAAGGGTTTCTCCTGAGAAGGTATAACTTCCGTCTATGCAGTGATTTTGGTATTATAACTATGAGAGGAAAAAGGATACCAATATTATAGAAGAGCATCCAATTCTTAGGAATTTGTGGAAGATGATAGGAACCTGCCAAAGGTGATTTTCCTCTACTCTGCCCTTCAAGGCTGTGCGTATGTCATCAGGAAGTTCACGTTTCAGCCTCTAATTAAACTCTAAAATAGGATCTAACTCTAGATTATCCTGACAAATATAGACTCCTTGATACTGTCTGAATAACAATTTGGAAATAAATTACTGAATTTTAAGGCCTGCCATATTCAAGTACACATCTTTTCTCTTTATACATAATAGCTGTACCTATTTTAGTCATACATGTAACAATTTGCTACACTCACATAACCAAATCAGGATAACTGAGATATCCATCATCTTAAATGTTTACCTTTTTTATTCTAAGGCACCCAAATTATTTCTTTTTAGCTGTTTTGAAATATGCATTCTATTAATGTTAACTATAGTCAACCTACTGATCTATTGAACATCAGGTCTTATTTCTTCTATCTAATTGTACATATGTACTCGTGAATCAACCTCTCTTCATTCCTTACCTCCCTCTACCCTTCTAGCATCTGGTAACCACCAATCTACTCTCTACCTCATGAGACCCACTTTTTCGGCTCCTGCATAAGAATAAGAACATGCAATATTTCTTTCTGTTCTTTGCTCATTTCACTTAGTATGATGATCTCCAGATCCATTTTCTTTACCGATTCATCTGTTGATAGACACTTAAGTTGATTCTGTATTCTGGCTATCGTGAATAGTGCTGAAATAAACAGGGTTGCAGATATTTTTTGATACATTTATTTCCTTTCTTTTGGATATATACTCAATGGTGGTATCACTGTATCATATGGTAGTTCCATTTGTAGTTTCTTGAAGAACTTCCATCCTGTTTTCCATAATGGCTATACTGATTTACATTCCCACCAATGGTATAAAAGGTTCTTTCTCCACATCTCGCCAGCATCTATTATTCCCTATCTTTTTTATAAAAGCCATTCTAACAGGTATGTGCCATGGTGGTTTACTGCACCCATCAACCCATCATCTAGGTTTTAAGCCCCACATGCCTTAGGTATTTGTCCTAATGCTCTCCCTCCCCTTGTCCCCAACCCCCCAACAGGCCCCGGTGTGTGAGGTTCCCCTCCCTGTGTCCACATGTTCTCATTGTTCAACTCCCACTTATCAGTGAGAACATGTGGTGTTTGGTCTTCTGTTCCTGTGTTAATTTGCTGAGAATGATGGTTTCCAGCTTCATCCATGTCCCTGCAAAGGACATGAACTCAATTCATTTTTATGGCTGCACAGTATTCCATGGAGTATATGTGCCATATTTTCTTTATCCAGTCTATCATTGATGGACATTTGGGTTGGTTCCAAGTCTTTGCTATTGTGAATAGTGCCGCAATAAACATACGTATACATATGTCTTTATAGTAGAACGATTTATAATCCTTTGGGTATATACTTAGTAATGGGATTTCTGGGTCAAATGGTATTTCTGGTTCTAGATCCTTGAGGAATCACCACACTGTCTTCCACAATGGTTGAACCAATTTATACTCCCACCGAGAGTGTAAAAGCATTCCTATTTCTCCACATCCTCTCCAGCATCTGTTGTTTCCTTTTTAATGATTGCCATTCTAACTGGTGTGAGATGGTATCTCATTGTGGTTTTGATTTGCATTTCTCTAGTGACCACTGATGATAAGCTTTTTTTTATGTTTGTTGGCCACATAAATGTCTTATTTCAAGAAGTGTCTATTCATATACTTTGCCCACCTTTTGATGGGGTGGTTTTTTCTTGTAAATTTGTTTAAGTTCTTACTAGATTCTGGATATTAGACCTTTGTAAGATGTATAGATTGAATTTTCCCCCATTCTGTAGGTTGCTTGTTCACTATGATGACAGTTTCCTTTACTGTGCAGAAGCTCTTTAGTTTAATTAGATACTATTTGTCAATTTTGGCTTTTGTTGCCATTGCTTTTGGTGTTTTAGTCATGAAGTCTTTGCCCATGCCTATGTCCTGAATGGTATTGCCTAGGTTTTCTTCTAGGGTTTTTATGGTTTCAGGTTTTATGTTGAAATCTCTAATCCATCTCTAGTTAATTTTTGTACAAGTTGTAAGGAAGGGGTCCAGTTTCAGTTTTCTGCATATGGCTAGCCAGTTTTCCCAGCATCATTGATTAAATAGGGAATCCTTTCCCCAGTGCTGGTTTTTGTCAGGTTTGTCAAAGATTAGATGGTTGTAGATGTGTGGTGTTCTGTTCCATTGGTCTATATCTCTGTTTTGGTATCAGTACCATGCTGTTTTGGTTACTGCGGCCTTGTAGTATAGTTTGAAGTCAGGTAGCATGATGCCTCCAGCTTTGTTCTTTTTGCTTAGCATTGTCTTGGCTATATGGGCTCTTTTTTGGTTCTATATGAAATTTAAAGTAGTTTTTTCTAGTTCTGTGAAGAAAGTCAATGGTAGTTTGATGGGAATAGCATTGAATCTATAAATTACTTTGGGCAGTATGGCCATTTCATGATATTGATTCTTCCTATCCATGAGTATAGAATGTTTTTCCAGTTTTTTTGAGCCCTCTCTTATTTCCTTGAGCAGTGGTTTGTAGTTCTCCTTGAAGAGGTCCTTCACGTCCCTTCTAAGTTGTATTCCTAGGTATTTTATTTTCTTTGTAGCAATTGTGAATGGGAGTTCACTCATGATTTGGCTCTCTGTCTGGTCTATTATTGGTGTATAGGAATGCTTGTGATTTTTGCACATTGATTTTGTATACCGAAACTTTGCTGAAGTTGTTTGTCAGCTTAAGGAGTCCTTGGGCTGAGAAGATGGGGTTTTCTAAATATATAATCATGTCATCTGCAAACAGAGACAATCTGACTTCCTCTCTTCCTATTTGAATACTCTTTATTTCTTTCTCTTGCCTGATTGCCCTGGCCAGAAATTCAATACTATGGTGAATAGGGGTGGTAAGAGAGGGCATCCTTGTCTTGTGCTGGTTTTCAAAGGGAATGTTTTCAGCTTTTGCCCATTCAGTATGATATTGGCTATGAAGGTTTTTCATAAATAGCTCTTAATATTTTGAGATACGTTCCATCAATACCTAGTTTATTGAGTGTTTTTAGCATGAAGCGGTGTTGAATTTTATCAAAGGCCTTTTCTGCATCTATTGAGATAATCATGTGGTTTTTGTCATTGGTTCTGTTTATGTGATGGATTACGTTTATTGATTTGCGTATGTTGAACGAGCCTTGTATCCCAGGGATGAAGCCGACTTGATCGTGGCAGATAAGCTTTTTGATGTGCTGCTGGATTTGGTTTGCCAGTATTTTATCGAGGATTTTCACATCGATATTCATAAGGGATATTGGCCTGAAATTTTCTTTTTTTGTTGTGTCTCTGCCAGGTTGGTATCAGGATGATGCTGGTCTCATAAAATGAATTAGGGAGGAGTCCTTCTTTTTCTATTGTTTGGAATACTTTCAGAAGGAATGGTACTAGCTTCTCTTTGTACCTCTGGTAGAATTTGGCTGGGAATCCAACTGGTCCTCGGCTTTTTTTTTTTTTTTTTTTTTTGGTTGGTAGGCTATTAATTACTACCTCAATTTCAGTACTTGTTATTGGTCTATTCAAGGATTCATTCAACATCTTCCCGGTTTAGTCTTGGGAGGGTGTATGTGTCCAGGAACTTATCCATTTCTTCTAGATTTTCTAGTTTATTTGCGTAGAGGTGTTTATAGTATTCTCTGATGGTAGTCTGTATTTCTGTGAGATCAGTGGTGATATCCCCTTTATCAATTTTTATTGTGTCTATTTGATTCTTCTCTCTTTTCTTCTTTATTAGTCTGGCTAGTGGCTTATTTTGTTAATCTTTTCAAAAAACTACCTCCTGGATTCATTGATTTTTTTTGAAGGGTTTTTTGTGTCTCTATCTCCTTCAGTTTTGCTCTGATCTTAGTTATTCCTTGTCTTCTGCTAGCTTTTTAATTTGTTTGGTCTTGCTTCTCTAGTTCTTTTAATTGTGATGTTAGGATGTCGATTTTAGATCTTTCCCACTTTCTGATGTGCTATAAATTTAGTGCTATATTTATATTTATATATATTATATTATGTATATCTACATTTATATATTTAATGTGCTATAAATTTCACTCTTAACACTGTTTTAGCTGTGTCCCAGAGATTCTTGTGCATTGTGTCTTTGTTTTCATTGGTTTCAAAGAATTTATTTATTTCTGCTTTAATTTTGTTATTTACCCAGTAGTCATCCAGGAGCAGGCTGTTCAGTTTCCATGGAGTTGTGCGGTTTTGAGTGAGTTTCTTAATCCTGATGTCTAATTTGATTGCACTGTGATCTCAGAAACAGTTTGTTATGATTTCTGTTTTTTGCATTTGCTGAGAGTGTTTTACCTCCAACCATGTGGTCTATTTTAGAATAAGTGCCATGTGCTGGGAAGAATGTATAATCCATTGATTTAGGGTGGAAAGTTCTGTAGATGTCTATTAGGTCCACTTGGTCCAAATACGAGTTCAAGTCCTGAATATAGTTGTTAATTTCCTGTCTTGTTGATCTAATATTGATAGTGGGCTGTTAAAGTCTCTCACTATTATTGTTTGGGGGATCTAAGTCTCTTTGTAGATCTCTAAGAACTTGTTTTATGAATCTGGGTGCTCTTGTATTGGATGAATATACATTTAGGATAGTTAGCTCTTCTTGTTGCATTGATCTCTTTACCATTATGTAATGCTCTTGTCTTTTTTGATCTTTGTTGGTTTAAAGTCTGTTTTATCGGAGACTAGGATTGCAACCCCTGCTTTTTATTTTTTTTTCCTTTCCATTTGCTTGGTAAATATTCCTCCATCCCTTTATTTTCAGCCTATGTATGTCTTTGCAAGTGAGATGGGTCACCTGATGCACATGAGATGAGTCAAGACAGATGGGCCTTGACTCTATCCAAAATGCCTATCTGTGTCCTTTAATTGGGCCATTTAGCCCATTTACATTTAAGATTAATATTGTTATGTGTAAATTTAATCCTGTCATCATGATGCTATCTGTTTATTTTGCATATTTGTTCATGCAGTTTCTTCATAGTGTCGTTGGTCTTTATATTTTGGTATGTTTTTCCAGTGGCTGGTACCAGTTTTCCCTTTCCATATGTAGTGCTTCCTTCAGGAGCTCTTGTAAGGCAGGCCTGGTGGTGACAAAATCTCTCAGCATTTGCTTGTCTGTAAGTGATTTTATTTCTCCTTCACTTATGAAGCTTAGTTTTGCTGGATATGAAATTCTGGGTTGAAAATCTTTTAAGAATGTTGAATATTGGCCCCCACTCTCTTCTGGCTTGTAGGGTTTCTGCAGAGAGATTCACTGTTAGTCTGATGGGCTTCCCTTTGGAGGTAACCTGATCTTTCTCTCTAGCTGCCCTTAACATTATTTCCTTCATTTCGACCTTGGAGAATCTGATAATTATGTATCTTGGGGTTTCTCCTCTCGAAGAGTATCTTAGTGGTGTTCTCTGTATTTCCTGAATTTGAATGTTGGCCTGTCTTGTTAGGTTGGAGATGTTCTCCTGGATAATATCTTGAAGTGTGTTTGCCAAGTTGGTTCCATTCTCCCTGTCACTTTCAGGTACACTAATCAATCGTAGGTTTGGTCTTTTCACATAGTCCCATATTCCTTGGAGGCTTTGTTCACTTCTTTCCATTGTTTTTTCTCTAATCTTGTCTTCACGCTTTATTTCATAAAGTTGATCTTCCATCTCTGATATCTTTTCTTCCACTTGATCAATTTGGCTATTGATACTTGTGTATGCTTCACGAAGTTCTCATGCTGTGTTTTTCAACTCCATCAGGTCATTTATGTTCTTCTCTAAACCGGTTATTCTAGTTAGCAGTTCCTGTAACCTTTTATCAAGGTTCTCAGCTTCCTTGCACTGGGTTAGAACATGCTCCTTTAGCTCCGAGTAGTTTCTTATTACCCACCTTCTGAAGCCTACTTCTGTCAATTTGTCAAATTCATTCTCCATCCAGTTCTGTGCCCTTGCTGGAGAGGAGCTGCGATCATTTGGAGGAGAAGAGGTGTTCTGGTTTTTGGAATTTCCAGCATTTTGGGGCTGATTTTTCCTCATCTAGTGGATTTATCTACCTTTGATCTTTGGTGCTGATCCTTTTTTTTTTTTTGATGTTGATGTTATTGCTTTCTGATTGTTAGTTTTCCTTTTAACAGTCAGGCCCGTCTTCTACAGGTCTGCTGGAGTTTGCTGGAGGTCCACTCCAGACCCTGTTTGCCTGGGTATCACTGGTAGAGGCTGCGGAACAGCAAAGATTGCTGCCTCCTCCTTCCTCTGGAAGCTTCATCCCAGAGGGGCACCTGCCTGATGCCAACAGGAGCTCTCCTGTATTAAGTGTCTGTCAACCCCTCCTGGGAGGTCTCTCTCAGTCAGGAGCCACAGGGGTCAGGGACCCACTTGAGGAGGCAGTCTATCCCTTAGCAGAGCTTGAGCACTGTACTGGGACATCTGCTGTTCTTTTCAGAGCCAGCAGGCAGGAATGTTTAAGCCTGCTGAAGCTATGCCCACAGCCATTCCTTCCCCTAGGTGCCTTGTCCCAGGGAGATAGGAGTTTTATCTATAAGCTCCTGACTGAGGCTGCTGCCTTTCTTTCAGAGATGCCCTGCCCAGTGAGGAGGAATCCAGAGAGGCAGTCTGGCCCCAGGCACTTTGCTGTGCTGTGGTGAGTTTCACACAATCTGAACTTCCCACAGTCCGAACTTCCCAGTGGCTTCTTAACACTGTGAGGGGAAAACTGCCTATACAAGCCTCAGTAATGACAGACACCCCTGCCACCACCAAGCTCTATCATCCCAGGTCAACTACAGACTGCTGTGCTGGCAGTGAGAGCTGGGATCCGTGGGAGTGGGACCCGCTGAGACCACTTGGCTCCCTAGCTTCAGCTCCCTTTCCAGGGGAGTGAACAGTCCTATCTCGCTGGAGTTCCAGGTGCCACTGGGGTATGAAAAAAAAACTCCTGCAGCTAGCTCAATGTCTGCCCAAACAGCTGCCCAGTTTTGTGCTTGAAACCCTGGGCCCTGGTGGTGTAGGCACACAAGGGAACATCCTGGTATCTGGGTTGCAAAAACCATGGGAAAATCATAGTATCTGGGCTGGATAGTATAGTCCCTCAGGGCTTCCCTTGGCTACTGGAAGGAGTTCCCCAGACCCTTACCCTTCCCAGGTGAGGCGATGTCCCACCCTGCTTCTGCTCTCCCTCCATGGGCTGCACCCACTGTCTAACCAGTCCCAGTGGGATGAACTGGGTACCTTGGTTGGAAAGGCAGAAATCATCCACCTTCTGTGTTGGTCTCGCCAGGAGCTGCAGACTGGAGCGGTTCCTATTCGGCCATCATGCCAGCTACCCTGTGTAATATTCTCTATCATGCTTTTCATATTTTTTTCCTCTGTGATTTCATATAGCCTGTCTTTTAATTCACTGATTCTTTCCTTTGCTTAATCCATTCAGCTGTTGAGAGCCTCCAGTGAATTTTTCAGCTCAGCACATATATTTCTCAGTTCTAAGATTTCTGCTGGCTTTTTTTATTTCAACCTCCATGTTTAATTTCTCTGATAAATTTCTGAGTTCCTTTTCTGCATTATCTTAGATACCAGTGAGTTTCCTTAAAACTGTTATTTTGAAGTCTTGGTCAGGTATTTGATGTATTGTCATCTCATTAGGGTCAATCACTGGTTCTTTACATTGTCCATTTGTGTTGTTCATGGTTTCCTATTTCCTGTTGTTTCTTGTGGATGTATATTTACGTCTTTGCATTAAAGGATTATTTCAGTCTTCTCTGTCTGGCTTTTTTTGGTTTTAATTGGGGATGGGATGTTAACTTAGAGATTCTTCTTAAATTACCTGTTCAATATCTTACACTTTTTTCTCACTTGGTCATTTCCTCCTTTCAGGACTAGATGGCACCTTAAACTCAGGTTTGCCTTTGCACTAGCAAACAATCAGAACACTGCCCATCTGCAATGGGAGATTTGAAAGGGGATATCCTGGTCATATAAAAAGGCTGGCTGGGGATTTGTGCTCAGGGGACCTGTGACATGTACCTCCTGCAGCATGGTGCTGGTGAGAAGCCACTGTAATTTGGCATCTCCTTTGGCCTAAGTACAGAGAAGAGTTTCAAGCACTAAGAATGGTAGTTCCACCTTCTCTCCTTGTCCCTGGCCGTTCTCTCCTTCCAGACACTCACAATACTTGCTGTGGATTGAGGCATGAATAGGTCTCCTGCCAGGGAACCCAAGATGGTAGGAAAGCTGGTTGTTCATCTTGATCTCACCTTATCCAGTGCAGAAACTGTGAATCAAGGGACATTTTCTGCAAATTGGTGTGGGGCAGATATTAGGAAGGGGCATTTCAGATATGAAAATTTGATTCTCTTACCATCTGCTCAGAATTTTCTTTACTTCTCTGTGTCCTCAGGAACCGATATATCCTCACATTTGAATTTTTGGAAATCGATGGTGAAATTTCAGGGCTGTATATTTGTTTTGGCTTGTGGGGGAGGGGGAATGAAGAGTGAAAGAAACCTGTGTCTACAAAAACATTTTGGAACAGGAAGTCTCCCAGGTACACACCTTGAGAGGTTTTCCTATACCAATATTTTGGAGACCAGGCTCTGTCTAAACCTAAGCTAATTTAGTCTCAGAAGCAGTTCTGTTCTTTGATCTTGCACATCATTGCTGTGCCCCATCCACTGTACACCTTCTCTTTAACTATATAGAAACTATAACCTTCTGTAATGCTCTATTGTACTATTGCCATCTAAAAATAGTATAATTGCACACATTTTTCTTATGCCAGATAAAGGCCACCTATCAGTACATTCAAATTGTTGTGTTCATTATAATATTCTCATGGTGAAGTAAGTTTGATCAATAAATAGTCTTAATACTATATTTTAAAAGTTTTACTAAAGCAGTGGCTTTCAAAGTGTGGTCCCCAGACCAACAGCAACAGCATCACATGGGAACTTGTTAAAAATTTATATTTTTGTCTCCTTCCCAGCATCTCCACTGAATTAGAACCTCTACAGGTAGAGGTCCAGCAGTCTGTGTTTTAACAAGGCTTTCAAGTGATTTTTTTAAATGTTCATTATCTTTATTATTTAATTTTTAACTTGACATATAAAATTATGTGTATTTACCATGTACGACATATTGTTTTCAAGTGTACATACATTGTGGAATTAAAAAATCTAGTAATTAACATATGCATTACCTCACATACTTTTCATTTTTGTCGTGAGAACAATTTATTGTACAACAAGGTGACTGTAGTTAACAGTAAATCATAGTCTTGAAAAATGCTAAGAGAGTAGATGAAATGTCCTCCAAGTCATTCTGATGTATGCTCACATTTGAGAACCACTGCTTCAAAATCTTCTTTGTCTTTTGTATGAGGGAACAATGTCCCCCAGTGGCCACAAATATGTACATTATCATTTTACATAAATATGTTTGTACACTGTGTTTAAAATAATTTACAAAGAAAACTTTTATTATGTTTTTAAGTGGGCTTGAAACTCAGTTGCCAAATTTCTTCTCTTTATTCATGATTAAATCCCAAGATGACACTAGACTGCCTAGAAACTAATTCTTACTCAGTATCATATCTTTCTCTCTAGAAATCAACCATATCCACAGGCTTACTTGGTGTATTAGTTCATTTTCACACTGCTGATAAATACCTGAAACTGGGAACAAAAAGAGGTTTGATTGGACTTACAATTCCACATGGCTGAGGAGGCCTTAGAATCACGGTGGGAGGTGAAAGGCACTTCTTACATGGTGACAGAAAGAGAAAAATGAGGAAGAAGCAAAAGCAAAACCCCTGATAAACCCATCAGATCTCGTGAGATTTATTCACTATCACAAGAATAGCACAGGAAACGCTGGCCCCCATGATTCAATTACCTCCCCCTGGGTCCCTCCCAAAACATGAGAGAATTCTGCGAGATATAATTCAAGTTCAGATTTGGGTGGGGACACAGCCAAACCATATCTTTCCACCCCTGGCCCATCAAATCTCATGTCCTCACATTTCAAAACCAATTATGTCTTCCCAACAGTCCCCCAAAGTCTTAACTCATTTCAGCATTAACTCAAAAGTCCACAATCCAAAGTCTCATCTGAGACAAGGCAAATCCCTTCCAACTATGAGCCTGTAAAATCAAAAGCAAGTTAGTTACTTCCTAGATACAATGGGAGTACAGGTATTGGGTAAATACAGCCATTCCAAATGGGAGAGATTGGCCAAAAGAAGGGGGTTACAGGGCCCAAGCAAGGCCGAAATCCAGTGGGGCAGTCAAATTTTAAAGCTCCAAAATGATCTCCTTTGACTTCAGGTCTCACATCCAGGTCACGCTGATTCAAGAGGTGGGTTTCCACGGCCTTGGGTAGCTCTGTCCCTGTGGCTTTGCAGGGTACAGCCTCCCTCCCGGCTGCTTTCACGGGCTGGTGTTGAGTGTCTGTGGCTGTTCCAGGTGCATGGTGCAAGCTGTTGGCGGATCTAACATTCCAGGGTCTGGAGGATGGTGGCTCTCTTCTCACACCTTCACTAGGCAGTGCCCCAGTAGGGACTCTGTATGGGACCTATGACCCCACATTTCCCTTCTGTATTGCTCTGGCAGAGGTTCTCCATAAGAGTCCCGCCCCTGCAGCAAACTTTTGCCTGGCATCCAGGTATTTCCATGCATCTTCTGAAATCTAGGCAGAGGTTCCCAAACCTCAATTCTTGACTTCTGTGTAGCCGCAGACTCAACATCACATGGAAGCTGCCAAGGATTGGGGCTTCCACCCGCTGTAGCCATAGCCTGAGCTCTACACTGACCCCTTTCAGCCACGGCTGGAATGGTTGGGACACAGGGCTCCAAGTCCCTAGGCTGCACACATATGGGGACCCTGGGCCCGGCCCACAAAACCACTTTTTCCTCCTGGGCCTCCAGGCCTCTGATGAGAGGGGCTGCTGTGAAGGTCTCTGCTATGGCCTGGAGATATTTTCCCCATGGTCTTGGGGATTAACATTAGGCTTCTGGCTACTTATGCAAATTTCTGCAGCTGGCTTGAATTTCTTCTCAGAAAATGAGTTTTTCTTTTCTACTGCATTCATCAGGCTGCAACTTTTATGCTCGGTTTCCCTTTTAAAATGAAATGCTTTTAACGGCACTGAAGTCACCTTTTGAATGCTTTGCTGATTAGAAGTTTCTTCTGCCAGATACCCTAAATCATCTCTCTCAACTTAAAATTTCCACAAATCTCTAGGGCAAGGGCAAAACGCCACCAATCTCTTTGCTGAAACATAACAAGAGTCATCTTTGCTTCAGTTCCCAAGAAGTTTCTCATCTCCATCCGAGACCATCCCTGGACCTTATTGTCCATGTTGCCATCAGGTTTTTGGTCCATACCGTTCAACAAGTCTCTAGGGAGTTCCAAACTTCCCCACATTTTCCTGTCTTCTTCTGAGCCCTCCAAACTGTTCCAACCTCTGCCTGTTACCCAGTTGCAAAGTCACTTCCACATTTTTGGGTATCTTTTCAGCTGTACCTCACTCTACTGGTACCAATTTACTGTATTAGTCCATTTTCACACTGCTGATAAAGACATACCCAAAACTGGGAACAAAAAGAGATTTAATTGGACTTACAGTTCCACATGGCTGGGGAGGCCTCAGAATCATGGCAGGAGGTGAAAGGTACTTCTTACATGGTGGCAGCAAGAGAAAAATGAGGAAGCAGAAGCAGAAATCCCTGATGCTTACGCCTGTAGTCCCAGCACTTTGGGAGGCTGAGGTGGGCGGATCACAAGGTCAGGAGATCGAGACCATCCTGGCTAACACGGTGAGACCCCGTCTCTACTAAAACTACAAAAAATCAGCCAGGCATGGTGGCAGGCGCCTGTAGTCCCAGCTGCTCCGGAAGCTGAGGCAGGAGAATGGCGTGAACCCAGGGGGCAGCGCTTGCAGTGAGCCGAGATCGCGCCACTGCACTCCAGCCTGGGTGACAGAGCGAGACTCTGTCTCAAAAAAAAAAAAAAAAAAAAAAAAAAAAATCCCTGATGAATCCATCAAATCTTCTGAGACTTATTGACTATCACGAGAAGAGCATGGGAAAGATTGGCCTCCGTGATTCAATTATCTCACCCTGGGTCCCTCTCACAACACGGGGGAATTCTGGGAGATACAATTCAAGTTGAGATTTGGGTGGGGACACAGCCAAGCCATATCACTCAGTGCTCAGAAAATGGGATAAATTTCTTGACCTTTACTTCTGTTACAGACTCTAGTGGACTCCCTACTGCCAAATTAAAGTGGACCCCTGAGGTTTGTGTCCTAGATTCAGCTCTCCTGGGCATACCATGCAACCATTTATCTGAGATTTTGTCTCCTCTGGGTGCACTGCTACAGACAAGCAGCTGGATCCCTAAAAATTACAGGACCTATCGGCTTTTATCCCTTTCCCAGTTTCTGGAAACTGCTCCTCCCTCTCTTGCTTCAGAGGTACTTCTCTATCTCTTCCTGCCCTCCAAGAAACGCAGATTTATTTCTTTAACAAATTTAGTCTTTTACAAAAGACCTAAATGTCTTTTAAAGTGGTGTCCAGTAGAACTTCCTAAGAGGATAAAAATGCTATATACCTGTATTGTCCAATTCAGTAACGACTAGCCACATGTGCCCACTGAGCATTTAAAATGTGAGTAGTGCAACAAATCAGTTTTTAATTACATCTAATTTTAATGTAAATTTAAACAGCCTCATGTGGCCAGTGGCTACCTTATTGGGCTGCACAGTTTTAAAGCACAGCAGGCTTTTTCTTTTATCCTGCCTTAAAAATACAAATAGCCTGGCTATCTACTTGAAACAGAGAATGAAAAATACAGACAGCAATATAAAATAGCACTTCTAAAATGTTCTCTGGTGATGAGCATGAGGCATTCATTACACTCTGCTTCAATTTTTCTGTATGTTTTAATAGTCTCAAAATAAACATTTGGGGAAAGAAACATAGTGCCACAAATTAAAGCACAGTTATAAATAAATTTCTGAAGAGGGATCCTGAGGCGTGAGCTCCAGCTGTTTTCATTTTGCTAATTCCGACAAGTGGATGGGCTGATTAGGAAGGCCCAGTGCATGAGAAAGCAAGAGTTGGATAAAAAGCAAGAGCCTGGGCCGGGCACGGTGGCTCACGCCTGTAATCCCAGCACTTTGGGAGGCCGAGGCGGGCAGATCACGAGGTCAGGAGATTGAGACCATCCTGGCTAACACGGTGAAACTCCGTCTCTACTAAAAATACAAAAAAAAAAATTAGCCGGGTGTGGTGCCGGGCACCTGTAGTCGCAGCTACTCGGGAGGCTGAGGCAGGAGAATGGTGTGAACCCGGGAGGCGGAGCTTGCGGTGAGCAGAGATCCCGCTACTGCACTCCAGCCTGGACGATGGAGCCAGACTCCATCTCAAAAAAAAAAAAAAAAAGCAAGAGCCTGGACACCATGGAGGGGGGCGGGGGGCGGGGCGTAACAAAAAACCCTTCTCAGCTGGTAGGGGGAAACATAACCTCTGCCTCCAAGCATTACTCTGAATGGAAAGGATTCTCTTCCTGAGGGAGATGGAGTCTGGATGCTGTCATGAGGACAGAGGAATGCTGCATCAGTGTGAAGTGATACTTGGATGAGCTTCTGGCCTCTTTTCTTATATAAACAGATGTCTTAACTGGCGGAACAAGAAGTATCTAGGGCAAGCGAGTTGAAACAACAAGCTGATCAGATGCAGGAAGGGTGGCACACTGTGCCACCCCAAATATGCCACTTTGGCGTAGTATTATTACTGAGCTAAAGAATTTGAAAAGCAGTAGATGCAAAAGGGCATGGTAGTCTCCCCTTTTCTTCCTGAAAACAGATTAAAAACTTTCATGTGAACGATGTCCTCCTTGTACCCAGAGAAAAGCAGCATTCTTCAACAGGGAGTGATAGCCAAGAGAATTCAGTATAAACAGACCTTTGAAAAATAGTTCTTATCTTCCATTTAACCTCTCCACATAAGTTAATTACTATTCTATAATTGTCTCCCTTTGTTAAACCTCATATAAAAGCATTTAGCTTTTGCTACTTCTTGGGGTCTTCATTTGCTTATGAAGGCTCCCATGTCACATAAAACTTATATTAAACACTTTGCATGCTTCTCTCTTGTTAATGTCTTACACTAAATTCATTCTCAGGATCAGCCGAAGTACCTAAGAGGGTAAAGTTTTCACTCTCCTACAGTTAATTCAGTGAAGCAGCAACATTATGTATTGGCTACTAATAAACAGATGCTGAAATGGATGCAGGGAAGAGAGAAACCAATGAAAAAGTCAGGGAAAGGAAGATCAGCGAGAAAAATCAGATACAATGTATCCAAAGAAGATCACATATAGAGCATAACAGAATCCACAACTTCCATTCTACTGAAGTCTCTGTCTACTCCTTTATTTTTGCAGAGGAAACATTTGGCATTAGCATGTGTTTCCTCTAAAGAGTTTGATGACTACTGGGAAACACTGCTATAAACAAAGTTATCAAGAATCAAATATCAATACCCTATTTTTTCTCAAACTTAAAACAAAAATTATAATGGAGCATTGGTTTTCTCACATTCAAAAGGAATATGTCATGAATTTGACATTAGGTAAGATTTTTCAGATGTGAATTTGGACTTAACACAGTAAAATCTAAAATATTGTACTGTTTATCTGAATGTCACACCAGGCAGAGGGAGGAGTTATCACTATTTCTTATTCTATCAATTAGAAAAAATGATTAAAGAAGTAGAAGAAAAAACAGATGGCATCTTGTCTGAAGATATTTTGTATATCACAGTTGTAAACACTTAAATAATTCATTATTTCTATTTCGAAAGAATAGACTCTTAAATGTATCTTTCTGTGTCTTCTCTTCCTACTTTTGCATAGATAAAATGTCAAGATCTAGCCAAGAAAATCAAGAAAAAAATAACTCTCCTGGTAAGTTGCTGTCATGATATTTGAGTAGAAATATTCCCAACATCTGATAATTCAGGTAAACAGGAAATAAATGTATGGCTATCAGAAATTCTTAGTTATCAGGTATGTGAGCTGCTGAGTATTTTTAAAGAAAAACAAAGTATCATACAATAGTCTAAAAGAAGTCAATTGAAGAAATTCAGTCAAAGAATTTCGTGGACTATAACAAGTGATGTGAATTTCACTTAAACCCTAAAGCTTGGCAGAGACCACACACTTTAGGCTCTTGATGATTGCAGCTCTGAAAACAGTTATTAAAGCTGTCTTAACTGGTAATTTATTGTAATTTACTCATTCCCTTTTGTGAAGATCTGTTTAATGTTTATTTACCTTTATTAGATTTTAAGCTCCAGGATACGGGTAGGTACAAAAAATTTGTTCTCTGCCATAGGACCTCATTAATTGTTTAATGAATAAATGAACAAATGATTTAACAATACATTGTTAGAACTCAGATTACATCCCCAACTTTCATCACAGTGAGTGCCATTTAGCAAAGGAACTGTAAACAGCAAATGACTGACCATTATCTTCTTCTCCATAATTTAAATGAATAAATTTAAAGAATTTTAAAGGGATAGATTATGACAAGTATCTTATTTTTTGCATTAGCAGCTAGCAGCTACTATACTTCATAACACTATTCAAAAGTGTAATACATTTGTACTATTTTATTTGGAAAAGAAAAGGGCCATAAATGGTATATGCTAGGATTCCAACCTCAGAGTGGTCAGATGGCTTGCCCCATACTTAAACAGCTGGTTAAGAAGCTTTCCTATGTCTGTGCTATGAAGCTTTCCTGTAAATGTGCTGTGAACTTTTACACAGGGCTTTTCAATTTTTGAAATACTTTCATATAATATCATCTAATCTAAACATTGACAAAGCACATATTACAATTCCTATGTCCAATTATCCATTACACAAATATAAACTAAAGCAGAGAAAAGTTAATGACTTGACTTCCAGTAATAAAACGGCTGCATAGAAGCAAGCTGGCTTTAGTCACCCTTCTCCCACAGAAAATAAAAAACAAACATACAGTGCCCAGAACTCAGATATGAAGATGAGACAGCTCCTGGAGCCACCAAGAAGTGAAAAACATATAGAACGTAACAAAATCAGACTTCTACATCTCTGATGCTCCTCTCTCCATTCTGCCCAGTACCAAACAAATGGAAAAGTTTTCCCCAACTCATAGTTTCTACACTAGAAAAAGTGAGACTGAGATGCACAACCAGTTCTCCACCATATTGGGTTCCCAGGCAAAGACTTGTCCCTGCCTTAACCAGTGGGAAGCATCCCAAGTGCCTGAAGGGAGAAATATCCCCGAGGACAGGTAGAGACAAAGAGGAGGCAGGACTACCATCTCAGCCCTGGAAACTCTGCTCTATAATGCAAAGGAAACACCAAATCAAAAGTAGCCGCTCAGCAGGACACATCATAGGAGGTTTGTTCCACAGGTCTCCTAGGCACAAAGCCCTATTCAGCCTACCCATACTGCCAGGATATCCCCTTTGGTGCCTCCTCTATTTGGAAAAGGAAGCACTGAGATTGTTTAGCAGAGTCAAGGCAACCTGGGCTTAACGTGCCAAAGGCAGCTGAAGAGGAGGCAGTAGCCTAGCGGTAAAGAACCTTTAAGCAAATATATCCAATAAAAACCCAAACAAGCCAGACAAAGAAGACTGAAATAAGTAATAAATCATTCAATGCAAAGACATAGATGTACACCCACAAAAAACAGCAGCAAAGAGGGAACCATGATTTCCCCAAAGCAAGGAACCTAACAACACAGTGATATGTGAGCTCTCTGACCAACAATTCAAAATAGCAGCTTTAAGGAAGCTCAATGATCTCCAAGTTAACACAGAAAAGGAGCTCAGAAATTTATCAGATAAATTAAACACAGGGATTAGAATCATTTTAAAAAAATAAAACAAATATTGAAACTGTGAAATATATTTGCTGAATGTCAAAATTCATTAGAGGCTGTCAACAGCAGAATGGATCAAGCAGGGGAAAGAATCTGTAATCTTGAAGACAGGCTGCTGGATAATGCACAGTCAGAAGAATAAAAAGAAAAAAGAATGAAAGGCAATGAAGAACACTTACAAGATATAGAATATCACCTCAAAAAACAAAATATAAGAATTATTGGTGTTCAAGATGAATGGAGCAAGAGCAAAAAGTAGAAAGCTTGTTTAAAGAAATAATAACAGGTAACTTTCCAAAACTTCAAAAAGAAACATTCAGGTATAGGAAGGTCATAGAACACCAAACAAATCTGACCCAAATAACACTACCCCAAAGAATATAATAATCAGATTCCCAAAGGTCAAGGACAAAGTGAGAATTCTAAAAGAAGCAAGAGAAAAGAAGTAAATAGCATATAAAGAATCCCCAATTGCTTTGGCAATAGATTTTTTTCAATGGATATCACACAGGAAAGAGTGCACCGACATTTTCAGTGTTGAAAGAAAAAAACTGCCATTCAAGAACACCTTAATTAGCAAAGTTATCTTTCAAATATGAAGGAGAGATAAAGTCTTCCCCAAACAAGAGCTGAGAGAATTGACCACCACCAGACCCATTTTTAAAGAAATGCTAAAGGGAGTTCTTTAATCTGAAAGGAAAACAACAAAAAATTGAAGATATAAAACCTAACAGTAAAATGAAGTACATAGACAAACCCAGATTACTGTAATACTGCATGGTGTGCAATTCACTGATTCTTCTAACACAAAACCCAAAAGAAAAATCTATCAAAAGCAGTAATAGCTACAGCAACTTGTAAAGAGAGAGAGATAATATAAAAATATGTAAATTGAGATGATTAAAAGTCAAAAAGTAGGGGAATAGGGTTAAAGTGTAGATTTTTTTTCTTTCATTCTATCCTATTCTTTTTGATATAAGTAAGGTAAGTTGTCTTCTCTTTAAAATAACTTATATCTATGTTTTTTGCAAGTCTCATGATAACCACAATGCAAAAACCAATAATTCACTAAATATGAAAAGCAATGAATTAAAGCATTCTACCAGAGAAAAATTACTTAACCACAACGGAAGAAAGTAAGAAGGGAGGAAAGGAAGGAGTTATGAAACCACCAGAAAACAAGCAACAAAATGTCAGTAGTCTTTACTTATTAACAGCATTCACTGTAAATGGACTCAATTCTCTAATTAAAAGGCATACAGTGGCTGAATAGATAAACAACCAAGACCCAACTATGTGCTGCCTACAGAAAAAAACACTTCACCTATAAATATACAGCCTGAAAGTGAAGAGATGGAAAAAGATATTACATGCAATTGGAAACCAAAGAAAAAGCAGGAGTGGCTATACTTATATGAGATAAAATAACCTATGTATCAAAGACTGTAAAAGGAGACAAAAGGTCACTATATAATGATAAAGGAGTCAAGTCAGCAAGAAAATATAACAATTATAAATATCTGTGCACCAAACACTGGAACATCCAAGTATATTCAGCAACATTAATAGATCTTAAGGGAGAGATAGATTGTAATACAATAATAGTGGGGGACTTTATCATCCCACTCTTAGAAATGAAGAGCTCATTAAGAGAGAAAATCAAAAAGGAAGTAATGGAGATAAACTACATACTGATAGGCCAAACTAACATTTATAGAACATTTCATCCAACTGCTACGGAATAACATTGTTTCTTTTCATTAATACATGGAACATTCATTCACCAGAATAAACGATATCTTAAGTCACAAAACAGGTTCCAACCAATTCAAATTGTAGAAACAACCAAGCGTGATAGCTTGTGCCTATAGTCTTAGTTACTTAGGAGACCAAAGCAGAAGAAGAGAATTGGTTGAGCCCAGGAATTTGAGGTAACACTGAACTACGACTGCATAATTGTACTCCGGCCTGGGTGGCAGAGTGAGACCTTGTCTCCAAAATAAATAAATAAATAAATAAAATAAAACAAAATGTAGAAATTCTATGAAGTATCTTTTCTGACCACAGTAGAATAAAAGTAGAAATCAATTAGAGAAACCTCAGAAGCTTCATGAAATTACACAGCATGGAAATGAAACAGCATGCTCCAGAACAAACAATGGGTAAATGTAGAAATTAAGAAGAAAATTAGAAAATTTATTGAAATAAATGAAAATGGAAATATAACATACCAAAGTCTATGGAATACAGCAAAAGCAGTTCTAGGAGGGAAATTTACCACAATAAATGTCTACATCAGAAAAGTAGAGAGACTTCAAATAAACAAACTAATGATGCACCACAAGAAACAAGGAAAGCAAGAACAAATCAAACCCAAAATTAGTTGACAAAAAGAAACAATAAGGACCAGAGCAGGAAAAAACACAATTAAGACTATAAAAACAATAAAGATCAACAAAATGAAAAGTTGTTTTTTTTAAAGATAAAAATCCAATAAACTTTTAGCTAGACTAGAAAAAAAAAAACAGAAAAACCTAAATAAATAAAATAAAAAATGAAAAATGGAACATAACAACTGAAACCACAGAAATACAAGGAATCATTACAGACTGTCATGAAGAACTATACACCAACCTATTGGAAAATTTAAAAGAAACAGATAAATTCCTGGACACATACAACCTAGTAAAATTAAACTATGAAGAAATACAAAACTTCAACAAACCAGTATCGAGTAATGAGATAAAAGCCATGATAAAACGTCTCTCATCAAAGAAAAACCTAGGGCCTGATGGCTTCACTGCTGAATTCTACCAAACATTTAAAGAAAATGTAATATCAATTTTACTCAAACTCTTCAAAACAAAATTGAGGAAGAGGGAATACTGTCGAACTCATTCTACAAGGCCAGCATTATACTGCTACCAAAAGCGGACAAGGATACAACAAAAAAAAGAAAAACACAGGATAATATCACTGAGGAACATAGAGGCAAACATCCTCAGCAGTATACTAGTAAACTGAATTTAACCACACATTAAAAGGACCATTCACCACAATCAACTGCGATTTGCCCTAGGGATCCAAGTATGGTTCAACATATGCAAACACGATACATCCCATTAACTCAATCAAGAACAAAATTCATGTGATCACTTCAACAGACGCAAAAAAAGGCATTGGACTAAAAATAGAAAAAATTAGCTGGGCATGGTGGCAGGCGCCTGTAATCCTAGCTACTCAGGAGGCTGAGACAGGAGAATCGCTTGAAACCTGGGAGGCGGAGGTTACAGTGAGCCAAGATCGTGCCACTGCACTCCAGCCTGGGCAACGAGAGTGAGACTCTGCCTCAGACAAAAAAAAAAAAAAAAAAAAAATCGACATCTCTTTATGATAAAAACCCTCAACAAATTGGGTATGGAAGGAACATTCCTCAAAATCATAAAGGCCATATATGACAAATCCATGGCTAACACTGCTCTGAAAAGGGAAAAATTGAAGGCCTTTCCTCTAAGATTTAAAATAAGACACGGATGCCTACTTTTTTTTTGTTTTTTTTTTTTTTTTTTTGAGACGGAGTCTCGCTCTGTCGCCCAGGCTGGAGTGCAGTGGCGCTATCTCGGCTCACTGCAAGCTCCGCCTCCCAGGTTCACGCCATTCTCCTACCTCAGCCTCCCAAGTAGCTGGGACTACAGACACCCGCTACCACGCCTGGCTAATTTTTTGTATTTTTAGTGGAGGCGGGGTTTCACCATGTTAGCCAGGATGGTCTCAATCTCCTGACCTCGTGATCAGCCCGCCTCAGCCTCCCAAAGTGCTGAGATTACAGGCGTGAACCACCGCGCCCAGCCAGATGCCTACTTTTACCACTTTAACGTAATACTGGAACTCCTGGCTACAGCAATTAGGCAAGATAAAGAAATAAAGGGCATTCATATTTAAAAGGAAGAGTCAAATTAGCCCTGAACACAGATATGATCTTATATTTAGAAAATCCTAGACTCCATCAAAAAAACTGTTAGAACTGACAAATGAATTCAGTAAAGTTGCAAGATACAAAATCAATACACAAAAATCAGTAGCATTTATATATGCCAACAGCAAACAATATGAAAAGGAAATCAAGAAGCAATCACATTTACAATAGCTAAAAAAAACATAAAATATCTAGAAGTCAATTTAACCAAAGATGTGAAAGATCTTTATAAGGAAAATGGTAAAACGCTGATGAACGAAACTGGAGAGGACACACAAATAAACAGAAGGATATTCCATGCTCACAGACTGGAAGAAGAATATTGTTAAAATGGCAATCCTATTCAAAGCAATTTACAGATTCAATTCAATCCTTATCAAAATAAGAATAAAATTCTTCATAGAAATTGAAAAAATAATCTTAAAATTTATCTGGAACCACAAAAGACCCCTAATAGCCAAAACAATCCTGAACAAAAAGAACAAAGCTAGAGGCATCACATTATCTCACTTCAAAATTTATGACAAAGCTATAGTACCAAAACAGCATTGTGTGGGCATAGACCATACAATGTGTACAGGACAGACACACAGACCAACGGACCAGAACAAAGAACACAGGTGTAAAGCCATGCCTTTACAGTCAACCTATTTTTGACAAAGGCTCCAAGAACACCATGGGGAAAGGATAGTCTCTTTAATAAACGGTGCTGGGAAAACTGTGTAACCGAATGTAGAAGAATGAAACTAGGCCCCGAATTCCCACCATATACAAAAATCAAATCAAAATAAAGACTTTAAGACCTGAAACTTTGAAACTACTAGAAGAAAACATTGAGGAAATGCTCCAGGACACTGATATAGGAAAAAATTGTATGTGTAAGATCTCAACAGCATAGGCAATCAAAGCAAAAACAGATAAATGGGATTACATCAAGCTAAATATCCTCTGGACAGCAAAGGAAACAATCATCACAGTGAAGAGATAACCCATAGAATGGGAGAAAATATTTATAAGCTCTCCATCTGAGAAGAGATTAAAAACCAGAATACATAAGGAGCTCAAACCACTCAATAGGAAAAAAATATCTGATTTAAAAATGAACATAAGATCTCAACACACTTTTCTCAAAAGAAGACATACACATGCCTAACAGGGATATGAAAAATTGCTCATCACTAATAATCAGAGAAATGAAATAATGAGATATCATCTCACACCAGTTAAAATGGCTTTTGATCAACAAGACAGGCAATAACAGATGCTGGTGAGGATGTGGAGACAGGGGAACTCTCATACACTGTTGGTGGAAATATAAATTCGTACAGCCATTATGGATAACAGGATGGTGCTTCCTTAAGAAACTAAAAATCGAACTACCATATGATCCACCAATTCCACTGAGTATATATTCAAGAGAAAGAAAACCAGTATACTGAAAAAGATCTGCACTTCCATGTTTATTGCAACACTATTCACAAGAGCCAAAAAACTGAATCAACCTAAGTGCCCATCAATGAATGAATGGATAAAGAAAATTTAGTATATATGCACAATGTGATATTGTTCAGCCACAACAATGAAGTCTTGTCATTTACAGCAACATGGATGGATTTGAACGTCAGTATATTAAAGTGAAATAAGCCAAGCACAGAAAGACAAATATTGTGTGTTCTCACTGACATGTCGGAGCTAAAAAATCAATCTCATGAAAATAGGGAGTAGATTGGTAGTTGCCAGAGGACATGAAGGGTGTGGAAGTAGCAGAAAGAAGAGAAATTGATTAATGTGTACAAATATATAGTTGACAAAAGAAATAAGACCTAGTGTGAGACAGATCAGTAGGGTAAGTTTACAATATTCTATTGTGCTTTTCAAAATAGTTAGAATAATTTGAATTTTTCTAGCATAAAGGACATAAAATTAAGGTGATGAGATCCCAAGCACACTGATTAGATCTTTAGAAAGTATGAATCTATATTATCACATGTAACTGAAATAATATCTATTATGCATCAATAAAATACATTTTTTTTAGACAGAGTCTCACTCTGTTGCCCAGGCTAAAGTGCAGTGGTGTGTGATTTCAGCTCACTGCAACCTCCACCTCCCAGGTTCAAGTGATTCTCCTGCCTCAGCCTCCGGAGCAGCTGGGATTACATGCACCTGCCACCACGCCTAGCAAATTTTGTATTTTTAGTAGAGTTGGGGTTTCACCATGTTGGCCAGGCTGGTCTCGAACTCCTGACCTCAAGTGATCTGCCCACCTCACCCTCCCAAAGTGCTGAGATTACAGGCATGAGTCACTGCGTCCAGCCTAAAATAAGTAATTTCTTTTAAAAAAGTTAATGACTTACCCAAGGTTGCAAAGTTATTGAGGGACAGAACTCTTAACAACTCAGCAATTCTGATTTCAGTTAACCTAACTGTTCCATGATGTTGCCTCTGAGACTGAATTATGTGCTAGTTAGTTTGGATTTCATACCTTTTTAACTTCTATATATCATTTCAATTTTATAGTAATAATGTTAAAAGAACACTTTGAGACAAATTTAGCAGAGTTTATTTGAGCAAAAAAATGATTCATGAATTGGGCAGCACTTGGAACCAGTCAAGGTTCAGAGAGGTCTACCCAGCAACTTCTTTAGATAGTATCTACAGACAGAAAAAGGAAGGAACATACAGAAACAGCCTGATTGGTTATAGTTTGGTATTTGCCTTATTAGAATATGTCTGAGCAGTTTGCGGCTTGTGATTGGCTGATATGATCGGCCAAAACTTTGCTATTTTAAAAACATACTCTTAGTTACATTTCAGTTTGTTTACGTATAGCTTATGGTGCAGTAGGTACGTAGGTTTCTTTAGGCCAAATTTAATTTAATTTAACAAGGCTTAAAAAGAAACAAAAGGCAAACACTCTTCTTATTCACAATTGTTGTGCAGGCTAGATTGGACGGTGGAAAACTATTGGTTTTAGCTTTGGGCTTCATCTTACTCTTTCATAAAATAAAATTGTTCAAGCTGCTAACATTATTTTCACCTCCCAAATTTAATGACATATACTTACCTCTGTTTTAGTGTATTTACTTTTACTTTGTTACCAAAACTCCCTAGTTTTCCTAAGTGTTTTTCTTTAATTTGAATATATAAAATAATACAGCTACAAGTGGATCAGTATAAGAATTGGAGGAGGAGAAAATCAAACATAGATATGACCGAAAAAAACTATCAGTGCTATAAAACTTTCTAAATACTTATGTGATCAATACTGTACTCTAGAGTAGTTGGGAGTACAAGTGATTACAGGTAACAGTAATTCAGTACTTACCATACCCCTAATACTGCTCTGTGCTTTAAATATTAACTTATTTAGTCTTAACAATTTTCTGAGGTGTTAGTCTGATAATACAGCTGAAGTACACAGAGAAGTTAAGTAACTTTTCCAACTGAATAGCTAGTGAATAGTAGTATTAATGAGAGGTGACAACCTGCTAGCAGCCCTCACTCGCTCTTGGCGCCTCCTCGGCCTCGGCGTCCACTCTGGCAGCGCTTGAGGAGCCCTTCAGTCCGCCGCTGCACTGTGGGCCTGGCTCCCTCTGCTTCCGGGGAGGTGTGGAGGGAGAGGCGCGGGCAGGAACCGGGGCTGCGCTTGGCGCTGGCGGGCTAGCGCGAGTTCCAGGTGGGCGCGGGCTCCGCCCGCCCCGCACTCGGAGCAGCCGGTCGGCACCGCTGGCCCGAGGCAGTGAGGGGCTTAGCACCCGAGCCAGCAGCTGCAGAGGGTGCGCCGGGTCCCCCAGGACTGCCAGCCTGCCTCTGCCACGCTCGAATTCTCATGGGGCCTCAGCCGCCTCCCGCGCGGCAGGGCTCCGGACCTGCAGCCCGCCATGCCATGCGCGAGCCCTCCCCCCTCCCCGTGGACTCGTGCGCAGCCCAGGCTCCTTGCAGGGCACCGCCCCCTGCTCCTTAGCGCCCGGTCCCACTTACCGCCCAAAGGCTGAGGAGTGCGGGCGCGTGGCGCGGGACTAGCGGGCAGCTCCGCTGCGACCCCGGCCAGGATCCACTAGGCGAAGCCAGCTGGGCTCCTGAGTCAGGTGAGGACCTGGAGAACTTTTATGTCTAGCTAAAGATTTGTAAATGCACCAATCAGCACCCTGTGTCTTGCTCAAGGTTTGTAAACGTACCAATCAGTGCTCTGTGTCTAGCTAATCGGGTGGGACTTGAAGAACTTTTGTGTCTAGCTAAAGGATTGTAAATGTACCAGTCAGCACTCTGTGTCTAGCTCAAGGTTTGTAAACACACCAATCAGCACCCTGTCAAAACGGACCAATCAGCTCTCTGTAAAACAGACCAATTAGCTCTCTGTAAAATGGACCAATTAGTAGGATGTGGGTGGGGCCCGATAAGGGCATAAAAGCAGGCCACCTGAGCCAGCAGGCACGACCCACTGGAGTTCCCTTCTGCACTGTGGAAGCTTTGTTCTTTTGATGTTTGCAGTAACTCTTGCTGCTGCTCGCTCTTTGGGGCTGTGTGCCCTTTATGAACTGTAACACTCACAGTGAGGGTCCACGGCTTCATTCTTGAAGTCAGCAAGACCAAGAACCCACCAATTCCGGACACATTAAGGTCTGAACGCCAATGACATATTTCTGGAGACGAAGATGTTAACTGCTACATTATATTATCTAGCTTTATAGTTTATCATCTGGTAGAGAACATTAAACAAAAATGCACTATAACTATAATACAAGGACTATGCAAGTGTAGTAAGTCTTATAGAGCAGGGGTCCCCATTCTGAGGGCTGCAAACCAGTGCTACACAGCAGGATGGGGTATGCAGCAGGACGGGGTACACAGCAGGAGGTGAGCTGCTGGGCAGGAAAGGGAGCGTCACCCCAAGCTCCACCTCCTTGTCAGATCAGCAAGGCATTAGATTCTCATATGAATGCAAACCCCATTATAAACTGTGCCTGTGAAGGATCTAGGCTGCACGCTTCTTAGATAAGAATCTGATGATCTGAGGTGGAATAGTTTCATCCCAAAACCATCCCGCCTACCCCCGTCCATGGAAAATTTATCTGCTGTGAATTGTCTTCCACCAAACTGGTCCCTGGTGCCAAAATGATTGGGGACCGCTGCTATAGAGCACTACGCGTTTAATGGAAACTATTGGTTATACAATGCCTATTATGGGTCAGGAAGTTTTAATATGTCTGTAAGGCATTTAGTTTCTTTAGTAAATAAGGAAAATGAGGCTTAGGGAAATTACCTCCCCAAGTCACAAAAGTAGCTAGCGTAATAGGAGCTCCACCTCAGATGCAGAAGAGGGTATTCTTGCCACTATGCTGTGGTATTTTTATACCCATCCAGTTATGGTGATCCTCAAAGACTTCATGAAATTTGAAATGAACTCAGAAGAAGGAGATTTTCTCAGGTGAAGAAAGAGCTCAAAACAAAGTAGGGGAAAGCATTCCCAGAAGAAGGAATATTTGTCCCACTGAGCCGGAATAAAGGCTCCTTGAAGGGGAGGTAGAAGATAAGGCTTGAAAAGACAATGAGGTGAAGGGTCATGGATATCAGACTCAAAAGTCTGTAGCTAGTAAAAGTGAGCCGATAAAAATGTTACTGCTAAGGAACACATCGATTTTTCAGGAAAGACAAGAGTTTTTCCTGGCCTGAGATCCAAAATAAATTTCTTTTTTTTTTTTTTTTTTTTTTTCCAAAATAAATTTCTTACATGAGATCTAATCAGGGCACAGGGCACACCAAGTCACCGTGAGTGTCAAAGCAAATCTCAGAGTACTTTTAATCCAACAAACATTTATGAAACATAAGGCTTGGTGTTTTGTGCTAAATAATTCAACCTTAGAACAAAATTCAGTGAAGAGAATACGAGGCTAAGTTAATATGACTTTAAAGATCTCCAAAAGGTAGGTTGATCATCTGTTAACCTTGATCTTGAGATATTTCCTTACAGATGAACTTTTCTCTTATAACCAAAGGTTTACAGTTCAAGATTATACACTTCATTGAGCACCCTGGTCCTGTGGTATTCTTTGCTGTATACCAAGTGCGGATTAATCCACAGCTTTGAAAATCAGACAAACAGATATCACCAGTTGTTCATCACCACAGACATTTAGCTGGACTATGAATATTGGAAAGAAAAAAAAGTTGCTCATGAAAATATGTGGTGAATTCCTTTAAAGAGAAACCAGTGAGAAATATTGCTTCACCTTAAAGCCTAGGATAGTAGCTACCTTTTTTCTCAAGACTGTGCTTACATAACCTATTGGCATGGGGGGAAAGTCAATGTTTATAAACTCCTTAAGAAACTTAAAATCTGGAAAAGGCAACTACATATCATGTCAACTAAAGTAAGATAATTAACACTAGGATCAAAATTTGGAATCCACGTGAAAGATTCTGCAAAGATCACTTAAATCTCAGACCTTATCCACTATTTTAAATATTTAAGCAGAAATGGAAAATCTTAGTCTATTATATTTCCATTTAATTTCCTGGACGTAAGAAATCTGTGTGTGACTGAGTTGTCTAATGGGTGCAAACATAAACATTTGCATTGGGATTCATTTTATTATCAGTTTAAAATCAGTAGTATCATTGAAAACAAGACACTAATGTTCTGGAAGTTTAATTTATTTGTCCCTTTTATTATCGGGGCTGGTAAAAACGAGCTAATTGAACATACATTCTAACAAAGATTGCAGCAACGCCTGCAAAGACTGGCCCAAGCGCATCGCGTTTTTGTAAAGAACGTGTGATTTTTCTGCGCCACCTTGTGGCCGTAAAACAACTTGCCCACGTGAAAGTTGACCGCTTTTTCCCGCCCCGGCAGAGCCTTGCGGAGAGCCGCACTGCGGGAATCGGCCTCCAGACAAACGTGCAGAAAATGGTGTCTTCCTTTACAACCGGTGACAGTTAACAGACTTCCCCTTCTTCGTACTCCGTTTCCTTTATTCCTTAATTCCATTTCCTCGGCCCGCCCGCCCACTGTCCTCAGACAGCCGTTTCCCAGTGTGACCTTCTTTTCCAGCTGCACCATCCGGCGGAGACCCTTTTCCCAGCCCGAACCCTCCCGGACTGCCTTCGCAGCCCTCCCTCCGGGTCCCAGCCGCGCCTGCTCCATTACAGCAAGATCCCTGCCACACAGGCCCGCCACACAGGCCCGCCCCTCCCTCCGACAGCCAATGGCGGCGCGACCCCGCCCCTCCCGCCGGTTTCCGGGGCGCTAGCGCGCTCCGGGAGGCTGGGGGCGCTGAATTCTGCATCTTCCTTTAGACTGCGGCGAGACAACTACCCCGAGCCCCGCGGCCCGGCCTTGGGGCAGCCATGGACTCGCAGGAATTGAAGGTGAGGGGGCGGGCGAGCGGGCGGGCGGGCGGGCAGGCGGAGTTCCTTTGCGGCCTTTTGGCCCGGGGGCGCGGAGGGAGCTCGAGTGGCTTCGCTAGGCCGCTGTTTCCCTGCGGTGCACCGGCTGCTCGGGTTGCAGGGTGGGCCTGCAGCCTCTGCTCAGGGCGGGTCTCCGCGGGCCCTGCTGGGGAAGCCCAGGTCTGCGCAGCCCGCCCGCGCGCTGTTTCTGAATTGCTGGTCCCCAGGCTATTGGTTGTGTTTACTTTTGTATCATGTTTACTAGGAAAGCTTGGGTTACCTATGACACTGCGCCTCCAGGTGCGTTTTTTAAGGACTTAAGGCAAACTAGTGTCAGCTCCCACACTGGACGGTAAAAAGAGCCCAGAAAGATTATATGAAACCCATTAAAGACGTGAGACTTAAAAGTGGAGGGGTGGTTATTTTAGGGTGATGGTCTTCTCTGTTTATCACTGACTCATCCATTCAGCAAATATCAATGACGGTCAACTTAAGAAAGGCTGATATAAAACAGTTAAAGATATGAGGCTTGAAAATAAAATAACTTTTCGGATGTTGGTCTTCTCTATTCATTTGTTCACTGAATCACTCGTTCAGCAAATATTTATGAAGGGTTATTGTATGTCCATTAGAAGCTGGAGATGGCAGTGAGCAAAACTGAACAGTTTCTGCCTTCCCAGATTTTACAGGCTAATTAATGCTGGGGAAAAACCCTAATTCAGTTGACTCAACAAATATTTATTGAGTGCCTCCTATGTGTCTAACACTGTTCTAAGCACTGAAATAATAAAACCAAGAAAAACTCTTCCAATCTTGGAGCTTACATTGGAGTAGGAGGAGTCAGACAACAAGTAGGTAAATGAAATGTGTATCCTGTGAGATGGTGATAAGTGGATGGAGGACAATTTGGCGGTGTGGGAGGTTAGGGAATGCTGAAATGTCTTGTTTTTCTGCCTGAAGTTTTACATTATCCTCTGTTCTAGCTATCCCCCTATATCCTTAATTTTTTTCATTCCCTTAAGTGTATTATTTGCACTGCCACCCAAATGAACTTTTTAATAAAAACACTTTAATGTAAAAATGGGGCTCCTCATCACTTAGACTTGTGGATCAAGTCCAAGTACTTAATATGAGGCTCTTCACCCCACCTCCGTCTCTAGCCTCATCATCCAATACTCTCTGTCTTACTTAAGCCTCCAGAGCAGGGAATGGCAAACTTTCTCAACAAAGGGCCAGATAGTACACATTTTAGACTTTGTGGACCATATGGTCTATCACATCTAATTGGCCATTGCCGTTCAAAACAGCCATAGACAGTACTTAAATGAGCATGGCTGTGTTTCAATAAAACTTTATTTATGAACACTGAAATTTGACTTTTATGTAATTTTCACGTTATGAAATATTTTTCTTTTTTTTTCCTTGACAGCTGGAAAATATAAAAACCATTCTTAGCTCACTGGCTGTACAGACAGCCAGCCAGATATGGCCCACAGACTGTGGTTTGCCAAACCCTGCTCTAGAGTATAGAGTGGCTTTTAGTCATCTTCATCACCACTACCATTCCAGTGTACCATTGATGATTTGTTATTTGTGTTGTTGCAGTTCCTCTTCCTAACTCCTACACCTTCCTCAAGAATCATGAAAAGGAAATAGGAAGAGTGTGTATGTATGTGGAGCGAGAATGAGGGGTTTGCAATTCAAGAGTCAGCTCTGAAATCCTCCCCAATAATCTTTCCCTTGATTTTAGTCATCCATCCTCCCCTCACACCACATTCAGTTTTCAAAGCTGTCAAAATGTTACTATCCCACATTCCCAAAGGAATTTATAAGCTCTTTTCTTACATTTACTACATTGTATTTCAGTTAGTCTTCAGATTACAGTCTCATCTGAAAAATGTAAGTTTTTTGGGGGGACAGGAACCATGTCTTACTCATCTTTCTATTCATAGTACCTAGCCCAGTGCCTGGGTACTAGTAGGCAGTCAGTAAATGTTTTGGATTGAACAACCTAACCTGAACCAAGGCAGTAGCATTAGGTATGTTTAGTGGGAGGTAGACTAGCGAAATAGAAGAACCTACTGAGTGGTTAGACTTAGAGAGACTGGGCAAATAGGAAGGGAGGATTCATGAGTAGCAGGGTAGCAGGTGGAAAATGGAAATATGAATCTGGAACATAGACAAGAGGTCTTGGCAGGACACATTTTTTTTATTCCATCAACATATGGGATACAGAGGAACTTATTTTTTTCAGAATATAACTCTTATACTATGATAATTCTCGCAGTGACCTGTACATTTGCATTACTAACAGCGTTTTATAAATGAGCAGACTGAGGCATTGTAAGAAGGACCAGAGATTCTTTTTGCCTTTAAATTCGTGTCCTTTTTATGGTGCTATGCCACTGCCTTTCAGGAGGATTATAGATGCTTAGTGATAGTGTGCAGAAGTCAAGTAAGATATTAAACGTGTCCTTAGTTGTGGCAAAGTAAGAGGTCATTTTGCAACTTTAGGGAATGGAGCATTGGAGGAAAACTGCGCTTCACTGAAGTGTGTTGTGGGGGTCTGGAGATGGGGTATGGAGCACACTTTTAAGAAACATGGCTAAAAAGAGGTTAGGGAGCAGGGATCACAAGGAGGGAGGCAGAGTAAAATTACAGAGAACAGTCGCCTAACTGATCTAGAGAAGTACATGGACTATAGCCCTCCAGAAGCAAGAGACTATATAAAACAGAGCTGTCGGACGGGCGTGGTGGCTCACGCCTGTAATCTCAGCACTTTGGGAGGCCCAGGTGGGCAGCTCACTTGAAGTCAAGAGTTCAAGACCAGCCTGGCCAACATGGGGAGCCCCATCTCTACTTAAAAATACAAAAATTAGCAAGGCGCGGTGGTGTGTGTCTGTAGTCCCAGCTCAGGAGGCTAAGGCAGGAGAATCGCTTAAACCTAGGAGGCAGAGATTGCAGTGAGCAGAGATTGCGCCACTGCACTCCAGCCTGAGTGACAGAATCTCAAAAACAAAACAAAACAAACCAGAGCTGTCTGGACACCCTTAGATTTCAATCCTGTCACTTAGTCACCTGTATTTCTCACTGCTACTGAACAAGCTGTAGAGTCCAGGTAGGTAGGTATGGGGTGGCCCAAACTGCTTTCTGGTGAATCAGGTGTATCCTAGTGATGACGGGAAAGTGTGGTTTCTGTCTTTGATGAGGTTAGCAACCAAGCCTTAGACATAACCCATTTTTCAATGGTAGACAGCACCGGCCCATTTTTATTCAGAAGTTAGTAGGTCCCAACAGTAGTTTCGTCTTGTATATGGAAATAATATAACTTTGGAAAAAGCTTGAAGACAACCATTTTCATTGAAAAATAGTTTATTTATTCTTAACTGACAATTTATTTGTAACAGAACTCGAAGCCGAGTAAGATAACATTTGATGATATGTTGAAGAATTTAATTTGTCATTACTTTGTAATGCTGTAATAAAATACTGGATATTTTAAAAAGAAGTTTTTTTTTTAAAGAAACCTATGGTCTGGTAATGGAAGCCTCTTGTCTTTTTTTCTTTTTTTTTTTAGTTTCTGTTTATTGTCTGCCTTTCTGTTTTCTAAAACGTTCAAGAAAATGTGGGCAAAGAAAAAAAGGTGAAAGCAGCCTCATTTCGGTGCTGTTAACAAAAACTTAGGAAAAAGGATTTAAATTATTAGAAAACATTGAATTATTTCGGTAATTTTATGGTCATTCAGTTCTGCAATCCTTAGCATTGAGTTCTAACCATTAACAGTATTTTAAGAAACTTGGAAGAAAAAAGTCACATTGCCTAAATTTTACATTATTCTAGATGTTAGAGTATTATCTGCTTCTTAGAGTATTTCAGAGCACCAGAATTCCTTTATAACATTTTTTCATTATTTCCATTTAGACTTTGATTAATTACTATTGTCAAGAGAGATATTTCCATCATGTGTTACTGGTTGCCAGTGAAGGAATTAAGAGGTATGGAAGTGATCCAGTCTTCAGGTTTTATCATGCCTATGGTACATTAATGGAAGGTACGTGTTAATCATTAAACATGTTCCATCAGTTTTAAATTCTTGCTTTGCACTAAGAACAATTTTTCCTATCATAATCTTGATTTTCAGGTAAAACTCAAGAAGCTCTTCGAGAATTTGAGGCTATTAAAAATAAACAAGATGTATCACTTTGTTCTCTACTTGCACTGATATATGCCCATAAAATGAGTCCTAATCCAGGTATGATATTTAAATACAATGCTTAGGACATTTTTTCCTATTCGGTTTATTTTGATTTTTCTCAGTTACCAAGTCGTTCAGTCCGATCACACTATATTATGTATTTTCTGTAGATACAATTTATACATATGTTTATCTTCCTGACAAGGGTGTAAATTCATCAGGCACAAGAAATGTGTCTTATACTACTTTTGTGTTCCTTATATCCTCTGGCAGAGGTTTCATTAGTACATAGGGATTTTTTTTAGATAAAGGGGAATGTATATTAGTAATTGTTAAACAAAAAAAGGACAGGCAAAAAAACAGGTACCGTATGTACATAAATTGCTCTGCAGCAGCCAAGTTTACAACTTTTGTGCAAATATACAGCCAATGCAGTTTATTTCTGTATATTAAGCTTCTTGAGAGCCTTAAAACCCTTTATGAGGGCTAGCTCTTGGGAGATATTCAGCAAATTTTTATGCAGTAGTAGGTTGACTATATTATGACTAGATTATAGAAGGAAATTTATACATAAACCAGCAATTAAAGTTGTGTAAACTGCCTGGTGCAGTGGCTCAAGCCAGTAATCCCAGCAACTTGGGAGGCTGAGGTGAAGGATTACTTGAGCTCAGGAGTTCAAGGCCAGCCTGGGCAACATAGTTAGACCTCCATCTCTAAAAAAACAAAATAAAAAATAAAGTTATGTGAACTATCTTAATGGATAGTTAACTTAATGGCGAAGGCAGAAGAGTATCCAAATTATATGTAATGAAGAAGAAGTAGTGTTATATTCTTCCATATATATCCAGTAACAGCTAATAGGATTGTAAATATAGATTGTGTTTCAAAAAATTAGATAATAAACAAAGGTCACAGACTGGTTCCTTGAATATTAGACGAGACTTTTTTCTAAAGCCAAGTATGACATACCTCCTTCATACATATGCAAATCAATACAAAGTTATTTAAAACATGTAAATATATGCTTAATTTCTTCAAGAAACTGTGCCTAATACAGTTACAAGCTACAAAAGAATTGTAATAAGTGGTTCGTGACATCAAGTTGGTAATCTAGTGGAGAAAACAAAATGTAAAAAACACCAAGATTAAATTCCAACGTTTCTATTAAATAATATAAAATGAAACAAATGAGTTTATAATTAATTGAAGTTGGTATGCACTATTAAGCTGTAAGAGTAGGCTGAGAAGGCTTTTGAAATTTTGGAACTTAATCTGATCTTTGAAGGACTGGTAGAATTTGAATATGAAGAGTATTGGCCAGACAGGAGAAATGGATGGGCAAATACATGGAAGTGGTTCAGGATTAGGCTCTTCTATGGATCCCCTTTCTCCGTACTCCAGTGGGAGTGGGTTTAGCTAGAGCAGAAAATTTTCATGGGAGAGCCATAGTTAGTATAAATAAAAGAAATTAGTACAAAATAATTTATTATTAGAATCAAGTTTTTATTTAATTGGTTGTTTTTACCAGTGTTGATTCTGTTGGATACTGTGATTTGCAGGACACTGAAATGATGGAATCAGAAATACTGTTCAGAGGCATCTGAGTGCTAACTCTGCTTTGCACCAAGGATTATGCTGAATGGACTTGAGCTCTAGTAGGGGCCCAGATGTCTGTAAATACCACCTAGGAAAGTTCTAGATTCTTAGTATACATTCTTCCAAGGTGCTGATGTAAACCCTGCTTATAAAAAGGCTGAGATCTGGCAACAGCTTTGTGCAGACGGTGTTAGAGCTGATTGATTCCTCATTAGGGACGTGATGGAAATCTGAGTAGGAAAGATTTCCTGTACAGTGCCTGTTCCTGCCTGGTGGTTGTTTTTGTTTGTTTGTTTGTTTTCTTATTTCTGTTTCTGTATCATGGCTGTTTAATGAACACTTCTGAAGGGATTGTAGGGGTGGGGAGAGGAGAAAAGGGTCTTCTTGCTAAGCAATCTATAGACTTACAGAAACAGTTTTGTTTCCTTAACTCATTAGATTGTACCTTGTTAATTTCACATTTAAATTTATATCATTAGAGTTGAAAGGAAGAGTCACATACCTTTCTCCTTGGTAGCCATTCCAGAAAGAGAACTGTTGGAATCACAGGCCTCAACTTACATTTCTTCTTCCTCATTGCATGGCTGATTCTGATTCTGATTCCATGTAGGGTTTAGGTGTAATTGACTTCTGTGTCCTAAACAGATACTTATATATATGAGAGAGAGAGAGAGAGAGAGAAAGTATAGATTTAACGTAAGTGAATAAGAGTTATCTATTTAAGGGAGCAGTCAGTATTAAACTATAACAGCAATTATGCCATCTTTTTACTGACCCATAACAGTAGCTGGCATGTTTATATATTTTAGAATTGTATTTAAGAATTATTAATACTTTGAGTACCAGTACTGGACCTGTTCCTAATAATTGTGGTTAGAACCGTTATACATTTTTACAAGTCAAATTATTAAAAAATATTAGCATACACAGCCTTTCTATTTTGGGAATGATGTAAACTCTATAGCTGTATTGTGCATTACAGTGATCCTTAACCATATACCTCCTCTGTTGCCCAGGCTGGAGTGCAGTGGTGCAATCTAGGCTCACTGCAACCTCCGCGTCCCGGGTTCAAGCAATTCTCCCTGCCTCAGCCTCCCAAGTAGCTGGGATTACAGGTGCCCGCCACCAAGCCCATCTATTTTTGTTTTTTATTTTTAGATGGGGTTTCACCATGTTGGCCAGGCTGGTCTCAAACTCTTGACCTCAGGTGATCCACCCACCTCGGCCTCCCAAAGTGCTGGGATTACAGGTGTGAGCCACCATGCCTGGCCATATACCACTTTTTTAGCAAGTTTGAGGAACTGAATTTAAAATTTTATTTAATTCTAATTAATTTACTTTTTAAACTTAAAAATGATACTTGATTCAGTTGTTAGAAAACTTATTTAGGAATAACTTGAGTCTAAAAATCTGCTTTTCAGCCATAAGTTTTATGAAAACTACAAATTAAGTATTTTTAAATAAAATTTAACTTTTGTTTTTTTGAGTCAGGATCTTGCTCTGTCACCCAGGCTGGAGTGCAGTGGCGCGATCTCTGCTCACTGCAAGCTCCGCCTCCCGGGTTCACGCCGTTCTCCTGCCTCAGCCTCCCCAGCAGCTGGGACTACAGGTGCACGCCGTCATGCCTGGCTAATTTTTTTTTTTGTATTTTTAGTAGAGACGGGGTTTCACCATGTTAGCCAGGATGGTCTCAATCTCCTGACCTTGTGATCTGCCCGCCTTGGCCTCCCAAAGTGCTGGGATTGCAGGTGTGAGCCACCGCGCCCAACCAAAATTTAGCGTCTTAATTGTGATATGCTGTTAGTATGAAATACCAGATTTCACAGTTAGTAAGGAAAAAGCATGCAAAATATCTCATTAATTTTTCTATCAATGATGCATTGAAATTATATCTTAGATATATTGGGCTAAATAAAACATTAAGATTAATTTTAATTGTTTCTATTTCTTTGAAAGTGCTACTAGAAAATTTTAAGTTACATATATGGCTTGCATTTTATTTCTATTAGACAGTACCACTATACAGAGAAGTAAATTTTTTGCCTTGTTAATTATCTGACCTATTATAAATACCTGATCCAGAATTTAATTTTTATTTAATATCATTTTCCCCTCCCAGATAGAGAAGCTATTCTGGAATCAGATGCCAGAGTGAAGGAACAACGTAAAGGAGCTGGAGAGAAAGCCTTATACCATGCAGGCTTATTTTTATGGCACATTGGTCGCCATGATAAAGCAAGGGAATATATTGACAGAATGATCAAAATGTCAGATGGTAGTAAACAGGTAGCTATTTTTCTGAGTTTAAAATAATAACATTAAAAAAATGCTTATATTACTGATATATCCAATAGTATCTGTGGTTTAGCTCTTTATTATTGTCCACTCTGTTGCCACTTTGTAAATAACAGCTTTATTTTAACCCATTTATGGTTATCAATATGGTTAATAGTGTATTGTAGAATAGGAATTCTCTAAGGTTAGTTTTATGCTACTGAGTCTTCAAAGATCCCTGCCTGGTTCCTTCCCTCTGTTTTTCTCTTCCTTTTTCTCCTTCCCTCCATATTTTGTTCTTTCCTTTCTCCCTCTCCTTACTGAACAGCTCTAGATACAAGGCTCCATTATTTGTACTGTTAATAATGCAAAGGAAAATAATACATAAACATTGCTTTCATGAATAAATAACCCAGTAGTGGCATAGAGCACATCCCCAGCTAATATTGTGAGAAAAATGATAGATGATATGAGAGATATGTGATTAAAGTATGCAAGAAAATAATAGCTAACATTTATTGCTTGCTTACTTTGTGCTAGGCACTGTTTTAAATTAAGGAGAGATCACACGCTTAAGTGTTAAGAGAATGTGAAAGAATTTTTTTGAAGGAACTAGCATTTGAGCTAAAACCTGAAAGATGGATACAATTTCAACAGGCAAAGATTATGGAAAAGGGAAGTAGATACTCCCAAGGTGAGAAATAATAGATGGAAATGAGACATGTCACTTGAGGGTACACTGAGATACTCATATTTGATGGAACACAGGATACGTTGATAACGAGAAGGGAAGAAAAGCTTGGAGAGGTAACTTGAGACAAATTGACGGATCTTGACGGCTAGTTAAAAATATTTGTATCTGATTTGACATGCATTGAGAGGCTATTGAAGACTTTTAATTATGGTAGTGATTTTATTAGAGTGCAAATCCAGAAGATTAATTTGACAATGGTTTCTTGGATGAAGTGGCTTGAGAATAAACTGAAATGCAGTGAAAAGAAAAAGATAGTACTTCCTTGCAGAAGGTTTTGAGGCACTACACTAAAATATTGTACAGTGAGTACAAAGTTCAAATTTTTAAATACTCACAGGACCTGTGAACTGATAATAAATAGTTTGGAAAGATAACAAGTTATCACATATTAGGATGTCTTTGAGGCTTTAAGCCTAAAAAAATTAGAGACCAGTTAGCATAAATAGAAAATACATCAGCATGAGAAACTAATCTTAAAGGGAAGTGATCTATTTGAGTTAAGACATGCTGTATTTCTGGTGCTGGCAGAACAGTAAGATGGAGATAGCAGATGAATTTCTGGAAAAAGAAAAATTTAGAAGAGGTTTTCGGCTAGAAATATAGGCTGGGAATCATCCACACAGAGACAATAGTTAAAACCATTCAAATAATGGCACTGATTTAACACATAGCATTGGTTAAGATCCTTATTTGTATTTTCAGGTGAAATACAGGTAGGTAAATATAGTCTTAGTTAAAGGTTTATAAGTTTGTCAGTTAACCTAGATTTTTTTAATGGAAGAACACATTTCACAGTTTTTTATTTGACCTTAAAGAGAAAAATAACCAGTTTTCATCTTGTTTTCAATCCTTTACGTCTTACAACCCATTGGCCCACTAACATGTGTAAAGATAAATATCCATGAGTTCTTCAGATTCTAATTTCTCAGGCCATCCACCTGTCATTTGAAATTCAATGGACTCATCAAAGAGGTTAAGAAGATCATTGCCAGATTATCTGAATCTTTAAGATATGTGAAGCAAGACATCTTCTGTTACTTCATCTGGGTTCATTTAGACTGTTTGTCCAAAAAAAGACAACAAATTCTCATCTATATATTGAATTTCATGTTTAAGTGTTATTAATCGTCAATTACTAGCAAAGTCTTAGAGAAAATAGTGGTTTTAACACTAATGGAATATTTGATAAGCTCCTTAATTTTAATATTGAGCTTAATAGTAATGTTAAAGGCTGAAATTTGTAGTATAGTTCCCAAGACACTAGGCTGGCAAGGGTTCAAAAGTGATTTCATTAACAGAATTTTATTGTTCATAACATATTTGATAGAGTCCTTTTTGTTATTAATTGCCAGAAAAATGACATTAGGCTCTTTCATTAACATTTATTTCTTTCATTTCTAAAAAAGTAAAAATAGAATTATTCATTTTACAGGGACACGTTTTGAAAGCATGGCTTGATATTACAAGAGGAAAAGAGCCTTACACTAAAAAAGCACTGAAGTATTTTGAAGAGGGACTCCAAGATGGGAATGATACTTTTGCTCTGCTGGGTAAGGTGAGTTGGAGTTAGGGTAAATAAATCACGTTTCAGAATGTATTCATAATATATTTGAAACCTGACAAAACCAAGTAGCTCAAAAAAGTTGATAATTTTCATGATACTGTTATCAGCTCACAGCCATAAGGTGGACTGGCATTTGTGTAGGACAATGAGCAATACACTAGAGAAATGTATTCCCTGCCAAAGTTCCTGAATCCTGGATCAGCCATAACTGTTAATTGTTGTTGTTGTTTTGGTTCACACATTCTTTCCTCAGCATTTATTATGTGTCTTATGTATGTGAGGCATCCCTCTAGATATTAGAAACCCTGAGCAAGAGAAAACCTCTTGTTTTTATGGAGCTTATATCCTACTGATGGAGGCAGACAATAAACAAAATAAGTGAGTTATATGGTATATTAGAAGGTGATAAGTATAATGGAAAATATAGCTGGAAAAGCTAGGGCATGAACTTCCAGTTTTACATGAAGTGGTCAGAGAAAGTGACATTTGAGCAAACACATTTATGGAGGTGAGGGTTAAAGCCCTGCAGGCATCTCGGGGCAAGTATTTCAAACAGGGGAGATGAAGAGTTCAGGTACCCTAAGGTGTATTCAGGGCTAGCAAGGAGGCCAAAGTGGGTTGAGTAAAGAGAACAGAAGTGAAGGCCTGAGGAAGAAAGGTGGGATGGGGGTGAGGAGGAGTGGTGGGCCTGGCCTGTTCTGTAAGGCCTTTGGCTTCTGCCTTCAATTAGACAGGCAGCCAATACAAAGTTTTGAACAGAGAAATAACATGATGGGACATACATTTTGAGGGATGAGCAATTGACGGAGTCATTAGAACTTATTGATGGGTGGAAATATTTAAGTAGGACCCTTTCTTCAATCCCCATTGATGCTTTCTAAATGCCTTAATTTTTTTTTTTTTTTTGACTCAGCAAAAAGAAATTATATGTTGGGAACAATAGTCTGTTAGATAAGCAATAATTTGGAGGGATAAAAAAGAAAGGGGAGAGGATTCATGTCTTGACTTTTGTTAATGTCTCCACATCACTTTTCCTGTCACTTTGTGTGGACAGTAGGCCTGTTGAACATCTTGTGTTCAGGCCCACTACCCTCAAGTTTTACCTAATAGCACTGCTGAAGAAATTGGTCATATGTTTTTCTTGATCATTTTCCTTCTCTTAAAGAAAAGCGAGTTGATAAAAATTTGCTGTATCATCTCTTTTTAATGTACTAACTATATTTATAGCTTTATTTTTTCTGACTACGAGATACATGAACATAGTAAAACTTTTTTTCAGAAAATACAATAACATCTGAATGAGAAAATGAACATCACCATTGGAAATAACCAGTTAAACTATTATATATAATATCTCTTCATGTCAGTAAATCTACATCTACAAATTTATATCATTTTTAATGGTTACTTAACATTTTATTAAATTATATATACTATAATTTGCTCCTCTAGGTGCATTTGGGATTATTTTATACATAAACAATTCTGCCATAAATATCATCTATATACTTCCTTGTCGTCTTGTCCAATTATTTCCTTCAGATAATTCATAGAAGTGAAAAATGTTGAAGTAGAGGGATTTGTTTGAACTTTATTTTGCTTGTTCTTTAAAATCATATATTCTTTAACCTGAAAATAATTTCTCAAAAAAGATGCAAAATTTCTTAAAATTTTAGATGCTACTTGAAAATTTCCTGGAAACATTTTAATCTAAAAAGGTAAGTTTCCTGTTCTAAATGGAAACTATTTTATGGTATTTCTGAGAACAGTTTTAAAAATTGTATCCTTTAATCATGTTTCTCAGCCATTTAAAAGTAAATTTTAAAACACAATGGCTTATATAATGTATTTGTATTATTCTGTGATGTTTTAAAATTGTTTTGACAAAAACTTACTAATTTTCTCTTTAAAAGTGATAACTGCTCCTCGTAGAAAAGTCAGTAAGTATTAAACACTCATACTCTGCCTGCTCTGCATTATGAGAACTTTGATATGAATGATCACAGTTTGAATATCACTTTTTTTCCCTTCCATTAGGCACAATGCCTTGAGATGCGCCAGAATTATTCAGGTGCCCTGGAGACTGTGAACCAGATTATTGTGAAGTTTCCGAGCTTCCTTCCCGCTTTTGTTAAGAAAATGAAATTACAACTGGCCTTGCAAGATTGGGACCAGACAGTTGAGACAGCACAAAGGTTAAGTAATAAAAGATGACACAAGTCTCTTTGGATTTGGTTATAATTTTGAGAAAAAGCGAAATCTATGTGAATTTTTTTCATAAGAGTTTTTAAATTTGATTTTTTTCAAACAGTGTGGAACTGAGGAAATACTTAAAGTCATACTGCTTTTAAACATTGAATTTATTGATTTACATAAATATTTGATTCCTGTTTTAAGACAGACACTCTTTTTAGGCAAACAGGCCAATATCCCTGTGGTCATGAAGCTTATATTCAAGTGAGAGGAACCATATACTAAGCACGCCAGATAAGTATATTGTGTAGTATGTTAGAAAGTGTAAGTGCTATGGGGAAAAGATAAACCAAGAAAGAGATGGGGAGTGTTGAGGGGTTCAGTCTTATGGGATGGTCATGGAAGGCTGAGGCCTTTGAGCCATCTTCTAAAGAAGGTAAGGGAGTAAGCCATGCAGATATTTGAGAGAAGACTTTGCAGAAAGAAGGAAAAGCAAATGCAGAGTCCCTGAGGCGGGAGCACATGTTATACATGTTTGAGGAGTGGGAAGGAGTAAGAGAGGTGAGTAAGGTGTGAGGTCTGAGACAAAGGGTGGGAGTGAGCCCGTGCTAGATGGTGAAGGGTCTTGTCAGCCATATAAGGATTTGGGGTTTTCTTCTGAAGCACGAGGTTACCAGAGGGTTTTGAGCAGAGGAGTGCCATCATCTAAATTCTGTTTTAAAAGAATCACTCTGCCATGTGCAAAACAGACTGTGGGCGAGGAGGCAAAGGCAGAAGCAGGGAGAACCTTTTGAAAGCTGTTGCCATCGTTGAGAAATGGTGGGGGCAGGCCCAGTATAGTTGTGGTGGAAGTGCTTTGAGAAGTGATTGGAATCTGGACCTGTAGCATTTTGTTTAGGAGTAAGGGAAAGAATAGTTTAAGGTGATTCCAAGGTTTTTGGCCTAAACTACCAGAATAACAGCAACAATGATGATAACTGTTGTGAAGTGTTCAGTATGCCTGGCTCATAGGAAGTGCTATTTATTCCTAGGGTAACCCTAAGAGGAAGGTACTATTAGTATTTCTGTTTTACAACTGAATGGACTAAGGTCCAAAGAGGTTAAGAAGTTTCTCCAAAGCCACACAATTACTTAGTGGTGGAGTCAGGATTCAAATCCAGAGCACTCTAGTCCCAGAGTCTGTGCTCTTACCCACTACTTGTGCTGGAGGATGGAGTTTGCTTCAGCTGGACAGGGAGATTATGGAAAAAGGTTTCAGGGCAGGTAAGGAGTTTAGCTTTCAACATTGTAAGTTTGAAATGCCTACGAGAAGTCAAAGTCGAGGTGGATGTATGGTCAGGCAGCTGGATGTCTGAATCTGGAGTTCTTGTGAGAGGTCTAGGCCATAGCTAATATTTTGGAGTCACTGACACATAGATGTGATTTAAAGCCATGAGATCAAGAATAAATGTATTTGAGTCACAAATCAATACTTTCTAATGGATGAATTCATGTCACTTAATACTAAAGTTACAGAAAAGTAAATTTCATAGGTAATACAAATATACCTTTAAAATCAGAATGTCTTAATAGAACTTCTCATGCAAACAATAAGCAAGATCCTTTCAAGATACAAATGAAGTATAAATTGCATAGAAAGTCACCTTTACTTCAGTTTGGATCAAAGTATAAAGCTTGTCTTAGAATCTTCGGAATAAGTGACTTGCAAGCATGTCTAACTTTTATTCATATCTGACAAAATATTAATGGCTATCTCAGGGCCGAACATCTTGGTAACATCTTTGCTAAGATCGTCTATCATTTATTATGGAGAATTTCAGATTTATGTAAAAGCAGACAGAATAACATCATGAGGTACTCTTACCTGTTTCCTGCCCCCAGCTAATGTCACCACATGTCTAAACCCCCATTTGCTTCTTGGCTTTAATTTTCAGTTTGAAGCAAATTCAAAACTCTGCATCATTTCATTTGTAAGTATCACAAGATGCGTTGAAAAAAATAGGATAATTCTTTTCCCTCTATAACATAATGGCAATATCATTATCACATATATAAAATTAAAAATAGTTTTTTAATATCAAATATCCAGTGTTCAAATTACCAGTAGTCTCAAATATTGTGTTTTTTAAATAAATTATTTTTTAATCAGGATCCAAATAAGTCTACATATTGTGATTGGTTTATATCTTTAAAGTCTCTAAACTCCCTCCCAGTCTCTGTAAGTTCTTTCTCACTTTCTTTGTCTCTCCTTTCGTATCTCTCTCCTTCCCCTCTTCCCTCTCCCTCCCTCCTTCTTCCTGCCTTCTTTTCTATTTCCCTGTTTCCCTTCTCTTTTTCTCCTTGCCATTTTTTTAAGTTAAAGAAACCAGTGTTTTGTCCTGTAGCATTTTCCATGATCTAGACTTTGTTGTTTGTCTGCCATGGTGTAGTACAACTTGTTGCTTTATCCTCTCTATTTCCTGTAAGTTGGTAGTTGGATCTAGAGGTTTGGTTAAATTCACATTCAATTTTGTTGTTTTGGCAATTACTTCATGAGTGGTACTTTTGTCTTTCATCACAGTGACAGAATGTCTGCTTGTCTCTCTCTTTTTGTGGTATCAGCAGTTATTCATGCTCAATACGTAGGTGCTTGATTCATAGGGATTATGGTAGGGTTACATTTGAATTCTGTCATTCTTTCATTGTTTCTTAGCTAGAATACCTATAAAGAAAAACTTCCCCTGGTTAGTTACTGAGTGATGTGGTTCATATAAGAAAAGTAGGATAAGATGCTGAAGTCTTTTCCTTTATTTCCAGGTTTAAAAAAAAATGCCAAGAATTCCTTAGCATCCTTCATTGGTAATTGATTAGTGGCTTAGGTTTGTTTATTTTACATGACATGGATTTAGATGAGTGCTTCTGGACATTTCAGTCGTTATAATTGCAGTCTTTTCTCTATTAGAAGCTTCTTCAAGTTGTTCTTAAGTCATTTTGACATGATCCTAGTAGTGTTTGATAGTTACTTTGCTATTTGGTATGACAAGCTGTCCAGGCTCATTTTGTGTATTACTTCCCCAAGTAGGTATCAGTCATTTGTCCAAGGCAATCTAATCTCTTTTAGTGTGAGATGATATTTGAAGGCCACAATTTGGGCACTAGTAATTTTTTGATGTATATATCTTTCAAGATTTTTCTAGGCACTGTGTGTGTGTGTGTGTGTGTGTGTGTGTGGTTTCTATATATTTTTAAAATATGTATATATTTTGAGGGTGTTTTAAAAATAAGAAATAGACTCATAATGTACTTTTACACTTGTTTTTCTCTTTAAGAGAGTATTTCATAGATATCATTTTATACCTATTCACATAGATACACCAAACTGTTTTTTAATAGACAGCATTTTTAGGGTAGTTTTAGGTTCACAGCAAAATTAAACAAAAGGTACAGAGATTTCCCATATATTCCTTGCCTCCACACATAGATAGTCTGCCCAGTTATCAACATCTCCCACCATAGTGGTACATTTGTTACAGTGGATGAACTTACACCATAGTCACCCAAGGTCCGTCATTTATATTACAGTTCACTTTTGATGTTGTACATGCTAGTGGTTTGGACAAACGTGTAATCACATGTATCCACCATTATAGTATCATACGGAATATTTCTACTGCCCTAAAAATTACCTTTATTGTGTATCCGCTATATATCCCTCCATCTCCCCAACTCCTTGCAACCACTGCTCTTTTTACTGCCTTTATAGTTTTGCCTCTTCCAGAATGTCTGTAATATGGAATAATACAATATGTAGCGTTTTCAGCTTGGCTTCTTCCATTTAGTATTATGCATTTAACTTTCTTGCATGTCTTTTCATGACTTGATAGCTCATTTCTTTTTAGTACTGAATAATATTTCATTGTTTGGCTGTACCACAGTTTTATCCATTGAAGGACATCTTGATTGCTTCCAAATTGTGGCATTTATGAATAATGCTACTATAACCTTGTACAGGTTTTTGTATGGACATCAGTTTTCAACTCCTTTGGATCAAATGCCAAGGAATATAATTCCTGAATCATATGGTAGGAGTATGTTTAGTTTTGTAAGAAACTGCCAAACTGTCTTCCAAAGATGTTATACCATATTATATTCCCACCAGCAATGAACGAGAGTTTCTCTTGCTTTAAAACATCTTCATCGGCATTTGATGTTGCCAGTGTTCTGGATTTTGGCCATTCTAATAGGTTTGTAATGGTATCTCATTGTTATTTTAATTTTAATTTGCATTTCCCTGATGACATGACGTGGAGCATTTTTAAATATGCTTATTTGCAGTCTGTATATCTTGCTTAGTTAGTTGTCTGTTAAGGTCTTTGGCTCATCTTTTAATTGATTGTTTGTTTTCTTATTGTTGGGTTTGAAGAGTTCTCTGTATATTTTGTAAAACAATCCTTTATCAGATATATGTATATCTGATAAATATTTTCTCCCAGTCTGTGGCTTGTCATTCACAGAGCAGAAATTTTTAATTTTAATGAAGTCCAGCTTATCAACTCTTTCTTTCATGAATTATGCCTTTTGTGTTGTATCTAAAATGTCATCATCAAACCATAGGCCATCAGATTTTCTCCTGTATTATCTTCTAGGAATTTTATAGTTTTATGTTTTACATTTAGCTCTGTGATCTATTTCAGATTAATTTTTGTGAAGAAGGTGAGGTCTGTATCTATATTCATTTTTTTCATGTGGATGTCCAGTTTTTCCAGTGCCATTTATTGAAAAGAGTGTCTTTTCTCCATTGCATTGTCCTTGCTCTTTTGTCAAAGATCAGTTTACTATCTATGTGGGTCTATTTCTGTGATTTCTACCCTGTTCCATTGACCTGTCTGTTCGTTCACCAATACCACACTACTGTCTTGATTACTGAAGCTTTATAGTAAGTCTTGAGGTCAACTAATGTCAGACCTCTAACTTTGCTCTTTTCCTTCAGTAGTATGTTGCTATTCTGAGTTTTTTTGCTAATCTGTGTAAACTTTAGGATCAGTTTGTCAATATCCACAAAATAACTTGCTGGGATTTTGATTGGGATTGCATTGAGTTAGTTTACAGATCAAATTGGGAAGAACTAACATCTTACATTGTCTTTGCATCCATGACATGGAATATCTCTCCGTTTGTTTGGTTTTTCCTTGATTTCTTATGTCAGAATTTAAAAATTTTCCTCACAGAGATCTTGCACATATTTTGTTAGATTTATATGTACCTAAGTATTTTACTTTAAGGAGTGCTAGTGTAAATGTTATTGTGTTTTTAATTTCAAATACCACTTGTTCATTGCTAGTGCATAGGAAAGCAATTGATATTATATATTAACCTCATATCCTACAATCTTGCTATAATCGCTTGTTGATTCCAGGAGTTTTTTAAATTGATTCTTTTAGATTTTCTACATAGATGTTCATGTCATCTGTAAACATCTATTTATTTCTTCCTTTCCCTAATCATTTTAAAATTGAGTAGCATTCTACGAATTGAAAATGCAAATAATTTGTTTAATCTCTCCCCACTGGTATGCACCTAAGCAGTTTTCTATTTTTCACTGTTCAGTATAGCGCAGTGTACACACACACATACACACATACCTGTTTGAGCACATGTAGGACTATATCTGCAGAGAAGTTTCCCAAAGGAGAGATTGTTGAATCCAAGATACTGTATTTGTTAGGGTAGGCTAAGCTGCTACAAAAACAGATCTAAACATATAATGATTCAGTGTAATAGAAGAATGTTTCCCCATATATAACTGTTTTGGGTAAATGTTAGAAGTGATCAGGCAGCTTTGCTCCACACTGTTTTTAACGGACCTAGACTCTTTCTATCTTGCAGTCCTGCCATCTCCTAAGACCTCATAACACCTGGCAGAAAGGGAAAGATAATGTAGAGAAGTCATTCGACTTTTTATTAAAGCCCAGGCCCAGAAATGGCATATATTACTTTATTTCATGTTGACCACCTCTAAATGCAAAGATACCTAGGAAGTGTTGGTTAGCCACATGCCCAAGCAAATAAGGAGAAAATGGATTTGAGGAGACAAATTGTGGTCTCTGCCTCAAGTATATAAATTTAAAATTTTGATGGGCACTGCCAAATTGCTCTCCTAGGAAATTGTACTAATTTACCCTCCTACTAGTAGTCTATTGCATGTTCCCTTACCTTATCCTCACCAATTCTGGCCATTTTCAGTGTGTGTATTTTTTTTCAACCAATCTGAAAGAGAGAGATTTTTATTTTCATTTCTTTTATTGTGTTGACATTGAGCAATTTTTCATATGCTAAAAGCTCTTGTTTTTCTTTGGTATATAACTGGTTCTAAATACGCTTTTTTTTTTAAGCGAGCCTGTTCTCTCCTCGGTTTTCGATGGACTCTGATAATTTTTATCACAAGTTCTCCATCATGTTTCTTTTCTTTTTTTTTTTTTTTTTTGAGACAGAGTCTTGCTCTGTTGCCCAGACTGGAGTACAATGGTGCGATCTTGGCTCCCTGCAACCTCCGCCTCCTGGGTTCAAGCAATTCTCATGCCTCAGCCTCCTGAGTAGCTGGGATTACAGGCACCCACCGCCACGCCCTGCTAATTTTTTGTATTTTTAGTAGAGACGGGGTTTCACCATATTTCTCTTATAACAGTTTTGTTGGCTCTTTTTTTTGCTCTTGACTGTCATAATCAATTTACAAAATAATAAAAAAGAAACCATAGAAGATTTTGGTTTGAATTGCATTAAATGTGTAGTCATTTGTGGGGAAAAAAAATTTTCTTTCCCAAAAATGACCATTATTATATCAGGCAGCTATTGGTGTATAGCAAACAACCACAAATGTCAGGACATATAATAATAAGTATTCTTTCCTCACATTTTTGTGGATTGTCGAAGGTCTGCTGATCTCAGGCAAGGCTTGGCTCGGCCCCACTTCAGTTCAGATGCAGCTGGGTGAGTGTGGCACATCATTGCAGTTTGGACTCAAGAGTCCAAGCACCTCCAATAGTGTTTTCCCCTGGACTCACGACAAGTAGCAGCCACTACCCAGAGGAAATTCTTATACTGACAGCAGGTGCAAGAGAACAAGCAGAAATATGCAGTACCTCTAAAATTTAGGCTGATGCACTGCTATTCCTGCCCACATCCCATTGGCCAGTATAAGAAAAATGTCCAAGTCCCTAGTCAAGAAGCAGTAGGGTACACTCCAACTTTTGTAGTTAGTTACATGGCAGAAGACACGTACTCAGGGAGGGTTGAAAAACTGGAACCAGTAATTGTGATGTGTACCACATCATCCACAATAAGAGAAGTCTAGGGCATTACCTTTTTGGTTCAGTTCTTTTTAAAAATGTCCTTGAGTACAGTTTCATAGGAATTTTATAGCTTTTGCACCTTTCTTAAATTTATGCTTGTTATTTTTTCTTTTTGGTTTTTGTTCCATTTATTAATAGGATTTTTAATGTAATATTTTCTCATTTGTTTTTGTCACATAGGAATCTGTTGTTGTGAATAACATTAGTAGATATTGTAATGTTTGACCCTGGTTTGCATTCCTGGAATTCCTGTAATAAGTCAGCCTGGTTAAGGTGAATTATTCTTTTACTATACTGTTGTATATGGTTAGCTAATACTTTATTTAGGATTGCCACAAGATTTAATGAGACTAGTATAATCTATTCTTATCTTTTAAAAACATATTAAAAATTAAATTCCAGAGACTTTTACTTGTTTAAATAATAAAGTTGATAATTTTCACAAAGCAGATGACATTTTCTAATGAAAATTACTTATTTGAACAGTGGAATAGTGAGGCAAGCAAACCAACTTTTCATGCCCTCAAATAAAAGAAAATATATAAATTTATTGTGACATTAACTAAATTGTTTTCCTGCAGGTTGCTGCTCCAAGATAGCCAAAATGTGGAAGCACTGAGAATGCAGGCACTCTACTATGTGTGTAGGGAGGGGGATATAGAGAAGGTAAGTGGCATTGTATTATTTAAGTTTCCTGTATTAAAAAATATATGTCATTACACATACACACACATACACACACATGTGTGCACGTGCATATACATTAAAGCCTTGAAGTTCTGTTTTAGAATATACGTCATGGTAGTTTTTAGTTGATTACTAGACTATACCTTAACAAAGAGGTCAGCTTCTGAAATCTATTAGTAAAGCAAAAATATTATACAGTTAATATTACCCTTGAAAATCCCTTAAATCATTAATTATAGTATATATGGCTTTCTGCATGAAACTCCTGTGTAGTGATATATATGATTAATGTAACCAGTGATACTAGATATGAAAAAGTATGTATGCAAAATGTAATTTATAGTATATTTACAATTTAACTGAATTTGCAAAAATGAAATGGGCTTAGGATAAAATCCCATTGTACCTGATGATAAAGCACATCTCTTTCTGTAGTAGTGAACACATTGACTATAGATTGGATCATGGAGTGCCAAACTCTAATCTGAAGGAAATAATATTAATGTAACATGTAGTATATTTGCATTGTGTTTAGTGTGGTTAAATTGGTTAATGTGACAGTGTCTTATAGATACTTCAGTAAATACTAGGAGTATCTTAGTAGGGGTAAATCTTCAGTAAATTTTCCAGGCATTGAAATTACTTATACTAAGTACTGTAATGATTTTTTTATTCTAGAAAATATTTTGAATATAAACCAGTCTGTATAGGCAATTGAAGGGCTGATCTCATATACTTGTAAATACATTATCACTCATATCTCATTTGTGCCGTGAATTAACTGTTGGAGGTGGAGCTGGGCATGTGCAGTTAATGGAATATTATGGGTGTCTTTGCCTATCCAAAGGTTTCCATTCAATAACAGGTATTAAAGAAACACATTCTAAAACATATTTATAATTATTGAGTTTGTTAGAATCTTAAATATGTTTTATAACATATAATCATCCATTGGAGGACGAGGAATTTATAAAAGCAAAGGTCTTTTAAAATACTAGTAGGGTTATGCTTTGTTAGTGTATATGTGCCTGTATTATGTTGTTTTTACTTAGTATATTTTAAAGTTAATACCAGTTCCTTTTGTTTTAGGCTTCCACCAAGCTGGAAAACTTGGGAAATGCATTGGATGCCATGGAACCACAGAATGCTCAACTTTTCTATAACATTACACTCGCCTTCAGCAGAACTGTGAGAGTGCCTACCATGTACCAGAGCTCTGTTATCTGTAGTAGAGGACATAAAATAAGTGGAAAAGGTGGAAGCAGGGAAGAGCATATGGCCTAGAATGCAAATATGTATTTAAATATATGATATACTCCTAGGAAAGGCAGTTTAGAGGAGTTGTGGTTTCCAACTATAAGATGCCCTGATGGAGGCTTCATGGAGGAAATGCCACTTATTGATCTTTTAAGCATAACGAAGTGCCTTCCAAAGGAAGTGGAAGGTAGTTTATTTTCATCAGAGCATAAGATTTATGACCAGGATTGCTCTTAGCTTTTGTTTTTTAAAACTATTTTTAAAAAGTTTGAAGTGTATAAAAGACCATTTTGGTGAAGGAAATGGTTGGTATCTTATTTTTTTAAAAACAACAGGAAAGAAGTGTTTTTATTATAAGCTCCCAGTAAAAGAAAGGTAATCAAGAATGAAATAGAAAAGGCTGGGCGCGGTGGCTCACGCTTGTAATTCCAGTGCTTTGGGAGGCCGAGGCGGGTGGATCACGAGGTCAGGAGATCGAGACCACGGTGAAACCCCGTCTCTACTAAAAATACAAAAAATTCGCCGGGTGAGGTGGCGGGCGACTGTAGTCCCAGCTACTCGGAGAGGCTGAGGCAGGAGAATGGCATGAACCCGGGAGGCGGAGCTTGCAGTGAGCCGAGATTGCGCCACTGCACTCCAGTCTGGGCAACAGAGCGAGACTCCGTCTCAAAAAAAAAAGAATGAAATAGAAAAATACAGTAGAATCTCGAAATCAATACAAGGAATGAGAATATTGAAAAGTTCATTAAACTAGGAAGGTTAAAATAATTAGCAAGCATAAAGTTGAAAGAAAAAAAGAATATTAATTGTTAAATGACATGAATATACTGAATTTTCTTATTTAAAAACAAAGATATCAGATTGTGTAAACTTTAAAGGAAGAAAACTCCCTGCTGCAACGAAAGTTTGAATTAAGGAGGCATTTACCTTTTTTGCTTACCGTAGTGCTAGACACATTATTGCAATTAGTTTTTTACTAAGCTTATAAAATTATATAAGTTCAAACATTTGAATAAATATTTTACTCTTAAAGTTTGTTGTCTTGAAAAATTATGTACTTATTCTAACAAGACTGCTATTTCTTGACATTTTTTTCAAGAAGATTCTAAGGCATGAGCTCTTAAAATATTCTCACTGATGGCATAGCTAGTGTTTAGGGGGAAAACAGATCCTAGTCTTAGTTTTTTATTCAATAAGAAAAAACATACATATACACACACACACACACACACACACACACGTAACCATAAAATAATGGTTTTCTTGTTTAATCTGTAAAACAGTCATGAGACAGCTTGGAAAAGGAGTTCAAAAAAATGTTTTTGCAGTGACATCATTAGAAGTGTACTTTTCATACTAGTTATTTTGTAAAAGCATTATATTCATTAGGATATATAAGTTCTGATAGAATATAAACTCTTGATGCATTGTGTAGATAATAGGAAAGTTTTATTTTTCCTTATTAATTTTTTTTCTTTTTCATTACTCCTGTGAAGTACAAATAATATATATATTTAGAAAAAATAATCCTTCAGTCTCAGTAGAAATGTTAGACTTTGAAATCTTACATCTTTTTTTTTTTCTTTTTAGTGTGGACGTAGTCAACTCCTTCTTCAAAAAATTCAAACGTTACTTGAGAGAGCTTTTAGTTTAAACCCTCAACAATCAGAATTTGCTACAGAACTTGGATACCAAATGATTTTACAAGGAAGAGTTAAAGAGGCACTGAAGTGGTATAAGACCGCCATGACACTTGATGAGACTAGTGTGTCTGCCCTAGTTGGTATGACAACTGTTTTCGTAAATATTTATAATATAGATACAAGTAGCAATTTCTTTTAACTTGCCGTTAGAGAAGAACACATGGATTTTGTGGTTTTCTAAACTTAAATTGTTCTCTACTACCCACACTCGAAAAAGTCATGTCTTTAAAAATAAAATTTTTAATTCACAAATAATATCTTGAGAGAATAGATTTTTATAACATGGTTCCTATAAATTATGAATTCTTCAGTAAATGATTTTATAAGGTCCAAGGCTACCCATTTTGTTTTCTTTCACTCTTTTCATTTTCTTTCTTTCTGTTGTTTTTAATCTAAAACATTAAAGTATTGTGATGAGGGAAAACGTGTTTTATTAATGTTGTTATGTTAGCTTGAAGAGTGCATCCCTGAATTGGTGTGGACTTTGACTGTCTTTCTGCTGTTTGATTTTAGGATTTATCCAATGTCAGTTGATAGAAGGGCAATTACAGGATGCAGATCAGCAGCTAGAATTTTTAAATGAAATCCAGCAGTCCATTGGAAAATCTGCGGTACAGTATTTTATTTTATCAGATGATAGATGCTAGCTGTTTATAAAATATTAAATTATTAATCAGTCTTATTGTTTTGTAATGGCTGTAAAGCACTAGTGTACACTAATTTTAATATGTAATTGCATTTATTAATTTACCTCCATTCAAAACTAAACTTTATTCTTCTGAATGATTCTAAAAGTCTATTCAAGCTAATACTTGAGTTTGAACAAATAATTGCATATCAGTAGCACATTATATGCATTTGAAATCTAAATGGAAATAAATGGCTTTATAACTAAATGGAATAATTTCTGAAAACTACTTATTTTCTAGGAATTGATCTATTTACATGCAGTTCTTGCCATGAAGAAAAATAAACGACAAGAAGAAGTTATTAATTTGTTAAATGATGTCCTGGACACTCACTTTTCACAATTAGAAGGTTTGCCTCTTGGCATACAGTATTTTGAAAAGCTAAATCCTGATTTCTTGTTAGAAATTGTTATGGAATATCTGAGCTTCTGTCCAATGCAGGTAAGTAATTATGGGACTTACTTTCAAGGATGCATTTACTTGACGTTTTATCGAAGAACTTAAAAGTTTTCTTTGATGCATTAGACTATATCGGCATCTTAAAATGGTAGTATTTGTATCTATGTTAGTTGAAATCGCTTTTAATCAGACCGTTTTTAGTAATGACTGCTGTCAACTACTGAAAGTATTGGTTTGCAAATATTCATTTGTATTACATAAAATCTTAAAATCTTCTGTTTAAAGAAATATTAAAAGTCATCTAATTCAGACACCTACCTTATATTTGCTTCTAGTCTGTAACATCACTGTCAAGTGCCTATCCCATGTCTGGACACACTAAAATGAAGTTCTTGTCATATAACTATGATTGCTAGCTTGTGTTTCCTGTGTTAGGTCAAACTCTGCTTTTGGTTAAAAAAAAAAAAAAAAAAAAAAAAGACCATTTACTGGTCCTCCTTCTGCTCCCTAGATTGACAAAGGGCAAGTCCAGTTGCTTAGAGCAAGGATCATTCCTCATTCATTAAACAGACCTTCAGATATTGGCAATTAGTTTTCATGTTCCACTAAACAACTCTAGGTTTCCAGCCATTTATGTTTTATATGAAATAGTTTTGAGAATTCTGTGTGTGAATCTGATGATATTCTTTATTTTGTCTGTGCCGCTCATTAAGTTTACTATTCCAAATGTGGATTTGACCTGCAAGAACTAGAGTAGACCTTTTCCTCCCTTATTCTGGAAGTCCATCCAACTTTCTTTTTATAAATCACATTACATTAATGACCTCTATTGAATTAACAGTTAATTAAAGACTTTCAGTCTCTTACTTGTTGTACCTTTGGACTCAAATGTAGGACTCTACATTTATTCCTATGAAATTTTATCTTTTCAGATTCATCTCATAATTCCATGTTATCATATTCCTTGTGGATCATGATTGTCACCTATTTTAGATGGATCTTTATTGTCATCTGTCGTCTGCTTTATCTAGCTCTGAGATAACTATTACTATAATGTTCTTTTCCAAGCATTAACAGTTTTGAGTAGAATTGAAGATGAAACCCTATGTTGTACTACCAGAGATTTCTTTCCAAATTTATGTGGATTTATTAGTCAGCACTCTTATTACAGATAGTAAGCAGATACAGACATCCTAACTTTATTATATTCAGCTCACATTCAGCACAGGGATATCAGAGCAGGCACTATCAAGTGTTCCATTGCTGAAAGCAAACTTCTTAGCATTCTCCCTGATCTATAGCTTCAGTAACTGTGTTAACATGGGAAACAAGGAAAATGACCTTCCCTTAGGGAACCCATACAGCCTTTTCGATTATCATGTCCTTTTCTAGGCTTTCATTACCATTTATTTTTTAAACTTAAACGCTCATAGAATTGTACCTGGGATTGACCTCAGACTCCCCAGTCATAATCCATTTTCCCTTGCTTGAAAGTTGGAATACCTTTTTTTCGGTATTAATCTAGTATTCAAGATTCATTCTACAAATGTTTATAGAGTACCTAGCCCTCTACTTAGAGCTGGGGAAATACCCATGTAAAACAAACTACATTCCTTTCCCCTGAGGCATGTATTCCAACAGGAGGAGACAGATAATACCATTAAGTCAATTGTATACTATGTTTAGAAAATGACAGGAGAAAATAATAGAGCATGGTGGGGTGATGGTGATTTTAGATACGGTGGTCAGGATAGGCCTCATGAAGAGGGGAAGATCTGAACAAAGACTTGAAAATAGAATATATATATATATAACTGCTAGGATATGTGTATATATATATATATAACTGCTAGGATATATATATACACACACACACACACACATATATATATAGGAGTTTATATATATACTCCATATATACATATGGGAGTTTATTAAAGAATATTAACTCACATGATCACAATGTCCCACAGTAGGCTGTCTGTAAGCCAAGGAGCAAAGAAGCCAGTCCGAGTCCCAAAGCCGAAGAACTTGGAGTCCAATGTTCAAGGGCAGGAAGCATCCAGCATGAGAGAAAGATGTAGACTGGGAGGCTAAGCTTAGCCTGTCTAGTCTTTTCACATTTTTCTACCTGCTTTATATTCCAGCCATGCTGGCAGCTGATTAGACAGTGCCCACCCAAATTAAGGGTGGGTCTGCCTTTCTCAGCCTATTGACTCAAACGTTAATCTCCTTTGGCAACATCCTCACAGACACACCCAGGATCAAGACTTTGCATCCTTCAATACAGTCACGTTGACAGTATTAACCATCACAGAACGTGTGAAAATATGGTAGAGTGTTTCAGACAATGGGAGCAGCTGGTGCAGAAGCCTAAAGGGACATGAGGAGACAAATGTGTCTGGGGCAGGGTGAGGAGGAGGAGGAGAGTAGTCAGAGATGAGGTCATTCCACAGGAGACCAGCCCAGGTAGGGCCATAGCAGTTCTTATAACTCCTTTGGCTTTAATTCTGAGTACAATGGGGTACAATGGGGAGTCACCAAAAGGCTTCCAGCATGATCCAAGTCAACATTTTAACTCAATGTTTTAATGGATTTCTCTATCAGATGTGCTGAGAATAAACTGTAGATAGAACAAGAAATAATGCATTAAGTGGTAGTTGGGTCTCTAGTTCAAATAGACATCCTATTTTCCTTTACCAGGAAATTCTGTTTTCCTTTACCAGCATGATAGAAAGTAATCAGCCTATGTGATACTGTTTTCATAGGGAAATATCAGAAAGGCAGAATTGTCTCTTTAGCTCTGTTCCTACTTCTTTGACCGTTTTATAGACATAATTTTGTTTAGAATTTTAATTGAACAAGCGATATCTTAAAGGTCTGCAATAACTATTTTTTCTATGATTGCACATTGAAATTGTTTGCAGTAAAAATGATGGTTGTTCTCAATAACTCATTCTTAGCAGGTGACAAAGAACATTATCATAACCTTACCATCACACTTTCACTTTTTTTACTTAGGCAGAAAAAAATACATATTTTTAAACTATTTGCTCTGTATCACTGTGCAAAGAAGCATAAAAGTCTTATCTTCAAGACACATAAAAACCCATAGGCCTATAAAAGAAGCAAAACTAAATATGAAACTACCAGTAGAACTGTATGGGTATTATACAGTGCTAAATTTTATTATATAGATTATATATGAATAATTTAAAGAAGTTGAAGTATTCTAGGCAATAATAGTCATATTCTGATTATCTTTTTGAGCATATATATTGTGTGTGTCAACATAAGTAATTTGTAGCACTTTCTTGTTGGTAATAATGGCTCATTATAGGAGTAATTTTCCATAAGAGGGCACAGTCCAATTGAAGATCTTTATGTGTCAGGGGGCGTGGGGTGGAGAGGATCATCCTTATATAAAGAAACAGCCTTAGTAAGGCAAAGCAGGAGGAATGAACATTATATATTTAAATTCTGATATCACATTACTAAATTGTGATTGGATGACCATTGGATAAAGGTTGGTTGGGTAGACAGCCATTATAAGAATAAGAAACAAGGGCCGGGCGCGGTGGCTCACGCTTGTAGTCTCAGCACTTTGGGAGGCTGAGGTGGGCGGATCACGAGGTCAGGAGATCGAGACCACGGTGAAACCCCGTCTCTACTAAAAATACAAAAAAAATTAGCTGAGCGTGGTGGCGGGTGCCCGTAGTCCCATCTACTCGGAGAGGCTGAGGCAGGAGAATGGCGTGAACCCGGGAGGTGGAGCTTGCAGTGAGCCGAGATCGCGCCACTGCACTCCAGCCTGGGCGACAGAGCGAGACTCCGTCTCAAAAAAAAAAAAAAAAAAAAAAAAAAAAAAAAAAAAAAAAGAAACAGTGAAAAGAATAAAGCAGTGTTCTAGTATCACTTTAATTATCATACTCATTATTAATTGAAAGGAAAACTTTGAGGGTCTAAAACATGCCAGGATGAAGAGTGGGGAATGTAAAGGTGTGAGACATTTAGTTTAGCATAGTGAGTGTTCTACCTTCTGTTTACTACTGGGGGAAATCTAGATTCTTTAAAAACTGGTTTACAATAATCTAGGGGATAATGAAAGTAATTGAATTTAGCAAATCACAAGGCAAATCTAGAATTCGAACACTTACTGCCTTGACTCTGTCAGTTCTAGCAAGAAACTGTACCTCTCAGTTATCTTTCCTTTAACAGATATATTTCTCTGATAAAACTTTTGAATAGATATACCCACTTGATATGTTATCCATTTAGTAATTGTGTAATAGTTTCATAATTATTTTGCTGAACAAGAGCCATTATTTGCATTGTCTGTTCATAGATCCCAGGGAAATAAATTAGTATTAGTTAAGTCATAATAAAGATATTACAAAATAAGTGAAATCAAAGAAATTTTAGAAAAATGTATATAGCTTGGTTAGTTATACTGAAATTAATATATGTTCATTTTTAGCTAAATATTATTTTTACACTTATAAAATGATCTGCTGGTTTGTTTTGTTTAGCCTGCAAGTCCTGGGCAACCTCTTTGTCCACTTCTCAGGCGTTGCGTCTCAGTCCTGGAGACTGTAGTAAGAACTGTTCCAGGTCTTCTGCAAACTATCTTCCTAATAGCAAAAGTGAAATATTTGTCAGGTAGAGTATACCTTAAAAACTTATAACCTTTTTATTCTGATGTTGATAAAAACAAGCGTAAATAAATTAAGCACTCTGTATATATAAATAGTCACATAAAATGTACATTCTGTATATGCATAGATAAGTAATTTTAATCCAAAATAGAATTGCATAATTCACTATTTAATCCTTTAAAAATTATTATAAACTTGTGTGGCTTAAGCGAATTGCTGGGAAAATGCAGTTGTACCACTTTAAAAAAAAGTCTGTCAGAAATTACTGGAGACTAGCAATAAGAATTTACAGTCATTAATCCATGGTTGTGTTCTTACTGGTATAACCAAATGCAACATTTGCCAGATTTCAGGCCCTAATGAAAAGTACTGAGTAATTCCTGTTTAGTTTCTGTGAATAGTTATGGATAGCTTAAAATAAAAGCAACTCAGTTATAACCTTAGTTTTCTAAGGCATAGACAAATGCCTGACTTTACACATAAAAATAGACCATCATGGCTGGGTGCGGTGGCTCACACCTGTAATCCCAACAGATTGGGAGGCCAAAGCGAGCAGATTACTTGAGCCTGGGAGTTCAAGACCAGCCTGGGCAACATGGAGAAACCTCATCTCTACAAAAAAATGCAAAAATTAGCTGGGCTTGGTGGCATGTGCCTGTAGTCCCAGCTACTCAGGAGATTGAAGTGGGAGGATCACCTGAGCCCAGGGAGGTTGAGGCTGCATTGAGCCAGGATCATGCCACTGCACTCCAGCGTCAGCGATGGGAGTGAGACCCTGTCTCATTAAAAAAAAAAAAAACAAAAAAACAGCTGAGCACGGTGGCTCACGCCTGTAATCCCAGTACTTTGGGAGGCCCAGACCGGTGGATCACGAGGTCAGGAGATCGAGACCATCCTGGCCAACATGGTGAAACCCCGTCTCTACTAAAAACACAAAAAATTAGCCAGGCATGGTGGCAGGCGCCTGTAGTCCCAGCCACTGGGGAGGCTAAGGCAGGAGAATGGTGTGAACCTGGGAGGTGGAGCTTGCAGTGAGCAGATCGTGCCACTGCACTCCAGCTTGGGTGACAGAGTGAGACTCTGTCTCGGAAAAAAAAAAAAAAAAGGACCATCATATTATGCTTGTCTGTATGTACCTTTGGCAACTGAATGCTATAAAAGTAAATAACGTTTGTAAAACTGTTAAGAGCAGAAACCAACTTAAAGGTATTTTCATGAATAGTTACTTCCTGTAATATAATGGAGTGATGAGATTGTCTTTACTGCTTCTTTGGACCTCTGTTTTCTTTCTTTATTTTATTTTTTGTTTCAATTTTTTATTTGTATTGGGTACAAATAGTTTTTGGATACATGGATGAATTGCATAGTGCTGAAGTCTGGAATTTTAGTGCACCTATCACGTGAGTAGTGTACATTGTACCCAATATGAAGCTTTCTATCCCACACCCTCTTCCCATCCTCCCTCTTCTAAGTCTCCAAAGTCCACTATATCACTCTGTTTGCCTTTATACCCATAGCTTAGCTACTACTTACAAGTGAGAACATACAGTATTTGGTTTTCCATTCCTTAGTTACTTCATTTAGATTAATGGCCTCCAGTTCCATCCAGGTTGCTATAAAACACATTATTTCATTATTTTTTTACAGCTGAGTAGTGTTCTGTGGTGTATATAGATCACATTTTATTTGTCTACTCATTGGTTGATGGACACTTAGGTTGGTTCCATATCTTTGCAATTATGAATTGTACTGCAAGAAACATACACATGCAGGTGACTTTTTGTTATAATGACTTCTTTTCCTTTGGGTAGATATCCAGTAGTGGGATTTCTGGATTGAATGGTGAATCTACTTTTAGTTCTTTGAGAAATCTTCATACTATTTTCCAAAGAGGTTGTACTAATTTACATTCTCACTAGCAATGTATTAAGTGTTCCCTTTGACCACATCCATGCCAACGTCTTTTTTTTTTTTTTTTTTTTTGACTTTTTAATAGTGGCTATTCTGGCTGTGGTAAGGTGGTACCTAACTATAGTTTTAATTTACATTTCCCTGATGATCAGTGACGTTGAGCATTTTTTAAAAATCTTTATGGGCCATTTGTATATCTTCTTTAGATAAATGTCTATTCATGTCATTTGCCCACTTTTTAATGGGATTTTTTTTTCTTGATGATTTGTTTGGATTCCTTATAGATTGTGGAAATTATGGACTTCTGTTTTAACTGTTAAAAAAAATTTAGATGATGTCAGAGGGTTGTTTTACCTCTAAAACATTTCAATTGTAAGAAGTGACACTAATACTTTCTGACTGAATTGTACTACTAAGCCACATGATATTTCAGCTTTTCTCCTAATTGGAAGGGGTATCACCTACTAAATAATTAGACTGGGACTTTGATTCCTATAATTTATTAAGTATTTATATTGTGAAAATTTATATAAGTCACAATCTAGTAATACTTAATTGTTAAAGTCTCTAGTCAGGAAAATTTCTTATATTAATCCCATTTTTAAGAATAACAGCCTACATAAGAATGATACAATGGACTTTGGGGACTCAGGGAAAAGGGTGGGAGGAGAGTGAGGGAGGGATAAAAGACTATATACATTGGGTACAGTGCTTGGGTGATGAGTGCACCAGAATTTCAGAAATCACCACTAAATAACTTACTCATGTAACCAAACACTGCCTGTTCCCCAAAAACCTATTTAAATAAAAAAAAAAGAATAAGAAAATTTCTAGTAACCAAAAAAAAAAAAAAAAAAGAGGAAGAGCAGCCTTAAGTCATGTGAAATACTGCTAGCATGTGTCTGAATAGTAGTATTTTTGCTAAATTGCCAACTGCAATGACTTCTGACACCAACTAGTTGGAGTTGGGTCAAACATCAAAGGTTAAGGGCACAGTCCTCCATAAAACTGCCCTGACTTCAGACACCAGCCACAGATTTGGGCACTGCTAGAGCCTCCTGTGCTTTTGACTAGCTGCAAATTTGGAGGTCCCTCAGTTTCATTAATTTACTAGAGTGAATCACAGAATTCAAGAAAGCACTAGACTTAAAACTACAGTTTTATTATAGCAACAGGATACTAACCCAAATCAGCAACAGAGAGAGATGCACAGGGTGAGGTCTGATAGGGTCCCAAATGTAAAGCTTCCGTTGTCCTCTCCCCATGGAGTCAGGAGACATCACCTTCCTGACGTGTCAATGTGTGACCATCAGAGTATTAGCAACCAAGGAAGCTCACCAAGGTTTGGTGTCCCTAGCTTTTATTGGGATTTCATTAAGTAGGAATGGATTAAATCATTGGCCATATGATTGAATTCAATATCCAGTCCCCCACCGACTGACAATGTGGCTCTAAGCACCAACCCTCTAATCACAGGGTTGGTCTTTCTGGCACAGCCAGCCTCCATTCCAAGTCATATCTTTAGCATAAACTATCTAGGGGCACACCATGAGTCTCTTCATTAGGATAAACTGTCAGGGTCCATAATGAATAACACAGAAATCCCTAACATGAGGGAAATTTCAAGAGTTAGAGTCTCCTTCCAGGAACCCAAGACAAACGCCAGCCAAATGCTTTATTACACAGAATTCTGACAAAGACAGATACACAGGACTGAAACGTCTTTCAGTTTTACTCAAGGGAAATTGGACTGCTCTTAGAAAGAATGTGATGTTGGTGTTGATCTCTGGTGACGTGGTCTATTTTCCTCAACAGTAATGACCCGCTTCTCATTTTTAAATATTTAGTATCCTTCGAAATATTTTAAATATTTAGTATCCTACCCTACATATCCATCTCCTCACCCTTAAAAGAAACAAAGATTCTCATTTCTGTTACTCATACAGTACTCATTTTCTTCAGTCTCTTAGTTGCAAACCCTAATTCTCTATGCACTTTCTCCTGTTAGTACAACCTATTTCTTCAAATTATCGCCTTAATCCTTCTCCTTCCTAAAAGAATTTTCACACAAATTTATTATGCCTAACTTTTCCTTTTTGTACCTGTGCAGTTTTGAGTGTTGGATTGTATCACAATAGATAAAGAATCTAACATTGTTAATTATGCTTGACGGTTGATTGCTAAACTTTGATGCCATGTTTAGTAAGTTATTATGCTATCTCAGCCAGTTAGTTTTCTATTAATCCTCCGTCTCTGAGAAGAACATTTTCAGTCTCAGTGCATGTCTGTTACCGGTAAGTTAAGCCTTATTTTGTTGACTGAGGCATCAGGTGAAGTTCAGGGGCATAAATGAACAGAAAATCATTTAGGCTGTCTTTTTCCCCCATTCTCCTAGCAAGGATGAATGGGGAGTTAGCCTACTTACATCTTCTTAAGGCCCATTTATGAAGTGACTAAGTGCAGATCAGTGCAGGTTACATCATGAGAAACTTCTAAGAATCAATGCAATGTTTTCCTTTGAAGAGCCTCTTACCGCATCTATCAGCCCAAGGTCAATTCCTCGATTCCTATCACTTTAATCTTGATTATTTCCTTCTATTTTAAGACTCCCAGATATACAACTGGCATTATTTCCGTTGGTATTTAAAGGTATTTTAAATCTATAACTCGTATTTCTGAATCTCTGAAGTATATCCTTAGACCTTTTTTGTTATTTTATGTATAGTAGTAATAGAATTTTTGACCAAGAATGATTACTAGACTAATATCCTCTTTGTTAACGTAAGTGACACAACAAAATTCTAGCTATTTAAATGTTTTTGTTCTACATAATTTATTTTAATGAAATTATAAATAAAACCTTTTTTTGACGAGGAAAATAAAGGTCCGTTTATTGGCCTCTCAGTAACGCCAGTGCTTGGCTCTCATCCTTTCCTGCTTTCCCTGGCTTGTTCGTTAGGATCAAGGGCTTGCCTGACTTGCAGGTATGTATTCATTCATGTAGACTAGAAGGAAGCTAACTAGTGCAGATGGAATTAAACCATGGCCTATGAACAGCAAACTTTAAGTTTACAAACACTAGGGCTATCCGTCACCTAAACACTCTTCTTCCTCTTCCCTCTCAGATCTCCATTTCTTAATCATTTGAATTATAACAATGCATTGTTTTTCTTATTAGGTGATATTGAAGCAGCTTTTAATAACCTTCAGCATTGCTTAGAACACAATCCCTCTTATGCCGATGCTCATCTGCTGCTAGCTCAGGTTTACTTGTCTCAAGAAAAAGTCAAATTGTGTTCTCAGTCTCTTGAACTTTGTCTGAGCTATGATTTTAAGGTAAGTATTCCAGACTGAAGTGGATAAGACATATCACCCTCCTTGAAAGCTTACATATTTAAGTATTTTGTGTTTTAGCCTGTAGTATTTTGCTAACAGTTGCATTTTTAATGGAAAAAAAAATTGAACTCACAAGCAGTAGGAGGAAAAATTCAGGCAACTCAGGTATGGGTAAAAAACTGTGGACTTGGTGACAAAAATCCTGAGGTTAACATCTGGTCTTTCACTTCTCTCTGAGCCTCAGTTTTCTTTTCTGTAAAACTCATTTACTAATACTCTGCTGTTACAATGAGAATTAAATGCAATAATGAAGGTATATAAAAATGATGATCCTTATGTCAAATATTTTTATGTATAAAGATAATAATTGTCTGTTTATTTCTTGGACCTTAGTTTTTAATAACTTCTTTTTAGATTCATTGTGAAAGAACATCTTGTCATTTTGAAAGTAATTTTGTGGTTTGAGGATATAAAAACACAGTACATTTCTATCCAAGATATTATGTGTTACATCCAGTATCCACTCAACGTTAGGGAGAATCCTAGGTTCAGTTGCTTCCTGAACTACCTCAAGTCATGGAGGAGCTCTGAAAGCTTTTGCTTTGCTTCACAGGGTCATGAACCCTGTTAAGGGAGAACCCTTCAGTGAATTAGAGAATCCTAACTAAGATTTGCAGAAGGCCGGGCGCGGTGGCTCATGCCTGTAATCCCAGCACTTTGGGAGGCCAAGGCGGGCGGATCACAAGGTCAGGAGATCAAGACCATCCTGGCTAACATGGTAAAACCCCGTCTCTACTAAAAATACAAAAAAAGTAGCCAGGCGTGGTGGCGGGCGCCTGTAGTCCCAGCTACTCGGGAGGCTGAGGCAGGAGAATGGCGTGAACCTGGGAGGCAGAGCTTGCAGTGAACCGAGATCATGCCACTGCACTCCAGCCTGGGTGACAGAGCGAGACTCCATCTCAAAAAAAAAATTTGCAGAAAATATCACCTGCTTCTTATGGTAGTGGTTTTCAAGACTAGTGGTATGTCAGATCCTCAGTGCTGGTGCCCCACCTTTTCTGAGTCAAAATCTCTGAGGAAGGAGCACAAGCGTGAGTCTCACACGAAGCTCTGTAAGCAAATGTGCAGGCTGCCTAAGGTTGAGAACCTCAGCATCAGGAGGATTATAGACTTCCTAATCACTAGGTGGCTGCCATGTCAGCTCATTCTGGGTCCTCTCCTTCCCTTTGACTTCTTTTTCCCACCTCATTTTTATCATTCTCTTATGTTTTCTGTATATACTGTTGATAGCCAACGTAAAGATGGAAGCTTCAGAACTACATATTTAGGAGTAGTGTCAAAGGGGAAGGTCAATGTTTGATTAAAATGTCCTGAAACTTTTAATCTTCAAATTAAAAAAATAAAGGGGAAAAACAGAGTTTCTAGAAATCTAATAACTTCATATCAGTCCTAGAAGTGCCAGATAAAGAAATTCCTTTCCTGAAAATTCAAATAATCTCTTACAATGTATTTGCTAGCCTTATAAACCTTGTTTGCCCTTTCTCTTCTGTCACAATAGAAATATGTAATCAACCTCTTTGTCATCTCAAAGGATGCAGGGAGAAGCAATTTTCCTGAATCCGATTTAATGTGATACATAATCAGAGGGTTAATAAGAGGGCAGAGATAGACCTCATGCATACAACCAAAGATGGACTGTTCTCAGTGATCTCATTATTTTAATGTTTGATGGATTGTAAATTATGTGTTGATGTTGTAAGCACTCCAAGGAAATATTATTAAATATTATTCTTCAGGTGAGAGACTATCCTTTATATCATTTGATAAAAGCTCAGTCACAAAAGAAAATGGGAGAAATAGCAGACGCAATTAAAACACTGCATATGGCAATGAGTTTACCAGGAATGAAAAGAATTGGAGCTTCCACAAAATCAAAAGACAGAAAAACTGAAGTTGATACAAGCCATCGTTTATCAATCTTTCTTGAATTGATAGACCTTCACCGCTTAAATGGAGAGCAGGTAGGTCAAGTTTTAATTTAAGGGCTCAGATGTGAACTTTCTTATTCTAACATATACATTAGTAGAAACTAAAAAGCTGCCCGGGCATGGTGGCTCACACCTGTAATCCCAGCACTTTGGGAGGCCGAGGCGGATGGATCATCTGAGGTCAGGAGTTCAAGACCAGCTTGGTCAATATGGTGAAACCCTGTCTCTACTAAAAATACAAAAAAATTAGCTGGACATGGTAGTGTGCGTCTGTAGTTCCAGCTGCTCGGGAGGCTGAGGCAGGAGAATCGCTTGAACCTAGGAGGCGGAGGTTGCAGTGAGCCGAGATGACGCCACTGCACTCCAGCCTGGGTGACAGAACGAGACCTCATCTCAAAAAAAAAGAAAAGAAAAGAAAAAAAGTGAAAAGCTAAACGTATTCCCTTGACCAAGTGGTAAACTTTAGAAAAATTTATTTTTCATTACCTTGCACTAAAAATAAACTTCCTGTAAGCCCCTGAAAGGTAAACATAATTTGCTCCTGGTTGATCTTAAGTATCAGTGTGCTCATGTTGGCTACAATGGAACATAATAACATGATGTACAACCCTCTTGGTTACCGTGAATGTAATAATATAATGCAGTTATAATCCTATGAATCTCTAAAAAGATTTATACACATATACACAAACACACATTTATGCACACTCCAGAACTACTGAAATAAAAAGAAAGTACCAACCTGAAATTCTAGTAGATGAGGAAACAAAATATTTGATGAATACAGCTTTGGTAAACTCATAGGAATATTATAAAGTCAGATATTTTTAAAAATAATAATATATACAATAAGATAGAAAGTAATTCTGGGAGAATTACAACTTTGTAGAAAATGAAGAACTCAAAGTCATTTGTACCCGTTGTTTTAGGTTGCAACACTTGCTAATCACTTATTTTTCATATTTTAAGAAGGCTGTATTTCTAAATATTTGCCAAATCACAAAGAATTTCCATTTATTTATTGTATTTTTTAGTGATAAGGGCTCACTCTGTCTCCTCGGCTGGCATCCAGTGATACAATCATAGCTCACTGCAACCTAAAACTCCTGGGTCCAAGAGATTTTACCATCTCAGCCTCTCAAGTAGCTGGGCCATGCCCAGCTAGTTTTTAAAATATTTTGTAGAGGGTCTCCCTATGTTATGCAGGATGGTCTCAAACTACTGGGCTCAAGTAATCCACCCAGCTCGGCCTCCCAAAGTGCTGGGATTACAGGTGTGAGAGAATTTCTGTTTTATTAATTAACTTAAAGTACATTTAACAAGTAAGGCCAATTATACCCTATATAGTTGATTCTGAGGTACACTTAAATTACATTTTAACATTTCTGGAATTCTTATAATCTCTGAAGTTGAGATGACTCTTAAATGACATTTTAGATTCATCAAGGTACACATTTGGAAATGAGGTAGAATATTCACCCCAAGTGTAACAACAGTGTTCTGGTGGAGGGAATAATCTGCCACTTAATGAAGAGCCAGTGTGTACAGCTCTTCATTATTCAGTGCTGGGTGCTTAGTAAGTGCTCATTAATATAGTAGCAGTGACCCTCTGCAGCGGCTGCTGTTGTCCTAGTTATGAAAACATTTATCTAGCTAACAATATTTACAGGCTCATCTGATTTTGGTCATGGGTTTAGTTTTAAATTTTTGAGGTTTCAGAAAATTCTATCAATTTATTTCATAAATATTATAAATATACTAGCATTTATTCTGCATTACAAGAAAATCTCCCTTTCTAGTGTTATTTGTTCACTATTTTGGAAGAATGATATCTTAATTTCATCTTTACAGCATGAGGCAGCCAAAGTTTTACAAGATGCCATCCATGAATTTTCTGGAACATCTGAAGAAGTGCGGGTTACCATTGCTAATGCAGACCTAGCTCTTGCCCAAGGAGATATTGAGCGGGCTTTAAGCATCCTTCAAAATGTTACAGCCGAACAGCCTTATTTTATAGAGGCCAGAGAAAAAATGGCAGATATTTATCTGAAGCACAGAAAAGATAAAATGTTATATATCACTTGTTTTAGGTAAGTAATTAACCCATTATATTTTGATACGTTTAGCCACTAATATTAATTCCCAATTTTTTTTTAACTTTCTTTCAACTGCTTCGCAAATACTTTACAGATCGTTTTCTGAATGTGGTCCTGATTCCTTCTACCACCAACTGCAATCACGCTAACCAAGTTGTTTGCTCTCCCTAAAACATAATTATGATTCCTTCAAACTGGCTTACTATGGTTTCTCAGCTCTCCTTATCAAATATTATTTTTAGACCCTAGATCTTCCTGTTTGAGAAGGGAAATTGTACCCTGTATTTTAATAACTTAAGAGTGTCATGTAATGTAACAGTAATCTAGGGGATAGGCAGGCGTATTTATTAATCAATATAGTAGTTGTAGAAAAAAGAAGTTATTTTAGTATGTACCATGCTAATGTGTGGATTACAGATATTTCTTGGTGAAAGAGCATGACCTTAAAAGTAAGTCACACTGATGCCCTTATGAGTTATTGGGATACACAACACACACACACACACACACACACACACACACACACGGAGAGAGAGAAAGAGAGAGATTGCTCTTCCTCTTCTCCCCAAACAGAAGGGTAAACATAGAAGCATACACTCTATGTAAGAGAAAATTAACGTTTTTAGCTCTTGAGATCATAGTAAACTGTTGATGAAGTAATTCAGTATTGATTCATCTATGTTATATCAAACTGAAGAAGCTGCTCAGATTCTTTTAAGCGCTGAGTGATTCAGAGAAACTGAGCAGCACCACATGTTTAGACAGATGTACTGGAGTTCCTAGATTGTATTTTCTAAGGTATTTCCAAAAGATCATCACTGTCATCTCTAATGATATGAAAATAATTCAAAATAGGGTTGATTTATTTTTGATGTACTATAATGTAATAGTTAAAAGTATAGGTTTTGTTTCAGGAAGATCTGACACATCAGCTGCAACTCTTAACATCATCTGTAAAACTGGGATAATAATTCTCAAGAGTTTTTGGACCAGTTAGATGAAATACTGTATATTAAATTATTTCAATAACTTTGGTAATTTGACCTTTAGTAGTCTACATTTTCAGGTCAAATATAAGCAACAAATACTGAAATAGAAGACTTGGTATTTTTTAAGGTAACTTAATTCAGCATATAATTTATGCCATGAGTATCAGAGCTCAAGATGCATAGGGGGACAGTAAAATTTTATTCTCCCATCATTTTTTTGGTACCTTCACTCCCACATCACTTCAGAAGTAAACATAGCAAAATGTGTAAGTCCAAATAAGGAGAACTTAGATATTTACTATCTATCTGAACTCAGTTACCTGCATTTCAGAAAATGGAAAGATTCTGTGACAGAAATAACCGATCTAGCATAAACAATTTAGGTGTGGGTATGCATGAGGTTTTTATAATATTACACTGTTGGGTATATAGAGATACTCTGAAAGCTACTGGCTAACTAAAATAAGGGAGCTTATTTTTTATTTTATTTTATTTTTGGAAGAAGATACCTGTATTCAATATGCTAAGTAATGTTGGTCTGATTTCCAGAGAAATTGCTGAAAGAATGGCTAACCCTCGGTCTTTTCTTCTCCTTGGTGATGCATACATGAATATTCTAGAGGTAAAATTTCTGATGTTACTGAACTGCATTTTTTAAAACTATTTGTGATTACAACTTCTATTAAAAGGAATATTTTTTAAAATAATGTTTAATATTTGAAGATCCAGCCATCACAATAAAAGGGAGGTATCCATTTTAAAGGATAAATAAAAGGGAGATATCAATTTTAAAAAATTGATTTTTTTTTTAAAGTTGAGATCCGGTAATTCAGTACTATTTTTATTTGAAATAGAGATGAGGCCAGGCACGGTGGTTCATGCCTGTAATCCCAGCACTTTGGGAGGCCAAGGGGGGCGGATCACTTGAGGTCAAGAATTTAAGACCAGCCTGGCCAACATGGTGAAACCCCGTCTCTACAAAAAATACAAAAAATTAGCCCTGCCTGTAGTCCCACCTATTGGGAAGGGCTGAGGCAGCAGAATTGCTTGAACCTGGGAGGTGGAGGTTGCAGTGAGCCAAGATTGCGCCACTGCACTCCAGCCTGGGTGATAGAGCAAAACTCCGTCTCAAAAAAAAAAAAAAAAAAAAGTAAAGTTGGTACCAGAAGTATGTTAGGAGTCTTCTTTATACAGAAGGATAAAGGGAGCTACAGACTAAGGTGGTGTTTTCTTCAAAGGGAACCAATCCTTCAGCCCTCTATAACTGGCAGTTTAATGACTTCTGGAAATGAAAAGTCAAGATGGTATCTCTTAGTTCACATATTGTAATTTATATAGACAAGAGCACAATTAATATGGGTAGAATTATCCTAATAAATTATACCTACCCATACCTGCTCTTCTCATTTATCACCTTTTTGAAATTGTTAAAGTTCCTGTGCTTTAATATACGCCAAGTCTTATGTAATATTCCAAATGTAGAGCTTAATTATAGAACTGTATCCCTTTAATGGGACCCAGTTATGCTATTTTTTATTGCTTATTTTTTGTGTCTGGTAATATTAGCCTGAAGAAGCCATAGTAGCATATGAGCAAGCATTAAATCAGAACCCGAAGGATGGAACATTGGCAAGCAAAATGGGCAAAGCACTTATCAAAACTCATAACTACTCAATGGTAAGTACTTTATTGTTTGAAATATGTCGCATCAAATTTATCACACCCTGTCCTCGAGAAGCTTCAGCAAGCACCGTTTGCATCTTTAATGGTTGTAAACTCCAAATTTGTATTTATGAACTGGGATTTGTGTTAAAGCCCTTCTTAGATTTATCAGATTCTTCATTGCTTCATTTTGTGATGATTATTTGGACCCTAGACCTTGCTTCATCTTGCAGCTAGAATCCTTGCTACCAAATCAATTACCATAAAGTTGCTATTCTTACATCTCTTTCATTATGTAACAAAACATGATAAATGTTCTTTCTGTTGCACCAATTTTTGCAAGCTACGCGTTTTGAATTCATTTTCTTTTAGTAAGGGAAACAGATTTTTCTTTAACTATTATATTCTTGCCCTATTCCTGGTAATTGTTGACCATATGTACAACAGCTAGCAAAATGTATGCCTTTGATAAGCTTCACTGGCCTCATAAAACCTGTAAAAAATATTCTTTGCCAAGTACCATTCTTTAGCTACTTAACATAAGAAATGTTAGTTGTTGGCCAGGTGTAGTGGCTCACGCCTGTAATCCTAACACTTTGGGAGGCCAAGACGGGTGGATCACTTGGTTCAGGAGTTTGAAACCAGCCTGGCCAACATGGTGAAACCCCATCTCTACGAAAAAATACAAAAAATTAGCTGAGCATGGTGGTGGGCTCCTTTAATCCCAGCTACTTGGGAGTCTGAGACAGGAGAATTGCTTGAACTTGGGAGGCAGAGGTTGCAGTGAGCTGAGATTGCATCACTGCACTCCACCCTGGGTGACGGAGTGAGACTCTGACTTGAAAAAAAAAAAAAAAAAAAGAAATGTTAGTTGTTTCATGTGATGATCTATTCTCTGAGAAGTATGACATACTTAATTGACAGGCAGGTGTATGCCTACAATTCTTCCTGGTTATTTCTAGTTATACCAGTGCTTTAAGTCTGTAATGTGTTAAATAGCTGTGCTTGAATGCCATTCTCATTGCCTTGTTCCCTTAAATGAAATGAATTTTGTTTAGGCAATCACTTACTATGAAGCTGCTCTGAAAACTGGACAAAAGAATTATCTTTACTATGACCTGGCTGAGCTCTTATTAAAATTGAAATGGTATGACAAAGCAGAAAAAGTTCTTCAACATGCTCTGGCTCATGAACCTGGTATGAAGTCTTTCTGGTTTGAAAAAAGTCTGATAAGTCTGATCCATTTTATTTTTATATTGCATAAATATGTATTTGTATTCTCAATATTTTATTTGTGGTTGGTTATATAAATACATGTGTATTTTTTCTTTTATCAGAATGCCACTCTACTAAAATGTGATATTTTAAAATATAGTAGCAGATTTATGAAACAGTTAATTGTGTTATAGAAATATAGCTTACTTTCCAAAATAATATAAAGTTATCTTTAAATTACAGCTACCTCATATTTAAACACATTAACATTTTTGTAATCTTTACTTTTTTAAAAAGTAGCATGTTTCTTTTTTAAAATTCAAGCTCTATAAAAGAATATAATGCGTAAGTCGTCTGTTTCTCCTATGAATTCCATTTGCCTTGTTCTCAAATTACCTCCCTAGTAGCTTGTAATTTAATATATATTCTATATATATGTGTGTGTATATATGTGTAATGTGATTTTCCTGTGCAAAACTGTTAGTCTTCCTTTTATGCAATTTTTTCCACGTATGTGTCCCAGATAGTTTGATGTCAGTACATCATGCATTTAATTTGCATTTCTTTGATGAGTGATAAAGTTAGGTATTATTTTGTTTATATATCTTATTTTCTTCCAGGAAATTTTATTCATATTATTCTATCTACAGGCATTATAATGTTCCATAACACCAATGAATTACTTAATTTTCTTGAAATTATTGGATGTTTAGTTTGATTTCCATTATTTTGATATTATAATCCATGTTCCAATGAATATCACTGTATCATTCCTTAGTGTACATTTGCATATATTTCTTTTTTTTTTTTTTTTTTTTGAGACGGAGTCTCGCTCTGTCGCCCAGGCTGGAGTGCAGTGGCGCGATCTCGGCTCACTGCAAGCTCCGCCTGCTGGGTTCACGCCATTCTCCTGCCTCAGCCTCTCTGAGTAGCTGGGACTACAGGCGCCCGCCACCACGCCCGGCTAATTTTTTGTATTTTTAGTAGAGATGGGGTTTCACCGTGGTCTCGATCTCCTGACCTCGTGATCCACCCGCCTCGGCCTCCCAAAGTGCTGGGATTACAAGCGTGAGCCACCGCGCCCGGCCCACATTTGCATATATTTCTTAGAGTCAGGTGCTGAGTTGAAGATTTTGTGCATGTAAAATTTGTTTGGATACTATCAAATTACCTTCTTTCAAGTTTGTAAAAATTTACTTTTTTACTTTTTTAAGATCTTTTCTTTTTTTTTTTTTTTTTTGAGAGATAGTCTCACTCTGTTGCCCAGGCTGGAGTGCAGTGGCACGACCTCAGCTCACTGCAAGCTCCGCCGCCTGGGTTCACACCATTCTCTTGCCTCAGCCTCCCAAGTAGCTGGGACTACAGGCACCTGCCACCACGCCTGGCTAATTTTTTGTATTTTTAGTAGAGACGAGTTTTCACCGTGTTAGCCAGGACGGTCTCGATCTCCTGACCTCGTGATCCACCTGCCTCGGCCTCCCAAAGTGCTGGGATTACAGGTGTGAGCCACCGCACCGGGCCTAAGATCTTTATTTTTAAATAAAATCTAGTGATTGCCCATTGCCAGAATTTAAAGATTACAGAAGTGAATAAAAGTTGTATCCTCTCCCACTCTCCAGAGAAAACCATATTTAACAACTTGTATATCATGATATTCAGTCTCCCTGCCCCCATCTTTGCCTCTCATATATACACAATTATACCTACCACTTTTTTCTATCTAAATGGATTATAGTACGCCTATAATTCTGCAGTATGCATTTTTCATTTAATAACTTCTTTCCTTGTTAGAAATATAGCTCTTCTTTATTTTTTAGCATATGTATTCTACTGTATGTTAATATCATAATTGATTTGATGAGTCTCATATTGGAATAGACATTTAGCTTGGGAAATAGTTGGAAGCAGTACTGAGATAAAATCCTTGTTTATATACATATACCTCTCTGTACTTCCTGGAATTGAATCTTGCCCCATTGTTCTTTCTTAAGGATAAAAACTTCCTGACATTATGTTGTGTTAGTCATGAAAAATAAACATTTTAATTTACATTTCTTTGATGAGTGATAAGGTTAGGTATTATTTTGTTCATGTATCTTATTTTCTTCTAGGAATTTTTAATTTATAGTCTTTGTCTTTAATCCTTTACGTAATATTCATGTTGTAGATATTTCCTCCCAGGCTGTCTTTTCTTTATCAGATTTGTTTATTATATCGTTGATCAAGTAGAATATTTAATGATCTTATATCTGCTTTTCATGTGTTTTTTTGGCATCTGAATTTCTTGTCACTCTCTAAAAGACCTTCCCTAATCCTAACATTGTGAAAGTATTTCCATATATTTTTGTCATTTATATTGTTTTCATTTTTATATTGAGAACTTTAATCCATGTACTTTAATCAACATACAAGTTTTACTATATAGTTTCTAACATGGATAGCCAATTTTATTTTCATGCCATTTGTGGATAAACTCCTTCATATACATTACTCTGATTCTAGGAATCTTTATTTTATTCCATTGTGTATGTTTCTTTTCTTTTGCCAACAGCATGTTTAGTGTAGCTTTAAAATACATTTGAACACATCATGAGAGAAGCCCATTGTAAGTTTTCTGATATTTTCAAAATGATCTTTTAGTTTAGCTTTAATGACATTGGTGCTTAAATTCTTCTAATTATAAATGTATTTATTGTATGAAGTGTTGTTAGTTCCATAAAAATATATGCATGGATTTGTCAGATCTTCTTTTGAAACACTTGAAAGGTCTAAATGTGGATATACATTTTGAAAAGTTTGTAGGGGGAGAGAGATTCAAGTATCGTATGTTTTAGTTACAATGGGTATATTATATTTATGTAACATAAATGCTTTCATTTAATATTTGCCGAGCATACCCATGACATACTTAGATGCCTTCATATATGTTTCATACATTTCTTATCAGGACTCATATTAATCTTTGAGGCAAATATAATCATACCCATTTTAAATTTAGCAATCTGAAACTCAGTGTTATTGATATGTCCAGGACTACCTAGTTGGTAAAATGGCATGGCGTGTCATGAACTGTGCACTTGACAAATGGTGGAGGAAACATTTTTGTTAATTATCTAGGGTTCTTTTATTGTTCTTAGACACAAAACATTTGGCATTAACCAAATATTTAAATAGAACTTACCATGTACAAGAGTTTGTTTTCACTACTTTACATATTTTAACTTATTTAGTAACTTATTAGCTTTTAAAATCTTACATCCACCCTGTGAGGTAGGTACTATCATTTTTCCTGTTTTACAGATAAGAGGGAATTACAGAATGGTTAAGTACCTTGCTCAAAATTAAAGGGCTAGTAAGTGGTAAAGCCTAGATTTGAAACCAGACTGTTAAACATCAAAGTCAGTGCTCTTAACACCTGTACTTTATTGCTTATCAAATATCTATGATTTTTAAAAGAGCAATTATCTTCTTAATTGCATATAGCAACTACTCTATCTTCTAATGACTTCAGTAAACAAATTTTTATACACTTAAGAATAAAAATGGAAATTATTGTGGTGTTAAATTGTTAAAAAGCCTCTAGTTGTTAACCAGTTCTTTAACTTTTCATCCAGCCAGTTTTTATCCTAAATCTTTTCTTTTATTTTTTAATTTGGCCATTCTTCAGGCAACTGACTGAGAAAATTTTAACCATATTCACTATTTTTCAAAATCATTTTTTCTAGAGGCCAGTTTTTAAAATTCTGGAAAAATATAAAAATTTATTTAAGATGAATAATTTTTTCCATTACATTCCATTCTTTCATAGTAAATGAACTGTCAGCTCTCATGGAGGATGGACGTTGTCAAGTTCTTCTAGCAAAAGTTTATAGTAAAATGGAAAGACCTGGTGATGCAATCACTGCATTACAACAGGTAAACATACTTGTCTGTGAGTGTGGTCATGAGGTAGGAGATGGATGCAGAAGGAAATATGCCATGTATAAGAGGAAAGCAATCTTTTTGGCCAAACAGCCACAGAAAATATGTCAAAATCGAAATATTTATTGAATGCTTATGAATTATACATTTTAAATATATTATTACTACTATTGTAACAATTTGGGAAAGTTGGAATTTTTTAATCCTGTTTTATAGCTGAAGAGACTTGATTGAATAACTTTTGTGAAGTCATATGAATAGTGTCATAATCAGGATTTGAACTTAGTGCTTTCTTCCTCCATTTATGTAGATCTTCTTTTTTCTCTTAATATTTTGTGGTTCTCATTGTAGAGGTTTTACACAGATTTCCTTAGGTATGTTCCCAAGTGGTTGATGTTTTTTTAATGATGATTCAGTTTCTGGTTTGCTAACAACTTCTTTATAAGTGACTTAAATGATTATCAAATATACTATCGGCATCTGTCAAGGTAATCATATGTCTTTTCTCCCGTTTTTCTTTTCAAATGTGGTATATTAAATTGATTTATTTTCAAATGTTAAAACACCTTATATCTCTGAAATAAATGTCACTTTGATATGATTTTTAAAAAGATATTGCTGGTATTTAAAGATGTTTTATAATATTTTGTTCAGGATTTCTACATCGGTGTTCAACAAATTGATACTAATTCTTTTTTTCTTTTCTTTTTTTTTTTTTGAGACGGAGTTTCACTCTTGTTGCCCAGGCTGGAGCGTAATGGCGTGATCTCAGCTCACTGCCAGGTTGAAGCGATTCTGTTGTCTCAGCCTCCTGAGTTGCTGGGATTACAGATGCTCACCACCATACCCAGCTAATTTTTGTATTTTTAGTATTTTTAGCAGAGACAGGGTTTCACCATGTTGGTCAGGTTGGTCTCAAACTCCTGACCTCAGCTGATCCACCTGCCATGGCCTCCCAAAGTGCTGGGATTACAGGCGTGAGCCACCGCACCTGGCTGCTAATTCTTTGATGTTTGGAATAATTCAGTGTTGCAGACCTTGAGACCTCTTTGAAGGAAAGTTTGTAATAGATTTTAGACTGATCATTTTCAAATTGCTTCTTATATCAATTTGGATTTTTTTAAGTAGTCAGTTTATTGTAAAATTTATTAACATAAACTTGTTTATTGTATCTTTTCTTTTGAATGTCTACAAATGCAGTGAAAAAGGTCCCCTTTTACAAACCTGGTATTAGTCATTTTTTCTTCTTTAATAATCAGTTATGCTAGGGGTTATCTTAATATTTTCAAAGGGTCAACTTTTGCCTTTTCTGGCTTCATTTAATGTTTTAACCTCATAATTAATTTCTTCTACACTCTTTGGGTTTGGTTTACTAATTTTTTTTTTTTTTAGCCTCTTGAAATAGTATGTTAGGTAATGGATTTCGAGCTTTTGTTATTTTCCTATTCATTTGAAGCAGTAAATTTCTCACTCAACACTGGTTTATCAGCATTCCACAAGTTTATTATTATTTAGTGTAAAACATTTCCTCATTTTCACTTTGATTGCTTCGTTGACCGGTGGGTTATTTTAAAGTGTAACATTCAATTTTTATAGAGTTCTGATTTGCTTGTTATCTTTTTGATACTGACTTCTATTACACTTCTGCTGTGCCAAGACATACTTTGAATGATTCAGTCCTTTGCAATTTGTTGAAGCTTGCTTTACATCCTACATTATAATCAATTTTGGTAAAGATTCCATGTGGACTTGAAATAATGTGTTTCTAGCATTACTGTAACCACAATTACTTTTGCACCAGCCTAATAAATACTTAGTTCAACCGTATGTCAATTAGGTCAGATTTGTTGACTGATTTCTGTACATCTTCCCTGTTCTTAGGGTTTGGTCGTTGTTTGTTTGCTTGGTTTTGGTCTATTTGTATGAGAGGGGTGTTAAAGTCTTTCAGTGTGATTGTGGATTTCTTTTTTTTCCATTTAGTTCTATGTATTTTTGCTTCATTTATTTAGAAAATACATTATTGAATTATCCAGATTTAGAATTACAATATCTTCCTGGTGAATTAAGTTATTTAAAATAATAAAATGGCCTTCTTCATTTCTAGTAATGCTTCTTGCTTTAAAATCTCCTTTGTCTTGTGTTAATATAGCTAATTCCAGTTTCCTTTTAGTACTTGCATGGTATATCTCCTGCATTCTTTTACTTTCAATTTTACGTGTCCTTATGTTTAAGATCTGTCAGCATATAATTTTTTCTTGACAATCTTAATCTATTATAAATTTTTTAACATTTAATATAATTATGAATTATATTTGGATTTGGATTTGCCATCTTACAATTTATTTTTTTCTGAATTTTCTTGACTTTTATCTGAGTTAAATTATTCTTATTCCACTTTCCCCTCTTATTACTGTGTTATTTATACCTCCTTTTATTATTTTTCAGTGTTAGCTACATTACAACACCCATTTCTTCTTATTCAAATTCTATTTTTCTATCTTTGCCTTTTGCATTATTGTTGTCATGCATTTTAAATTAGTTGTTTGAAACTTTGTTTATAGGGAACACAATGTGATATATTTTATTTCAGTATCAGACACTGGAAGATTTTTAAAGAAATCTTCTAGGTTCTCCATCTCATTTAAGCAATTTTGCCTATCTGCCCTGTCTATTATGTGTTGATTTTGCAGCTTACTTCTGAGAGGGATGATCTTACTTCCCAAGTTCCCTGGAGGCACTTTACTGTTCCCTAGATAGGATCCATAATATTGGTTTGTTTTGCAGTTGTCTAGTTTCTGGATATAAATGTGAAATCATCACTTACCTTCTTAATACTTTATATTTTTTTAAAAAGACCTCCATTATTTTTATCTCATTCTATTTATTCTGTGTCTGTGAGCTCCTGTGATATGTTAGAAGCAACAGGTCTGTGAGGTAAGCAAACAGTTTATGTATTACTCTGCTCATTTTCTCACAGAGAGTATTTGTCCAAGATTATACAGCTGATTACTAGAAGAGTTTGAAGTGGAATGCAGATGCCTCAGTCCTAACCCTTTGTGCTTTCCAGGATACTGTACTAGTCACCTTTTGACTTGCTTCTCGTGTACTCAGAAGAGTTCTGCATTCCACAAATAATTTATAGTGTTTTGGTTTTGAGATTTAACTGATGGGTGTGTGTGCATGTGTGTGTGCATGCATGTGCGTGCATACCCAAGTTTCAGTAGACAGTCCCAAAATTTTTTTGTTCCAGTTGTGAATGAATTGAGCTTGGATTATTAGATTTCTGTGATATCTATCTAAGTTTATGATATCATTAAAATATGTAATCTTAATATTAATATCTTATCCTTAATTGTTGGTACATTTTAGCTCTTATTTTCTGAATCACATGATAGAAAATTGCACCCAGCCCTAGGTTAGTTACCAGAAGCTACAAGGAAAGTGTAATCTTTGGTAAATGTAGACTTTTAAAACATTTTAGAAATAAATTTAGCTTAGTTCACTCCTTTATGAATATCATTAGTCCCAGTCACCATGGTCACATGAGCCCCTGTGTTATAAAAGCAGACATATGAAGCAACATCAAAAAACAGCATGCCATGGCTAGACAATACCAGCACCCCAAACTGTAATCAGTTTATGTTAGATCCCAGGGATTATTCATCTTTAATAAGGTTTGAAAAATTATAACATTCTTCCCAATGATGACATGCTGTATATTCTGAATGACAAAGAGACAAATCTTAAGATGCAATTCAAACAGAAACCTATAAGTGGAGTCAAAGTTTTTGATATTTTCTGTTCGTTTATTCAGCAACCATTTATTGAGCTTAATTCTCCACATTATGTAACTTAGGGGTTCCATCATAGTGTTTTTGCAAAGTTGCTAAACATTTTTGGCAGTGACAGAAATGGTAAATTTAGGGAAATAAGTCTTAGGAATTTTGCTTTCTAAATATTTCAGACTTTTCCAATAACTCCACATTTCCGTAGCCCTCTCTGTCATCTTTTAGCTGACCCCATCGTTATTTCTTGCTTACGGTCCTGAAGTAGCCTCCTGATTGATCCCAGCTCATTTCCCTCTAGTCAGTTCTTCACAGTGACACCAGGGTGATGGTTCCCAAAGGCAACCTGATCCTGTCATGCCAATGCCTAAAAACATGGTGTAGTAGCTTCCGTGGGCTCTAGGATAAAATGTAGATTATTTAACAGGCTTACCTGTTGTATCTTTCCAGCCATTTCTTCTTCTAATTATTTGATCAAGCAGTGTATCCCTCATTCTCTTTCCTTCACACGTGATTCCTAATGCCTATGAGCCATTCCATCTCTTCATCCCATCTCTTTTTCCCCAACTCACCAGAGTGTAACTACTAACCATTCTTTAATTCTCACCTGACTTCCAAGACTGAATTAGATTTTCTATTATGTACTCCCATGGTAACAGCATTTTCCACTTAACTTGTTGGAAAAGGGACAACTGTCCTCAGGGAGCAGTTTGCCAGGGGGCTCTGTCACCAGCATTTGTTCCACTTTCTCTTTCATTTTTACTTTCTTTCTTACACTTGCAATCCAGAGTCCAGATGTAAAACAGTATAGGGCCATAAGTGATGGGACATCTTTAACAAAATTCTTGGAGGCCGCTACCTGGAAACTTGTGTCCTTGGGATGGTACCCTTACCCCTGAGGTGCTAGGGATGGTCCCCGGGGTCTTTCCCTGCTTTCTACTTTCCTAATGGCTAAGTGATGTCAGAGGAGGACATCTTGATGTGTAGAGGTACAAGAATTGAGGGATGCAAGGATGCCTTCCTGCAAGACAGAGATCATCCTATCTAAACCAATTGTTTTCAGGTTTTTTACTAGGAGCACATGCACGAGTGTGTATATATGTGTATAGCTATGTAAAAACATGAACAGACGTATGCATGTGTATAATCCAAAACACACAAAGGTACATATACTGACATACTGAAACACATATTAATATAACCAAAATAAAAATTTCATGAGACAGTATTAATGTTAACCACATGCTATATACTTATATTTTTCTTTCATTTGCAAAAGAATGCTGTTACGACTCTAAACCTCTGGCTTGAGAAAAAAAAAAGAAAACCTGTTTCAAAGCAATTGTTAGCTAACATTTTGACAAGACTCCCCAGAAGGGTGCCCTGTGTGTAGCATAATATATTGCATGTGGTAGGCATTTACTATTTGTTAAATGAATGCATTCACTAGTGAATCATTATGTGTAGCTGAAACATAAATTTTATTTTTGAAGACCTAAAACGTGGGAGTTCTTACCATTTATTAAAGGAGATCTCAATGTTCCAGAAACCAGATGGATGGGTGGAAAGGCTGATATTCTTCCAATATAACAATCTACTCTACATTCTTACCCTGAGGAAGGCCCCACCTCTTTGTATTTTTTTCACGGTTGTATTTCCTCCTTAGTGAACTTACTATATACATGCTTGTAACAGTGGGAAAAGACTCAGTAATTCCATAAGTGTTTTGTTGGAAAGATAACATGCATGCTGGCTCATTCGCAAACAAGGGATGCTTGAGATCTCAATAAGACATTTTCTTTGGATCAGGCTTTTTTAGATCAAGGGTTCATAATGTTTAAATAAATCTGTAAAATTATGCTGTGTGTGAGTTATGGAGAATTTAATTTCCTTTATTTTTTTTTATTCCCTTTTATACTGATTTTTTCTAGGCTCGAGAATTACAAGCTCGGGTACTAAAACGTGTTCAGATGGAACAGCCAGATGCAGTTCCTGCACAGAAACATTTAGCAGCTGAAATTTGTGCAGAGATTGCAAAACACTCTGTTGCTCAGCGAGACTATGAGAAAGCAATTAAGTTTTATAGAGAGGCGCTGGCTCACTGTGAAACAGATAGTAAGGTCAGTACCTTTATAAAATGTTCAGGACCTTTTATTCCAGATGTCTTCTAATTTCCTCAGATGTAAAATTTTTACCAGCTTATTTTAAAAGAAGATGTAGGCAGGGTGCAGTGGCTCATGCCTATAATCCCAGCCCTTTGGGAGGCCAAGGCATGTGGATCATCTGAGGTCAGGAGTTTGAGACCAGCCTGACCAACATGGGGAAACCTTGTCTTTACTGAAAATACAAAAATCAGCTAGCGTGGTGGGGGGCGCCTCCTGTAATCCCAGCTACTTGGGAGGCTGAGGCAGGAGAATCGCTTGAACCTGGGAGGTGGAGAGGTTGCAGTGACCCAAGATCGCGCCTCTGCACTCCAGCCTGGGCAACAGAGAGAGACTCCATCTCAAAAAATGAAATAAAAAAATAGAAGATTTAAAAAGAAATGTAACAAAAATACAAGTTAAAAGATTAATATTATTCCTCAAAAACTTTCAAAATCTTACATGATGCCTTACATTAAGAATATTAGAGTTTAAGGCTGGATGCAGTGGCTCATGCCTGTAATCCCAGCACTTTGAGAGGCCAAGGCAGGCAGATCACTTGAGTCCAGAAGTTCAAGACCAGCCTAGGCAGCATGGGTAAACCCCAGTCTACTAAAAAATACAAAAATTAGCCAGGCATGGTGGCATGTACCTGTAGTCCCAGCTCCTCGGGGTGCTGAGGCAGGAGGATCACCTGAGCCCAGAAGGTCAAGGCTGCAGTTAACCATGATGATGCCACTGTACTACAGCCTGGATAACAAAGCAATACCCTGTCTCAAAAAAAAAAAAAAAAAAAAAGAAAAAGAAAGAAAAAAGAACATTACAATTTATTTATTTATTTATTTATTTTTATTTATTTATTTTTTTTTGAGACAGAGTCTCGCTCTGTCACCCAGGCTAGAGTGCAGTGGCGCAATCTCGGCTCACTGCAAGCTCCGCCTCCCGGGTTCACACCATTCTCCTGCCTCAGCCTCTCCGAGTAGCTGGGACTACAGGCGCCCACCACCACGCCCTGCTAATTTTTTTGTATTTTTAGTAGAGACGGGGTTTCACCATCGTCTCGATCTCCTGACCTCATGATCCGCCCGCCTCGGCCTCCCAAATTGCTGGGATTACAAGCGTGAGCCACTGCGCCTGGCAGAACATTACAATTTAAAAACTGTAATGGAACATGTGATATAAAGCAACCTGCAAATTGTTTTAATATTTGTTTTTAATTATCAAAATAATTTAAATAATTTTCAAATTTATTTTATCAATTAAATTTTAATTTATCAAAATAAATTAATTTTAAAATGATTTAAAATAATTTCTCAATCACAAATACCTGGATTTAGATAATTCAATTCCTTTTACTAAACAGCTGTTGTACACTCTGTATTTCAATTGGCGTTTAGTACTAAGGATGCAAAAATGGCTAGGTTCAATCTATGACCTCATATAGCACAGTGGGAGAATAAATGTAAAGATAGTTTTGGTGTAGCACACTTACGTATATGACTGGTTATATAAAAACTAAAATGTTTTTACTCTGTCAAGATCTGAGAGGATTTGGAGAGATTATTAATTTTTGAATATAATTAATGGCTAAACTTAAGTAAGTGATCGTGTACAAAAGACAACTATCCTCTAGAATTTAATGACTAGTTTGAACATTTTTATTAATATAATTTTTTCAGATAAAGGGCAAAAACAACCTTTAGCAAGGCATAACCAAACAGATACCTTTTTCAGTGGTGGCTAAAGGAGTTGGAATCCTACTTTTAAATCTGAGGCATACCTTACAGATTATCTGCTTGAAGCTTTTTATTTTACAAATGAGAAAGCAGGTTAAGAGAGGTAGAAGGGACCTGACTTGGCCCTGTCATGGAGGAGCTGGGACTAGAATCCAGTCTCCTGGTTTTAAGACCAGTGTTCCTTTCACAATGCATTATGTCTCTCTAGTTTTGAAGTGAGTTACTACCTGTTTCTCTTTTTTTTTTTTTTTCTAGTGTAAGAGAAAATAGAGATGGGTATACATACAGTTTTTTTGGTTTTTTGGCTATTATACTTGGCATTTTTATTGCAATGACTTTTGGTCAACTAAAGTTTAATCTGTGCCCACGTATTTTCCTCATTGACTTTTTATTCTATACAGTGTCTGATGAATCTAGCCTTTTGCTCTACAGATTATGTTGGAACTGGCACGATTATACCTGGCACAAGATGACCCTGATTCCTGCCTGCGGCAGTGTGCTCTACTGCTTCAGAGTGACCAGGATAATGAAGCTGCTACCATGGTCAGTCCAAGGAACTTCAGTACAATAAAAGCAGTTGTGTTTTATAAGTTTTAAATTTTACCCCATGGAACTACTACTAGATGCTGAGGCATGGCTCACGTTGGCTTTTGGAAGAAATAACATTTTTCTAACATTACTACATTTTACCAATAAAGACTCAGAATCATTAGGATTTTATTTATAAGAAAGATAAACCTAGGTCAGGCTTTTACATGCCTTTTGGGTCTAGTTATTTTTTATTTATGCCTAAGGGGATGCTTGGTCAGGTGGAGTTCATGTGGTAACACTAATTTGCTAAGAACTAACTTTTAAGTACCTAGGAATGCTGGACAAATTTAAGAGTTTGGGTGGAATTTTTGGAGTTACAGGGGAAAAAAAACAACTTCATATTATCAGTCTAAGATGGTCTGTTTTGAATAGAGTTTTTTATTTTTTCTTATTTTTATGTGGGCTAAAATATTTGTTAGCTTTGCAGACAGCTACATGGATGACATTTTGTGAGGTTTATTTAAAGTTATTGTGGTTAAAAAATATATGAAATCTGCATTTTTAAACACATAATAAGAAAAATATCAGTAGGTCTTGCTCATTTTTAATTTTTCAAAATAGTTATGATTTAAATTTTGTTTTGTTTTTGAATCTTCTCATTATTATTTTAGTCAGGTCCAGTGAGGTATCTTTTCTACAACAGCACATAGAGTGTGCAATTCCTTTCAAATTTCTGTTTTTAAAACAATTGCTAGAAACATATTTTTTGCTAAAAATACAATTTTGCAAGCAGAGCAATCCGTTTCACATCCTTGATTATCTTCTGTTACACTGATCTGCAAGTTATTCTGCACAAGGTGGGCTTGAATCTTAAATGCCTCCTTTTTATAAAATGCTGCCCCCTCCTCATGTTTATCATCTATATTTTTCTAGTGCTAAATCTTGACTGGAAGAATATGTTGTATAAAATACATGGCATTATTTTTAGAACCAACTTTTATCTTTATAGATGATGGCTGATCTCATGTTCAGAAAACAAGACTATGAACAAGCAGTGTTTCATTTACAGCAGCTTTTAGAACGTAAGCCAGGTAAATACCTACTGATTGTATTTTTTGAGTGCAGTCACCCCTCCCTTTCTCCTTTTTCTTCTGTTTAGTGGTTATGCCCTCGGGCAAACTCTGTCCCTAGTTGAATCAGACTGTCTGCTTATTCCACACATGGGCTTGAGTAGCTGAAATGGCTATAAGGAAATTGCAACACTGTTGACTGGTCTCACTTTAAATTATGAGCACAAACCTGGTAATCCTACTGTATTCCAAGAATGAATTCATTGATTCTAACTACTTTTCCCACTTTCTCCTGTCTCCTCAAACCTCCAACACCCTTGACCCATTTCTTGCCCACAGTTAAAAGCCTTGCCACCTACTTCACTAAGAATATTTGTACCCGGAAGAGAACTTCTCCATTCTTTGTCACCAAATTTACCCACCCCTCAGCCTTTGTCCTCCCCAGGCCTATGATCCCGCCTGTGGCCAGCTTCTCACCTAAAAAAGGGCTTTACTCTTACAGGTCTCTCTCTTGAATTATCATTTTTTTCTAATCAGCTTATAACTGTGCTGACATCTTCCTGCTGTAAATAAATCAGTCAATAAAAATCAACTCTTAACTCTCATCCCCTCCCAATTACTATGTCCTTCCTCAGTTCTTCTCGACAACAAATTTTCTGTGAAGGATTTTCAAACATGCTCTGTTCACTTTGTCTCATCCACTGCTGCACCCCAGGGAAGTCACTTCTGCAATGTGGTCGGTGACCCCCCATACTGCCAGATCAGATTCAGTTCTCAGTTCTCTGCCAACTTGACCTGTCATCATATTTGGCACAGTTTATCCCCCTCCACAATGAAAGACTTTCTTCATTTATCTCTGAGATCCTAAACTCACTCAGTTCTTCTTTTGCCCCATTGCCTGCTGTTTCAGTCTCCTTTGTTGGAGTTCTCTTCTCTGTATGATGTTTAAATATTAGAACACTCGTAGCTTCAGTTCCTGAACCTCCTTTCTTTTTATATATTCACCCCCTAGGTGACTTTGTCCAGGTGCATGGCTTTATATCCCATGTATGTACAGATGTGTCCTAAACACTTATCTGCAGCCCTTACTCATGTACACCTCTGCCTCTTTGCATTCCCACTCAGATGTCTAGGAGTATTTCAAGCTTAACATGTCCAAAATAGAACACCTGATGTTTCCCTCGCCTCTAAGTTTGCTCCACCCCCACCTCTCACCTCAGTGACTGGCATCACTGCTCACTGTTATGCCGGCCCAGACCTCACAGTTAACCTTTGTCTTATCTTTCTCTCATATATCACCTCCAGTCTATCAGCAAATCCTTGTTAGTGCTACATTCAAAGTATACCTAGAATGCCATCACTTTTTACCACCTCTGTTACTGCCACCCTGGTCTAAGCCATTGCCATCTTCCACGTAGATTATTGCAGCATCGTCATAACTCATCTGTGTTTCCATCCCTAGCCTATGAAGAATTTAGAAATGCTTTCATTGAAAATGGCAGAGATACCCCTGAAAATTCTAGGCTAAAAATCACGGCTTTTAATTTTCTCTCTGTAAAAGAAATCTAAAAGTACACTGTGTAGGGACTGGCATGGCGGTTCCACAGTATCATCAGGAAACCAGAGCCTTCTCTCTTTTTGTTCTACGTCATTACCCTGACTTGCCTGAGCATCACCTCATGGTTCAAGATGACCACCGCAGTGCTGGGCATTGATGTTCCAGGGCCCAGATGGGGAAGGTGGGTGCAGAGCTGGGCAGAAGGGCTTCCCAACCAGCAAATCGTCATTTTATTAAAAACAAAACAAACAAACAAAAAAAGCCCTTTTTTTGTAGTATCACCTCCGTGGCTGCAAAAGAAGGTGGGAAATGTTATCTTTTAGCTGAATCTAATACCCTCTAGAATAAAATCAGAATTCTGGTAGTAAAGAAGAAAGGGACAACAGAAACTAGGTAGGCAAAAGCCCAAGCCAATTACAGCCTTGAGCCTTTTTGTTTGCTGTTTCCACTTCCCGGAATATGCTGCTCCCAAAGGTCTATCTGGCTGCGGCCTCATTTTCTTTTGTGCCTTTGCTCTGGTGCTCTTCTCCCTTAGAATGCCCTTCCCTCACTGGCCTACATCAAGTAGCACCACTTCTTGCTCTCTGTCCCTTTATCCTGTTTTCTGTTCAGTTGGATTTTTGGGGTTTGGCTTTAGGATTTTTGGGTGTTGTGTAGCCCTTGTGAAACAAAACCAAAAAACTATAAATCATAGAATGGAAGCATCAAGTGACCAGAAACGTTGCCCTTCACTGCTCTGTTTCCAGAATTTAGAAGAATATCTGGCCTAGTTAGTACTCGACAAATACTGGATGGAAAGAAGAGTGAGGGAGAAAGGAAGAAAGGGAAGCAGGGATGGAGGGAGGAGAGGAAAGAGGAGAAGAAGAAAGAGAGGTGGGAATTGTTTGACTAATACATGACTGTATGTTACTGCCTGTGTTATTAAAAAGAGTTTGAAATGGCAGAGGAAGTCCTAGAGCTGTGTTTCAGTTCTTCTAAACCCCACCACCTTCATCTCAGGCTGATGCCCTAGGCAGTCAGAGCTGCCTGGTTAGAGCCTCAGAGACATAGAGGTGGCAATCCTTTAAGCAGGGCAACTCAAAGAACTAGATATGCTCTACAGGCTACCTCTAGTAATGCTTTTAATAAAAAGATGTTTGAATTTGGAGAACATCAGTTTGTACTTAGAAATAAAATATCCCTAGTGAGCACAAAAATTGAAAGGAGAAAATATGGTCTGTTTTTTACAGTAATATCAACATTTTCTCTTTATTATTTTTACTATTTAATTTTTTTAATTAAATAAATTAAATTTGTTTAATTTTGGGACTACCACAGGCCATTTCATTTGTTTTTTGCCCTGTCTATTCCAGAGTATACTCAGATGTTATTTAAAAGAATGCCGTGAATTACTTGACCATCTCACCTCTTCCACTCACTCTGGGTCCAAAATATGGGCTCATCTTGCCACCCACATTGCCCAAACCTACTTTTATTTTCTTCAGGCCTGTGTCGTTTTTTTCCCTGCCATTTCTACCTTGTGTTCCACACTGTTTTCTCTTATTCCTCTTCTCTAAACTACCATTTAAAAGTAATATACATAATATTTTCATTCTATCTCAAGCTGTTCCCATTTCACAGTCTTTCCCTTTGAGACAATGATCTAACTTTATTTCTTTAAAAAACAGACTTCTTCCATTGTGAATATTTTTAAGTCATTAAAAATATTACAGTTTTCTAGGATTTGAAGAATCTCACACATTATAGTTTTCTAAGATTTGAAGAAGTCTTCATGTGTCTTGTGGGTTTTGTTTCACATAAGTTTCTGTTACTTGGCAGCAGCCTTTTTCCCAAAAAGTTGGCTTAGTAGACTGGCTGCTTTGGACTTTTTGTAAACAAATATAAAAGCAATTTTTTAATAAATGCAATATAAGGATCTTGTACTCCAGCAACACCAAATGACATACAACCATGCTTCCAAGTCTTTGCTTGGGTTTTTTCCTTTTGCCTAAAATGAACTTTAGCTTCCTTATCCCTTTTCTCTTTCCAAACACATAATCTAAAATATATCCCTCTTGGGGGAAAATGAAACAGTAAATCTGCATCCCACTACCACCACCTACATTAAAAAATGTCTTATGTGATGCTGGGTAGCATGACCAACCATCCTAGATTTGCCTCGGAGCGAAGGATTTTCCTGGATGCAGGACTTCCCATGCTAACAGAAAGTCACAGGCAAACTGGGATGAGTTGGTAACCCTAATCCTCGGTTACTTTGTCCATACATCTTTATTACTTACAGTATTTTACTAAAAATATTTATGTGCATATTTGTGTTCTTTATTACACTGTAGACTCCTCGAGTTCAGGGATCACACCATATTCCCAATATCAGACAAAATGCCACGCACATGGATGTGGCAACATAGGTGTTTATTGGTTGACTGGATCAGTGAATGACTGTAAAACACCAAGTCAATTAAAAATACAGCAGGAGAATCGCTTGAACCTGGGAGGTGGAGGTTGTGGTGAGCCAAGATCACGCCACTGCACTCCAGCCTCGGTGACAGAGTGAGACTCGGTCTCAAAAACAACCACAAAATTTTAAGTAAATTTTTATTGTCTATGTGATATTTTTAATCTTAAGAGTTTTTAATCTTGTGTTGTATGCTTTATTCTTACGTACTTATCCACAGATCTATTTTGTTGGAATTACTCTGAAACATATGCATCTCCGTTCATTTTATGCATACATTATTGGTTATCCTCAGTAACTCATCTTGTACTTTAGATTAAGGCTCTATTTTAGCTTATTTCAGAAATGTACTGTACAAATTTGACCTAATTTAAGTAGTTGAAAAATTCCTCTTCTAGATCTAATTACTGCTCTCATGAGAGATTGCCCCTTTTCTCTCTCAGAATCTTCAGATCGCCTTGAGCTTTCTGCTTCCTTCATACTAATTGGTTAACGTTTCTCCTCAGTTCTGTTTGCTTGGTAGCTAGCTAACACATCCAGTCTGTCGTATCCTAACCCACTGCTCTAATGAAGACCCTTATCACCTCTCATCTGAACTAGTGCAGATTCCCAACTCATCTTCCAGCCTCTAGGTTCTGGCTGCTCCAGGTCGTCATAGGACTAGCATATCAGTTCTAAAAATCAAAAGCTATCCCTTTGCTTAAAATTTAAGTTAGTGCTTCAGGATAAAGTCTAAAATCATAGCATTATTTTAATAATAATATGGCCTCAAATTATTTGACCATTTATATTTCATATCCTTCTTTCTCCACTTCAGTAATATCAAAGTTACCAACACTCCCCACACTGTTCTCTGCTTCCCTCTTGGCGCATGCCTTCTGCTACTTGGAATGCCTTTGTCTGTCTAGTAAGATCTTCCTCCTATCCTTGAGGCTGCTCAAAGGTCAACTCCTCCAGGCAAAGTTAAGAATCCTGTGCTTTGTCATACCATACCATAGCACTGCATGCTTGCCACATCTCATCACCCTATAACTATTTTGATATCTTCCTACTATTCATCAATAAAGATGGACCAGCTAAGTTTTTTAGAAGGTAATATACATTTTAGTTTTTAATGGATTTCTTAAGTGCAGAAATTTGCCTTCTGTCAAATGTCATGGTTAACCAAAAGACAAGTGAATGTAATTTAATCTGTCACTGGTAATTATAACTTGAACTAATAATGAATACATTCCAATAGTATATAAGAAATATTCAAGAAATTGCCTTCCCAATGTTGACAATACTAGCAGTATCATGCAAAAAAAATTTAATCCGAAATTTTAACCTTTAGTTCTTGCTTAATCCAATATAGTTTCCAGATGCTGTGGCTTTCTTATGGGGTAGTTATTCTATTTCTTATCAAAATTTTTGGAAGTATAAATATTATTAATAACATTTGTAATTTATAAATATTTTTCATGCCTTTATTTCTGTAGCACTTCTACAGTCAGTATTATAATCCTATTTTAAGAAAATAAGTATATTGGACTCAAAGAATTGGAGTAATTTGCTTGAATTCACATAGCTAAAATACAAGACCAATATTTGAGTTGTCTTTTTCTGAAACCATATTCTTATTGTGCCCTTTTTAGTGATGCTAAAAGGTGTGATGTACAAAATCTCTGGACCCAAGATTGTGTGTCAAGGGGACAAATGATACTATCAACCTGTATTTGTTTGACATCCTGTAATTAAGTAGATACAGTGTTTCCAAAAGTTCTTTTTTTAAAGAATATTTTGTATTGTGGTGAGACATATATAACACAAAATTCATCATCTTAACCATTTTTAAGTGTATTGTTCAGTGGCATTAAATGCATTCACATTGTTATGTAAGTCATCACCGTTATCCATCTCCAAAACGTTTTTACCATTCCAAACTGAAGTCTGCACACCAGTTCCTCATTCCTCTTCCCGGAGCCCCTGGCAACCATCATTCTTTCTGTGTTGATGAATTTATTCTAGGCACCTCATGTAAGCTGTATCACACAGCATTTGTCCTTTTGTGTCTGGCGTATTTCACTTGGTATAATGTCTTCACAGTTCATCCATGTTGTAGTGTATGTCAAAATTTTCTTCTTTTTTATGGCTGACATATAATATACAATATTTCTTTATATGTACATACTACATTTTATCTATTCAAACACAATGGACATGTGGGCTCTTTCCACTTTTTCTGTCTGTTGTGAAGGTTGCTGCTATAAACGTTGGTGTACAAATACCTGTTTGAGTCTCTGCTTTTAATCTTTTGGGTATATACTCAGGAAAGTTGCTGAATTACATGGTATCATCTCTTTTCAAATAGCAAAATAGAGTCAAGGATAAATAGCTTTAAAACAAGCTTTTTTGTTTGTGTGTTTTAATTCTAGAAATTCAACCTAAGAACATGTTCAGAATAGCTTATTTAAGGGTTTTTACAAGTCCCCTACCAATCCCTAGTCCTGTGCTAACTGAAACTTGAGCACACAAACATCTAAAAGACACCACTATAAAGAAATAATGGGAATCATCAGTATGTAGGCCCTTATGCAACCATTAAAAATCATGTTTTAGAAGATTATTTAATGACAATTGGGAAATGTTTACTGTTTAATGTTCATCAAAATCAACATTAAAACCAATCAAAACCGATGAAAATCAAAACCCCAATGTGACTCCAGTTTTGTATATATTTGAATAAACATCGATTTTGTATGAATATAAAACAAAGAAATACATATCTTTGCTTACATTTATATATAGGTTGGTTTTCAAATATATGAAAGAAAGCACACTAAAATGTGCTAATCTCTAGCTGGAAATATGGTGATTTTTTTTTCTTTGTACTTTATGTATATATTTTCCTTATTTTCTATAGTATCTATACATTATTTTTACAATTCTAAAAAAGATTTATTAAATTATTCTCAAAGCTTAGTTTGTTAGTGATAAGAGAGAACTAGATAGAATTGGAAGAAGGCTTTCTAGGAACCTGCCAGGAAATTATACCTGAGATCAAAGGAATGAATGAATGAATGAGTGAATGAATTTTTTTTAGAAGAAGGTGAAACAGGATTAAAATATGGGGACTAATATGCTAAGGTTCTAGTATGATAAGCTAGCATATGGTATGTTAGCTACATGTACATATCAAAGAGAGACTGGAGAAAAATTTCTTATTGCCCACCCCATACATTATTTGTCAATTGTACTGTTCCCAAGTCCTTCCTAGCAACAGTATGTAGGAGAGGAGTTCTCAGAGACCGACAGTGAACTTGCCCTGTGCAATTAAATTGGTATTCCTGAACTACACAGTTGGAAGTCTAGATTACCTAGGTAGGGGCTGTTTCTCTAAGGTTTTGGTCCCCCAAACAATAGAAAAGTTACAAGAAATATGCATTTTTCTAGATTTGCCTATGTAGACACTGTGACCAGCCTAGCCCAAACTATATTATTTAGTAGATCATCTAGTTGGCCATACAGCCTCTTTAGGGACTTATACCCTGAGGCATTTTTTATTTATATTTAAAATGTACTTTATATGAAGTAAATTATACTCTAATGAAGTAGAATTATAACGAACAAAAGAAACAGTATAAAATGTTGCCTATATCTGAAGTATTATTTGTTTCTAGATAATTATATGACATTATCTCGTTTGATTGATCTCCTAAGAAGATGTGGAAAACTCGAGGATGTCCCAAGATTTTTCTCAATGGCTGAGAAACGTAACTCCAGAGCAAAATTGGAACCAGGATTTCAGTATTGTAAAGGACTGTATCTTTGGTAAATCTATTGACAAATAAATGCTACATGATTTTTTTCCCATTGTAAATCAAGTAGAATAAGCTTTTCTTTGTAGTAAAAAAAATGTACATTTCAAAATAATTCAACCGTTTTATTTACCAGACAGATTATAAACTAATATAAATTTTGTAGTCAGTGATTGAAATAAATAATTCTTTTAAACATCTAACAAGGTACACTGGAGAACCAAATGATGCCCTTCGACATTTTAATAAAGCTCGGAAAGATCGTGACTGGGGCCAAAATGCCCTTTATAATATGATAGAAATCTGTTTGAATCCAGATAATGAAACTATTGGAGGTGAAGTATTTGAAAACCTGGATGGAGACCTGGGGTGAGTTATTTGACATATTATCCTTTTTTAAAAAACACTTGTTGGAGATAATAAACAGGGATACTATACAAAAGAACTAAATTTAAGATAGCAATAATGAAAGGTCAGATGAATAAATTAAATAAATAGGCATTTCATTGCCTGTTTCAGAGAATAGTTATTTTAGCAAATTGAATAGTTATTCAATAGAATAGTTATTGCTAATGTAACTATCTCTGAAACAGGCATGAAATGCTTTTAGGTTTCCTAAATAATAATAGACATGCTAGGAAGACACTCCCCTAATTGTAGAATTTGACAACTATAGCAAAAATTATCCACACAATAATAGTAACTACTTAACAAATGGTAGGCCGGGCGCGGTGGCGCACGCTTGTAATCCCAGCACTTTGGGAGGCCGAGGCGGGCGGATCACGAGGTCAGGAGATCAAGACCACGGTGAAACCCCGTCTCTACTAAAAATACAAAAAAATTAGCCGGGCGTGGTGGCGGGCGCCTGTAGTCCCAGCTACTCGGAGAGGCTGAGGCAGGAGAATGGCGTGAACCCGGGAGGCGGAGCTTGCAGTGAGCCGAGATCTTGCCACTGCACTCCAGCCTGGGTGACAGAGCGAGACTCTGTCTCAAAAAAAAAAAAAAAAAAAAAAAAAAAAAAAAAAAAAAAAAAAAAAAAAAAAATGGTAGTTATTTTCCAGACCCTGTCCTCTATACTTTCTACGCACTATCTCATTTGTTTTCTACAACAGTATTGCAGAATAAGCTGAGTCAACTTGTTTAATGTGATAGTAATGATGGAGGCAAGATTTAGACTGAGTCCTGACTGCTGTTAGTGTGGTATACTGCTAGTCAATGGTTATTTATCAACCTGCATTAGTAGCTTGTCCTCTCTTCAGATTCAGGCAAGCCATGTGGGGAATGTATTAGGACATAAAGGGAATATAAGAGGTAGTTCCTGCCTTCAGGAGTGTTTAATTTACTTAAGAGGCAAGACAACACCTGAAACCTTTCAATCTGCAACTAAACATAAATGGATTTAAATAGATATTAAGTATTGTCAGAGTTCATTAGGAATCATAGCAGTGCATAGTATTCAGGAGATGATGCACGGAGGAGCTGGAGAAAATTAGCGGTAGATTGCTGAGAGATTTCAACAACAGATTTTAACGCTTGGATTACCGAGACCAGTTAGAGTAGGGAAGTGGCATGTTTATAGTTGTTTTAGGAAGGTTGAGGTAACATTACTGTTATGGAACTATAAGCTATTCAAATGGAAATCCTCTGCAGGCAATTCAAAATACAAAACCAAAACTCAGAGAGGTCACAGCTAGGGATAGAGATGGAGACATCTGCAGAGTGCATAGTTGGAACTCCATGAATGGTCTCTTTGTGAGTGGTAGAGTGAAGTAACAAAAATCTGAGAACTAAATGTTAAGCTTGCTAACATTTAAGGGGTCTGGGGGAGGAAGGAAGGTCAGAAAAGGGCAATCAGCATGGTGGAAAGAGAGAACTAGAGCCGTGTAGTGTTACAGAAGCCAAAGGAGAAGAACTTTGAAATGGTAGTCAACAGCGTGACATGTTTTAGGCAAGATAAGCCTAAGGCCTGAGAAGACGACCAGTAGCTTTAGTGATTGGACTTTGAGTGTTTAATTTCCTTTTATTAATTGATTTATGTATATTTATGTGTGTGTGTGTGTGTGTGTATAAAATAAAATTGCTATTAAATATTCAAATTGCACTTGAAATTACTTTTTGACACATATATAATTTCTGAGAGTCTGATAGGCAATGTGGTGAGGAGAACAGAGTGGATTTTATATGTCTGATAAACTTAGATTCAGGTCTTAGGTTTACCACTTATTAGCTGTGTGACCTTTAGAAAATTACTTTACCTGTTTGAGCCTCAGTTTTCCTCTGTGTAAAATGGATTAAACATAGAATGAAATAATACAGTATTTGTCACTTTTTTCTTTCCTTTCACTTTTTGAATAGATATATGTCAATTTTATGATTCTACTTATAGTTTTATATTTGCTGGAATGCACACATTTACAACATGTAGATATTGTCCAACTTTTGTCTTCATTCTAGAGGAAATTAATGCTTAATGGTGTTTTATTGAGTCCATATTAATTTTGTTTAAAATGCATTGTAACTGTGCTTTGCTTTGTATTAGAAGAGAATGAGTGACATTCTTCACAAAAGATTACTTTTAAATGAGTGACAAAAAGAGTATAAAAGAGTGCCCAGAGCTTTTGTCTACAAAAGCTGATTCTAATCTCAATGAGTTGTATCATGAGTAAGAGACAGAAGTAATTTATTTTTAATTATATACAGTAATTCAACTGAGAAGCAAGAATCTGTGCAATTGGCAGTAAGAACAGCAGAAAAACTTCTTAAGGAACTAAAACCTCAGACTGTTCAGGGTCACGTACAGCTTCGCATAATGGAAAACTATTGCTTAATGGCTACCAAACAGAAATCTAATATTGAACAAGCATTAAATACCTTCACTGAAATAGCAGCATCTGAGGTTAGTGGATTTCCTTTTTCAGCTTCATATGCTATTTTTATTTGGTAATATAGAAACATATATTTTGATTAGTTGTTTATTTTCTGAAGATTGACCTAATTACCTAACTTTTATTAAAAATTAGATATATAGTTGGGCATACACAATGTCCCCTTCTTGGCAGAAGAGACAATGTTACTGTTTTGTTGTGTTGTTGATATATTTCTCTCTACTGGAATGTTAAATTCTAGAGAAACGGAATTCTTCAAAAGTACATAAGTTAATTCTCAAGGGAGCCACTTTATCCCCTGGAGAATTTCTGTGTTGTAGATGTAGCCAAGATTAACTTACTAAGTGGAAATAAACACCTGGCTGCCCTGATATCTTACTTCTTCACTTACATGAACTTGGAATTTTTCCAGCTATATAGCTACATGAGATCAATACTGACAGCTTATAATTTAGTCATACAAATAATGATATTCTTTAGCAACACTGAAATAACTTCCTGCAATCTTTTCATATTTGTTATTTTCATAGTATTATTTTACAAAATCAGAGGCTTTCTTCTCTTTTCACTGTGCTTGAATCCACCTTTTTTCCTTTTTTTTTTGAGTCGGAGTTTTGCTCTTGTCACCCAGGCTGGAGTGCAATGGCGCGATCTCAGCTCACTGCAACCTCCGCCTCCCAGGTTCGGGCAATTCTCCTGCCTCAGCCTCCGGAGTATCTGGGATTATAAGCACCTGCCACCATGCCTGGCTGTTTTTTGTATTTTTATTAGAGAAGGGGTTTCGCCATGTTGGCTAGGCTGGTCTCAAACTCCTGACTGAGGTGATCCACCTACCTCAGCCTCCTCCACCTTTTTTTCTTAGTCTCTAGATACTGTTTTTCCTTCCCTCACACAGCACTTTATTTCTTCAATTGCTTGATACTAAGAAAGGAATTCTAGATACCCTCCCATCAGCAGTTGGTAATAGTTACTTCTAAGCATACTCATTGGATTTCATGTTTGTTCTTCCATTCAATGATGCTGTAGGCCACCGGAAACTCATTTTATGTCCTCAGAGGACATACAGAATTTTGCTGTGATTTCTTGTGATTCAGTGGTCACAGTGGCAGCAATAAACTATCCAAAGTCCCGGACAGTGATCTCTTTCCCCTCACCTTTCAGGGCCCTGGAGGAGATTGAGATGTCAGGGGTTTGGGAGACCTGCAACTGTTGTTGTGGCTTGGGTACAAGTATCCTAGATGGCAGCTTTATTACCGCACTTGGAATAAAACAGCAGGACAGCATGGCAGCAGCAACCCTCCAAAGCAAGGCCCTTCTGCAGACATTGAAGTAATGTGCTCAGGGGTCATGCTCTGTTGAATTGGCTTTGTGGAGCAGATGGATGACAGCTGCTGAATGAAAGCAGAGCAGAAGTAGGGCAATCATGTACATCTAAGAGAATCTCTAGGAACATGAGGAAGCACAGTCTCATGTCAGGTGCCATAGCTACCGAATGCTGTGATGTGCTATTCTATCTCATAACAATGAGAAAGTTTATCTTGACTAAATCTGTTATCCCTACTGTGAAGTTTAAGAGAGAAAAAAAGCCAAAAGCAGTGATGATATTACAGCTATTTCCTAGAAAGACTATTCCTGTTTTCTGTTGATAAGACTGCATTATTTTTTTAAATCATCCTTACATATGTGGTTAGTAAAATACTATCTTCAGATCTGTTTACTAACCATATTATTCAAAAGATAATGATATATGAGCTGAAGTTTCATAAGCATCAAATTTTATCTCACTTTTTTTTCTTTTAACTTCTAGGCTGCATGTATTCAATATAATGAATATTCATTAAGCAGCCAGCGAGTGCTAAGCATAGTGGGAAACACAAAGATAAATAATGTATGGTCCCTTTTTTCAAGTTTCCCATAGTCTACGGAAGACAAGACAAGCATACTGACTATGATGACTTAATACAAAGCAAAATGTTTTACATTCCATACTAGAATTGCAAATAAAAATGCTGTAGGAGACAGTATAAGGAGAGTTGGGAGACCCTTTTGTAAAGAAGGTATGATTTAAGAAAAAATAGGATTTAGGCCGGGCGCGGTGGCTCACGCTTGTAATCCCAGCACTTTGGGAGGCCGAGGCGAGCGGATCACGAGGTCAAGAGATCGAGACCACGGTGAAACCCCGTCTCTACTAAAAAATACAAAAAATTAGCCGGGCGCGGTGGCGGGCGCCTGTAGTCCCAGCTACTCGGAGGCTGAGGCAGGAGAATGGCGTGAACCCGGGAGGCGGAGCTTGCAGTGAGCTGAGATTGCGCCACTGCACTCCAGCCCGGGCGACAGAGCGAGACTCTGTCTCAAAAAAAAAAAAAAAAAAAAAGAAAGAAAAATTAGGATTTAAGAAACAGGTATGATTGAAGAACCAAGATAAATTGCATTTTAACAGGCAGAAATGAAGACAATGTGTTTCAGAGGAAGAGGAAAATGTGAACAAAGTCAGGGAGGCAGAAAAACACAGGGTATGTTCACAATCCTATGTGTCATTCAGAGGGACTGAAAAAGAGGTATGTGACAGGAAATCATGGAAGAAATGCTGGAAGATGTATTAAGCCCAAGCTAAAGTGTTTCCACTTGCTTTCATTGCATCACCTTGAACCATAAAGATGAGATGTTTATAATACAGCTGTATTGTCCACATCCGAGTCTTGTCCTTTGCAATCTAAAGTTACTGCAATTTAGAGTTACTGAGAGACAGAGAGAAGCTGGCTGTAGGTCTTAGGATGTCTGCACCAGAAAAAAAGACGTAATGCAGGGATTAGAACTCAGGTTTGCTTTTAGAAACTGTTATTCAGTTCACTCAGGAGTGATCAAGTTGTGAAAAACCGATACATTCTAATCAAACTCAAAGTATAAGAGGTTATTTTTAATTGTGTAGTATAGGGGGAATGTGGGACCTTTTCATAGGACTCTCCTCCTCTTAGGCTGTGCTAGGACCTGGCTGACAAATGCATAGCAGGCCTCTGTTTTCTCTCCTCTCCTGGCCCACCTGAGGTGGGCTGGGGTGGGGAGAGGGTGAGCCTCAGTAATTGGTAACATCCCACACTTCTTCATAATCTACAACCAATTGGTTGGATTTGACACTCAAACCATTTTGCCACCCCTTACCTAGAGGAACAGATTATATCTTGGAAGCTTATTGACAGATATAGAATTTGAGGCAAGGAAGTTTTTATATTTCTAAAAGCTGTTTTTATAAAACCCTGATGTATTGCCCTTCTCTATTCCAGAGTTATTTCTTACTTCCAAAGATCAATTGGACATTGAACATTTTACCACTCTCCTTTTGCATATTCCTTATGAGTTACCCAAATTTGCTATCTTACAGTATACTTTTATTATAGTAATGGTATCACCATTCCTCAGTCATAATTTCTTACCCTTTGTTTTTGTTTTTATTTTGAGACAGTGTCTCATTCTGTCTTCCATGCTGGAGTGCAGTGGCACGATCGTAGCTCACTGTGGCCTTGAACTCCCAGGCTCAAGAGATCCTCCCACTTCAGCCTCCTGAGTAGCTGGGACTACAGGGGCCGGCCACCACACTCAGCTAGTTTTTCTTGTTTATTTTTAGTTGAGGCAAGGTCTCGCTATGTACTAGCCTCAGCCTTCCGAAGTGCTTCGATTACAGACGTGAGCTGCCCGCCTGGCCCCTTTATTTGTATGTTAAGCTGAGGCTTCTTTCTTTATAAATGCATCATAATCCCTCTGCTGAAATTTAAGAAGCATCCTACCTTAATCAGGAACATACACATTATTGCTTATGAAAGTTAGTTGTCTGGGTAGATTACTAATGGCCTCCATTTTATATGAGTTCTCATTAACCTGTTGGTTTCACAGAGTGACATTCTCTGACTTCAAACTCTATCCAAAAGAATATCATATAGATTGTTTCAGGAAGCTGCAGACTCCAAATCTAAAAGCATATTTTAAGGCATTAGTTTATTTCGTATACTTTCCAAGTGGTTAATTAATTATATGCCTTATTTTTAACATTTTGTTATTCAAACGTTCTTGGGAGAAGAGGTTTTTGGATAAAAGGAGAAGGGAGGGGGAAAAAAGCAATAGAAGTCATAATGGGTAAGGACCATCATCTGCAGGTAAATTGTTACTCGTCTTTGACAGTTGAAAGAACTAAGGAGCCTGAATGTTAAATCTGAAATACGAACTGCCCAATAAGGATTTTACTGAAATAGAGTTTTATTTTTTCTGTTTCTATACAAAACTAAAACATGACTGTTTGAATCCCATTAAAGATGAAGTCTCACTAATTCTTGGAATTGTGTGCATATGGCATCTGAATAGTTGTCATTATCTTCAATTATCTTGACCACACAGTGCTTGACCAAGTTTCTTCGCAGTAGCTTGAGGGTACTTGATGTGTTAAATAATAACCTGTAATCACAGTTATCTGTAATGGAGCTAGAAATAGAATCCACAAACTAGTTCTTATGTAGCATTTTCTGCTTTCTGTATGTTTTTGGGGCATTTATGTTTGTGCATCTTGTGGTCTAAAATTTTATTTTCTTATAGAAGGAGCATATCCCAGCACTCTTGGGAATGGCAACGGCTTATATGATCTTGAAACAGACTCCACGAGCCAGAAACCAGCTGAAGCGTATTGCGAAAATGAATTGGAATGCTATTGATGCTGAAGAGTTTGAGAGGAGTTGGCTGCTACTTGCTGATATTTACATTCAATCAGCAAAATATGACATGGCAGAAGAACTGTTAAAACGGTGCCTGCGTCATAATAGAGTAGGTGATTGAAGAGTAAAAAATAATTATTGACCTTTGTTGCATAAGCTTTCCGTATAGATATTGTTGAGTGTTAGTCCATTTCCAAAGATTCCTGTGTGATTTTTGAAAATTAAATGTTTATTCTTACCACAATCAGGAAACAAGCATTAATAATAAGAAAAAAGCCATTTGTCCTTTAAAGTTTAAAAAAAAAAAGATCTATGCAATTTCAAGTTTCAGCTGTAGTGATGCCCTACTTAACGGAAAGTGTTTTTGGAATGTCAAACGCTTGCCTGTGATTATCCTTCTCATCCCAGAACTAATGAAAATTGCAGAAGAACGTTAATTGCGGACGTCTGTCCCTCCTATTAAGAAATACTCTTGATGAATTTACTGCAGCTGCATGTCATTTTCTCATTATTAGAATATTATGCATAATATATTTTGTGGGAGAAAATCTTTTCAGCTTTTAATTTCATTTGTTTAATAAAAATTCCTTGTATTTAGGTATAAAAATTGAATATTATAAAGTCCTTAGAATTTAAGGCTTTTTACTAACATTTTGATGTTTAATTACAAAAGATGTCGTTATAGCAGTTCTTTAAAGTTAAGATTTAATTTTTTGTTGAGAAATAATTGCACACAACTTAGAAATGATATTTATCTTCATATATTCATATCAATTACTTCAAAATCTTAATCACAGTAAATCTGTTTTATTCTCATTGAGCGAGTTAGATTACAAATGGACCATTTATTTTTTAAAGAGGAATTGTGATTATCTACTACTATTAAGATACTTTCCTAGGAACTTAAGAGCCTGAAAGATCCAAGCATAACAATTTATGAACTATTTTAGACGATTAGTTACATAAATTTTATGTTAAATTGGCTTTGAAAAGCAGAATGCTCATTAATAGGCTTTGAAAATCTAAACTGCTGAATAGTTTACCCTTCTATATCTAGTCTAGGATTGACCAAGATTGCATGAGAATTTCAGTGCACACAGAATTTCAGTTTGCCAGAATGCTGATAACAATACATTGCATGGTTGAACATGATGGCTGCTTTAGAAGCTTCATTCAGCCCTGCTGGTTGAATATGTTGATATTGAAAGCATGGTGTTTAAGAACTAAAGCTTAGGAACCTTGAATTACATAATTTAAAAAATGGAAGTCATCCATATCTGGGGCAGGAAATGTACAAGATGACACTAGACTGTCTTGCCATACCAGATGATGAAGGAAACTATCCATGATGATTATAGAGTTTGTGTGAAAGATCTAGGGGCCAACTTGAAGACACCTCCAGTAGCCAAAGTTGGGATGCTTTAAGTATCGATAAGAATGATAACTGCAATATATTGAAATACATAAAATCTGTTTAAATCCATGACTTCTCAAAGATCCAAATAGAAAAAACAAAACAAAAAACCTAATTAGTAACTACTACAGTATGCTAGTGAACTGACTGCTATTTCTAAAGCTTGCAAATAAATATCCTGCCTTTTCTGTACAGAATTGGTTAACCAAATAGTCAATGAGACATTTCTCATCATAGACATTTTCCAGCTAATAAATGAAGAAAGACTGATAGGCTATCACCATTTTTCAACCCTGATAAATTTATGTATGGATGTAACATCACAAAAAGAGGGAGAATCAGACATTCTGTGCCTCCCAATAGAAGAACATACATCTATGGCAGGGCTAGGGTTGGGATGAGACAAGTGAAACACTTAGTAATCAAGATAAATAATTTAATGCAGCTGTGCTGAGCTTTATTGGAGCCTGAATCAAAAGGGAATATGTGCATTTCTATATTCATATTTTTATGTTTTTTAAAAAATGGGTAATTGGTAATGGTTTTAATGAAAATATTACTGGTGAGATTTCTTCCATTAAAGTGAGAAAAGTAAAATGATAAGAAATTAAGTTTAGGTATAAATAAAATGTTCAATCTTAAATGTGATTTTTAATATATACTTTCAGATTCTTCAATATTTTTAAACTCATACTGTGGAAAAAAATTACAATTAAGAAATATACAAAAACATGCATCCGTGTTTTTATGCCTCAGTCTCCAGTGTGGCTTATCATAGCACTGATGTTTGAAGTAGATTCACCTCTCTCCTCCAGAATCAAAATTGAATCCAAACCTCTAGATCTAATTACAACTTCCAGAAAATGTCAGTGACATAGGAATATATTATATAAACACCACAAGGATGCAGTCAACTAAATCTGCCTTGTGAGAAACTCAGGGATAAATATTCTTGTTTCTATTATATTTAATTTCAAGAAAAGAGACACAGAGAGACAGACATACCGAAGGGAAACCTCTAGATCAAAAGAGACTAGATCAAAAGATTGACCAGTTACAATGTTTGGTCCTTACTTCAGTCCTCAATCTAACAAAAACAAATTATATTGAGACAAAATTTAGACAGTACTGGATATTTGGTGCTATTAAGGAGTCGTTAACATTTTAGGTGTGATAAAATTGTGGTTCTGTTTAAATAATGTCTTTTTCTTTTAGAGATGCACACTAACACATTTAGACTTAGTTGATATAATATCTGAGGATTTTTTCTGGTAATACAGAAGGGTAGGTTTGTGAGATAGAGGTGAAACAGTATTAGGCACAAAATAATTGTTGAAGATAAGGGTTCATGGAGTTCATTATGCTCTTATCTCTGTATTTGTATGTGTTTAAATTACTCATAATAGTGTACATGTGCTTGTGTAAAATACAAATGCCCTGTTGTGTATTTCTGATTCTGTAAAGCAAATCCTGATTCTGCAGATTTGTGATGGAGACTTGCCATCAGAATCATTTATTAAGTTCAGTAAAAAATTTGATTGCCTAGCCAAGGTTAAAAACCATTGTTTGATTTGTCATTTAAATGGGTTGATATGATTGACCTCTCTATAGTCACAAACATCCCATAAAATCTTAGTGATATCAAGTTTAATATATTGATGTCTCCCATTTTTCTTCAGTCTTGCTGCAAAGCTTATGAATATATGGGATACATTATGGAAAAAGAGCAAGCATATACAGATGCTGCCTTGAACTATGAGATGGCATGGAAATATAGCAATCGGACAAATCCGGCAGTAGGTGAGTTTGGCAATCACCTAGATTTTTCACAGAAAAATTATGTTTTATTTATTAATTTTCATTTAAATGCATTTGCTTTTTTTCAAAACAAAATAAACATTTAGTCAATTTTCATTGTCAACATTTCTGAAAGGAGAATAAATTTTATATTCATAATATATTATTAGCTACTAATAGTTCAGTTTCCTGAGTTCCAAACTTGTCCTCAGTCACTTAATGTACGTCTAGTCTAATTCTGCCCCTTCTCTTCCTTCTAAAAGGAGTTGCTATTTTGAAATTGGGAATGCCATGGAAAAATATGTTTCCATTGCCAAGTAAGTTAGGAAAATGTTGCATTAAATTGAATTACACAGGTTTATTTACTTCTCAAAGCCTTTAAACACTGATGTATATTGCAGTGGATATCACAGCGGGGCCATGTTTCCCACAATTATTTGACCATGGGACATTTTTTTTTTTCTCCTGAGCATCTAGAAACATCATCCAGTCCCAATGTTTTGCAGGCTGTTCATTTGAGTAATGCTAGTCTACAGTGTCCCTAACAGAGGTGGCATCAGAATGTATGTCATGACCAACCTCTCTCCTCATACGAGGGAGCTCGTCCTCATGTTTGTGTACTCTTTCTTTGTATTGGGTTGAAATATGCCTCCTTGAAACTGCCCAAGTCTGTTTTCCGGAGCAACTTAAAGAATGCCTCCCTCTTACAGATCATGACCCTTTAAATTGCAATCTTCAGTCCTGTGTCCTAGGGCTTCTCTTCAAGCCATCTGCAGTTACTTGTCCATTCTTCCTAAGATTGGATTCCGAGTCTCTCATCTTCCTTGTTGCTGTCTCCTGGAATCTCTAAAGTAGTGTTTCCCAAACTGTGCTTTGGAACAGTTGGGGAGATTTTAATAATTATTTTTTTTTAAATTAAAAAGAATGGAGTGTGAAGGTGGTATATGCCATGGCCATGTAAGTTTGGAAAGTGCTGTTTTATTTTTCCATGCCCCTCTGACCTGTTGTACCATAAATGAACAACCTCTCAAATATGATTTGGCTTGTTATAAGTATAATTAAGCTATTTTTTTCTTTTGATTAGGCAATTTGTAGTTGTTAATTCAGCCTGAGATGGCATCAGTCTTTTCAGCAGCCATGTCACAGTGTGAATTCGATTTTGATTTGCAGTCAAATGAGTCACCCTCATACTAACTGCTGTCAGCTCAGGTCTTCCCTCATCTTTTAGTTTCCTAGAGTCTGTTCTCATACTATACTAGACTTGTGCAAAGCACAAGAACTAATGATTTTTATAGTATTTTTTATCCTAAGGTGTGATATATCTTTCAGAATAAAGTCACCTGCTTAAATGAAAAGTCCTTAAATATCCTTAAAATATTAGTTTTGACACTTTATTCCATAGAAGGAACGCACATAGAAGTTAAATTATTTATATATTCCATTCCTTGGAAGACCTCAGCAAATAAAGAGATTCCAAATGACTAGTTCTTTCATTGTGTCATCATTGTATTTTATAGATTATTTTATCAGTTCCTCCAACTTTGCTTTGGTTATCATTTCTTTCTAAGGCTCTCCATTAATTCCTCAATTTCATCCTTAAGATTGTCATTGCATCTAACACCCTCAACCTGCCTGGCCAAATAAACAATGCATTTCACTTTTTCGGTTGTCAGAAAACCCTTAAAATCATGCTCATGGCCAGGCGCAGTGGCTCACGCCTGTAATCCCAACACTTTGGGAGGCCGAGGTGGGCGAATCACCTGAGGTCAGGAGTTCGAGACTAGCCTGGCCAACATGGTGAAACTCCATCTCTACTAAAAATACAAAAATTAGCCAGGCATGGTGGCAGGCGCCTGTAATCCCAGCAACTCAGGAGGCTGAGGCAGGAGAATTGCTTGAACCTGGGAGATGGAGGTTGCAGTGAGCCAAGATCGCACCACTGCACTGCAGCCTGGTTGACAGAGTGAGACTCTGTCTCAAAAAAAAATAAAAATAAAAAAAAATCATGCTCTTACTCTTTCCATAGAATTCAGGGTTGAATATTGTCACTATGAGAGGCACCAGGATGAATGATGAATGGATAATTTGCTTGACTGCAGTAATCATTTATAAATAAATAAATATATATACACACATATATACACACCCACATCATTTTGTATACCTTAAATATATACGAGGAAAAAAAGAAAAGAAACACACTAGGAACAACTGAGATCCAGTGAGAGAAGAAACTATTCATGTTTCCCCCTTCATACCCATTCTCAGGTTCCATGACAGTCATTAGACTGTGTACAATGTTTGCGTTCTCTCGCTGTCTCTCCTGATTGCATATAGTTGAGTTCTACTAAGTTTGACAGGTGTAGTGCAGCTGCAGTGCACATTTCCTTTCCCCCTTTTAGCTCTTTATTTCCTCTGTGAAATTTTTGTACTAGGTCATGTATCAAATTTCTTCCAGTGTTAAAATTCTGTGATTATAATATAGTGAATGTTTATATTTTAAAAATGCTAATTATTTTGTGGTATTCTAAGGTTTTAAAAGCCATTTCACAAGTATTTTATATGATTTTTAAGATTATACTAAGAGTTAGAGGGAGGAGTTGTTATTCCTGTTTTAGTGATGAGGAAACCTGAAAATGACAGCTCAAGCCACTTGTGTAAGATCCCGAAGCTAGTCAGGAAGCCACAAACCAAAACTGAAATCTTGACCAGTTCCCATGTAAGTATGTTTGGCATGACATCTTAAAAACTGCTTTTCTTTTTGAATGTCACAAATGCTTTTAGTTCATTTTAGAAATTGTTGGTAATGACATTAAGTTTACCTCTCTGAAACTTATTTTTGTCTAAAATCTGAGCTGTGAGATTCTGCCATAGGCCCTACACACGTGTGCCTGTGTGCATGTGTGTGTGTGTAGAGATGTATATATACACACATATATAGACATACATATATATACACAGACACATATATAGACATACATATATATACACAGACACATATAGACATACATATATATATGTGTGTATATATATATATATGCAGTCATGTGTCGCTTAACAATGGAAATATTCCGAGATATGCATCATTAGACAATTCATCATTATGTGAACATCTTAGAGTATACTTACACAAACCTAGGTGGTAGATCCTACTGCACACCTAGGCTATCTGGTATAGCCTATTGCTCCTAGGCTGCACATCTGTACAGCATGTTACTGTCCTGAATGCTATAAGCAATGTGTGTATGTAAACATAGAAAAGGTACAGCAAAAATACAGTATTAAAATCTTTTTGACCACCATCATGTATGTGGTCTGTTGTTAATGAAACATCATCATGCAGTGCCTGACTATATATAAAATTGTGTAAATTTTAGATCATTTCCATTTCTTTCTTTTTACTACCATCTGATAATGTGAGCCAGTAATTCTTTTCAAACATTTAAAATTTTAAACATTTGTTTTGGTACTTTTATTAGAGCCCAAGAGCACTATTCACATTTCTTATTTCGTATTTTTAAGAGGTAGAGTGAGATATTTATTATTACACATTATTTTACATTGCATTATATCTTGTTTACTGAGTGCACAGCTGCTGTTACTTTTCTTGTCTTCTTAGTTTACCCTTTTATAGCATGTTACAGGAGAACAACATCCATTAAGAGGAATGTCTTAAAAATTCTTCTAATTGTTGATAGTAGAAGTGTGGCATTTCACTATCAGTAATTATGATAATTCTTACCAGTCATTGATGACAAATCTGCCTTCCTCTGTGTCCTTCTCCTATGTGCTCTGTCTTCTCACCATACTCCAGGTTCATTAACTCCCTATGTGTCCTACCAATGGCCTTAATCCATGCAGTTTCCTCTGTCTGAGAGTGTCCTTGATTCCCACCCTAGCCTAGTTTATGCCTCATTCTTCAGATTTCAGACATCTCTTGATACCCTCTTCTTCCCCGATTCAGGTTTTTTATGGTAACTCGCTTGGCATGGATCTTTCTTTCATAACATTTATCTCAGTTTTGAAATTGTTCATTTACTCATGCAATTATTTAAAAATGTACTTTTTCTCCTAATAGAATGCAAACCTCATAACTGTAGGCATCAGTTTGCCTGTGTAAGTGCTAAATAAATCTGTACTGTATAAATGAATGGCTGTGTTTACTGCCCTGTGATGAGTTTTTACTATAACTTGAAATAAATGAGACTTTTCTAGTAAGCTATAGAAACCACACTTGTGGGATGGCAGCTTTGTAACCGATCAATGTATTCACTGTGATCCTTTTTTCCAACTCCACTTTATTTTCTTCTTACACTTCTTCTGTGTCACTCTGCCTTCTATTATCACACAACTTCTCTGTATAGTGTAGTTTAGTTGTTCATTCACCAGCCTCCCTTACAAATTCTCTAGTGAGTAAGCAAAGAGAGGAGGAGGCAAGGAAAAGTAATAGTAGCAGTATACTCCATCATTCTGTTTTATGGTTTTTGTCTTAACAGGATACAAACTGGCATTTAATTACTTAAAAGCAAAAAGATATGTGGATTCAATTGACGTATGTCACCAGGTAAACACTTAAATTTAGATTTCTTAAAATTTTTCAGATTCACAATTTCCTACTTTTTTAAATCTCCAGATGTATGTGAGTAGAAGTAGAGGATACATTATTTTAGTTAAATGATTTATCAAGTATGTTTAGGGAGATTATCAGTGTTCAAAATTTAGAAAATGATGTTCACCTAAATAAAAAACGTGTTTTTACTTTGAGATCAAATAATAAAATGTTTCTGTCAATTTAAAGACAAAGACCACTGAAGGGTACATATTAAACAATAAACCATAGAATATTTACATGTATGGAAAGGAGTAGGATTAAAGAGGTGGAGTAAAAGAGACTTTTACTTTAAAAAAAAAAAAAGACAAAGACCAGTGGGAGAAACATGTTAAATAAAATTTAGTCTTTAAGTTAGAAGATATTTGAAGACAGTATAGATTCTCCAGATCATTGTTCTGATTAGAAGTTCTTGTGAATGTGTCTGAATCTGGTTATTAGAGAATTCAGATTGATCAATTAGAGATAAAAAGAAATTCTATTAGAAGTCATTCAGTTACATTCTGTAATTCATCCCCTACTAAATGATCACCTACTAAAATGACAAATATTTAAATTACGGTTTTAGAATTTGCAGAGTCTCTTTATGTACACATTGTCCCATTGATATTCCATATAAGACATTCTATTAAACATTATAAGGACCTCCAAGAAAAGTTCCTTAGAAAAGAATTATGTAATGTCCCTTATCCCACACAGCGATCTGTTAGCATCATTACAGTAAATACTTGGCCTTAGTAATTGCTGTTGATTACTGAGTCTCTGTAAAGCAGTATTTCAGTCAGGTTAGGGTTGTGTGTTAATGTAAGGCTATATATTAGGATCATTTTTGGAGTTATTTATAAAAAAAAAAAACCAGCATCTCCCCACTCTTAAGACTCAGTAGATCTAGAAATATGTATGTCTCAAGATCATTTCAGGTAAAGTTAATGTGTGCTGCCGTATAAAAGTCACTCTCTAAGGGCTTATCAAATATGAATGAAAAGCTAAATTATAAAAATATTTTAAATCATTGATACATAATTGTTTTATACAATTCATCTGTTAGGTAAGCAATTATATTTGTTATATTTTCTACATTTGATATTTGCATTCTATTGTTCTCATCTAACTGCCATTAATATAAAGGAGTCATCATGTTACATTTAAAATGCCACAATTAAAAAGTGTTATAGCTGTTGTAGTATTAGCACAAGGAAATCTTAACTGTAATGCTCATTTCTAGTAAGTTTTGTAACTCCATAGTTTTTGATCATTAGTTACAAGTTTTTGTGGGTTCTTTATTTGTTTTGCAGGTTCTTGAAGCACATCCAACTTACCCAAAAATCAGAAAGGATATACTTGATAAGGCCCGTGCATCTTTAAGACCTTGAAAATAATTTTAACTTAGGTGTTGGTTTAACGGGAAATGAAAAAAATCTAACTTTCAGTTCTTCCTGTTCAAAACAGGTTTGAGCTCAGTGCTTTGTTATTAGAAGTATACCCTTTTTTCTCCAGCAGAGGTTGCTGCTGTACATCAAGAGAAGTAATATGTGAAATTGGTGTTTCCTAATGGAGTTGAATGAGAGCTGGTCTGTTTGACTCTGTTTTGATTAGGTACAGATTTGGTGACTCTGTGGTAAAGACTATAATTATTTCTATAAAGAATATTTTGTTAAAATCTAGGTAATTAAATACCCTGTATCTTTCCTAAGGAATATTGTTTATTTCAGGAAATATATTTAAAATGCATTGTTCTCTTTTAAAGTGTTTTTGTTATATTCTTTTTTTTTTTTTAGACAGAGTCTTGATCTGCCGCCCAGGCTGGAGTGCAGTGGCACGATCTTGGCTCACTGCAACCTCCACCTCCTGGGTTCACGCGATTCTCCTGCTCCAGCCTCCCCAGTAGCTGGGACTAAAGGCATGTGCCATCACACCCGGCCAATTTTTTCTATTTTTAATAGAGACGGGATTTCACCATGTTAGCCAGGATGGGCTTGATCTCCTGACCTTGTGATCCGCCTGCCTCGACCTCCCAAAGTGCTGGGATTACAGGTGTGAGCCACCGCACCCAGCCTGTTTTTGTTGTATTCTGTGTTGTTTCAAAGATTGGAATAAATCTCCCTGTAAATAACTCATGAAAAAGACAATATATATATTTTAAATATATATTTTAATAAAAGTTTTATAAATATATGGTTTATATTCTTCTAGGAACTCAAAAGATGTGGTAAGTTTTGCAAAATCAGGGTAAGCTCCCCCTGCATTCTGTAATGTTAATGGGTGTTGCTATAGTACAGAAAATGTAACTTTCATTAAAAAACCTTTTTTAGAAGGGACATGGATGAAACTGGAAAACATCATTCTCAGTAAACTATCGCAAGGACAAAAAACCAAACACCGCATGTTCTCACTCATAGGTGGGAATTGAACAATGAGAACACATGGACACAGGAAGGGGAACATCACACTCCGGGGACTGTTGTGGGGTGGGGGGAGGGGGGAGGGACAGCATTAGGAGATATACCTAATGCTAAATGACAAGTTAATGGGTACAGGAAATCAACATAGCACATGGATACATATGTAACAAACCTGCACATTGTGCACATGTACCCTAAAACCTAAATTATAAAAAAAAAAAAAAAAAAAAAAAACCTTTTTTAGAAAAGGATAAAGAGTGTGTGTTTTCCCCTTCCTTTCTTGAGCTCATTCTTCCTGCTTTCAAGGCCATTGTGGTCTTAAGAAGTAATCAGGACCTGAAATCTCAATTTAAATAGGTCCCTTATTAGGGATATTTAACCTTAGCCTAGAAGACTTGGTCTGTAGGTTTAATTTCAGACACTGTAACATTTGATGGTAAAGGGTGACCAAATACTTTTAGTCAGCAGAGAGTCACAAAGGCAACGGTTTACCCAGCTCTGTCTTAACAGCACCCTGGCATAGAAGCTTTCACTCTCTTACACTAAATTTAACCTAGTCTAAACTTAATCCTTAGCATTATTTTTAATTTCTCATCTACATCTTTTTCAGTTTTCCTTAAAATTGTACTAAACACAGTCCTCAATTTTATTTGCATTTACAATAAACAGTATTTATAAGTGATTTGCTGCTTTTTATTAAATGTCCTGTTTGTTTTGAACTCCATTCTCTTGTTTCTGATCATTTCTCCCATTTTTCAAAATCCTTTTAATTTCAATTGTTATAAAATTCCAATTATTCCTCTTTTCACTTAGCAAAACAGTTTTTTGTGGGTTTTTTTGTTTTTTTTTTTTTTTTTGAGACAGTCTCATTCTGTAGCCCAGGCTGCAGTGCAGTAGTGCAATCTTCGCCCACTGCAACCTCCACCTCCTGGATTCAAGCAGTTCTCCTGCATCAGCTTCCTGAGTAGCTGGGACTACAGGCACATGCCACCACTCCTGGCTAATTTTTGTATCTGTAGTAGAGATGGGGTTTCACCATGTTGGCCAGGCTGGTCTCGAACTTCTGGCCTCAAGTGATCTGGCCACCTTGTCACCTAGCTTTTGGCATTTCATAGAAATGTTTAATAATAGAATTTATAAGTCATTTCATATATGTTAAAATACTTTTATATTTCTTACGTTTGATCTTCACAAACCTAAAATGCCAGCATTATTATCCCTGTTTTACAAATCTGGAATCGTGAAACATTACCTCTTTTTCTTTAATTCAGGTGGAGAAATATCTTTCAGCCTGAGTGGACATTTTTAAGGACAATGCTATGGACTGAATGTTTGTGTCCCCCAAACTTCATATGTTGACATCCTAATGTTTAATGTGATAGTCTTGAGAAGTGAAGCTTTAGGAAATAATTAGGTCATAAGGCTGAAGCCCTTGTGAGTGGGATTAGTGCCCTTACAAAGAGGATCCCAGAGAGTTCTCTAGCTATCTTTCTACCATGTGAGGACACAGTAAGAAGTCAACCATTTGCAACCCAAAAGAGGGTCCTCATCAGAACCTGGTGGTGCAGGAACCGTGATCTCAGACTTCCAGCCTCCAGAACTGTGACAAATAGATTTCTTGTTGGTAAGCCCACCAGTTTATGATATTTTATTATTGCAGCTGGAGCTGACTCAGGCAGAAATCACATTGACAGAATGCCGTTAGTAGTTCCAATGAACTTGCATCATGGGATGCTAGAATCATGGAAATTGGATAGGGAAATAGAGCATCTGTTCTCTCAGCAAGACATTTCCAAATCAGTTTTCCTATCTGTAAGAGGAAAGGAAAGTTTTGTTTTTGTTTCTTAAGCAGCCATTTATTTTGTGCCTGCTATTTGTTAGATGCTATTTTAGGGACTTTCCTTACTTTATGTCTTTTAATTTTCAGTCAACTATTAAGAGAAATAATATTCCCACTTTTCAGATAAGAAAGATGAGACCTGGACTAAATGATTTGCCCAGGGTCACAGAGGAAAGTATCAGAACCTGAATTCCATACTGACTCAGTCAACTTCAAAGCCTCTGCCTTATTTATTATATTAAGATGCCTTCTATAACTAAGAGATAATGTTTCTATAAGAAAAAGTGATCTTGTCTACATCTGGCTAGCAGAAGAAACTGATCGGTGTATCACAGAGATAGCTAAATAATGAAGAACAAGATGGACTGAGTGGAATGAACAGCTGTTACAAATGTAGAAACTATCAAAGAGCAGTCTAATTGAGGAGCAGTATACTGTAGCAGTCAAGAGCATGGATCTGAAATCAGACCAGCCTGGATTTAAGTTTTGGCTCTACCATTACCTAGATGTTTCATCTTTCTCCAAGTTACACACTCTCAGCCTCAGTTTTCTCACCCATAAACAAGCATATAAGGATAATAACCTGTCTCAGGTTGTAAGGATTAAACGGAACTTATATAAAACCTATAATGACTCTGACTCACTAGGGTCTTAATAAATAGTAGCTCCTCTTATAAGCAGAACAGGGCCAAGTAGTAATTGCAACTGAGAAGAGAAAATGCAGTTCAAAGCAAGATGAAAAGGATGAGTAAAGTCCCCTAGAGAGCTCAGCCCTACAGGATTCGAGATTCTCATTCATTCATACCTTCTCTCCCTTCTCATTTTTCTTCTTCAACTACTTCCCTCTTTTCCTCTCTAGCCACCAAACATTATGCTAGACTCCACATGCAGCATCTCATTTTATCCATCCACCTTGAGCTTGCTTTTGCCCTGCTCTCCTCGGTGTAGAATTCTCTTCCTCCTGTCCCTCCCTTCACCCCCGCTTCCTGTCTCTGAGCTTCCTTCTCCAGGTTTGCTCCCTCTTTCCATCAGGTATCACTTTATCACCACCTCCTCAAAGAGGCCGTGTTCATGTCCAGGCCCACAATCTCAAGTAGCCATCCTGTGATTCTGTATCATATTATTCTTTTTAAACTCTATGCAGCACTTACTACCTCTGATGTTTTTCTTCTTTAAGGATTTGATTGCCTCATGTGACAAGCCCAAGATCTGTGACAGTTGGAGCTCAAACTAGGCAGTCTTGATTCCACACTGCTCTGAACTAGTATTTGAAGGAACTAATGGCCATGACATGTTAAATGAAAGTTTGGGGACTTACACTCAGGATGGAAGCGGGGGGACACAACAGAAATGAAAGAATTTTCTGTAGATCTGGCATCTGGACACCTGCCCCCCTCATGGTAAGGACACAGTTGTAAGTTTAATGTACTTTTGACCTTAATTCAGCTAGTATGGTGAACTGGGTCCCAAGAGGAAATAGCTTTCTTCCCCAGAAGTCAAGAACCTGGAGCAAATCTGGAAGGCTTTTATGCATGGACAGCTGAGGAAGCAGGTTGAACTTTGCACTAAAGTGGAAGTAGATAATGGAATCACTATGGAAACCAAAAGACCAATTAAGAATCTGACAGGAGCTATCCTAGTTTGCGACTGGAGATGACAAGTGAATAGCTTTAAAATAGGATCATATAACAGCGTTCATGCTGACAGATTTTTTTAGATGCAAGGTTTGCAAAGGTGCAAGGAAACCACCACATTCAGACGCTGCTCGTCAAAGTGTAGCACAGCCTTCCTGAAGGGAATAACTTTAAACAGCAAAATAAACAGCAAAAAGCAAGTTTGAGAAGACTGTTCTCTAAAAACAGCACAAAATAAGAGTCTGTCGTTTAACCAAGTGATCCCACATAGAGAAATTTATCACAGGAAATATTGTGAAATTTTCTCAAAGGTTTCCAATTTTAAAAATTGTAACAGTGAATTTTTTGCTGCTTTTGGTTATCAAAACATCCAACATGAGGTTGTCAAATATGTAAGATTTGACCAATAATATAGTACTAGGTAGTCATTGAAAACTATTTCAAGGATTTATTTATGTATTTAAATTTTTTGACTCATGGGAGGCTGAGGCATGTGGATTGCCTGAGCTCAGGAGTTCACGACCAGCCTGGGCAACACGGTGAAACCTCGTCTCTACTAAAATACAAAAAATTAGCTGGGTGTGGTGGTGTGCGCCTGTAGTGCCAGCTACTCGGGAGGCTGATGCAGGAGAATTGCTTGAACCTGGGAGGTGGAGGTTGCAGTGAACCGAGATCACACCACTGCACTCCAGCCTGGGCAACAGTGAGACTCCATCTAAAAAAAAAAATTTTTTTTGAAAGATTTTAACTGCTAAAATGCTCACAAAATAAGTGAATAAAGAGGAAAATGTAACTGTTCAAATAATAATATATCCATTTACCAAAAACATAGATGCATATAAGAATACACAAAACTAGATGAAACTAACATAGTTATATCTCAGTGATGAAATATTTATTTACCATTGTAAAAGTTAAATGGAATTAATGTATATTCTACACTAAAAAAAAAAGATTTTGTTGTTTTTTAGAGAACAGCCTTCTCAAACTTGCTTTTTGCTGTTTAAAGTTATTTTTCTGAACACAGATTAAGAGAAAAAGCTAAACAAAAGCTGACATTTCAACTCTCAGTACCACACTTTACTATTAATTGTTAATGCAAAATGCAATCTATATTAGTTCAATGGCCAGCGATAGAGATTCAGGAAGTGGAAGATAGAAAAAAAAAGCCAGAAAGTAGTACTAGGAGTAGTAGCAGAAGTGGTACTAGAACGTAAGATTTCCAGAGAGGATGTGTAAGAGCATAGTCCTGCAATTACATAAAGAATTGAGAGCAAACCCAGTCCTCTGTAATTTTAGTCCATTATTCCAGCAACAGAGTTTTAATGATGATTCTACCAAATATAATAAATTAGAAGCCAGTGGAAATATCTGAAATCCTGCAGAGCCTCCACATGTGATCCTGCAGTGTGTGCACTGCACAGAGTGACCCAGCCAAGGGCGCAGGAGATGGAGGCAGAAATCCTCCAAGTCTTACCACTCTGCAACTGCATCTCCATGCAGGAGGACTCCCTTTTCTAATTTGAATACAACTTTCTCATAGGCTAGTGGAGCCCTGCGAATGGAAGGAGAGGAACTAGAGTCAGTATAGAAAAGTTTTTAGAAATAAGGCTAAGGGTGAAGAGTGATGTGTCTATAAGGGTGTGAGAAGTCTGTCTTTTAAGATAAGAGCTACTTGGGCATCTATGGAGAAAAAAAAAAAAAAAAAGCCAGTAAATATTGAAGGTACAAGAAAGAGAGGAGGGGAAAACCTGAATAGAAAAATGATGGTATCCAGGGGTTGCACAATTTTTGCAAGGGGAGTGAAGGAACAAATGAAGTGCAGAAAGAGTCACTGATATAAAGGTGGCTTCAGGAGCTGTTATGCTAATTGGCTCCAGTAGTTTTATAATCAATAAAATAGTCTTTGAGCTAAGGGCAATACCACTCCTTCATATGCACAGGATCTTGGACCTCTGTTTTCTTTGGACTCTGAGGTATTTTTCACTTATTTCCAGGTTCCTGGTTGTGGTTGTTGGAATTCTGCCTGCCAGATTAGAGGGGAGTTACTGTAACATGATAAATCCCAGTTATGATAAAATATGTGCTACCCACCTTCTAATGCCCCTCTTAAGAACCAGATGTTTTCTAGAAAAATGTTTCACTCTGCAATCTGCCTTACAGTGCACATCAATGAATTTGGCACAATGCCCATAAAAGCAATCTGATCCCATAAATGAGGGATGCAGAGTAATGAGCAGGTTCTAAATGTCTTACTTCCGAGTGGTATAACATGAGACTCGATGGCAATCCTTAAACCAGGCTGCTTTCAAATTGTATGTATGTTATATTTATCTTCCTTCAAACAAATTCTTTTGGCAATGTAAAAGAAATCCTGGTTTTTTTTGTTTTGTTTTTTTTTAAGGGGGTATTTTAAGAAGGTAATTACTATTTCCATTTTCACCAAAAGCAGCCTAGTTTTATTTTTAATGGGTAAGTGATGTAAGAACCTTAAAAAACCACTTGAAACACAGGACAGAGCTGCAAAATGTTCAGTAGTATCCTCACTTATTTCGGGTCAGGGCAATAGGTCCTTTTGCATAGTTACAGATTAAACTTTCTTTGAAAAACACACTAAGCTTAAGAACTTTGAGGAAAAAGAATGCACTAAAACGCTAAGCAGTTACAAAAATGCTCTTTTCATACAGTTTAATATGTGAAGTTGCTCTAGTAAATAAATAAAAACTCCTCCCTTACATAGTTTCCTGAAGAATTTTTTGTCCAATTTTTCACATTGACTTAAGTTACAAATTGCAGAAGATAGATTGAGGGGGACTCTGGGTGGGCGCAAGCGCAGGATATTGAGAAATCGCAAGGGCAAAGTTAAAATGATTGAATACATACCATGTGAAGAGTCAGGGTGAGGCAACGGACAAATGACGTGTCTAGATTCTGATGTCACTTACTTGTGTTAAACACAGACATCTACTGCCTTTTATAAAATGTATGTGCTGGGTGGTTGTTTTTGTAGATCTTTTTAAATGCCCAATATTCATTATTCAAGTTTCAATAAAAATGATTTTGTTTCTACAAAAAGGAAACAATTTTAATTTTTTATTTGGAAAAAAAATTAAACGTACAGAAAATTGCATGAGTAAGATTGCAAAGACCGTATATATTAAGGTAAACATTAAAATATTGCTAATATTTTAAACCATTTGCTTTATCATTTGTGCTTTCTGTGTGAGTATAAGAATTTTATATATACATTTACACTCACACATATGTATACACACATATATAAATATGATGTTTTTTTCTGAAGATTCTGAAAGTAAGTCACAAGCATCGTACACATCCTTGTACCCCTAAGTACTTCAGTGGTCTGTATTTCCTAAGAATATGGATACACTCCTATATAATCAAACTGTAGTTATCAACTTCAGTAAATTTAACATGGATACCATACTTTAATCCACATCATTTACCACCAGTTGATCCAATAAAGTCCTTTTTTTCCTCCAGTCAAGATCCACTCTGGAATCAGACATTGCATTTACTTGTCATGTCTCTTTATTGTTGCTTAATCTGGAGCATATCCACAGCCTTTCTCTCTTTTACAATATAGACATTTTTTAAAGAAAATGTCCCTCACCCTCACTTCTTTTGTAGTAGAATGTTCTTCATTCAGGGTTCGTCTGATATTTCATCATGATTCAATTTGAGCTAAACATCCCTGGCCATAATGCTATATAAGTAGTATGTCCTCAGGGTATCAAATATGGCAGCACATATTTATCTGCCCTCACTTGTGAATTAATTTTGATTACTCCTTCAAATTTCTCCACTACATAGTTATATTTTTTTCTTGCAACTAATAAGCAATCTGTGAGGAGACACTTGTAGATCAAATATCCTGCTCCTCTTCAAAACTTTCCACTAGATTGATCATGATTCTTGCCTAGTCCCATCTTTACTGTGATGGTAATAAAGGCTCCACATGTACCCAGAAGTTAGTACTCAGCGTTTTACCATAAGCAAGAGCCCTGCCTTTGCTTATTTATTGTTGTTTTTGCTTTTCATTTTTATCCATTATTTAATATAGGACAGTAGGGGACTCTGGAGCTTAAACAAACTATCACATAGTGAGGACTGAGAGTTGAGCTTATTTTTTTTCCTCCTGGATAAAATAATTTTATCCATTGTTTAATATAGAAGGAGAGTAGGGGATTCTGGAGCTTAAACAAACTAGCACATGGCAGGATTCAGATTTGAGCTTTTTGTTGTTAAAAATATTTAACATCATACAGTCTTATGAAATTCTATTTTTTCAATATTTCATCATTCATTAATGTCATTAATTATTTTGGTGCTCAAATTATTTCAGATTTGTCCAGCAGGAGCCTCTTCAGGCTGGTTCCTGTGTCCTTGTGACATGCTCTCATTGTTTTTTTTGATCACTTTCTTACTTTCTATCATAACAAGGTGTCTCAGGCTCAACTTCTGATTTCCCTACCTCAACCTTGGAATCAGCCATTTCTCTGAGGAGCCCTGGTTCCTTTTATTGGGAATGGTGTTAGAGATAAAGATCCAAGTGCTAAGTCTGCTCATTGCTACTAGGGTGTAATTGCTTCTAGATCCTTTCAGAAGATGGAAAACATACGCATGCATACATACATATGCATATACAGACATATACTCATAGACACACATATAGACACACAGATGTTTGCATGAATACTGTGCATACACACAGTCTCACATACACTGACATCTAGTTCTTATTTGTATGACCCTTTTCCAGAGTATGATGCTGGATCCTAACAATCTCAACCTATTTGTCCATTTCTTCAACCTTATAATCTACCTAAAATGGTTTCAGACTTGCTTCACCCAAAAACAAGTCTACAAAATCTACAAAAAGAGTTCAGAATTTGTTTTCAGTCTCCCACCTCCCACAATGCCACCAACTTTGGTCGATTTTTAATTTATTGTTGATAAATTTAACAACTTATCCTAAAATGTTACCAGAACCATTTCCCAGTAGTGTGACATATTTTAAAAATCAAATTAGGCCAGGCACAATGGTTCACATCCCACGACTTTGGGAGGCCGAGGCAGGTGGATCATCTGAGGTCAGGAGTTTGAGACCAGACTGGCCAACATAGCAAAACCCCATCTCTACTAAAAATACAAAAATTAGCTTGGCGTGGTGGTGGGCGCCTGTAATCCCAGCTACTCAGGAGGCTGAGGCAGGAGAATCATTGCTTGAATCCGGGAGGTGGAGGTTGCAGTGAGCTGAGATCGCACCATTGCTCTCCAGCCTGGGCAACAAGAGCAAAACTTGTCTTAAAAAAAAAAAAAAAAAAAAGCCTAAATTATTTATTGCTGATAAGAGTGTGTGCTCTGTTTCATGGACCAGCTTTGCAATTTCCTTCCAAATATTCATCTACTTGCAAAATAAATGCCATCCCTTCCCACGCCAACCATATTGATGATGTAGTGGCAGGAAGGAGAGTAGGGGACTCTGGAGCTTAAACAAACCATCACATGGTAAGGATTGAGAGTTGAGCTTTTTGTTAAAAATATGTTGTAGATCTACATTATTATAAACTGATTTTTCTGTTTGACCTTAAGTATTTTCAGCACTTTTACTGTGATAGGTTAACTGTCAGCCATAAACATTTCTAAAGAAATAGGAAAATATTCTTCCTATATTATTCAAAATACAAGTTTCTGGTTTATAGCAACTAATACTGTTTTTCCTCTCAACCTGCCGTTTCCAACTGCTACCTTTTCTCATTGAGTGAATCCTGGTCTTCACTTGAAAAAGTTAGATTTATATCCTCTATTCTTTATTTTTGTATTTATATTTTATTTCTATTTTCTTGAGTCCTACAGTCTCATAAAATCGTTTTGAATAGCAGAGCTGCAGAGCTGATGGGGAGGTCAGCTATGTTAATTCCACAGCGCCCCAGTCTTCGGTGTGAGGTTGCCTAGCAACCCATCTCTCAGGCCTCCTTTGTGGGTGAGAGAAGAGAAAGCAATTCTTCTATACACTCTCAAGCCGAGATGATTTTTATAAAGTGAAAAACCTTTCGTAAAGGGTCTAACACAACCCCTGCTTCTCCTCCTCTGCCCACTGTACACTTCACATATGATGAGAGAAATATTCCATCCTTTTGAGCTTTAGATCTGATACAGATACAAAGCAGAGCTAGACACTGTATGGTCAAACAGTGGAAGTGACCTGTATCTTCATGTTAAATTGAGACACATTAATTAAACCACTCATCTTCCCTTTTCTCTTCTATGAAAGCATAGTTTCCCCTCAAGTTCTAAAAGCCAGTTATGTTAAATGAAACTGCAACTGCCTGCTGAGCATCAGTTACCATAGCGATGAGAGCCAGGAGTGATGTTTTTCTCCTTAGGCACAGGATGACTGAAATGTGTTCAACCAGGGGATTCAAGCAGCCTGCTGACTAGAAACAGGCATCTGGGAAGAGCCTGCTCGGTTGCTTTTTCTCCACACTTATTTGAAAAAATAACCCCTCTGCTATTCCCTTAAAGCTGTTGCCTTTTTAGAACCAAACTTCAGTGGGTGGCAGAAGTGCCCTACCTTAGGCATACAGGAGAAGGCGGAGCAATGATGCATGCTAGTGAAAACCACACGAACAGCTGAGAGTGCACGCGAACAATGCAGAGAAGATGCATTGCCCTTTCAGATGTCTCTGAAAATACAGAGTACCACATGGATTTTCCACATTGTGAAAATACTTAGGTACATTTTTTTGAAACATTTATAATCCTATTACCTTATTTTCCAGGCAGATGATGTTATTCACAAGAATATTGTGGTTCCAGTGGATAATAGTTTATGGAGGGTTGTTGTAAGTTAAAATAAGTATAAGGAAAAATGCTTTGTGGTATTCTCATTTGCCTCTAATTATGGCTGAGAAGAGAGAGGCAGGGTAGCACAATGGGCTTTGGAGTCAAACAACCTGGGTTGACCTCCTCTGCCATTTAACAGTGTGATTTGGGGCAAGTTCCATAAGCTGTCTAGGTCTCACTTTCCTAATTTTTACAAAGAAACTAAAGAGAGTATTGTTAACAGTGTGAAGTACGAAAATATACATAAAACACCTGATTGAAACACTGATGACTGTTACAATCAATTTGGCTTAATTGACCACTCAGTACTAATTGAACACCTGGTACATGCCCATGCTTGATGTGAGAAGAGTACTGAGGTCCCAGCCAAAAAGAGGGCAGCTAAGTTTGGGGACTGCAACTGCAGGTTATCTACCTTTCTGATGCTTCAGAAAGGTTTGGTATGTCATCCTCACCAATGTTCTATCCATAGTGGCAGTGACATGATACTCCTTGTGCGTCTACCTCCATGACCAGTTCACAGGGAAACTCTTACTGCTGTTTCTTAACTAAATTTTGCTTTTCTACCATAACTGTCATTACCAGCACCCTCAGTCATCACAATCATTAGACTAGACATCTGCCTCCATGGAGAATATGTGAATACCTCTGAATGTACTTCCTGGAGGAGCTGCCAAACTATTTCCAGCAATGGCAAATCAGAATGTATGTGAATTCCCAAAGTGCCTTCCCTGGACATTCTTTTCTAGCAACAGTATACCTTCTGGTGACTTTCTAACAAAGCAATTACATAATTCCTGGAAAGCATATACTTTTAAAATTTTAGATCATTGAATCTAACCCTTTCATTTTAGAGATAAAAGGGAGCTCAGGAACATTGATTAAATTACCCAATTCATTTTTATGTATGCATTTATTTATATCTATGTATACAGCCAAAAATAATATCATATAAATATATACATGTACCTACACACACGTGTATTCATATATAAATACACACATGTAAAGAGAAGGAATCAGTTACACAAATACATAATTTTTTTTCAGGTTGTCTGAAAGTATACTCCAAGTTTCCCCAAGCTAGAGACCATTATTATCAGTGATTGCTCTATAATTTGCAAGTAGCAGAAACCAACTTAGGATGGCCTGAGTTATATGTAAGTCTTCAAGTTGGCACTGGAGCTGAAAGGTGGGAAGGATTGGAACCAGGGACTGGAATATGGGCAAGACTCTATGCCTTTCCTCTGATACTTTCTGCATGTTGGTGTTCACTCAACTATCCATCCATTTAGGAATCCCAGCCATTTGACACATATTCACTGAAGACCTATTCTATGCCAGGCACTGTGCCAGGCAGAGGGAAAGCCCTCATATAGGGCAGACCTGGTCTTCTCCATTAGATCCTGTGAAACTTATTGGCTTTCATTCTCTCTTGCCACTGCCATGTAAGTAGTAGCTTTTGCCTTCCACCATGATTATGAGGCCTCCCCAGCCATGTGGAACTATGAGTTTGTTAAACCTCTTGTATTAGTCTATTTTCATGCTGATGATAAAAGACATAAACCTGAGACTGGACCATTTACAGAAAAAAAGAGTTTAGTGGGACTTACAGTTCCATGTGCCTGGGGAGGCCTCACAATCATGGTGGAAGCCAAGGAGCAGCAAGTCAAATCCTACATGGATGGCAGCAGACAAAAAGAGAGAGCTTGTGCAGGAAATTCCTCCTTATAATACCATCAGATATTATGAGACTTATTTGCTATCACAAGAACAGCACTCAGATATTATGAGACTTATTCACTATCACAAGAATAGCACCTGCCCCCATGATTCAATTACCTCCCACTGAGTTCCTCCTACAACACGTGGGAATTCAAGATGAGATTTGGGTGGGGACATAGCCAAACCATATCACCTCTTTTTCTTCCCAGTCTCAGGTATGTCTTTAACAGCAGCAGGAATACAGACTAATACAGTAAATTGGAACCAATATAGTGGGGCACTGCTGAAAAGATACCCAAAAACATGGAAGCAACTTTGGAACTGGGTAACAGGCAGAGGCTGGAGCAGTTTGGAGGGCTCAAAAGAAGCCAGAACAATGTGGGAAAGTTTGGAACTCCCTAGAGACTTGTTGAATGGCTTTGCCCAAAATGCTGATAGCAATATGGACAATAAAGTCTAGGCTAAGGTGGTCTCAAATGGAGATGAGGAACTTGTTGGGAACTGGAGCAAAGGTGACTCTTGTTATGTTTTAGCAAAGTGGCTGGCAGCATTTTGCCTCTGCCCTAGAGATTTGTGGAACTTTAAACTTGAGAGAGATGATTTAGGGAATCTGGTGGAAGAAATTTCTAAGCAACAAAGCACTCAAGAGGTGTTTTGGGTGCTGTTAAAGGCATTCAGTTTTATAAAGAAAACAGAACATAAAATTAAGAAATTTGCAGCCTGACAAGGTGATAGAAAAGAAAATCCCATTTTCTGAGGAGAAATTTAAGCTGGCTGAGGAAGTTTGCATAAGTAATGAGGAGCTGAATGTGAATCATTGCCAAGACAATGGGGAAAATGTCTCCAGTGCATGTCAGAAGTCTTCAAGGTAGCCCCTCCCATCACAGACCTGGAGGCCTAGGAGGGAAAAATGGTTTCATTGGCTGGGCCCAGTGTCCCTCTGCTGTGTGTAGTCTAAGGACTTTAGCGCCCTGTGTCCCAGCCACTCCAGCCGTGACTAAAAGGGACCAAGGTAGAGCTCAGGCTGTGGCTTCAGAGGGTGCAAGCCCCAAGCCTTGGCAGCTTTCACGTGGAGTTGAGCCTGTGAGTGCACAGAAGTCAAGAATTGGAATTTGGGAACCTCCACCTAGATTTTAGAGGAAGTATGGAAATGCCTGGATGTCCAGGAAGAAGTTTTGCTTCAAGGACAAACCTCAGAGAGAACCTCTGGTAGGGTAGTGTGGAAGGCACATGTGAGGTGGAAGCCCCCACACGGAGTCCCCACTAAGGTGCTGCCTAGTGGAATTGTGAGAAAAGAGTCTCCATCCTCCAGACCCCAGAATGGAAGATCCACTGACAGCTTGCACTGTGCACCTGGAACAGTCACAAGACACTCATCACCAGCCCATGAAAGCAGCCAGAAAGGAGGCTGTACCCTGCAAAGCCACACTGGTAGAGCTGCCCAAGACCATGGGAACCCACTTCTTGCATCAGCATAACCTGGATGTGAGATAAGGAGTCAGAGCAGGTTATTTTGGAGCTTTAAGATTTAACTGCCCTGCTGGATTTTGGACTTGCATGGGGCCTGTAGCCCCTTCATTTTGCCCAATTTCTCCCATTTGGAATGGCTGTATTTACCCAATGCCTGTACCTCCATTTTATCTAGCAAGTAACTAACTTGCTCTTGATTTTACAGGCTTATAGGCAGAAGGGACTTGCCTTGTCTCAGGTGAGACTTTGGACTGTAGACTTTTAAAAGAGTTAGTGCTGAAATGAGTTAAGACTGTGAGAGACTGTTGGGAAGGCATGATTGTTTTTGACATGTAAGGACATGAGATTTGGGAGGGGCAAGGGGCAGAGTGATATGGTTTGGCTGTGTCCCCACCCAAATATCATATTGAATTCCCACATGTTGTGGGAGGGACCCTGTGGGAGGTACTTGAATCATGGGGGCAGGTGTTTCTCCTGCTGTTCTCATGACAGTGAATACATCTCACAGGATCTGATGATTTTATAAGGGGAGTTTCCTTGTGCAAGCTCTGTTTGCCTGCTGCCATCCATGTAAGATGTGACTTGCTCCTCCTTGGCTTCCACCATGATTGTGATGCCTTCCCAGCCATGTGGAACTGTGAGTCCATTAAACCTCTTTTTCTTTATAAATTATCCAATCTTGGTTATCTTTATTAGCAGCATGAAAATGGACTAATACACTAGTTCTCACAGATGTTTCACTACTCCCATGTTGTAAGTTTGGCCACATGCAGAGAATGATGTGTAGTTTCTTAGTCCCCAGCCCCCACCACAAATCTGGCCAGGAAGGAGGCCACCAGGTGACACAGGTTACCCAGGCCCACATCTATGGATAAGAAGGTTGCTGGGCAGACAGCCTGAAGGCTCCACTACAGTGTGTTATCTGATCCTTTTGCACTTCTCCCTCCACAGTATTTAGTCCAATTTTTTTTTTATTCACTCAAGTGCTAGCTTTTTTGAACACCTACATTTAAAAAGCCATAACTTTTAGTTAAACAATGTAGAAAATTACTGGACTTGCACTGATAAAGAATTTGCAACATGGTAAATTATTTGTTCAAAATCGTAATTCTCCCATCTGTTTTATTTCTCCAAATGTCCAAGAAACCCAAACCAGGACAGTACCAAGGGCTGTACCACCCTAGTGGTACCACCACTAAGTATCACCACAGCTAAACTAAGAGTTTAGTTGGACCTGTGATGCTGAGAGTATCAGTGAGTTGACAGCTGCCCAGGCTTGCACTTTTCCAGATCATGGAAGAAGCAGCCATAAAGAGCTGGGCTCGTCAAAATTGAGTATAAGCAATTCTCAAAGCCCATGTTAATATACAAGACCATTGACCTTTATATTCCTTCTTTATGTGCTAGGTGGCCCTTATATTTATACACTTTAAAATTCTTATATAAAAAGAGCCATTAACCATTGTCCCAGCTCATGTAAAAGATGGAGAGTTGCTGGGAAGGTATCAAATCAGTTTGGCTCCAGTTAGCCCCAAGGATTCTTCGTTAGGCCACACTACTAAGTTTCTCGGACTTTAATCCCATTTTCTTGGGCTCACATATATCCTGGGGCATTGTGAGGTAAGAATAAGTCAGTCAGGAAGCAAACAAATTTCAAAGAAATGTATAGGCATCATGATATGGTTTGGCTCTGTGTCCCCACCCAAATCTCATCTCAAATTATAATCCCCACATATCGAGGGAGGGACCTGTTGGGAGGTGATTGAATCATGGGGGTGGTTTCCCCCAGGCTATTCTTGTGATAGTGAGGGAGTTCTCACAATATCTGGTTGTTTGATAAGTGTCTGGCATTTCCCCTGCTTGCTTGCTCTCTCTCCTGCTGCCTTTTGAAGGAGGTAGCTTATTTCCCCTTTGCCTTCCACCATGATTGTAAATTTTGAAGGCCCCCTGGCCATGCAGAACTTTCAGTGAATTAAACCTCTTTTCACTATAAATTACCCAGTCTTGGGTATCTTTATAGCAACATTATAACAGACTAATATTAATACATATCACTTCTTTAGGGAAGTCAGCAAACAAGATGCTAACTGATGGAGTGAAATCCCCAGGAGATGCAGAAGGCAAGTGCAGCCAACTGAGGCCTCAGGGGCAGGAGATGCCCATCGTGATGAGAGCTATGGCTTTCTCCAGTGATGATTCTGCTTCTATGAGGTCACAAGCAGTAGAACCATATCTTGCTGGCATACACTTGGGGTAAGAATATCATTGGCAAAGTTGCTTAAGATCCAATCCGCTTAACTACAACTACCTCCCCCTTCTCTATTTTCTTCATCTTCCTACTCATATACACATGGTACTTTCCTCTCCCTTTTTCTAGTTCATCCCCCTGGGAGAACTACTTTCTTGCCTAGAGTGAAACCCTACTCTCTTGTTTATGTTCAACATTTTTTGTTGATGCTCCAAATTCTCTTCTTCTGGCTTCTAGCCAAGGCATTTTGTCCTCTTCCTTACAACTAATGTAAAAAAAAAAAAAAGAAAAATCCTTGAACTTCAACATTTTTTATAATAAACCTTAGTGATCCATCAGACCCAAATGTCTAATCAACTAAAAGAATTTAAAAACATTAACTTTTGCTCAAATACAAGAAGAGCTTAAACTCCAGACTCTTCTAGCACAGCAAGGAAAGAGAAACAACAGTACAGCTGGTTCCATATTAAAAAAATAGGAATGTTCATCTCCTTCCATAATTCAAAAAATACTACCGAAGGATCAGGAAAGTAAAAATTGTGCTTGTATAAAGAGTTCCTGGATTGTGCTGGCTTCCTATATCAATCATTTCTCTCCTGCATTCCTGTAGATGGCCCCGCCTCTCCTGGACTTCCATCTGTCATCAGGAGAACATGACCATCTGGAGTCAGTACAGATCATCAATCCTTCCACATATACAAGTTCATTTTAAATTTTTAAAAATATAATACAACTGAGAAGTCTTCATTAAATTGCTGTGATTGTCCTACCTGTTTTCTGTTAGGGATCCATTACATCTCAGAGCCACATGGGTGATGCCATAATACCAGGGCTGAAACACTGCTCTGGGGGTCTGTTACTTTCCTATTGCTGCTATAAAAAATTACCACAAACTATGTGGCTTCAAACATCACAAATTTATTTTCTTACACTTCTGGAGGTCAGATGTTCAAAATGGGTCTTAGAGCTAAGACCAAGGGGCAACAGAGCTCCCTTTCTTCTGCAAGCTCTAGGGAAGGCTCTGTTCCTTGACTTTTCCGGCTTCTAAGGCCTGCCTGCATTCTTTGTCTCATGATCACATCACTGTGACCTCTACTTCTGTCATCACGTTTCCTTCCCTAACTTTCCTGCTTCCCTCTCTCCCTAATAAGGACCCTTGTGATTATATTTGGGCCTACACGGATAATGCAAAATATACTCAAGATCCCTAACTTAATCACATCTGCAAAGTTCCTTTTGCCATGTAAGTTAACACATTCACAGGTTTTAGGGATTAGGATGTGGACATCTTCAGTGGGCATGGAGGCATTATTCTGCTGACTACAGGGTCTGATATAATCAGAGGCCCACTTCCTAGAAATCAGAGAACCTGATTTCTAGTCTGCAATTAGGAAATTCAATTACGACAGTGCATAGGGATTGTTGGTATCTCTGTTTTACGTTTGTCTTATTAGACTGTAGCCACAAATTCTGGCCCCAGCCTATAGAATGTTATAATGAGAAGCACTGGCTTTAAAGTCTTACTAACTTGACTGGGATTTGTTTGTTTGTTTGTTTGTTTGTTTGTTTTAGACAGGGTCTTGCTCTGTCACCCAGGGTGACAGAGTGGGGTGCAGTGGCGTGATCATGGCTCACTGCAGCCTCGACCTCCCAGGCTCAAGTGATCCCCACATCTCAGCCCCATAAGGATCTGAGACTACAGGCGTGCACCCACCAGACCCAGCTAATTTTTTTATTGTTTGAAGAGATAGGGTCTCACTATGTTGCCCAGGCTGGTCTTGAACTCCTGGGCTCCAACAATCCTCCCACCTCAGCCTCCCAGTGCTGAGATTACCCTCATGAGCCACTGTGCCTGGTCTCACCTGGGTTTTCATCTCATAGGAACTCTGAGAGCTTGGGCAAGTTCCTCACTTTCTGTGAACTTCAGTTTTCACCTCTCTTCTCTGGGGAGGTCTTAGAGGAAACAGACTCAGAGACTCGCCTGCAGGTTACTCTTGGGAATAATGCTGGTAAGGGAGAGAGAAAAGCAGGATTGGACTGCAATAAAGTCACAAGGAAGGCTTCAGCTGATCCCAAAGGGACTATGCTGATGGGATGGCCTCCCATGGCCTCCCTTTAAGGCAAAGGAGACAGACATTGGTTTCCCCTGAGTCAATCTGCCAGGATTGGGACTACGTAAGAAGAGTGAGACACTTGCCTTGAGGACAAAATTTAGAGGGCATCAAAAAGCTCAGTAGACAAGATAAATAATATTTTAATGCATTATTATTTTTCAAACCTAAATTACTGCAAAAGTCAGTCTTTATTTAAAAATTTCAGTATTTTGTTCAGGGTGAACTTTTGCATTGGTTTGTATTTTTTAAATAATGCTTTAAAATAGAGAGTGTTTTGGGGAGCCCATATTGGAGCCTCAAGCAAAGGGAAAAATCAGTCATATTGATTATATCTTTATTTAAAATTGTGATATTTTGATAATTACAGAACCTTTGCATTTTTTATTTTTAAAATATTACATTAAAATACTGTTTATTTTTTACTGAGTTTTTGGCTCCTGTTTAAATTTAGCACTCAAGGCCAGTTTTTCACCCTAGTCCTGGCCCCGCATTGTACACAGGCTGCCCCACTCTCTCTTCAGGAGGAAATATAGTCTTAATCCAAGGCCAATGCTTGGAGAGGGGATTAGCTATGAGCCATTAGCAGCCAATATTCCTGGCATCTGGGGAACTGAGTGCCTTGATTTTGAATAGGGGCATGGTGCCTACCATAGTATCCACTGTGATACTATGATGTCTACCTATAATGAGATTGTTTTGTCATATAGTCATTCACTCATTGGGATAGTAAGATTGTCATGAGGGACATAAAGACTTATGTGAGAGGAACTTCAAGAAGCCTGACTGGAGGCATCTGACACTTACCTCCTCCACAGACAGGAACCAAAATAGCAAGTACATAAACAAACTTCGAATAGAGCATCTAAGAGAGAATACTGGAATTCAACAGAGAAGGAACAGGAAGCACCTGAGGCATGGAAGGAGCAGGAAGGGAGGCAGTCAGCTCAGCTGGGATCAGCTGGGAGCTCATAGAGGCTCCCTAGTTCAGGAAAAGGGTAAGCAGTAGATACCCACCTTTCCATATTCCCAACATGGACTCCTGAGACCCTAGCCATGGGAGACCCCATCACAGGCTCTGAGAATAACACAGGGACCTGTCTAGAGATGACACAAAGGCATTGCTCTACAGTGGGAGTTCATAATGGTCCAACACACCCACCAAGTCCTAAGCAGATTCACCCTGGGGCCATTTTGAGAGCCTAGAACCCACTGGAGGTTGCATCCTGCCCTCGGGCCCAAGAGCCCCTGCACCTTCACAACCCTGGAGCCCCACTGACACCATTCTGTGTCCACCCAGAGAGCCGTAGCAGCAATAACACCAGTCAGACTCAGCAGAATGGCAGGGTCCCCAGCACTCCAGCACACACAGTGCCCTGTATGCCAGGTAAACGGTGGTGCAGCACCCTAGGGAGGCTCTCCCAGGACAAAGAAAGCCAAAGCACATAATCTCTATGGCCAGAGAACCACCCACCTGGGACAGCTACCACATATAATGACCTTGCCCCCAGCAGCAGGGCTGCTGCAATCACACTCTGAGGACAGACTCTCTTATCACCAGCCACAGCCACTATTGCTGCCACCAGAAGCCAAAACACATGCAGCTGGTCACAACTCCATCTACCAAGCAGCAGGGCTGCCATCACGCATTTGCACATTTCCTGAGAACTAGTTTTCCCTGCTGCTACTACAGCTGATATACCACTGCCACTGCCATTGGGGACTAAAACATCGCTCCTCCCACACAGCCTAAGAACTGCCTGCCTATGGCTATAGTTACTGTCAGAAACTCTGCATCTACCCCAACAGCAGGACTGCAGCATACTTGGACATACCCTAATGGCAGGCTTTCCCTGCCTACCACCCCTGTTGTAGCAGACTCCCAAGCTCTCTACTGGGAGCCTGAGTGTCACTCCACTCTGCCCACCACAGCAAGGGCCTGATTACATTCCTGGGGTCCCTGGAAACAGGCCTACCTGGCTTGGCACTCCCCCCACTCCAGTGCCCTAGAACACTGTCTAGGGGCTTACCTCACCCTGTCCACCACCACTGGCATCTGTGCAGTCCTCCTAGGGCTGCTACGACCACAGCAGCACCCACTGCACATACTACCTAGGGAACGAGGGACTGACCTACCTAGCTCATTGTAGATATCACTGACACCAATGTGTGTCACTTCAGAGCCCAAGGATTGCCTTGCCATTACTGCTGCCATCACCCACATCACACATGTTATCCAGGGACCAAGGACCCACTCGCCTGACTGACCCACCACTACCACTGCAGCACCTGAGCCACCTGGAGACCTAAATATTGGCCTGTTTCAACCCACTAACACTGGTGACGGCATATGCCAACTGGGAACCCGAGGCCAGGCATACTTGGTCTACTGCTGCCGTGACTGGGATCTGATGACTGGCCTACCTGTAATCCTCATCCTCAATAAAACCTCACCATAGCCTCCACTAACAACAACAACCTAAGCCACTGAGGAAATCACAGACACAACTGATGCTGTTTACAGCTGAATAAATCATATGGAGACTACACTACTGCATGCACCCAGAATCAGAGCTAGTGTCCTACCCAACCAACAGCATAGATGTATCTTCAGGAAAAATCCCTTCCCTTGTAAAAGCCAAAAAAAATTGGAAGAAGTGACTGTTACACTGGAGGTACGGTAATCAACAAAAAAACACAAGAAACCAATCCAGGCAACATAGCAAAGCCTTGTCTTTGCTAAAAATAAAAATAAAATGTTAGCCAGGAATGGCAACACACTGCAGGCTATAGTCCTAAATACTTAGCAGGTTGAGGCAGGCTTGAGAGTAGGAACTTGAGTTCATAGTGAGCTATGATTGCAAACAGAAACTAATTGAAAGAAATCAGAAAAACAATTCAGGATGTGAGTGAGAAATTCACCAGAAATAGATATAATAAAAAAGAACAAACCAGAAGTCCTGGAAAGAAAGAATTCAATGAATGAAATTTTAAAAATTCATCCAAGAGCTTCAACAAGAGGTCAAACAAAAGCAAAAATCTCAGAACCTGAAGACAAGTCTTTTGAAATTGCCCAGTCAGATTTTTTAAAAAGAAGAAAAGAGAATAAAAAAGAATGAACAAATCTTGTGACATAAGAACACCATAACACAACTAAATACATGAATTTTGGATGTTCCAGAAGGTGAAGAGACCAAATAGATAGAAAACCTATTTAACAAAATACTAGCTGAAAACTTCCCAAGTCTAGCAAGAGATTTAGACATACAGATATGGGACGTTTATAATCCCTAAATAGATGTAAGTCAAAAAAGTTATTCCCCGCCAGGCGCTGTGGCTCACGCTTGTAATCCCAGCACTTTGGGAGGCCGAGGCGGGTGGATCGCGAGGTCAGCAGATTGAGACCATGATGAAACCCCGTCTCTACTAAAAATACAAACAAAAATTAGCCAGGCGTGGCGGCGGGCGCCTGTAGTCCCAGCTACTCGGAGAGGCTGAGGCGGGAGAATGGCCGGAACCCGGGAGGCAGAGCTTGCAGTGAGCTGAGATCGCGCCACTGCACTCCAGCCTGGGCGACAGAGCGAGACTCCATCTCAAAAAAAAAAAAAAAAAAAGTTATTCCCCAAGGCATATTAAGGTAAAAGTCAAAACCAAAGATAATTCTAAAAACAGTAAGAGAAAAGTGTTTAGTCCCATATAAGGGAACCTCTGTCAGACTAACTGGGGATTTTTAAAAATACATATAGCAAAAACATTACAGGTCAGGAGACAATAGGATGATATATTCAAAGTGATTAAAAAAAAAAAACTGTCAGCCCAGAATACAATACCCAGCCAAGTTGCCCATCATAAATGAAAGAAAAATAAAATCTTTCCCAAACAAGCAGAAACTGAGGGAATTCATCACTGCTAGACCAGAGCTATAAGAAATGATCAAGAGCATTCTATATCTGGAAATAAAAGAATGATATCTACCATCATGAAAACACATGAAAGTATAAAACTCACTGGTAAAGCAAACCCACAAATAAGGAAGAGAAAGAACCCACATGTTATCACTACAGAAAAACACCAAACCACAATGATAAACAACAAAAGAGAAAGAAAGGAAAAAACAAAGGAAAAAGATAGAAAATAACCAGAAGATAATTAACAAAATGACAAGGAAAAGTCCACACTTATTAATAATAACCTTGAATGTGAACAAATTAAATTTTCCACTTAAAATGTGTAGACTAGCTAAATATAATAGATTTTTTAAAACATGACTCAACTATATGCTACCTATAAGAAACTCATTTTACCTATAAAGACATATATAGACTAAAAGTAAAGGGATGGAAAAAGACATTCCATACAAATGGAAAACAAAAAAACAAGCAGAAGTAGCTATACTTATATCAATATCATATAAAACAGAATTTAAGTCAAAAACAGTAAAAATAGATAAAGAAGGTCATTAAAACATAATAAAGGGATCAATTCAGCAAGAAGATTTAGAAATTCTAAATATATATCACCCAACGTTGGTATATATAAATTTAATATTATTAGACCTAAAGGCAGAGATAGACTCCAATATAATAATAGTTTTAGACTTTAACACCCCATTATCAGCATTAGACAAATGATCTAGACAAGAATCAATAAAGAAACACTGGATTTAATTCGCAATTTAGACCAAATGCACCTAATCAACATCAACAGAACATTTTATTCAACTGCAGTAGATACACTTTCTTCTCATCAGCATATGAGACATTCTCCACAAAAGACCATATGTTAGGCTACAAAACAAGTCCCAATAAATTCTTAAAAATTGAAATCATACTCAGCATCTTCTTAGACTGTGGTGGAATAAAACTAGAAATCAATAACAAGAGGAACTTTGGAAACTGTACAAATATATGAAAATTGATATGCTCTCAGCAACCATTGGGTGAATGAAAAAATTAAGAAGGAAATTAAAAAAGAAATTTTTGAAACGAAAAATGGAAACATGACATACCAAAACCTGTGGGATACAGCAAAAACAGTGCTAAGAGGGAAGTTTATAACAATAAATGCCTATATCAATAAAGTAAAAAAATAACAAATTAACAAACCAATAATATACCTAGGAGAACTAGAAAAACGAGCGCAAACCAAACTCAAAATTAACAGAGGAAAAGAAATAATAAAGATAGGGCAAAACTAAATGAAATAAAGACAAAATAATTAAGACAAAGGATCAACAAAATGATAAGCTGATTTTTCTAAAAGATAAATAAAATGGATAAACTGCTAACCAACCCAGCCAAGAAAAGAATTTGCAAATAAACACAATCAGAAACGAAAAAGGCGACATTACAACTGATACCACAAGAACACAGAATACCATCAGATACTATTATGAACACCTATACAACAGACTGAAAAACATAGAGGAAATGGGTGTATTCCTGGACATATATAACCTACCAAGAATGAATCAGGAATAAATAGAAACCCTGAGAAGACTAATAGCAAATAACAAGATTGAATCAGTAACAAAAAGTCTCCTAACAAATAAAAGTCCAGAACCAGATGGCTTCACTGCCAAATTCTACCAAACTTACACAGAAGAATTAACACTAATTGTTATCAAAATATTCCAAGAAATTGAAGAGGAGGGAATTCTTCCCAACTCATTTTACAAGGCCAGCATTACTCTGATACACAAACCAGACAAGGGCACAACAAAAAAAGAAAACTACACGTCACTATACATGGTGAATATAGATGCAAAAATCTTCAACAAAATACTAGCAAACCAAATCCAGTAGCACATCAAAAATATAATACAAGTGGGATTTATCCCAGAGATGCAATGGTGGTTCAACGTATGCAAATCAATAAATGTGACACAGCACACCACCAGAATGAAGGACAAAAACCATGTGATAACCTCAATAAATGCAGAAAAAGCAGTTGATAAAGTCCAACAATCCTTCATAATAAAAACTCTCAACAAACTAGGCATACCAGAAGCATACCTGAACATAATAAAGTCCATAAATAACAAACCCTCAATTAGCATCATAATAAATGGGGAAAGACTGCAAGCATTTCCTCAAAGAACTGGAACAAAACAAGAATGCCCACTTTCATCACTCATATTCAGCATAGTACTGGAAGTCTTAGCCAGAGCAATCGAGCAAAGAAAAGAAAGAGAAGGCTTCCAAATTGGAAAGGAGGAAGTCAAATTGATCCTCTTTGCTGATGACATAAAACTGTTAGATATGATAAGTAAATTTAGAAAGTTGCAAGATACAAAGTCAACATAAAAAAAAATCAGTAGCATCTTTACATATCAGTAATGATATAGCTGAAAAAGAAATCAAGCAGGCAATCCCACTTACAATAAACCCCATTTACAATAAACTAAATGCAGGAATAAATTTAATCAAAGATGTGAAAGATCTCTATAAGAAAAACTACAAAATACTGATGAAAGATATTAGAGAGGATACAAAACAAATGGAAAGTCACCCCATGCTCATGGATTGGAAGAATTAATATTGTTAAAATGACCGCATAACCCAAATCAATTTACAGATTCAATGCAATCCCTATTAAGGTATCAATGTTATTTTTAAGTAGAATAGAAAAAACAACTCTAAAATTGTTACAGAACAAAAAAACAGCTCTAATGGCCAAAGCAATACTGACAAAAAAAAAACAAAGCTGGACATATCACATTACCTGACTTCAAAATATATTACAAGGCTATAGTAATCAAAACAGCATGGTATTGGTACAAAAACAGACACAGGTCAATGGAACAAATAGAGAACCCAAGGCTAGGCATGGTAGCTCACGTCTGTAATCCCAGCATTTTGGGAGGCCAAGGTGGGAGGATTGCTTGAGGCCAGGAGTTCAAAAACAGTCTGGGCAACATGGCAAGACCCCAGGTCTAAAAAAAAAAAAAAAAGCCAGGCATGTAGTCTGCTTCTGTAATCTCAGCTACTTGGGAGGTTGAGGCAGGAGGATTACTTGGGCCCGGGAGGTTGAGGCTGCAGTGAAACATGATTGTGCGACAGAGCAAAACTTTGTCTCAAAAACAAAAACAAACAAAAAAACAAAAAATAGAGAACCCAGAAATAAACCCACATTTTTATAGCCAACTGATTTTCAACAAAGGCTCCAAGAACACACATTGGGGAAAGGATATCCACTCCAGTACGTGGTGCTGGTAAAACTGGATCTTCATATGCAGAAGAATAAAACTAGATAGCTATCTCTCATCATATAAAAATATCAATTCAAAATGGATTAAAGTCCTAAAAATAAGACCCAAAACTATAAAACTACTAGGAGAAAACATAGGGGAAACACCACAGGATATTGGCCTAGGCATAGATTTTATGGCTAAGATCTCAAAAGTGCAGGCAACAAAAACAAGAATAGAGATGGGACTATGTTAAACTAAATATCTTCTGCACAGCAAAGGAGATCATCAATAGAGTGAAGAGACAACCTGTTGAATAGGATAAAATATTTGCAAATTATTCATCTGATAGAAACTAATATCCAGAATATGCAAGGAACTCAAACAACTCAACAGCCAAAAAAAACTAATAATCCTATTAAAATATGGGCAAAGTACATAAATAGACATTTGTCTAAAGAAGACATACAAATGGCCAACAGTTGTATTTTAAAAATGTTCAGTATTTCTAATCATCAGTGAAAGGCAAATCAAAACCACAATGAGACATCATCTTACCCCAGTTAGAAGGACTATTAATAAGAATAAAAAAATAACAGATGTTAGTGAGGATGCAGAGAAGAAGGAGCTTTTATACACTGTTGATGGGAATGTAAATTAGTACAGCCACTATGAAAAATATCATGGAGATTTCTCAAAAATCATACTATCCAGCAATCCCATTGCTGTGTATTTATCCATAAGAAAGGAAATCATATCAAAGGGATACCTGCACTCACATGTTTATTGCAGCACTATTCACAAAAGCAAAGATATAGAATCAACCTGAGTGTCCACTATTGGATGACTGGATAAAGAAAATTTGTATATATACGCAATGTAATACTATTCACCTTTCATTAAGAAAGAATGAAATCTAGTCATTTGCAGCAACATGGATGGAACTGGAGGTCACCATATTAAGTGAAATAAGCCAAGCACAGAAAGACAAATATTGCATGTTCTCGCTTGTATGTGGGAGCTAAAAAAGTGGATCTCATAGAGGCACAGAGTGAAATATTAGGTTGGTACAAAAGTAATTGCAGTTTTTGCCATTTAAAAGTAATGTTAAAAGTAATAGTTACCAATTGGCAAGAATGTGTGTGTGTGGGTGGGTAGAGGAATGGATGGGCATAAATTGGTACAAACATATAGTTAAGTAGAAGGAATAAATTCTAATGTTTGATAGCAGAGTAGGATGTCTATAGTTAGCAGCAGTGTATTGTATATATATCAAAATAACTAGAAGAGAAGGATAGAAATGTTCTCAACACATAGAAATGACAAATACTCAAGGTGCTGGACACCCTAAATTCTCTGACTTGATCATCACACATTCTATGTATGTAACAAAATACCACATGTACTGCATAAAAATGTACAAATAATATATATTAATTACAAAAAAAATCGTGTGGCTACCAAAACTCATTATTTCAGGTGCTAGCAAATGTAGTCACAACCAAGACTAGGCTTGAACTCTTCCCTTCAGCTTCCTGACAGCCAAGTTAACAGAGTGAAAGGTCAGATAATTTACTTAGACCTGAGGCGGCCATTAATATTGTCAACAAATTGCTTTGATCTACAGCTCAGTAGCTTTGGTTAGAATTGCTAAGCAAATAAGCCAAAGTGAAATTTTGTTCTATCCCATGGCCTATCTAGTACCTTAACCCCAGACAACCTTCTTACATGGTGATCACAACCAAGCTGGTGGATGGGTATAAATCTTTTATTGCTACCAGAAAAAAAAATCAAAGTGCAAGCTCTATCAAATGTAAGTGAATGCCCATGATGTGTCTAGCATCTATACACTGTGTTCTAGAAGTGTGTTAATTTGGCTTAAAGAAAAACTATAAATTCTTTGTCTTCATTCAGAAATCAGTAATTCTCAAAAGGGAAGTTAGTTTATAACCCCTAGGAAGATCAGTGATTCTCAAAAGGTGGTACGGTTTATAGCCTCTAGGGGTCACATCAGAATCTCTTGAGGAAAATGCTGAAAACTATGCAATCCCTTCTCAACTTTCCCCTAGAGAGAGATTCTAACAACATTGTCTCCAAGTAAGATTTTGTGATTACTGTCATGAATCACTATTATTGATGGGAGAAAAAGTTTATATCAGGTATATTGAGATGCAAAAGGAAAAGAATCACTGTTATAAGCCGAAATTGTTAATAGAAGTGCACATGAAACAAAACAGCAGCAAGATATTACACAATTAGCTGACATGTGTAGTGACATTTTTGCCAGATTATACAGAAGAAAATATAACTGTAGTTTTTTCATGAGCCAAATTTCAATAATAGCTATTAAATGGTATTTAAAATGCATCATTTATAGAAATGACCTTTTTCAGAAGAACTGGAAAATTTTAATTCATATATACTAGCTGAAGGAAAAAAACGTACTTGCTTATATTTCAATAAGCCCTCTCTGCATTGAGAAAAGAATGTTGTTGACTACCTTTTGTTTCTTGGCTCGATACTAGTTCTCTAGCTTTCTTCTTTTTTTTGTTTTCTTTTTTTTAAATACACAATTCTTACTAATGCAAACCTCACATTGACTCAGACGAAAGAGGCAACAGAATTTCTGGACACCATGTACCCTTTAGATAATGTACCTCAACAATGATTCAGTTTCTTTTTCTAATTTTGCAGATCATTTAACAAAGGGTACAGCTGAAAATGGTTTGTGTAAGTGGTTTTTCATCTGTGAGCTTATTATATTTCCTTTGAAAATTGTTCTTTGTGATTTCAACATCTTCTGGGGGTAGGGTGGTGACATTTTATATATATAATATGTATTTTTTCCCTCTCTCTTTCTCTCTGTATGCCTTTTAAATCCAACAGTCACTTCTCTTTCCTCGTGATAATCACTTCTTTTATGGACTGAAAGCACTTTGTGCTTTTTCCTCTGTAATCCTAGTTGATTATACAGTATCTTCATTGTTGCTCGGTGTATAAGTCTTCGAGGTTTCGGCTGCACTGTCCAAATCATGATGAGCTTCAACCATGGCCACTGACGAAACCTCAGGCATTTCGGCTGGTATTTTGAACAAATTTATTTACTGTCTTTATTATAATGTTATCGGACAGTTGTGCATCTAGATGATCTGATGGAGTTTACACTTCAGAGTCACTGGGAATGCCAAAGATTTATTTGCCTCTCATTCATTAAGAAGAAAAAAGAAAGAAAATGTAACTAATTGAAGAGTCTGGATGACAATTATCTTTTTGTGAGTATTTTCTCCTCGATCTCCTCCTAATTTAAACCAATATAATGCTTAACAAATGCCCATTCACATTTCCCAGGTATTTGTTTTGTTTTTTTTTTTTTAAAACAACTAACTCCTATACATAAAGGGGAAGAAAATATAAAAATTTTTTAAACCCTGGAAGAACTTCTAAGTCCTAGAATATTAAAGGAAAGTTGCAGATAAGTTAACCTCACAAGTATGCTACTAAATTGAGATAAATTACAAAAGGAATTATTACAATATGGATTCACTTCTGACCTTTAAGGTGGAAAGTATAAGAATGAAATTCATAAGTTTCATGAATTGTACATGTTTTAATTATTGTTGTATTATGCTTTAAAAGTATCTTTCCACTGGACATTCTTAAATCAAGGTAAAAATTACATTAAAATTGTAGTTGCCATTATATTTCTTCCCATTTATATGTATATGTATATCAGAAAAAAATTTTATGTATTTGTATATTTCTTTTTACATTTGCCATCACTGAAAAGAAAAGTTTTTATAATATCACAGAATACATCAAGAGTAGACTATTTTATTTCTGCCACTGGTAAACTTGATTATTTTCAATAGTTTTCTTCATTGAAAATTGCCATCTATCACTTGTTGGTGATCTTTATCTGAATGTTACTATTCAGAAATATAACCAAAACTTTGTCACTTTTGAAGGAATGAAATTCTTTTTGGGGAAACTATCTATTACATGTAAATTTGTGATATAATGTTATTTGTGGCTTGAGAGTATAATGAAGATGTTAGATTTACACAGAAATATTTTCTCAGTATGACATCAGGGTTGACAGTACATCATTACTTAATAATATTAAAGAAATACAGGCACAAATTAGAAGATAATTTTCTCATTTTTAAAATTCTTTTCATGAAAATAACCTGTGAACCCTTGAAAAAATATTTGTTTTAATACTGATTTAAGACATTATTGGATTATGTGCGATTATAGGAGCCCAGCATATTGCGATTCATGCTTTTTTGAGCTTTTAAGTGTTGCTATTCTTGTGTGCCCTCTGGGCTTACATGTTGAAAATTATTCATGTGACATTCAGGCTGTTCTGAGGGTCATTTGATGAAATTGTTGGTGCATCCCATGGTGCAGGGCCCAAACCACCCAATCTGTCTTTAACAATTGCACTTCCGCAAAGAGGCATGATGGTCGATGCTGGGAGGCTCTTAAATTGAGAGAACAGAGACCAATTCAGAAATACTTTTGCCACTGAGTTTGTGTAACCAGCTTGGATAGCCAGATACATCTTCTTTTTTTTTTAATTCTTAAAAATCAGATAACAATATTTACTAGTTAAGGCTATTTTAAGGATTAAGGGAAGGGAAATGGTGATCTGCTATTTATAGAGTATCGACTATGAATAGGGCATTGTATTTGGTGTTTGAAAAGCTCTGTTTGCAGGTCACACTTTAGGTACTGTTGGTTATGTTAATAGCTCAACTTCAGAGACCTTCTAACAAAAAATTGGTTACTGTAATTTTATTACAATTCCACTGACAAGTGTGGAGACATAGCCCCATTCACGAGGTTTACTCTTTGCAACTGGAGAGTAGCATTCTAATGAGAAAAGAGGCTGAGAAGTTATTCAGACCTCTTCAGATGAAGAAATGTTTGTACCTTCCAATACTAAATTTGCTGTTGCTATAACAAGAACTAAATAAAGATTCAGATTTTGTCAGCCTCTGAATATTTTGGAGTTAGCCAAAGAGGAAAACAAAAACACCTTTTTTTAACTCATTGGTAAAATTCAGGAGCTGCAAAATAAAATAGGTACTACTAAAATTCTATCTGTTGCTTTTGGTTGATCACCTTGTAGAAAGAAATGAACTATGAACCCCAAATGGAACACATATATCTATTAGTAGGCAGATAAATCCAAATAAAAACCATGACAATTTATTTAAAATAATTTTGAACAGAAAGGATTCCCTACTCTGGGTACCACAAAGTTCTTAGAACTTACCCTGGATCCCCTGGATAACTGAGGTTGGTACACATACCCTAAAGTAAACAGCAAGTAAATTCTCTACATGGTTGTCACAAAACCCATGGACTTTTATACATAGATATATATAGATAGATATATGCATATATATTTATATATATATAAGCATATATTTTACATATATAGATAGATAGATATATGCGCACACACACACACACACACACAGAGGAAAGGATATGATCATGATAGGCATGAGGATGGTCAAGGGAGGGTGTAACATCTAAAAAAAATCATGGTAAAAAGAAGTAAAAGAAAACAGAAAACAGAGAGAAAATGTACCAAGAAGAGGCAAATTGAATTTGTAAACATGTGGAAGTTCAGGGCTATTTGCATCATGCCAAGTCCTCACATTCCAGTGACCCTTGCAGACATTACTGTTATAGCATATTAATTGTTATGGATACTTGGATATTCTATGCCAAAAGTATATAGTTAATTTCTAATCACCGCAAACAATAAATGATTCTACTGAAAACATTTAGATTTTTTTAAAAAGGGAAATGAACTAAAAAAAGTAGTCATCAGGTTAAGTGACGAATCACATAAAATAAACCGTAATTTTTAAAAAGTGTAGATAAATGAAGTTATTTCTTATTTAGCCTATTTTTTCTTTATCCTTAATCTATCTTATCAAAATGGATAAAATCACTTTCAGCCAAATTATAACATTTATTGTAGGACGTATTACCTCAAATTTGTAGCCAAGGGTAAATATTGTATTTAAGGTAAGACGTGTATCTTAGGTTTTCTGTTTTGTTTTGATTGTTTTCATTTTTTGGTTTACTTATTTACTCATTTATTAATGTATCATTTCTAACTTCCTGAAACACTGGATTGAAAATGTGTTCTGGACCCTATGTCTAAAAATGTTAAAGTTGTGTGATTATTTGGAGGGGGATTATGTTAGCTTTCCTAGTATTTCCTTCCTTATGAAATCAGGTTGACCAGGACAAAAGAACAATTCCATTGGTGCATTCTGCCTTGCAGAGCAAGGTGTTCACAGGAACCTGTGTGGGCAGGTCACAAAGCCCTTGAATGGTGAGTGAATGAGCGGGATTGACAGTGGAACTCTGGCTGAAAGATTCTTTTTGCTATTTATACATAGAGTAACAATCTACCACGAGATTGTTCTGCTCAAAGGCAATGATTTTGTCAAACAGATTCTCTTCCATTAAGATAAGACTAATGAACAAATTCTAACACTGGCCAAAATATTTGCCATCGTGTTTTCTCCAAGTACAAATCTAAGAAATTAATTATCTTTAGAAAAAATTTTCCTCTGCTCCCCACAGAATTTCAGACCACATTTTCCTGGTGTGGCTTCCTTTCTCAATAAAATGTTGGGTACATACTTTTGTAAATTCAAATATCCAAGGTCAGCATAAGCTCTTTAGCCAGTAACAATAGAGCTTCATTCCACAACAGTTTTAGTTGTCTTTGCGGATACCTCAAGTGCTGAGAGATGAGTTAGTCACACTCTGTAGTTAATAATGTTCAATCATTAGCTGTCTGGTCAGGCCTCTCCTTTTCCTTCATAATATTTTTTCAGTTCATTCTTGATCTCATTTCCATTTCCCCTTCCCCCACAAGCAGCCATTCTAATGAGCTTGATATATGTCATTGAATGTATAAATATCTTTGAAAAATACATAAACTCATTATATGCATGCATGTTTTAATTTACATAAGTGATATTGTGCAATAGATTTCATTCTCTGCCATACTTTTTATTTACTCAACATGCTTTTTTTTTTTTGAAATGGAGTCTCGCTCTGTCACCCAGGCTAGAGTGCAATGGCACAATCTCAGCTCACTGCAACCTCTGCTTCCCGGGTTTAAGCCATTCTCCTGCCTCAGCCTCCCGAGTAGCTAGGATTACAGGCGCCGCCACCATGCCAGGCTAATTTTTTGTATTTTTAGTAGAGACGGGGTTTCACTATGTTGGCCAGGCTGGTCTCGAACTCCTGACCTTGTGATCCGCTTGCCTCAGCCTCCCAAAGTGCTGGGATTACAGGCGTGAGCCACTGCGCCCAGCTCAACATGCTATTTTTAAGATGATGCTATACGTACTAATTCATTGCTACTAACCATTGCATGTTATTCCATAGTGTGCATTGAATACATTTTATTTATCTGTACCCTAATAATAGAACTTGTTTGACACCAGCTCCTAGCTCTCACAAAATACATGGGAGACCTTATCATTGGATCTAGGGTACACCCACAAATTTCTCCAAACATTGCTAACTGACCTCATCAGTCCTAGATTCCCACTAACCTTGTACAAAGGCTCCAAGTCTCACTGTCCCCCCAACACCTAGTATTATTGAAAATTATAATTTTTACAAACCTGATGGGTATAAAGGGATATCTCATTTAAATTTGTGTTTTTCTAGTTATTAGTGAGGGTGACCATTTTACCAAACATTGTTAACCATTTGAAGTTCTCTTCTATTAATTGTGTTTTCAAATCTTTTCCAAATATTTAAATTTGTTTTACCTTATAGCATATTCACAGTTTTTTTTAATGTAAAATGATTGGAAAAAATTAGGATGGTTACCTATCTAGCAGCATCTTTCGGCTTAGAAGATGGCATAGAAGTTGGAATTAGATTACTTGGGAAATTTTTCAGATCATGAAGACTATTAAATATGGGTTTGAATCACAGTTTTATAACTTAATTGTTGGGTGAATTAGAGCAAGATACTTTTTCTTTGTGTGTCTCTGGCTGGCTGTGTGTGTGTGTGTGTGTGTGTGTGTGTTTAAAAGGGGGGAAATAATTGTGACTTATTGTAAGGGCTTGCTATTTTCTATAAGATGACTTATATAAAGTTTGCAGTATAGCACATGGACAACTGCAGGTGTTCCATAAAAATTAGTTTCTTCCTATTCTGTATGACCTATATATATATGAGGAACTCAGTAAATAAAAGCTCACAGTATTGATGTCACCATCATCATCATATTATTTGGAAGTATTTAGGAAAAGCCTTACCTGAAGATGAGTATAGACCGCCCGTCTTCTTAAGATCTTGCCCAGTCCTATGTATTCATAGAATTCACTCACACAAATTTGCCTTAGTGGTGATGAGTTATCAGATTTCTTATATTCCCTTGAAGCCCTGGTAAATTGCTGATGTTTGTCATTTTCTTAAAATCTTGTAATTTCTTCAGATATTTTCTGTACTGATTTTGAAAATCACCAAATTAAACCTAAAAAAAATCCATACAATTTAACTAAGGCCATATTCCTTCCATCTTTTCTTTCTCCTTCCTTCTCTCTTCCTTTCTTCATTTTTCTTTTCTTTCCTTCCTTTTCCTTCCTTCTTTCTTTCTTTCTTTTTCTTTCTTTCTTCTCCTTTCTACTTTCTTTCTCTTTCTTTTTCTTACTTTCTTTCCTTCTTTTTCTTCTTTCTTTCTTTCTTTCTTTCTTTCTTTCTTTCTTTCTTTCTTTTCTTTTCTTTTCTTTTCTTTCTTTCTTTGATGGAGTCTCACTTTGTTGCCCAGGCTGGAGTGCAGTGGCACGATCTTCACTCACTGCAACCTCCACCCCCCAGGTTCAAGCGATTCTCCTGCCTCCACCTCCTGAGTAGCTGGGATTACAGGTGCCTGCCACCGTGCCCGGCTAATTTTTGTATTTTTACTTGTGACGGGGTTTCACCATGTTAGCCAGGATGTTCTCGATCTCCTGACCTCGTGATCTGCCCATCTTGGCCTCCCGAAGTGCTGGGATTACAGGCATGAGCCACTGCGCCCAGCTCTTTCTTTCCTTCTTTCTTTCTCCTTTCTTTCTTTCTTTCTCCTTCTTTCTTTCTTTCTTTCTTTCTTTCCTTTCTTTCTTTCCTTCTTTCTTTCTTTTTCTTTTTCTTTCTTTCCTTCTTTTTCTTTCTTTATTTTTGCTTTTTCTTTCTTTCTTTCTCTTTCTCCTTCCTTCCTTCCTCCCTTCCTTCTTTCTCTCTTTCTTTTGACTATTTTTATAGCTTATTTATAACCAAACACCTTGTATTACTTACCTTTGCTGTTTAATAAATTACGCCCAAACTTACTATCTTAAAACAAAACACTTTTATTATCTCACACTTTCTGTGAGTCAGGAGACTGGGCATGGCGTGGTTGAGTCCTTTGCTTATTGTCTCACCAGTCTTTAAGCCAGGTGTCAACTGGGCTGAATTCTCATCTGGAGGCTTAACTAAGGAGGAATCTGCTTCGAAGCTCATTCAGATTATTGGCAGAATTCACTTCCTTGCAATTGTAGGACTGAGGACTCTGGCTTCTTGCTGGGTGTTGACTGGAGGTTACCCTCAGCTCCTAGAGGCCACCCTCAGTGCCCAAAGGCCACCTGCAGTTCCTCATCACACAAGCTTTCCTAACATGGCTGCTATTGTAACTTCATCAAGCCAGTAAGGAGAGTCTCTAGAGCAGTCTGCTAGCAAGATAGAATCTTATATAAATGTAACATAGAGAGTGACACCTGATGACCTTTGCCATATTTCATTGGGTAGAAGCAAGTCACAGGAGCTTCTGGCCACATTCAATGGGAAGGAATTACCCAAAGATGTGAACACCAGGAGGCAGAAATCTTGGAGCATTTCTGCCACATGACTCAAACACCACCATCTGCAAGTAGACAAACAAAGACAAAGACAGAAGACTGCTGAATAGTATTATGCTCTGTCATAGTTATTTAGAAATCTTAAAATTTGTGAATTAGGTAACTCTTCAATTCTTTTCATTTAGTTCTGCTTCTGTCTCTTATTCCTTAACATTCACTTGCTATTCCATTTTTCATATCAATTTCTATATGAGTCCCTCCCTCCATCTCCTCTTCCTTCCTTCTTCCTTTTTCTGCAAATGCATATTTATCCCCCTTTATATTTTCAAACACTATTTTAAGTACTGGGGATACAATGATGAAAAAAATGCCCAGTCAGTCTTAATCTTCACAGAGCTTATAATTAACTAGGGAATCAAAATTATATAGACAATCCCAAGATATTGTCACAAACAGGATCACAGAGAAAGCCCAAAGTGATGATCGGGCTACCCCACCCAGGAAGGAACTCAACCCATTCTAGAGGGGAAAAAAGACTTCTCAGCGAATGTGACCTCAAAATTCTAGTTAAAAACGTAGTATAGTAATGAAGTGGTAGAATGTGGAAATCTATATTGAGGACTAAACATTAATGATCTAAAGAGCAAGAAGGCTTTATTTTCACATGCTTGCTTGAAATTGTAGCTTAAACCTCAATCAATAAGTACATGTAGTTCTACTGATGCATTAGTAAAAAAAAAGTATAAAAAACCCAATGAAGATTATATTGTAATATCATTTAATAAAAATTATTATTAGCTATCTAAACTTGGGCAAACTCTTTACTTTTTGTATTAGGCCATTCTTGTGCTGCTATGAAGAAATATCCGAGACTGGGTAATTTATAAAATAAGTTTGGCTCACAGTTCTGCAAGCTGTACAAGAAGAATAGCAGCATCTGCTTCTGGGGTGGCCTCAGGAAGCTTCCAATCATGGCAGAAAGCAAGGCCAGGTGTGGTGGTGGCTCATGCCTGTAATCCCAGCCCGTCGAGAGGCCAAGTGGGGGCAGATCGCTTGGCACAAAATTTAGAGACTAGCCTGGGAAACATGGCAAAACCCCATCTCTACAAAAAAATACAAAAATCATCTGGGTATGGTGGTGCATGGCACAAAATTTAGAGACCAGCCTGGGAAACAAGGCAAAACCCCATCTCTACAAAAAAAATACAAAAATCACTTGGGCATGGTGGTGCATGCCTATGGTCTCATGTACTTGGGAGGCTAAGGTGAGAGAATTGCTTAAGCCTGGCAACTCAAGGCTACAGTGAGCTATGATTGCACTATTGCATTCCAGCCTGAGTTACAGAGTGAGACCCTGTCTCAAAAAGAAGTCAAGGGGGAGTAGGCACATCATGAGGCAAAAACAGAAGCAAAAGAAAGAGAGTTGAGGTGTGAGGGAGGTGCCACACACTTTTAAACTACGTGATCTCAGTGTTAACTCAGAGCTCACTTATCACCAAGGGGATGGCCCAAGCCATTCATGAGGAATCTGCCCCCATGATCCAAACACCTCCCACCAGGCTCCACCTCTAACACTGGGGATTACAATTCAACATGAGATTTGGGTAGGGACAAATATTCAAACTATCTCACTTCTCTATGCTTCAGGTCCCTTATCAACAAAATGGGTGGGTATTGGTCATTTCTAAGGCATTTAACTAGTTCAAAACTCCATAAATCTATGAATCTGTAGGGTGTGAGAATGGCATGTTATGCTAACAAGAATGTTGCTCTTGGACGACACTTTAGCCGAGATCCAAACCTAGGTCTCTCCTCCAGTCAAGGTAAGGCCTCTCTCTACTAGCAAGACCTTTGTGTGAATTATCAAAAGGCGCTGCCTCCTCACGGATGCATCACTGAAAGGCATCCCTTCTGCAAGGCACAGGGCTTTTCAAGAGCTGTGAGGGTTGGATTTTAGGCACCCCAGATGCTCACATGCAGAGCAGAAAAAAAGTGCATGATGGTTCCGAGATCAATGTTATTTCTATCTAGTTGTGACATTTAAAGTTCTGGCTTCATGAGAAATGAGAGATGTTCTGGCAGAGGTGTAGGCAATGATTTGTCCATGGTCACTACCAACCTTATGTACATATAAATTCCTGAACACTGCAGTTTAGGAAAGGAGGTCCTCTTGGATTTTAACAATATTTTCCTTGGCACTTAACATTTTTGTAGGCAGAATTGTGTGTTTGCATTTAAAAAAATCTATTTTAGTTTTCTCTTTAGCCAGCCTTTTTTCAGGCTTTGGTATAATTATACTTAAGATGTTTTGGGCACAGCAAAATGATCAGATTTACAATGCACAGACCACTGTCTATTGAGGTAGATTTACCATTCACCCCTTCTGGGTAAGGGCTCCTGTCACAGCCCCTCCTCTGCTGCGGAGCTGACAGACTGCATTTATTGCTTTTCCTGGGATCCCAGACACCCCTCTTCCCTTCTCCTAGGGACTTGCTACTACCCACGGCTCAGCCTGTGACTCATCTCCCTAGAGTAGGTTGCACCACTGGCTGTCTGTTGGCTATTCAAGAGTCATTATTTATACCTGTTTAAATCCCCACTGGTCTCAAAGGCTCAGAGGAGGTGAGTCCCACCCAGCAGATGTCTTTCTTTTAGATAGAATTAACTTAGGCTTTTAAATGCCCTTGAAGCTAAATACCTTCTTTGCTGCCTCACTAACTGACAGATGTATGGATTGTATTTTTTGTTCAATTTTGGCACTGTACTAGGTCGCCATGGGCTGGGCAGATCCTGAAGAGAACCAGCTTGAGTCTGACAGTCCTTCCAGAACATGGCACCCACCTCCACCATATAACACAGCCAAGTACGTCCTTAAAATGAAAATATAAAATGGGAATATTATATATAAATGTACATATTGGGCAATTAAATAAAATAAACCACCTCTCTGACAACAGAAATTTATTGAGAGTGAGCTTAGAGAGATAGTCATCTTTAATCATCACTATCATCAGTATCATAATGGCTAATATTTATTTATCAATCATTTACAATCTGCCAAACATTTGCTAAGCATTTTTCTGAATTACCTAATTTAATCCTAGCTAAGTTGCTATTTTATTTTGAGGGCAGTCTCCTTTATTTTACAACCAATTTTCCAATAATTAATTAGTAAAAATATTTAAATGACTCTGTATATGGTGTTTAAAATGGGATTGTTGAATATGTATTTACATGGAAAGATGCCCAGAAGACATTTTAAATTGGGAAATGAACAAATCAAAAAAGCTGTTGCAAAGGATTTTCTTTTCAACAACTTTGAACTTTCTGCAAAAAAAAAAAGATTTTTTTTTCATTTGGAAATAGAAAATGTATATTATATATGTGTATATCCCATTATATAAAAATGTTATTTACTTACAGGGAATAATTGGTTACATTGTAATATGGTGAATTCTAAAGAATGGGATGGAAAAGAAGGAAGGGGGTAAACTCTCTTCTTTCACTTTACTCACACCGCTATAATTTATTTTTAACAACAAACACTATATTGATTTTTGTAATAGAGAACTTTTTAAGGTAAAAGTAAATGAATAAAAGATGTCATAGCCTCATCAAGTTCTAAGCATTTTCTTTATACCACCCAAATTGGTGTTTCATCTAAGCTCTGAAGCATCAATGTAATGGCAAGCCTATAAACATTCACAGTTGACAAAAGTCAAGTAAACCTAACAAAAGCAAAGAAGTCTGTATCAATCTATTTTTAATTGACCTAAATATAGATTGATCATAGTAGAGCATGCTGGCACTTAGCCAGTTCCTGTAATAACTTAATAGTGATGATGATAATTATAACCAACATTTATACAGTGATTCTCAGATTTACAGATTAAAAAGCAAGCTCACTTATAGGTTTCATCTGACCCTTATAGTGACCTCTTTAAGGAGATATTTTATGCTAGTAATAAAAGTAGTCCTAAATTAAGCACCTGCATTCCCAGGTGCCAAGCACTGTACAAAGTGGACTACATATGCCATCCCATTTAATCCTCAAAAAGATGCTATGGATTAAGCATGTGTTAGGTTCAGCAGCAAGTTGGAGAAAATAAGTAACAACAATGGCTCAAAAAAATAGAAATGCATTTGTTTCTTCTCTAAAACCCTGGGCTTTGGTGGTGATTCCAGGATCAGGAGAGACCCAAGGCTCTGCTCTTGTTCTACTGTTCTCAACACAGTTTACATTTCATGGTTCAAGATGACTTCTCTAGCTCCACCCATCATGTCTGAATTCTAGCCATAAGGAAGAAAACAGCATTCTCCCTCGTTTTTTAGAAGGATACTTCCTGGAAATTACAGACACCACTTTTGTTTTGACCTCGTGTCCAGAATTTAACCACATAAACACATCTAGCTGCAAGAAAGGGCTGAAAACATGGACTTTTTTCTGGGCATCTGTGTCTAGCTAACTTTTGGTGGTTATTTACTGATGAAGAAGGGAAGAATGGATATTGGGATATTGGGATAAAACTAGCAGCCTCAGACATAATATATTATTATTCTCATTCTACAAGTGAGAAGCTAATGAATATATCCAGCGTTACAAAGCTAGTAAGTGATAGGGTTAAGTTTGTTTGACTCTGAAGTTGATCTCTTTCCACCATAGTAGACTGTCTCTTACACTGTTAGTTGATCTATTTCCTAAGATAGTTAGAATTCAGCTAATCAGATATAAAACACTTTTTAAACAAAAGGCCAACTATCAAAATTTTGCTTTTGGCCTGGGTACCTATTTGCTCCATCAGCTAGTGGGCTTACCAGAAATAAGCAGATACCCCATACATGTGTAATTTTGGTTAATACATAGTTTAAAAATAGAAGTTTCTAGAATAAATTATAATCTTCCCATCTAATAGCTGTAAACATGACATTTGGTAAAGAATAATAAGGAAATCTTTGGATAAAGAGGAATGACATCTCTATACCCATCAAGACTGGCTTATATCTCAACTTAAGAAAGTTTTTTATGTAAGATTGCATTAAATCAGATAGAGGGCTAGAATGACACTTGTTTAATGATGATTGCAATAACAATGTAATAGTTATGTAATTAATAGATGCTAAACGCTATGTGTCCAAGAGTTTTATGCTGTAACAGAAGTAAAGGAGATTTGTGTGTGGCTACAACTGTGCTGTCTATTGAGCACTTGAAATGTGGCTGGTCCAAATTGCGATGTGCTCTAAGTGTAAAATACACACAGGATTTTGAAGACTTAGTATAAAAATAAGAATGTAAAGTAACTCTATAGTTTTTATGTTAATTACATGTTGAAGTGATATTTTAGATATATTTGGTTAAATAAAACATAATATTAACTTTATTTTCACCTGTTTCTTTTTACTTTTTGAATGTAACTACTAGAAAAATTTAAATTACATATATGTAGTTTGCATGAGAAGCTCATGTGATATATGCTTTTTGAACAATGATGGTCTACACAAAGAGAAGCAAAGGAGAAGACAAGGACAGAGGGTCTTCACCATTGTTCAAGAAGAAAAAAAAAGTTCTCACTGTGGAGTGTCTTGAATCTCTCAGTCACTAGAGAGGGGACCTTGTTTCTGGGTCGCAGTACTTCAACAGGATTTCTAAAAATTTATTTCAAGCTCTCTGAAAATTCATCCCATTCCCTTTTAAAAAACTCACCCTCAGGAGGGAAGGAAGGAGTTGAGGCAGAGAAATTTCCAATAACTAATTTGGTTTCCCAGATCTTCCAATAGAGGAAGGAGTGTCTAGGGGAAGCAAATAATGCCTTGTGGTTATTGGAAAGAATATGCCCCACTGGAAGTAAATGCATTGATCTTGAATCAATTATAGCACTTTTCACTGCAAATAATAGAAAAACTGGCTTAAGCAATGAGGAAACATATTGTCTCAACTCTGAGTCCAGAGATAAAGCAGGCTTCTGCTCCATTTTTCTGCAGTTTCTCAGGCTCTGCTTTTCTGGGTATATTGGCTTTCTTTTCAAATTATTTTTAATAACATAATGAATTTGTGGCTTCATTTCTTCTTACTATTCTGTTTAATTTTTACCACACTCTTTGTCATTAAAACTTTCCAAAAAATAATCACACAAACTATTTTGCAGGCTTTTGTTAGCCTTTATTTATTTATTCATGTAGTGAATATATTTCTTGAGCACCAACAATGTGCCAGACATAACACAATTCTTGTTCTTAAGGAGTTTGCCATCTCTCATTAGATAAAATAGACAAGTACACACAAATCGTATCTCAAGTTTGTCAAAACGATAAGGTTCTTCAGTAGACTTACAGTTACCTAAATTCAAGTCCAAAACTTTGTCTTTGAAATCCAGTGGCCAAATTGAGTGGAAGAACCAGCCTGGTCAGTCCAAGCCATTCCTGAGAAGGGACTTGTATCAGCAGGTTTTTCTGTTCTTCAGTCCGTGCTTTGGATCCTTCAATGACTAATGCTTGTGGAACTGTATGATGAATCTTGCCAAATATCTTTGTCAAAGAAAGAGAGTAAGGCTTTAATTTTCTGTGAAATTCTGTTTTTCTTTTTGCCCAGGTGAAACACTAAAGAGGCTCTGTAAGGCATGACTCTGAAGAAGGCCACTATCTTTTACTGCCATGACACCATTTCTCAGAACACATCCCATGGGCCCTGAGTGGTCAGGAGTCCAGAGAAAAACAGTCAAGCCCTCCTTTAATAGTAAAATTTTTGTCTGACCCTCTCAAATGGCTATTTAGATCTCTTGCAAATTGAACCAGAAGGTCTTTGGTTCAAGTTCCTGACTTAGCAATTTTGGATGTGTTATCTCACATGCCATGATCAGGTTCTTTGTGGAAGTTCTCTCTTTAATTCTTCTTGAAATAGGTTTCATTTTGTTTTGTTTTTTTAAATGCCTATTTGAAATCTGAGGAAACAAAAACTCAGAAAGTGACTGGGTCCTTGACTTCCCAGCTCTTTACTACAGTCACCGGGGAACACAGTGACCCCATCCCTAATCACTTCTTCAAGAGGTGCAAGTGACCCAGGAATTCCCCTGCCATTGCACAATGAACTTTCCATACCTTTATTGGGAATTCAGTTGTGGGGAGGAAATCAAGGCTTTCAAAAACATTATCAGGAGACAAAAATGAAGCCCCATCTGCATTTGAATTTTCCAGTTTCTCAGTGTCAGGCATTGAATTGTCATGGTTTGGCTCCCACTCGTTTTCTGCTTCAACGCTCAACAAGAAGACATGGAAGTGCAGCACCACCTAGAATTCACTTGGTAAATATTGTTGAAAGAAAGAATGAATGAATGAATGAATGAATGAGCCCAGGTTTTCTTATCCTAGAGATTGCTATGAACTTCTGTCTTTAAAGATTGGTTTAATTTCAGGCCCATCTCAGAAAGAATAACCAGTTGGTGTGATGAAAAGTTTTTACATATGGGGTTTCATTCTAGAGCTCTTATTACATTTCATTACCATTCTCCAGAGCAGACTTTTTTTTTTCTTTTTTTTTGAGACAGAGTCTCGCTCAGTCTTCCCGGAGTGGCTCGATCTCCGCTCACTGCAAGCTCCGCCTCCCGGGTTCATACCATTCTCCCGCCTCAGCAGAGCAGACAATTTCAACAAAGGATTAGTAGAGCTCAAAATATCTTTAGCATGCCTCGATTTTCCCACACTTTTGACTAAGATACAGGAAAGAAAACAAAAAGTAGGGAGAATGACTAGCGAACTCTTAATTCTTCAGGTTGGAAAGAAATGCATTTCCTGTGAGTTGGAGAAGGTCCTTCCGTTCTTTGCAGGTGAGTGGACAGCAGAAGCATTTTTCTTGGTATTCTAAGTAGAAGTGGCCCTGGAAGCCACTGAATTTTGGTTTTCACCAGTCAACTGAATTTGGTTGTGTTATGGGAAGTGGACCGCTAATCACGAGTGCCTCTCCTGGGGTATGCCATAAAATCCTCCCACTCCGTTTCCTGGCACTATAAGCCCCCTTGTTTTGACAAATAGATCTTACCTCGTGATACAGATAATTGTTCCAATTTATGCATAATGTTTTTAGTGGTAAATTCATAACACACTATGTAGTGCTTAGAGCAGTGTATTGATAACACACACATATGTGTAGCTAAAGACTAATAACTTTCTATTTTGTCACTTACAACAATTTGCACTCATTAATGATTTTTTTCCCAATATTTATGATCCGGAGGTAGAGTCATTACAAATAAAGTGAGGGACCTATGGCAAGAGAGGGTTTGCTTTTCCCCAAACTACTCTCTATCATACCCCCTGACGTCCTATCTCTATCTCCCTTCCCTAATCTGAAAAAAAGAAAACCACAAAATCTCTCCTAAAGATGTTTGTCAATGATTAAAATTCTACCATCAATGGCATATATTCCTTTGATAGACTGCATCTCTTAATGGTATATAAATTACTCTGGAAAAAGGTTAACGTTGTGATGCTGTTTAGCCTTTCATGTTGATGGCGAAGAATGCATAGATCATGAAGCTGCTAAATCCTCACAGTGGTTTGGTGGTAGGTGAGACTGCACCAGGCAATTTTGAGTATCATGGGAAATTTTTGTCTACTGAACATTGTGGGCAGGCGTGGCACTCAGATTGTGCTTCTTGCTTTTTGCTCATGGCTGTGGAAGAATAGAAAAGTGTTATATAATCGTGAAAAGCACTTGGAACGACTCCTGGTACTATCAGCTTTGTTGAAATTTGTACTGACTTATGTTAACTAAAGTCTAATTGTTTAAACATTTATTATCAGAAGGTATTTCTGATAATGTTTATACAATCAAGAAGTGGCAAAGTTGGCCTAAGAAGCCTAATGTATCTGATTCTAGATACAAACCTTATTGTTTTGGAATCACATACATTAGGCTTCTTAGGCCAACTTTGCCACTTCTTGATTGTATAAACTTCGACTCTCAGAGCCTCATTTTCAGTTAAAGTCTATTTAAGTCAAGAATAGTCTCTCTTTATCCACAGTTTCACTATCTGCAGTTTCAGTTAGCCCTCATCAACCTGATAATATGAAATGGAAAATTCCAGAAATAAACAATTCTTAAGTTTTAAATTTTGTACCCTTCTGAGTAGCGTGATGAAATCTCGTGCTGTCCTGCTCTGTCCTCCCTGAGACATGAATCCTCCCGTTGTCCAGATCCTGCACGCTGTACACACTACTCACCTATTACTCACTTAGTATCCGTCTTGATTATCAGATTGACTGTCCTGGCAGCCCAGCGCTTGGACTCAAGTAACCTTTTTTACTTAATAATGGCTCCAAAGTGCAAGAGGAGGGATACTAGCAATTTGAATATGCCAAAAAGAAGCCGTTAGTTGCTTCCTTTAAGTGAAAAGATAAAAGTTGTCAACTTTAGGAAGGAAAAGAATCATATGCTGAGATTGCTAAGATGTTCTATCTGTGAAATTGTGAAGAAGGAAAAGAAATTTCTGCCGGTTTGGTTGTCACATCGCAAATTGCAGAAATTACAGCCACAGTGCATGCTAAGTGCTTGGTTAAATGGAAAAGGCATTAAACTTGTGAGTGGAAGACATGAACAGAAGTGTATTCCAATTGATGGCCATCAGGTGTGGTACTCTTCTAGGTTTCAGGCATCCACTGGGGTCTTGGAACTTATCCCCCATGGATTAGCGGGGGACTATTGTACCTATTTTATGACATTAGTATCGTATATTGTATAGTACTTTATAGTATTACATATTAAGTAAGATAATGTGTGGTGGTTATTTAACACAGTGTAGATTTACTTAAATAATAAGGGTAACAATGATGATAATGATGATGATAGATGGGACTTTAACAGATGCATGTCAAGGTTTTACTCTTTTCAGTTGCTGTATTAGTATTAAAAGAAAACCTCTTAGGTTCCTAAGTGAAGACATTTTTGATGACGTGGTAATAGAATTTTTGAACATTAATGTTTTTTGACATGATAAGTCCAAATCTATACCTATTCCCAAGGCCCAACCTGGATCTATTATTACTAAAGATATTAATACATGCTTTGAGTTATTTGCAATATAAGTAAGTCATATGCTACATATCGTCCTACCTCTTTCCTTGACAGTCTGTGAGCTCCTTGAGTTCCATCCTGCATACTTTTTAGACTGTGCTTCCGTTTTGACTTCAATCATTTTCATAGAATCAGCCTACAGTGATTCCTTACCCTGTATCCATCCATATACCCAACTACCTATGGTTGTCGCCATCTGAATGCCCCTCCCCAGCCCACCCTTACCTTCTCGGAGCCTTAAGAATTTGGTTTAGGTATCACCTCTTCTAGAAACCTTGCCTTTCATATACAGTTCAAGAGTTCCTCTTCTGAGTACTTACACATTACATTACATACTTTATGTAACACGACTAGTTGGCAACACACACGCTTGATATATAATTAGTATATCATGAATAGTTAAAGTCACTTGGTCCTTTCAACCATTTCTATTTTCACACACATATGCTCCATTTACCTTATTTATATTGAACACGTCTTACAGATTATTATCTATGCTTAATGCATCTTCTGAGCTTCACCCATCCTGTTTGTTTTCTTGCCTTCTACAGCCAAATTAATTACTTGCAAATACACATTACAGATTATGTATTTTTATCATTCAATACCACCAATTTGAAATATTATCTCTTCTTGAAATTTACCCTTGACAGTTTACCTTTTGAACCTAATACAGGTATTAAAGATTTCTAATTTAAAGGAAAAACAATTTGTTCCTTTAAGTCTCAAGGTGATTTACAGAAGTCAAGTTAAATGGCACCTTGGTTAACTACTTAAACCTCTCTGAGCTTTAGTTTTCTCTATCATAAAAATAAGATTTTATATCAGATACATGTGAATGCTGCCATTTCAGCCTCAGGGGCACAGGGGGATGTTCACATTTGGATGGTTTAGCAGATCATATGGAGTGAGTATCTCTCAGGTCTAAGGATGGGTGGAGAGGGTTGAATATCTAAATCAGTACAATGAAAAATACCCTATAAGGCTGGACATGGCAACTCATGCCTGTAATCCCAGCACTTTGGGAAGGTGAGGAAGGAGGGTCGCCTGAGTCCAGGAGTTTGAGATCACCCTGGAAACATAGTGAGACCCCAAAATTTAAAATTTTTTAAATTAAAAAAATTAGCCAGACATGGTGGCAGGCACCTGTCATCCTAGCTACTTGGGAGGCTAAGGTGGGAGGATCCTTTGAGCCCAGGAGTTCGAAGCTGCAGTGAGCTATGGTTGTATCACTGCACTCCAGCCTGGGTGACAGAGCAAGACCCTCTCTCCAAAAAAGTAAAATACCCTATAACACATAAAGAAATGCTTGCTGCCATGTGGAGTTGCTTTCAAACCTTCAGTGCAGTAGGCCTAGCCATGCCTTTTCCATTACCAGTTAGTAAGTAAGTGACCTGCTGCTGCATAAGGTGACCAACCATTCTGGTTTGCCCAGGAGTCTCCTGGTGTTAAGAGTGAAAATTCTGCAACCTGGGAAACCTCTCAGTCTAGGGCAAATCAGGATGGTTGCTGAACCTATTTCTTAGTCTCTTTAAGCATCAGTTTCCTCAAATATAGAGGGGGAGATATAGACATATCCATCACAGCAGTTACAAGGGCTAAAAGAAGTAATGAGAGTAGAGTGCTTAACAACAATGCTTTTACTATGAAGGCCATGAATATCATGTTTCTCAACCACCAATCTAGTCTGGAGTTTCATCATCTCTGAGTAAACTTGTGCTTATTTTTGTTTTATTTTACTGTATCTCATTTTTCATGGAAACACATGTAAACTGTCAGAGAATGGCAAATGGTTCCTCCTAAAACTGCTGGTTCTTAACAAACTTAAAGGATGGATTTTCCTCCTCTGCATATTATTACATGCAGCATTTGACTGCTAAGGGTTAAGGTTCCTCCTTTGTGTGGTGTTCATAGTTTCAAATCTTCGGTGCAGTAGGCTTAGTCATGCCTTTCCCACAACCAATTAGTAACTAAATAACTTATGCAGATCATAGTTTCAGTCAATATCTCCCAGGCAACTTATTAGCTTCCCGTAGTTCACCGTAAATCAGAATAGGCAAAATTTTCCCTACTAACCAAATATGATGTTCAACCTAAACTTAGAGTTTCAAAACATTTCAAACAAATGCAGAGTAAAATGTTCGGTAAGTGTAGCCAGATTTGACAATTACATTTTGAATGGCTGATTACATGTTTTAGAGCTGTTTACATTTAAGTGTTTCAATTTGGATGCTTAGTTACCTTCTCCCCTGTGAGATCACTTTGACTACTCCCTGCATTTACCCTTCCTTGTAGCAATGAGTTCTTTGGAGGAAGTCAAATCTCATTCTTGGTGGCAGAAATAAAGTGAGCAGTGAAATGTAAACGTCTCTTGACTTGACAAGATGTTCAAAATCCAAAATCCCACTTCACAGTGTAATAGCTGTTGACACAGTTTAAACATATATACTCTTAGCAATCATGTTGCACCTCATTTAATGCTGAATTATTTTCCTCTACAAATCAAGCTGCAACATTTGTGGGCATCTATTTTCAAAGGATTGTTCTAACTTTGGAGAAGGCTTCACTGGAACTTTCATCTCACTTTCTTTTCCCTAAATTTGAGACACTTTTGAATTTGCAAAGTAAACTGTTTTCTGAAATTCTATTTCTGGCATAGGAATGTATTTAGATGATAGAGGGAACTGATGAGATGTGAAGAGAAAAAGAGGGTTATTAATCCAGGTAACAGTTATATTGTGTTTGTCGTGGGTAATTTATCATTATGTGTTATCTCAACTCTTAGAAAATGGGATTACTATGCCTTAGAGGGGCATCGTCTCCAACACTGCGATTTACCTTCAGCTGTGTTTGGATGACCTGTCTTAAACTTCAAGGAAAGATTAACACTTTAAAATATCTGTAGAGAATCAAACAAGGATATTTTCTGGTAGATTTTAAAGGAATAGAGATTGAGAGGCTGTTCCTAGATGGGAAGGGAAACTTACAAGTCACAAGATCTGATACTAGGTGGGGCTCTTGCTCATTCTAAGGCCTATTTTTCTCTGCATCATTTGTCTATTGTTACATGACTTGGTGGCACAAATCAATAGCAATCACTTCCTGTTATTATGACTTCTCATGGTTTTGAGTGCTGACTGGACTCAGCGAGGTGGTTCTTATTGGGTTATCTCATATGGCTGCAGGCAGTGATTGCAACATCTGGTGCTCCTTGCTCACCACTCTCTATCATGAGGTCTTTCCAGCACTGCAGATGTGGGGTGTTAGATTCCCACATGGCTCTTCAGGAGTTCAAAGGCACACAGAGAGTTTCCAATCTACTTCTTAGTTCCTCATTATTAAATATGAACACACAGCCAAGGATCATCAGGCATTTGAGGAAAATGTCTAACACAAATGATAAAGAGTTAAATAAAACAGAAAAAAAGGAACTTGGAGGAAATGGATATAATAACATATCATATGGGCTTCCTTTTTTCCAGTTACTGTTCTGAGTGCCAAGTACATTTTGCTGTCATTTGTACCTCACAATAATGCCATGCTTTGTTGTGTACTCTTATTGTTTCTATTTTACTGAGACTACTGATGAGCAGAGTTTAGATAACTTGCCCAAGGTCATAGGCACAGTCAATGGTGGTACTGATTGACATTTAAGCTGGATTCAGAGTCTAAATTTCCAGCCAGTACACCATATACTAGAAACCATTCATGGAGTAACAGGAAAAGTTTCTGTAAGTAATATTCCCAGAAACAAAAGTAGATTTTGCACCCATGAAAAAGAACAGAATGCTATCTAAAAGAAATACATTTTTAAAAGCTCTTTAAATTAAAAAAAAAATACAGTAGCACAAATAAAAACAGAAGAATTTAACCACAAAATTTGAGAAAATCTTTCAGAAACTAAAATAAAAATCAAAGTGATGAAAAACAGTATAGAAAAGACAAGAATCAGAGGTTTCACATCCAATTAACCCATTTATGCAGGAGGTTGCAAATTTTTTTGTGTGAAAAATCAGACCTTGGTGATGACCTTGGGTGGTAAGATATAAATAACTCTCACAAGCTTAGTGTTCCAATAATGGAACACTAGGCATAAATGGATTAATAGGAGTTTCACAAACAGGAAAGAGATATAACAGGGGATAGCATTATCAAGGAAATCATAGTATAAACATTTTTGGTACTGAAGGACACATTCTCAGATTGAAAAGGCTGATTAAGAACCTGACACAATGAATGAGGAAAGACCCACATCAAGCAAGGCTTATCATCAGGAAGCCGGAGATAAAGAAAAGACCTTAAAAGTCTCCCAGAGAGAAAAATCAGTTCTCATTACAAGGATTGAGAATCCGGATCAGATTCCACTGAACCTCTCAACAGCAGCATGGGCCCCATTCCAGTCGGAGCACTGCCTTCAACATTCTGAAGGAAAATTATTTCCAACCTTGAATTTGGCACTGTGCCAAGCCACAATCAAGCATGAGAACAGAATAAAGATTTTCTTGAATGCAATACCTCAATGTATTGACCTCTCAAGTCCTCTTTCTCAAGAGGCTGTTTAACTATTTGCTTCTTCAAAATGAGAGGGTAAATGAAAAAGAGGAGGACATGAAATATAAACTATTCAGGGCTGATTAAAAATGAGAAGGAATGGGAATACTCAGAAAAAAGCAGATGAAATTTCTAGTACCACAGCAGTTCAGGCTACAAAATCATTTTTGGTAAAGACTTGCAAGGGGAATAAAATTAGCCATTTGAGAGTAGGATGAACTAAGGAATCTCTGGAAAAATTCTTCTAGAGAGACAGTCTTGGGAATCTGTGTCTATTTTATAGGCAAAACACAGCAACATTTGCTCTTTGCTGGTTATCCCTCACTCACAGAAGAAACCTTATTTGAAACATAGGAAAAATAATCAAAATGAAAATAAAGTTATGTCTTCGAATCACATGTCAAGGCTGCTCTTCACTAAATATTGAGCTTTATTATCATTTGAATGAAGAGATACAGTTAGGAATAATAGATTATCTGCAGTAGACCAGAGAAGCAAAAGGACAGACAGCCCCAGGAGGACTATCTCCACAAAAGGAGAAGTACTACTGATAGTTCACCTAATGTGTCTGATTTTACTGAGAGTTTAGCAGCAGTATCAGAAAATTTGAGATTGCGTAAATGATAGGCACATAGGAAACGAAGAAAACAGAACAGTGCATGACTATTTTAAAGTCTAGGAATAATGGAAATTAATATGAGAAAAGAAATGTAAATTACAAAACATGGCATCTTTCAGCTGTGAGTGGTAGGCACAGTGACATCAATGGAAATATTAAATATTAATTTAACCCCAAAGTCTGTTATAGAATAAGAAGATGGAAGGAGGGACATGTATTTGTGGTGTGTGGTGAGAAGCGTGCATCAGAGTGCTTAATCTTCATTTCTCATACAGGGAAATCATTCATTAATGATATCTAAAATTGAAAAGTCAATAAAGTGGGCAGGTAGTTTAGAAATTCGGAAGTACACATAAACAAATCAAGTCTGGAAGATCCTGCTTTTGAAGTGGGACAATGTGTCAGGCAAGCTACTTTTATTAAAAGCTCTCTGAGTGCTATTTTACTTTATAAAAGCATGTATCTGTACATTACTCTGATAAAATTAAAAATTAAATAGAACTGAAGCTCCAATTAAATAATATTTATCAAATATTTATCAGTACTCCTACCTGTATCTATGATTGTGACTAGAAACTAAGAGCTGTTGCCCTGCTTGGTATGACTATGGATTGAACAGAAAACATTATGTTGCAAGAAGCCTGAATTCCCTTTTATGGAACAGATTTCTTTCCACTGAAGCACTGAAGGACACTTTTAAATTGCTCTTGTTACCTGGATTAGTAACACACTGGTCTACCGTCAGTCATTAATTTTCAAAATAGTTCATCAGTTAAAAGAGCATCATTTAGGAGTGCCTTGAGGGAACAAAGTCAAAGGCTAAAGCATTCAGAGGGTATAGAGTGAGGTAAATCTGGTCCTTGGGGCCCCACCTAGAAGTTCTGTCTGCAGGGACAGAGCTGAACAAGAAGGGGAGAGGCTTCAGGCTGAGGTATAGCAGTGTCAGCTGGAAAAGTTGGGCACCAGAGAATGTGTGGGGGAAGATTGGACAGTAGTATTTGAAATAATACATTTTTCTGTTTCATGGGTTTGCCATGGGCTTGTTTTGCAAAATTAAAGACCTCTATGGTTTTATCCATTTAACAGACACATTTGGATTTAAATGTCTGTAGAAGTATAAGAATTATCTTTATTTGCTTTGGAAAAACTTCAAAACAATAACTTCTTTTTCTAAATGTAGTGTCTTCTAAAGATATTTGTTAACTTGATCTAAACAAGAAGATCGTGATACAAACAGAAGTGTGAGGGAGGAAAAGGACAATGCATTTTTTTAACTATAGTAGGAAAGGGAAGACTTGTTTTTATAGCCTACAGAAAAAATTATTAACATTATATTTGAAAATAGATTCAAGCAACGTCTCTTGTTACTTTCTAATCTCCTGAGTGAAACAGTAACCTTCCAGCTCATTCATACTAACTTCTGAGTTTCTCTCCAACAATTAACTGTAGGTTCACGAGATTGTTCTCTCAGCAACTTCTTTGGATTGGTGCCTAACTTCATGTAACACATACCTTTTTTATTGTTATGAATTCAGCATCTCTAAGCTGTACTCATTTTTCTATCTTCTCATAGACTTTTTTTTAAGAAATATATCCAGTATCATCCTCATCTCTTAATCCTCTATTCCTCCTAGTCACTTCCTTTACCCAAAATCTCCTTCCAAATAACCTTTGTATAAAGTAGAAACTACCTTTAAGGATATTAAAACCATTGGTTTTAACATTGTTGAAGGGGAAGTTAAGAATACATTTCAAACATTTTAAATATCTGTAGTTAGTAGCCTTTGGGAATAAAACCTAAAGAGATAATCAGAGAAACACACACTGGTATGTGCTATAGTGTTATTTAAAATTGAATTGAAATTACTTAAATATTCATCAATAGTGGATTGGTAAAATATGTAAAATAGAATCTAATACGATGCAGCACTTTAAGTGGTGTGTTGGAGATCTCTCTAATCATCTACTTCTATTTATATATTTAAAGAGTATATTGTTAATTTTAAAAGAGTATGGTATTATAGAGGAAATAAAATATGTCTTCTACTTTCTTGTGGTCTCTGACTGGACCTAAAATTCAAATTGACATAGATAGATGAATAGGAGAAAAGCACATGTTTTATTAGAATGGTACATGTGCATGGGAATCCTCACAGGAAAATGAAACCATGAAGAAGTGACCAGAGCAGAAAGCATATGTACCTTTTGGACAAAGAAATGATGAATTTGTGAAGAAATGACAAGACAAAGTGGTTTGGGCTAGGGGCAGTTAATTGTGGGGAAGTGATAAAACATAAAGTGGGGAAAACTAGTGGACAATAAGAGTTATTTTAGTAAATTTGTGTATACAGATTCATTTTAGTGTTGATTCCCAGTCTCTGCTGATAAGGATGTTCTTCACTTTTTGACACAAGGAAGGCACCTTTTTCATAGGAAATTTTATTGCCTGTTTTTAAATAGAAAAGGGGTGGTCAGAAAGCCCTTCTAATACCTACTGTCTTCTAAGTGTCTTTTTTTTTTTTTTTTTTTTTTGAGACAGGATCTCACTCTGTCACCCAGGCTGGAGTGCGGAGGTGTAATAGCTCACTGGAGCCTCCACCTCCTGGGTTCAAGCAATTCTCCAGCCTCAGCCTCTCAAGTAGCTGGGACTACAGGTGAGTGCCACCACTCCTGGCTAATTTTTGTGTTTTTTTGGTAGAGATGGGGTTTCGCCATGTTAGTCAGGCTGGTCTGAACTCCTGACCTCAAGTCATCACCTATCTTGGCCTCCCAGAGTGATGCGATTAAAGGCGTGAGCCACCATGCCCAGCCCCAAGTGTCTTTAAATCAAAATAATCAGTATGCCAAAGGGACATATTTTGGGGTGGAATGTCCTGAACTTCAGTATTATCCCATTTGTTTTAAAAAATGTGTATGCCTAATGTCTATCCATATAAATGTCTATCCATATAAATGTCTAAAAGGATGTTCATGAACATTTTCATAGTGGTATTCTTTGGGTACCTAGAAATATAAGTGGGTTGCATTGGGTTTAAACAATTTTTTAATGAATTCCCCTATTTTGTTTTGCTACAAGTAGGCATTTTTTTAATCAGAAAGAAAGAATAAGTTATTTTCATTTAAAAATACATATGGAAAATTAATTACTCTTTAAGTTCCCTACAAATCGTTTCAATAAAGAGTTTACCCTATTCTTGATATATGTGAATTAATTATTTGGTAAAAATAGCTAAACAGCTTTCAAATCATAAAGCAATAGTCTTGGAAGCAGCTCCGAGATATTGCCGTGATCTTTGAGCAAGATAATAATTAAGTTAAATACTTTTATATATTTGTCTATGGGGATATATTTAGGGGCAGTGTTGGGAGTATAATTAAAAGGCCAATCATAAATCTTAAATGGAAACAGCAATGCCTTTTGGGCAGAGGCAGTAACTGCTTTCATACACTGAGTGAATATCACTAATGAGAACATTTTATTACATGTGCACAATGGAAGTCAAAATCTCACTGTTCCATGAACACATTGTGAAATAGAATATGCCGACTTGTCAGAAACTCTAGGAATACAAATGTGAGTTTTAAGTTTCTTAAGACAAAAGTGCAAAAGTTTTGACTGTACCATACACATACTTTCTGCTCATCAACGGAAGTTAGCACAACTTGATTAGAAAAATTGACCAGAGAGAAATTGGAATATCTAGAACCTAAAGAAAGGTTGTAATCACCTGCGAGGCTCAAACTCATTGAAATACAAATGAAGTGGATTTCTCAGAGCTTCCAGAGTCCCTCATGTTAGTTCCTAGTTTTATCCAGTTTCCTTGCCCGGCAGTAAGTATGGATTGCTTTTGTAAAAATTTTTACTTTTATACTAATTGTTACTGCTCTTATTAGTGAGGACAAGTAGCTTGGATTAGGTCCAATTTAAGGTCTGTGGGAATTAGTTTGGTTTCCTTCCAGAACAAGCCAATGAAAATAACTGGTTCCATTCATTTATTAGTCCAGAAAAACAGAGCCAGTTTTATTCTGGGCATAATGCTTATCTGTGTGACTGACCTGCACTGAAGCAGAGAGGAAGACAGAAACCATGAAAGGCAGAAACTGAAAAGTTGGCCTCTTTTCCGAAGAGCTAATTGTGTTCCAGAGCAAAGAGAAATATTACGCAGAGGAGCTGATGTTAAGAGCAATAGGCTCTCCGGTGTTTTGACCTTTGATAGGGAAAGGTCAAAGTAATTACTGATTAAAATAATTTTACAGTGTATTCTGCAAGAACAGTTTTTCTTAGTTTGTACTCAGCTTAAAGATACACAGGAATGCAAACGAAATTACTCACTAAGGCACTGCTCCCTATTTGAAAACAATACTTCTCTCTTTCCCAAACTGTGTGAAACATATTTCCTTTCAAAATTAGATTACCACTTTCTTTTATTTTGAGATCTTTAAAATAATTCTACAAGTTCTTGAACTACTCAGAAATGAACTTGTAATAAAATCAAGATTGGGAAATACTGGTTTATTAATTTGGGCATTAATTTCATGATTGCATATTACTTAGCCTCTAACTAGCCACTATGGAATTGACCAAAAATGGCTTACCTCCAGTAGTTATTCTTTCTTTAATTAAATAATTTTTAATAAAAATATATTAGCATGGTAAAAATCACATAATACAAAGGACAGGCAATGAAAAGTGTGCTTGCTGCATAGTCCAGATTCCCATCCAGAAATAATCACTATTTGTACTTTCTTGCTGATCTTTTCAGAAATGTTCCATGCATACATAGCATTCATGTGTACTAAATAAATATACAAAGCACAGATAAATATGTATGTCTCACAAATGGAAATCTTCCTTATACCTATTCTATGCTTTTCTTTCTCTCTTTCTTTTGTTTGTATTTGTGTTTTAATTTAAAAACATGTCCTGGAGATCATTCCAAATAAGCTCATATAGATCTATATTATTCTTTCTAATGACTGAATAATATTAATTATATGGATATGTCATAAATTAACTAGTTCTCTATTGAAGGATAGTTGGGCTGTTACCTGCTTTTTTCCCCTACAAACAATGCTTCAAAAACAATAAACATTCAGATATATATGTCTTTGCACATATGTATAAATATGCATAAGTAGAATGAAATTCCAGAAGTGAAATTGCTCGGTCAAAGTCTCTCTGCTTCATTTTAAAAGCTCCCTGGGTAATAAATTTGAAAAAATTTTGTCTTAATTGGAATAATTTCACAATGAAAATATTAAAAAGCCAGGAAGCTCACGGTATAAGATAGAAACAGTGATGGGCATTGATTTAAGGTCAATAACATACTCATTTTTGCATGTTCAGTGTGTTTTAAAAAATCAGCATATCGATGCAGCTAAACCAAAGAGAAAGGTTCTCCACAAACTTATGCCCCTTTAAAACACATGCAACTTTCAGTTCCTGAAAAAATTTGCCACCAAGTTGTGAAGAAGATACCTTCTAGAGCATTTAAAATTAAATTCTCTACTAATTCAGTTGAGATCTGCAAGTCTCTATTGCCTGCTCACTCTTTGCTAAGCCCACATAAACTGAAAAAAAAAAAAAAAAAAGGATTCTATACCATCCGTGTACTGTAGGGACATGGGAGTGAGAGAAAGCAACTGAACAAAGAGTTTAATGAAAGAGCCCTATTTTGGGCCTAGTTTCACTGTAACTTGGAAAATTATTTATCACATTTCTGATATAACTGTTTCATATGAGATGATTTCTATTATATCACTTATCATGGGACAAAACTCTGTTATGTAACAGGTGATATAAGGAAAGTCATATTTCTCTAGCACATTGTAGGTATCAATAAACGTATTTTGAAGGAAAAAAGGAAGGAGGAAGGTAAGGACAAAAGGACACAAAAAACAAAAACAGTCTCCAGCATGCATCATCCAAAAATGTTTCCTTCATGTCTTATTCATCTTTGTGTCTCCATTGCTCATGTGATGTCCCCAAGTACACATCTTCCATCTCTCTTGACTGCTTTGCTTTTTCTGTAACACGCACACACACACACACACACACACACACACACACTTTTTGCCCTTTCATGCTTCTATGCCTTTGCAACCATTGTTGGTTTCATCAGGAATGCCTTCCCTGCACTAATCCACTCAGCAATAGTCTACCTAATCTTGCATTGCTGACTCAATGATCATTACCACTCCTTCCAATCTGGAAGGTACACCCATGTCTTCCTCTAGGATCGCATGCTCCTAGGGGATATCTCTTCATTTTTTGAAGAGATGGGGTCCTGCTATCATGCCCAGGCCATGATGAGGAGGCCATGTCTCTATTATAGTTTTTTTTTCTTCCTGATCCCTTGTTCTTCTGAACTATCAATTGGACATATCTGATCTTTCTTGCAATATTTATTACATACCATCTTTATTATGATTACTTGTGAATGTCACTTATGACAAGGCTATAATTTCTTTCATGTCTTCCCTAAAAATACAAGGAACATTTATATTTCTTACAATGTTTAGCACAGTGCACTATAATAAAAAAATAGCATCTACTATCCAGGTAATATGGTAATTTAATGGCTTATATTGTATCACTAAACACTTGGTAATGATAGCAAATGGTTATAGGGCTTACCATGTGTAGTCACTTATTAAAGTACTTTATATCATTAACCTATCTGTTTAATTTACAACTACTGAGAGGTCAGTTTGCTATTATCATTTCTATTTTCAGATGTGGAAAGTGAGGTAATGATAAATTCAATAATTTGCTCAAGTTTAATAGCTAAATGTTAGCATCAGACTTCAAACTGAGGCAGTTTGGCTTCAGAGTCCATGCTCTAAGTCATTATACAAGACTGCCTTGAGGCCTGAGGAGATGTATACCTCAACGCTTTGGGCTAAACATCACAATTCCTATTTTAGAGTGGAGGCTTAGAGAAGCAAAATAACTTATTCACAGTCACCACAGCTCATTGGTGAAGATGGGTTCAAAATTATTTTTAACTCTCAAATCCATACATTTTCTACCGCCTATGCTTCAACTGGAATCAAAGTTCTACTTCTCCCTTACGCATGGCTCAAGTCACGGTTTGTATTTTTCAGCAGAAGTTTTTGCCTGCCCAGCATCTGTTTCCCCCAAGCACACTGTTATTTCTTCAAGGATCTCTTCCCTCTCACTCTCAGTCCACAGAGGCAGCATAAGATTTCTATTGCCCTTATGTTTACATATCTTCTAGCCAGAGGATTTGAAGCTCCTGAGAACACGGATTCCTCCCAACTTCCTCCTTGTCCTCCTTCCTTCCTTCTCCTCCTCCTTCTTCTCCTTCATTAAGGTGAATCTTATGCATGATACATAGTAGGAGTTGAAAATATTCATTGAATGAATTGCTTGCATATGGTACTTGCTCACTCAGTGTTTGTGGGATTGAACTGTTTGTCAAATTCCATAGCAAATAAAATGGGGCTCACCAAAATGTTAGAATGTCAGTGGGCAGAGAGAGAGATTAAGTACCATATATGCCCCAGGAATCCTCTACTTCCTTGTACCATTCAAGGACAAGAGTATTTGAGGCACTGGAGGTTTCTGAGGCAGTTTTTATGGGAGGGACCATGTAGAATACTTAAGCATAATCTAACCTGTTAGTCATAAGGGAGTGACCATACTGACAGATTCCTCGTCTTAAAGGGGGGAAAAACCCAACATTCTCCGGATAGAGCAGTAAAGGGATTATGATACCTGTCTCAATGGCAAAAGTAAAGTAATTCCTATGCAGTCTTGGACTGAATCAGATTAAGACATTTAGAGTTTCTAAATAGTAAAGAAGATTACAATGTCCATCCACCTTCTACCCTTCCAAAAATATAGTTAAACAAAGAAACCAAACAAAACAAACTCTAAGCCAAAAACAAATATAACAAAGTCCTGTGAAATTCCAATTTTTTCCACTGATAACTTTTTAAAAAAGCATCATATATCTATTTTCTTCCCCAAAAAAATGTTGATAGGAGACTTCCCTGCTGTGTCCTAAATATGTTCTTGATTTTTCTTTTGCATAGTTTTGTGCTGCCTCTAAGATGAACAGCAATGGTGATGTAAGTGCTGCCACAGTCATGAAAAGGTAGCCTCTCAGATTATGTCCTCTGTTGCTGTACAGTGACCCTGACTTCAGACTTACTGGTCTACATAGATTGTCTATTTCTAGAATGCTATTCTATTCTATTCAATACTATAACAGACATTCACTTTTCTTGTTCAAAAACCACCAGTTATTTCCCATTATCCACAGCAATATTGCCCTGAGTATTTTCTGAAGAAAGCAGTCGTAATCTTCCTAGTATTCCTAATTTTACACTGCATCTGCAGTACAGAAAAACTGCTTTGAGGTCGCTCATGTATGGGCCACTCTATCTCATTCATTGGGGATATCATATTACACTTATTATCATATAAAGGCCCTAATAGGTAAAGAAGGTGAACACAATGATAATATTGGAGTCCCAAACATTTGGCTTTGAGATACCATATTTATCAGGGAATGAGATAGAAATGAAGAACGCCAGTGTAAATGAGGAAGTTAGACAAGATGCAAATAATTATATTACCATTATTCTTAGTACCACACTCTAGTTCCTGCTTCTAATTAAAGAACATCACATTTCAATCACTTACTGTCCACACTGCTGAGCCTAGTTTAGGATGATTGTATTTTTGACTCTGCATAACATAAAATTGTAGGAGTGGAGGTGAAAAAGTTCAAGGGAGAGGGGTATGAAAAAGGAAGTGTTTACCAAGAGAAAATTTAGCCTAGGTCTGCATTACTTCCTTGTGCAGCCATTGATACTTCTCGTTTTGCTGGTTTCAGTCTAAGTTTTCCATTTTATGTCTCTATTTGCTGAAAGACAACAAGAGGAAAGCTGGGCCTGGAAAAGAATTGGCCCACAAAATAGTTTTAATAATGGCTAATATTTTGAGTGCTTACAATTTGCAGTCACAGTGCTAAGACTTTGATCATCTGACTAAACCCAGTGCTCATGATATAGGCACTATTGTTAACCTAAGTTTACAAATGAGGGAATAGAAGCTTAGATTGGTTAAGAAAAAAATAAAACTAACCAAGGCACGCAGCTGTACTTTAATCACTATTCTAAAATGACAAATGAATGATGTGAGTATAATAACCTGAGATGAGACAATGGCTGAGTAAAAAGCATCTTGGTCTAGGAATAAAAGGGCTCAGTTTTTCATCTGCCTCGATTATGGGGTTATTGTGAAAGGTCAGCTAATGTCTCTTTTAAGGCCTCTGTAAATGTACATGAACCAAACAAACACAGTGCATTACTCTAGTACACATAAGACAGAATGGTTTGAGAATTAGGAAAATCCCATCAGAGAACTAAAATTGATGGAGTTCACACTTAATATTAGAGGGAGAAAGATGGCTATACGACTGTGTGATTAGGTATTCTGATGTTTAGGAAGTTGGGGCAGACAGAGGAGGATGGGCCCAAGATGCTTTATAGGAAAGCCAAAAAGCAAAAGAGGAAATACCAAATGAGGATGAGTAGGTGTTGGCTAGCATGGCATGGAGGTGTTTAGATTAAAAAAAAAAAAAAAAAGGAAAAAGCAGCAGAAGGAGACAGAGACACCTAAAGCCCAATTCCAAACTACAGAAACAAGGAAGTGGATTTTTCTCTGGCTGCTGGATTGTCTATATTTGCCACTGTGGCTGCTGAAACAAATGCTAACCTACTTGGTCTTCTGCATATTTGTTTTGTGGATGCATGGGCCATCTAGGTTCCATCTATGGGCTTCGCTTGCTTTGCTTTTCTTTCCTCTCTTTCTCTCTTTCTTCCTTTCTTTCTTTCCTCTCCTCTCCTTCCTCCCTTTCCCTTCCCTTCCCTTCCCTTCCCTTCCCTTCCCTTCCCTTCCCTTCCCTTCCCTTCCCTTCCCTCCCCTCCCCTCCCCTCTCTCCCTTCCCTTCCTTCCTTCCTTCGTTCTTTCCCTCCCTCCCTCCCTCCTTGGAAGCTCATGAAGTTGAATTTGAGATTTTTGCCAAATATCTTAAACCAGTGGTCTTCAAATTTAGTAAGCATTGGAATCCCTGGGATTTGTTCGCCAGATTTAGCAATTAAAAGTACAGGATACTCCACTTAATTTGAATTTCAGATAAATAATAAAAATTTTTTAGTGTAAGTGTGTTCCAAATATTGCATGGGACAGACATACTTATACTAAAAATTATTCATTGTTTATCTGAAATTCAAATTTAACTGGATGTCCTATAATTTATCTGGCACCCCTAGCTGGGGGAAGCTTGTTAAAATACAGATTTACTAGTTTCATCTTCTGACTCTGTCAGTTAGTCAGAAATGGAGCCACGTGGGCCTCCAGGTGATTCCAGTGCAGCCTGTTCTTGGACAACACCTTGAGAGACACTGGTCAAGCTCAGATGATGCTGACTCGAGGATGAAACATTTCAGGACGAGAGAAGGACACCTGGGAGAGAGGAGGGAGCTATGCATAACCATGGTAAACCCAGGGATGCTAGAGGACCTGGTCCTTGAGTAAGACCAGAAATAGCTCTGAGTGCTAGGACCCCAGTATGGTAACAAAAGAAGACATTGATTGAGCCCCACTGTTGTCATTTAATCCTCTCAACAACCACATGAGAAAGATAAATCTTATTATCTGTATCTCATTAGATGAGGAAATAAGAGCTCAGGATTAATTAACTTGTCAAAAGTCGTATAGGTAGTACTGAGTGGAATCAGGGTTTGATCCAAGACTGGTTATTTCCAAAGTCCACATTCTGAGCCAGTCCTCTGAAAAAATAGTAGGCTTGAGGAGTTTTGTCAATACAGCTATGTATATATATTGCTAAGTTACCTAAAGTATAGTCAGGGATGTGACATTTGCCCTCTGGAAGTGCTCAAACATCTCTACATTCTAATATATAACAGGCAAAGTGCCTGGGCATTTGTGAAAAGCCTAAAGATTTAAGCTACAAAATATTTGGAGACTGATTAGTTGAGATATTGTTTAAGGAAAGCTTTTTTTGTCTAGAAGGCTCAGCCACATTGCCAAACCTATCATCCTAAAGGAAAGTATGTCAAGGGACCACTTCCTCTGGTGAATAGACCAACAATTCTCTCACCAGTTGACTCGAGACAGCTGAAAAGGCTCAGAAGAAAATGTCAGATAAGACCACTAGATACAGGGAACAGGTCAGTGGAGGAATTGGAGCCAATTAGACTAGAAGAAAGACAGCTCAAAGAAAACATGGCTAAGGATTCCTAACATTTGTAGAGCTGGCAAAGAGAAAAGGCAATGGGGAAGGAGGGATATGACTTGGAAAAGAATTTGACTCAGTAACTATGTGGTACATTGCACTGTTATTCCAGATATTTATTGCTGTTCTCTGGGTTGTCTTGCTCCTGGCCCTGTCCTTCTCTGTGGGATGATTCATGTGATGCATGTTGGCTAATGATATGTGGAAGCACTAATGGCCAGTATACGATCCTCCAGGACCTCTTTTCCTCTGCCATGAGATCAGAAATGTCCCAGAGAGGGGCTTCTCCCTCAGCCAGGATCCCAGATGGATATCAATATATACCGGAGCCAAGCTGATTTGATCGGCACATAATGTTAGCAAAAAGAAAAAAAAGAAAAAGAAAGCCTCTGTTGTATTAGAACTGGCACTTTAGGGCTGTTTGTTACTGCAGAACAGCTTAGCTATCCTGACTGGCGAAATAAGAAAGCACGCTGTAAAGTCGAAGTTGTCTAAGCATGGAAAGGACTACTTGAGGAATTGTTAGTTTCCACGGACTGGAAGTACTCAATATAGCTATACTACCAGTTTGGAGGATGTTAAACAAAAACAAAAACAAAAACAAAAAAATGTCCTGGGGAGAGGTGGGTTGAAATTTTGGCTGAGTAGTTGGATCTTAATCTCTTTTCCATACCTGAGAGTCTATGCTTATGCTATGTTAATGGAAGATAAAAGTAGGTACAAACTGAACAAGACAAATTGTGTGGATCCATGCTTTCAACTCACTTGAAGAAGAGGAACACAGTGACATTAGGGTAGATTAGTATGAATTTGTGGTTACTGAAACATATATTTGTTTGAGAACAGGCTTCTGCAATGTAACTAAAAGAAGAGTTAAATATTTATATGGTTTGAGATTAACCATAAAAGACCTTCAGGGGAGGATTAGAACACAAGAATAGCTAGGGAAAGTGCAATTTGGTCACTACCATGAGCCTCTCCCCAGAACGCTGCTAACTGTTAGTTGTGCAGTGCCAAGCCACACCCTGGGCCAGAGATCAGAGAAGACAGGGTCACAGGGTGGGATACCACCATTCCATCAGATCCACAGTGCCCAGAGAAATATCTGGATAGTATTCATTCTCTTCTTCTCTCTCCTCTTTCTTGTTTATTCCCTTCATAATCCTGAGCTTTCACCCCTTCTTCCCTTTCATTCACCTCTCACTCTTAACTTCATCTCTCTTAATAATCTGATGTCTCATTATTTTCTCATCTGTCAATGATCTGACCTTGTTCCCATTGATTCATCCACATAAGTCACCAGTGAGAAAGCTAGGAATGAAAAAGCATAAAAACAAAGCAGAATTATAAGAGGGAAGATTTTATTCATAAAATGAATTAATCAGCATGTAGTGGTATGTGCATTATGTGCAAGCATGGCTTGGGAAGGAAAAGAGATCTTGTCCAAACTTCAGCTCCACTGCTTATGCCCTGGGTGGCCTTGAATGAATTTCTTAGCCTCTCAGTGTTCTTAGTTTTCTAACACTTAAGATGAGGCTAATAACTACCTAGCAGTGTTGTTGTGAAGATTAGATAAAGTACGTTATACCATTATTACATAATAGGCACCAGATAAAAGGTTGCTATTATAGATTACGTAACATTTTAGTTCAATTTGGATCTGTGTTCACCACTTCTTATTTCAGCTTAAATGCATTAAAAGCTGGGACCATTTTCTGTTGGTATTTTTTCAATGTCTACAGTTTTGCTGGGCATAGGAAGGTTTAATAAGTATTCTAATACATGGAGCAAAAATTGACTTCTGTGAATATTCTATATTATTTTTAACATATAAACAAATAATGGTCTAAACGCTTATCTTCCCCAAAATTTATATGTTGAAGCCCTAACCTCTAGTGTGATGGTATTTGAATGTGGAACCTTTGGGGGGTGCTCAGGTTTAGATCAGGACATGAGGGCGAAGTCCCCATGATGGAATTAGTGTCTTATAAGAAGGGAAGAGAGGCCGGAGAACTGTTTCTCCGCCATGCAAGGACACAGCAAAGGCACTAAGAGGAGATCATTTAAACCACCTAGTGCATCATATTTTGCTATAGTAGCCTAAACTGACCAAGAATATGTATATTTATAATCTCTTTCTAGTTTTGTGTTCAGTAGCACCCCCATATTAGAAAAATTGAGTGAAATTTGGGGATACTGCCTTAGTGTATAGAATTTGTAGTGTCAAAGATTTTTCTTATGATCTGAGTCCTATACACAAAGAAGAGAACAGGCACAATCCCAGCCTTTAAGAATTTTACATTCAAATGAACTAGGGCATTTAGGCAGATCCTTTCTGTCCCCTACCAAATATTCATTCCTCTGTGTCCTTTGCTACTAGAATTTAAGATTTTGTTTGAATTGTCAATATGCCTTTTCCTAGGCAATGTCTCACAATGGTGCCAAAAATGAGAATCTTGTTTTCTGCTTTTCCACTCTTTGAAATTTGTGGCCTTGAGATGTCAGGAGGAGTTGCTAAGAGAGCTTCCTGGAAAGCTTTTGCTTTTCTGACAAAAGGAGACAGATACAGCTAGCAGCCCCTGCCTCCATCCTGCCGTCGCTCGAGCATTCAAGTATTACTGGGCAATAGCAGCCATTTTGTGACCCTGATATGACACCCACCGGGAAGGAAACCCAACATGTTGAAGATAGTGAACAGAAATATAAAAAGACAAGACAGTGATTGATTATAGTGTTGAATAACTGAAAGAAAGGCAGCAACCACCTACTTCTTGACTGTTACATGAGAAAATAAACCTGACACTATGTTATATGTTTCAAATCATAGCCAAATACATTTTCAATAAATACCAGATAAAAGGATAATGTATAGCAGAATTTCTGCTGCTGTGAAATTTCAGGACAAGTAAACAATAGGGTGAAATATCATTTGCGTGGGAACAATGAAAAAGGGGAACGTTTTTCTGAGATGCTTTTTCTTTTGTTGTTATTTGTTTTTGAGATGGAGTCTCATTGTGTCACCCAGTTTAGAGTGCAGTGGTCCCATCTTGGTTCACTGCAGCCTCTGCCTCCCAGGTTCCAGCAATTCTCCTCCCTCAGCCTCCCAGGTAGCTGGGATTACAGGCATGCACCACCATGCCTGTCTAATTTTTGTATTTTTAGTGGAGATGGGGTTTCACCATGTAGGCCAGGCTGGTCTAGAACTCCTGACCTCAAGTGATCTGCTTGCCTCCGCCTCCCAAAGTGCTGGGATTACAGGAATAAGCCATGGCACCAGCCCTGAGAAGCTTTTTCTATTATAAGGACACAATTTATGTGAGCAAATATAGTCTTCACCCTGCTAAGAAATGGTAAGAGTGGCATTTTATTTAAAAAATTTTGATTTTCAATATTTAGAATATTCTTAAAGTAGATATATTAGGGAACATGAAACTTTATATTTTAATCCTAAAAGGAGAAGAAAAAATGTAATACATACATTTCAAAACATAAACAGGGAATGCTGGATGGATATGGCTATCTGATGATGAAAGAAAGTTATTTTAGGGACAATTTTTATAGTAAATATTAGTTATGTGCTGTTGGCAATTAACACATACAGTTTTTACCAGCTGTTGCCACATTTGTCAATATCATGTGTTGCAATGCTTAAAGGAAACGAAGCATCAATATATTATATTTAAATTTTTTTTTAATTAGGCTGTAGTCTGATTTCTAATTTCTAACTAGTCATCCCCTTACCCTCATATCAGTTTATGTCCCCCTGCTAATTTGATTGTTTTGGAATGCTTACCTTACTGCCAATATCTACTGGGACATTATTTACCTCAGGATTAATTCAGTGATCTTCCCTACGTTTTTAGTTTCATAAATCTCTGAGTTTTATGTTTCTGTGAAAAACCTTTAATACAAGCAGATCTTACCTACAATTTTTTTTTCATGCAAGTGTTTGATTATAGTTGGGCAGTTTGTATACCTTTCTTGTTGACTTCTTTTAAAATTGGCCTTCCTGTATTTGTAATACTTCTTTGGTCATTACAAAGTTTTCCAGCACAACACTTTGTGCCTTGCTATGCTCAGAGGGATCAGAGCCAAGTACAGATGTACCAAAGACATTTCTTTAACATGTTTATCTATCTAGTTACAGTAGCAGTTTAGACTGTGCAACTAACTGACATTTAAATGTGTTAGTCTTTCTGAAATTTGTCCCACAGAGTTATGACATAGAAGGATATGCATTAAATGATCAAATAGCAACCTTAATAGTAATTGAAATGAATTTTCTAAATTACCTTTAAATGATATTAGACTTTAATAGTAATAGAATCTAAAATTATTCTAAAGTAAAATATTTATTTTAAAAAAAGGTAATAGAGGAAATGTAAATCAAACCATCAAAGTCTTTTCTACTCAGAGGCTTTGCTTCTGTTTCATGCAGGGCCATCACATTCTTAGTCATAGTGAAAATTAGCCTCTTTCTCCCCATCAACTTGTAGGATCTATGAGGGCAGGAAATGGACTGGTCTTGTTCACCTCAATATTCCCATCATCTATCACAGTGCCAGACACATACTGACACCCCACAAATAGTTTTTGAATGAATGATGTCATTCCTTACTTCAAAACTTCAATGTATGTTTAATAATTTGGTACAAATTCATCAAAGAGTATAAAGAGTGCCCAGTCTCTAGGCACTTTTTATACATGCCCTGTCCCAGCCCAGCCAGAATAAAACAAGTCATGCCTACAACATACCTTAAGCTTTTTGACTGTAAAGCATGCTTTGTGCAAAATCCTGATTTTCCACTTCACTCTTCCCCAAAAGATTCACCTTACCTTCATTATAAAGACTCTTTTTGTCCCACTTAGCCAACAGGATTTCTTTCTTCTGTACACTGCCAGAATATGTTTCTTATGGCTATTGACATATTTTGCTTGTGATTATAAGTATCTTTGTTAATGTCTTATCCCCTCCATCTACATTGTAAGCTCCTTGAGGAAAGGGTGAATGAGTCCTTACTTTACTTCCCATGGCATAGTGTATACAGCAGGCATTTCGTTCAGGCATGAGTGTATGTACCGGGTGCTTATATATGTTTGGACCATCAGAGTTCATACTTATGAGAAGAAAGGTACTAATGAAAGACATATCTTATTAGAGTTGCATAGTATAGTAAGCACATAGCTTCTACATCAGCTGGCATGAGCTGAATCCTCACTCTGCTGCTCACTAGCTTTGTTGCCTTGGGTAATTCACACAAATCTTCTAAAACTCAATCTCCTCATCTGCAACATGATAGTAATATTACCTACCTGAAAAAGCTTTTGTACAAATTAGAGTATGTAAAATTAGTGGTACCTATAATAAGCAATCATTAATATTCCATTGATATTTTTATTATTATTTGAGGTATGATTTTTGATTTTTTTAATGGTGGATGCTTGCTTTGTGATATTGGATTGTAGATTAGAAAAGCATCTCTGTGCTGAGTATTTCTCCGTCAACAAAGCAATAACAATAGCCAAATAATTTAGGGCCCAATATATTTTGCTTAGAAAACTCAGAAAAATTTTGCAATTCTCTATTTAATTTGCAATATAAACCTATGATATGTTTCTTATCATAGTACTTACTGCCCAATAATTACTCATTAGGTTAATATCAATGATTGCTCATACATACACTAGGTTACTTATTTAGTATTGAGAAAACGTATTAGTGAGTGCACTGCACCACTAAAATAAACACATAATGACGTACCTAAACCACTTTATCTTAAATGCAAGATAGAGTCTTACAGATTTCTGGTTCTCATGGAAGACCATCAGGGGCCCACACATTAAAAACAGCAGAGTGCAAGAGCTGGGAGGGTACCACTCTAGAAACATTTTAAAATAATATTACCATTTGCTTGATTCTAATTTAAGTAATTTGGAGTTCTTATAACGTTGGTAAATTTTGAAAAGTAGGATATTTACACAAAGAGAGTATAAAAGAAATAATTTTTTGGAATTTTGCAATGCATTTCTTTTAAGGGACATCACATTCTTATAGGCCTTCACTGATTAAAGAAACTTTATTAGATCTAAGTGAGAAGCATGTGCTTCTGGTAGTATTGTATCTAGAGGATTTTAGTTAAGTCAAGTCTGAACTTTTACAGCATTTGAAATATGCTTAGTTGGATAGTTAATGGATCCTCTTCAACTTAAAGTAGATGATTGTTATAAGAGAAAAAATGTACAAAAAGAGTTACAGAGTAGACAAAAATATCTTAAATTCTTTTCCAGTGTTCCAATTCTGATGATTTTTAGGAGTTATAGCTGAAGAAATATCGTTCATCCCTAAAATTGGTTTCTTGCATAACACATTATTTTGAATGTCACCAGTCAGCCCTTGGGCTTCTTTAAAAGACCGAAGACCAAGATTGAAAATAGAGTGAATGCACATTTTAGCCCTATAAATGAAGACATCAGAAGTGTAATAGAAGGCATATGAAAGATAAATACATTTGTTTTTCCATCTGTTAAGATAAAACTGGCCGGGCGCGGTGGCTCACGCCTGTAATCCCAGCACTTTGGGAGGCCAAGACAGGCGGATCACGAGGTCAGGAGATTGAGACCATCCTGGCTAACATGGTGAAACCCCGTCTGTACTAAAAATACAAAAAAATTAGCCAGGCGTGGTGGCGGGTGCCTGTAGTCCCAGCTACTCGGGAGGCTGAGGCAGGAGAATGGCATGAACCCGGGAGGCGGAGCTTGCAGTGAGCCGAGATCGCGCCACTGCACTCCAGCCTGGGCTACAGGGCAAGACTCTGTCTCAAAAAAAAAAAAAAAAAAAAAAAAAAAAAAAAAAAAAAAAAAGATACAACTAAAACATTCTTCCCATTTTTTTTCTTAATATTTTGTTTCCTGGCAACAAATGACAAAAATTCCCAATCAACCACATCTTTCACAATTCTAGGTTTTCTGAAAAGCCAGCACTAACACTATTATTTCGATTTTTAGTATATAAAGTCATTTTCAGAAAAGGAGTTATGTATATTAAAAGGATATATCTATATATCGTGTATGTGTGTGTGCCTGTGTGTGTGTGAGAGAGAGATAAATTAGTAAAGAAGCATGCCATTAAAACCATAAGGGTGTGTTATATAAGCACTTTGGAAAATAATTGGCATTATCTGGTAAATTTGCTACTACCCAGCAATTTCACTGTTATTTTTCCAAGAGAAGCTCTTTCACATGCTCTTTAACCAGAAGGAGAGTATAAAAATGTTCTTAGCAGCACTATTTGTAATCTGTCTCACACATACACATGCACCTGGAGATTTCAAATGTTCATCAAGGGCAGAATGGATTAACATAATACGGTGTGAAAGTTAATTACGGCTACATGCAACAACATGTACGAATCTCATGTACCCAATTTTGGGCAAAAAAATCAAGTAGCAAAATAATATCCATACACTTCATTAATATACAAAGCTGTAAAAAGCATGAAATTAACCAGTATTTTGTTTAGGCATATGCAGTAAACCGCTAAAGAAAAACAAGAAACTGATTGAACACAAAATTCAAAATCAGGAGGGGACAGGATCTGAGAGGGTTCCATGATAGATACAAAAATATTATTTTTCTTTAAGTAAGTAGTAGGTACATAGTTGTTTATTGTATTATGATTCCTTATGTATTGCATGTATTTAGTAAGTGTTCCTTTGAAACTACTCAATATTTGGTAAAAGTATAAAACAAAGGGTGCTAATATTTATTGCCATTATTCTATCTAAGCAAAATATTTTAAAAGTAATATAATCCTTAAGTCTTTCATAACTCATCCACTTGTGTGTGGTCTGGAACATTATTTCATGATTTCTATGATATTATGGCAGTGTTTAATTGCTGTTTAAAAAAAAAGCTAAGATGGCAAAACTGGCAAGACCAGTTCATCGTGGTCTGTGAGGCTGCAAAAAGTCAAATTCCATAAAGCAAACTGACAGGCTGTCTCAGGTCTATTGTGTTTCACAATATGCAGAAAAGAAAAGTTACTGTGAAATTACTTTTTTAAGTGAGATATTATAAAATATTTTTATTTATGAGGATTCTCTTCTTATTTTGATAGACCTTTTCATGAAATAATTTCATATACTTTTAGAATGACTCTTTAAATGCCTCTGAAATTCCACATATCTAGTGGTTTGTATGTATTTCAATACAATTAAATGATAAAACTTACAGTTCTAGTTTTGATGTTAAATTTACTGTATCTTCTCATTTCACACTTTTGCTTCTGTCAAGAAATTGCTTTAGTTAAGAATCATTGGTCCAAAGTCTTTCACTCTCAACTATAGTTTATGGAGAGACTTAAAGGAGAGACCCTTATTTTTACATCAACGTATCAATTTGGAAGAATTTTATTTATTTTTTTCTAGTTATAATTTAATGGACCAAATTACACTATTAATATTATAAAGAATTACTTTGGATCATTTTAAAAATGATCCAAATCATTTTGGATATGTTTTAAAAATAACACGTACAGCTGAGTGTGATAGGCTCATGCATGTAATTCCAGCACTTTGGGAGGCCAAGGCCAGCAGGTTGCTTGAGGCCAGGAGTTCGAGACTAGCCTGGGCAACATTTAGTAGAAACACTGTCTGTACTAAAAATACAAAAATTAGCTGGGCATGGTGGCCACTTGGGAGGCAGGAGAATTGCTTGAACTCAGAAGGCAGAGGTTGCTGTGAGCCAAGATCACACCACTGCACTCCAGCCTGGGCAACAGAGTGAGACTCTATCTCAAAATAAATAAATAAATAAATAAATAGAAATAAAAATACCACATACCAAGTTATTATACAATTATACCAAAATTGTTACAATTTTTTAAAGAAACCTCATTATACTTAAAGTTATAAAGTACCCAAATGAACAATGTTCCCATTCTTAAATGAAGCATTGTGTCAACCCAGTTTTGTACTCCCTTTTTCCTCTGAATTATCTAGAGTTTCCTGTGTTCCTCAATGTTTTCATTATAGAAATCAGTGTGTTTGCTTTTTGGTATGACACTGTTTCATAGCATCTTATATTTGAAGGAATCTCTACATGAAGTGAAATTAACAATTTTGGCTTTATTATATTTGAAAATATTGTAAAATTTATACATGAAAACAAAGCCTTCTATTGCTTAAAACTTCCACATGTTACTCCTATATGAATGGAACAAAAACTGGGACAGTAGAAATTGTTTATGAATGCCAAAGGGCAAGCTAACGATAACAAATTATTCACTCTTGGATTCAAGGTAAAATTATTTTACAATTTTTATGATGTAGTTTATAGAGATGGGTTTTTGAGTCTTGCAGACCTGCTTTTACATTTCAGCTTTTTAGCTATGCATCTTTGAGCTTGTCACTGAGGTCTGCTCACCTGTTACGTAGGGTTTTCCGGAGACTAAATGAGATGATGTAGGAATAATTCCTGGCACAGAGTTAATACTCAGTAAATGTCCTCCCAGCTCCCACATCCCAGCTCAAAGTGGGGAGTAAGATTTTCTCAGTGTAAGAATGTCAGGCCATTGCAAAGGACAACAAGCTACTTCCTTATCATCCAAAGCACTTTCCAGTGTTTTATGTGCAATAAACCACAAACCTCTGGAACCCTGCCCTGTTGTCTCCTCCCACACACTTCATAGATGTTTTCCTATGCACCTCTTGTATCCTTGGAGTTTAGGACAAGGGAGAGAAATAGTTGTCTCAGGGAATAGAAAAACTTACAGTGAAGGAAGGAGATGGAAATTAACAAGCGTCATCATCATCATCATCAGAAAAAGATTTTATAAAACTTAAGTTGTGAATAACATGCTTCCTACATGAAATATCAGAATAATAGAAAAATGATAGAAAAATGCTATCATGCAGTTTTCTAAGGTAAAACACCAAAGGAAAACCTACTGAGGCAGAACATTCAGCAGGTATTTCCTTTGTATCGATTTTGTGCAATAATTATCACTATGGAAGGCTTTATAGTGGGTGCCAGTTTCTGAAGACAGAACCAGGTGTATAAGAAACTTAATCTAACATTATTTTCCTATGTCTATATCTAAGGTTATTTTTTCTCTTAAATCCCTGTTATACCATGTGACAATAGCTAAATCTCAGTAAAATCAGGGACTTTTCCTTTTTCACTGGAGATGCAGCTAACTCCATGGATCCTATCTAGCATAAGATATGGGATGGGAGTGGTAGGATGCATTTGTATGAGAAAATTAGGCCATCGCAGGTATCCAGGCTTTCATGTTTTGACACTACACCCTGGTCCCAATGTCAGCAGCTGAAGACAATGGGCCCTTTGATTATGGTCTACATGGTTTATTTTTGTTTTGTATTATTACACAAGGCTTAAGTTTTACTAGTTCTTTGTGTTTCATCTAATATAATGACTTTTTAAAAATAAAGGACCAGATAGTAAATGTTTTAGGCTTTGTGTACCATATGATCTCTGTCACAGCTACCCAACTCTGCTATTGTAGTGTCAAAGCAGTCATAGACAATAGGTAAATGTATGGGTTTGCCTCTCTTCCAATAAAAACTAATTTACAAAAACATGTGGATCTAAACCATTCTCACCTGCACCGAAAAACCGCTTTTGGGCTCTCTGCATCTTCCTGGGGTACATGAGGGCTGTGGGACTGCTTAAGGCCTGTCTGCCTCAGGACCCTCTTTAGAAATGTTTTCTGTTGTTACTTAACATTGGGCAAGGGATAACTCTGGGGTCTTACCAATCTCCAAGGTAGGGCCTTTGAGCCTAGCTTCACTTTTGTTGGTGAGTCCTCTCACCAGTCTGGTTTCAAAGGTCAAGACGCAGTACTAAACATCTTACTCTATGTAAATGGCGGTCCATGTAGTTGTGTAATATGGTATTCCAGCATGGTGAGAGGCTACAGGGCTTTTTCTCAGGTACATTGTCAATATCCACCTCCGACCCACGATCTTACCCCTGACTCTCTTCTCCTTTCTCCAATCTGCACCAATATAATCAAGATTTGAGGTGGAAACAGAAACCTGGCTCAGACTGAGAACATATTCTTCAAAATATATGATTTTTGGCATGGTTTTGTACAGAGTCCTTCAAGGCTTAGACTTCTAAAATTCCAATACATTCGAGCTTTTGCATCTCAAAAGCTTTCTCGGTATGAACAGGAAGAGTACAGAGGATGTACAAATGCAAAAAAGTGCTTATGTTCATGTTAAGAGACCAAACTTAGGTGAAACAGTTAAAACACTCTCTCAAAACTTACTGGCTGAAGACAACAAACAAATTAGTATTTCTCATGATTCTGTGGGTTGACCAGGTGATTCTTCTGCTGGTATTTGCTTGGGTCCATCACCAGGTTGCATTGAGCTGGCAAGTGGCTGAGGGCTGTGCTCAGTGAGAGCGTCTGGGAAGCTGAGCCTCTCGCTCCACATGGCCTTTCACCCCAGACTTCTTCATGGTGTGGTGATCTCAGGGCAACATTCCAAGGGAGTGAAAGCAGAAAGTGAAAAATCTCTTTAAGACTTAGATCTGGAAGTCACGCAACATCACTTCCACCATATTTGACTGGTCAAAGAAAGTTGCACAGCTACTCTAGATTAAAAGGTGAAGAAGCAGACTTTACCTTTGATGAGAAGAGCAGCCAGTCACATTCCAAAATGGCATGCCTATTGGAGAGGGAGAAATTTGTAGCCGTGTTTTACAATTCAATACCAACTTTCTGTGAATCAAATACACAATGTATCTTCATGAAGGCTATGATTTTTACTAGAAAGTTTAGATAGTTATGCCAAACCTGTACAAAGTTTGCAGTGGGAAGAGAAGGAGAGACAAAGAAATTGGATGTTGCTCCTGGTTTAGCTTCTCCACTCCCTGTACATTCTCAGGAGTGAAGCCACTTCTTTAAATCTTGGGGGGGAATGTATCCCCAAATATTCTCCTTGGGCGTTCAGAAGATGTCCCACATGGATGACTTTTTTTTGCCTTCTACTCTTCCCCTGTCCACCTTTAAAAAAATCATTTTCTAAGCCCTTTAACCCCTTCCCTACTACAATATCCCCATCCTCACTCCCTTTTTATATGTTACACACTAACTCTTCCAATAGAAACAAACTTCCTTCTCTTGCAGTGACTTGACTTTTTGTATGCAACCCCAAATGTCAGCTGCCTGTCAGGGACTCCTGTCCCTGAAGCTTTGCAGAAGGGAGAAAGGGAATGTGATCTTAGGGTCTGCTGACTTACTTGGGAATGGAGAATTGGCACATTCTGATTTTGTGATTGGATGTAGGAAAGGAGTATGGTGATGGGATTCTACCTTGGGCAGCAAATGCCTTTTCTCCTGGTAAATAAAAGGTAAAATATATAAATATACAGAAAAAGTATACTTTCCTTCAAAATTCCCCTTCTAACATGCATAAAAATTATTTCTCTTTTTACCTTAATAACCAAATGCTATTTCTTTTGGCCTGTTACCTCAAACCTAATATGCTAAAAGAGCATCCTCATCCTCTATGGCTTGAATGCCTTAACAAATTATTATAACTTATCTGGCAACAAATTATATAAACCCAGGTAGCATCTCTCTGCAACTCTCCCTTTGTGTTATCAGAGTCAAGAGAGAGGTGACGACCAAGGGAGGAAGGAAATTTACTTTATGCTAATGCATTGGAATTAAGAAATATCAAGGTGATTTGAACTGATCCAGAAGGATTGTGTTAGTCTTGTTCTTATGCTGCTAATAAAGACATACCCAAGACTGGGTAACTTATAAAGGAAAAAGGTTTAATTGACTCACAGTTCCATATGGCTGGGGAGGCCTCACAATCATGGCAGAAGGTGAATGAGGAGCCAAGTCATGACTTACATGGTGGCAGGTAAGAAGAACTTGTGTAGGGGAACTCCAATTTATAAAACCATCAGATCTCATGAGACTTATTCACTACCACAAGAGCAGTATGAAGGAAACCACCACCATGATTCAATTATCTCTACCTGGTCCAATCCTTGACATGGGGGGATTATTATAATTCAAGGTGAGATTTGGGTGGGGACACAGCCAAACCATATCAAGGCTCCATGGGAGACTAGGGTCTTCAGTTGGGCTGGAGGGGATTTGGAAAGGGAGAAGAAAATCATATCAGAAGATACAAAGATTTTCACAGGTGGGAAACTGACTGTGGTATGATCAGAGGAAAATAAGAGATCTGAGTTTTTTAAAATAAGTGGGGTATTCTATTTCCATATTTCTAAAATTATAAGGTGTTCATTGAAAAGAACATTCTTTGTATGAAGGTCTGGTAGCTAGAATTAATATTCTTATTTTTCTTACCAATAGAAAATTGTAAATTGTTTTTTTTTTTTTTTTGAGACGGAGTCTGGCTCTGTCGCCCAGGCTGGAGTGCAGTGGCGCAATCTCGGCTCACTGCAAGCTCTGCCTCCCAGGTTCACGCCATTCTCCTGCCTCAGCCTCTCCGAGTAGCTGGGACTACAGGCACCCGCCACCATGCCCGGCTAATTTTTTGTATTTTTAGTAGAGACGGGGTTTCACCGTGGTCTCGATCTCCTGACCTCGTGATCCGCCCGCCTCGGCCTCCCAAAGTGCCGGGATTACAAGCGTGAGCCAGCACGCCCGGCCTAAATTGTTAATATATATTCTACCTCTTGTCTTTGTGATATGATGCCGCTAATGATATTGTCATAGTTTAGGATCTGGATAATTGACACAAGGTGGCTTAATAAAAGTCGGGGCTGGGCATGGTGGCTCCTGCCTATAAGCCCAGCACTATGGTAGGCTGAAGGAGGAGGATTGCTTGAGTCTAGGAGTTCGAGAACAGCCTGGGCAACATAGTAAGACCTCATCTCTCCAAAAAATAAAAAATAAAATAAAATAAAATAAAAGCCAGACATGATGAAACATGCCTGTAGTCCCAGCTATTCAGGAGGCTGAGGTGGAGGGATCACTTGAGCCTGGGAGGTTGAGGCTGCAGTGAGCCATGATTGCACCACTGTGATCCAGCCTGGGCAACAGAACAAGACCCTGTCTCAAAAGACAAAAATATCCCTGGCCTGGTGGCTCATGCATGTAATCCCAGCACTTTGGGAGGCCAAGACAGGAGGATTGCTTGAGTTCAGGAGTTCAACTGCAGCCTGGGCAACATAGTGAAACCCCCATCTCTATATAAAACAAAAACAAAATAAAAGTCAATTAGAAGAAAATCGTAATAAATGTTTCAACAGATGAAGAGTATGATCATTATAGCACTGCTTGCAATAGCAAAATTTGGGAGCAATCTTCATTGTCCAACAGTAAGTGACAGATTAAATAAATCCTTACAAAGGGATATCAGGCAGCCATTAAAATAATACTTTAAAATAAATTTATTGACATTTAATTATATGTTAAGTAGAAAACTCTGGCTACAAAACAAGTCCCCAGAATGATCTAGTTTTTATTTTACAAACCTGTCTCTGTATCCCTTTATGTTCCCCATTCCATGCCGTGCCTCCTGCCAACTTTTTCAATAAAAAAAAAATCTGGAAAGATACATGATAGAAAGGGTCTGATAGCACTGATTCATCTTGGTATAAGGAATTCTGAGTATTTCAAATCTAATTTCTTTGCATTTCTGTGTATTTTCTGATTTCTCTGTAATGAATATTAATTTCTTTTCAATTTAAAGAAACGTGTTACAGAAAAACAGAAATCAATTTAGGAAAAGAGTGATGAGGGATACCCGAGTACATCACTGCGGTCAACATCATGCAAGACTATCACCATAGTTTACCACAAAATATTCTTTGGTGCTACTGTCAGAATTTAGAGCCAGTTAGTTTGAATATTATTCTGACTCAGCATGACATTTCTTTTTGCTTTTATGCTAATGCTTAAAAGCTTGAAACAACGCACTCTATTCAATACATTTCATCAAATATTTATTGAGTGCCTACTATGTGCCAAGTACTAAGAATACAAGATTAGCAAGACATAGTTTTGTTATAATCTAAGTCAACCCCTCATAGTATGTGTACCACTTTGAAAATCTGAGATGATTGTTCTGAGATTCTACAGGGGGAAGAATCATATAAAACAATGTCCAATAAAGTTCATACTAAAATAACCTATTTATATTTTCACTGTTTTAACTCTTGCAATATTTTAAACACAATGTAGAATTATGTTGAATCATTATTTAAAAAATACCCACATATTTGTGGCTCTTCACTGTGATACCACCTCTATTCTCTGCTTGAATCAATAACATTTCAACACTTTTACTGCTTTGAGAAGAAATTATTCCAATCTGTTCAGTCTTTGAGCCAAATCTCTGTCTGACTTGGAGATCCTCACTAAAAACTCTAGTTCCTTCATGAGGCAAAACTGTTTCTAGAGTATGTTTCAAAGCAAAGTTGTGTAACCAACAATTAAACAATTAACAAACTAAAATAGTTTAAAGTCAGGCTTAGTAACTTTACACATTTACTTATTACATTATGTATTACAATTATTTTTTATGAATTAAAATTTTGATCAGTTAAATAATTTCAGTTTCTTCATTTTTGTTGTCCCGTTAATTATTTTTGCTATATCCAGAAGGTTTCATTTATTTATTTATTTATTTATTTATTTATTTGCCCAATTCTCTTGGCACGGAGTTTATATGAATCAGAATGTAAAGAAGCCTGGAGATCATCTTGTACCACTATTTTGTTTTGTGGAAGAGAATATTTAAGCCAGATGTAAAGTAATTCGTAGGAGTGTAAGTTGTTTTGCATAGTGTCTTTTGAAATGTAGGTATGTGAAAGCTGGTAGCTATTGTTCTTAGAACTTTGTAATTCAGATTACCAGTCTAGTGTCCTTAACTGCCTTGGAGTGTTTCTCCTTACTGTTGGATAAAACCATCCTTTAGACCTGTAAATTGCTCAAGACACTAGGCGTATTTTTTTATGGTACTTGATGGGTCAATTTATTCATTTAACACATATTTATTAAGTACCTACTAAGTGCCAGGTGCTGGTCTTGGCTTTAAATGTTAACAGAAAGTATTAAGGAGTGAGTATTGTTTCAAATCCATACAAATGAGCATTTTGTGGCTAGCCGTGTGTGTTTGTGTGTGTGTGTGTGTGTGTGTGTGTTTGTGTGTGTGTATGGAATAAGTGTGTGTGTGTGTGTGTGAGAGAGAGAGAATGTTTGTTTCCTTCCTGTGTAAAATCTGCCCAGTTTTCTATCTTAACTGTCATTATATGTCAAACATATACTATTAAAATTAGCTTATTTCTGAAGCATGTCTACACTAAGGTTCCTAGGTTTTATTTTATGATGAAATGCTAATTTCTCTTTATGAAACAAATTCTTTATTTCATAATTTTGAATAGGATGGTACTTTCAAAAACCTGCATCTGATTAGATTTGGGCATTAAATATTTCAATATGTTAATATTTTTTTCTTGGGCCTGCGGCATTTTAATTTTATTGTGACATAGAAAATTTTTTATTAATATTAAGACTTTGCTTTCAGAATGCTATGAAATAGTACAAGCAATGTTGTGTAAAATAGTACAGGTGGAGCATCCCTAATCCACAGATCCAAAATCTGAAATGTTCCAAAATTCAAAACTTTTTGAGCACCAACATGACACCACAAGTTGAAAATTCCACACATAAGTACTTTACACAAACTTTGTTTCATGCATAAAATTATTTACAATGTTTTATAAAATTACCTTAAGGCTATGTGTATAAGGTGTATATGAAACATAAATGGATTTTGTGTTTAGACTTGGGTCTCATCCCCAAAATATCTCTCTCTGTCTCTCACTCTCTTTCTCTCTCTCTCTCTCTATATGACACTCAACGTGCACAAGTAATGCCACACTCAGAAAAACTGCTTCCTTCTTTAAATTGTCTGTCTCCATTGTAAAACTGACAGTCAAATTTTAGTAACTCCTGATCTTTTTTATGTTTCTTCTGTTCTTTTTGGACTTCTCATCCAGCATTTTGGTCCTGTTTGCTGGCTCTCTCTTTTAATAGGTCTACCCTAGCTTCTCTTTTTAGTTGTTATTTGACGTTACTAGTCTTGCTGTCAATGCATCTCAGTCCTTGGATTCCAGGTTGCTATTCTATATCCATCTGCTCTGTCCTGATTGTCAGTGAAAAGTGTTGCTCTTCGCCTGGTGGGACATCAAAACTCTGACAATCTTTGGCTCTTCATTCAGAGATGAGTGGTGCGTGAAAAAGGGTACAGGTTTCTTGGTTATACATTTAGGATACCTTACAAATTTTCCAAAGACTAACATTAACCTCCGGTTAGGGGTAAAGGACAAAGTGGCACAACGAGGAAGAAGAAGAAGGAGAAAGAGAAGGAGAAGAGAATTTGAGTAGTTAGTATTTTCAGTTCTGGACCTGGACCTAAGGAAAAACATTACCAAGTTAGTATATCAGTACACACAAGTCTCCTGAACTATTTTTTTGTTTGTTTGTTTTTGGAGGGAAGGGGAGCTTGGCAATTGCTTGTAGGTACTGATATTAAAATGTTGCAAATACATAAAGATTCCTTGGTGTTGCAAAATAACCATGACATGTAAAGCAAGCAAAGAACTACCTAGTTTACTAAAGTCTTAAACCCTAACTCATAGATGTCCTAGTAGAAAATAGTACTATGGATGCTAAAACCAATGTCTTAGACTAGTCAAATACTAAAGATACACTTGTTGATACTATACTAACCTGTATTTTAAACCTTATTTTTAGGTCATGCATAGCACTAATAAAACAGTAAATAAGCACCATAAGAGCATGTCAAAATGTAGGAGGAAGGCCACAACTAAACTTCATAGTAAAACCTGCCACCATGTGATTAAACACGACACCAAAAAGTTTTTAGCTAGTTTTCTATTTATATCCCTAGATATCTTTGGGATAGGGCCAAAGAAATGAGTTCGTAGAAAGGTATAAAGGCCATTTTAAGTCCTGGTTTTGGGTGTGCCAATGTTTGTTACAGCAGCAGAAGGAAGGCTGAAACAGAAAGTTGTGTCATAAATGGAACAAATACTGTTTAACAATTTTTTTGTCTTAAAAACAGCAAAACCCACCATCTTCCTGGAGTCTGCGTTGTTCCCTTCCAGAATAGATGTTGAGCTTTTAAACAAACCTACAGTAGAAGCAAGCCCTCTCCAGGAAATCCCAATCTCTTTCCAAACAGGGACAGCAAAGGTTCTCTCTGTTGTGGCTGTTTTTCCCTCTCCTCTGGGAATTGGTTTGCCTTCTGAGAGCATCCCAGGAAGGGGAGGTGCGCCCCAAATTGGCGAGGCTCTGCCAAATACCAAAGGCTCTTCTTTGGAAGAAGACTCCTCCTTTGGACGTGAGGCGCCCCTACCAGAGCGCCCGCGTACAGAAACGGAAACCACTAGCTGCGCTGAAGTGAGTCAAGTGATGAAATCAAGACTACACGGGAAGGAAGCTCACGAAACCTAACTGGTGACAGAAGCTGCTGAACCCTGCCCGAGGAAACCACATGAGCCAGCAGTTGCTGCCCTCCCGAAGTGGTCCTCGGAGGCAGCGCACCCCTTCATTTTGGCGAACCGAAGAGGAAGGGAGGAACCGTGTGGGGGAAATCTAGAACTTCTGGTTCCCCAAGGACCCAGCCGACTGTGTTCTGGCTACAAGGTGATCTCTTGTCACCAGGCCAGTGCAGGATTCCTCCAATGTAGATGGGCCGGGAGCCACAACTTGCGCGGAGCAGCAGCCTCGCCGACCGCTCAGAGAGAAGCCGCGCGACAGCCAGGCTTGGCCGGGACGGCGCCCCCACCCTGCGTGCGCGGTCCAAGGTTCTCACCTGGAGCGCTCAGGTAGGGCTGGGGCGGGGCCGGAGGCTGGCGCGCAGGCGCGGGAGCGGGGCCTCGCCCCTGTCGACGTCGCAGGCTGGAGCTCACCTGGGAGACTCCAAGTGGAAGCCGAGCCTCGGTTCTGCCTCTCCAGGCAACGCGGGAGGCCCAGCGGGAAGGCAGGCGGCGGCGGCGGAGGAGGAGCTCTACTGAGCCGCGACTGTAGCGACCGCAACCGGAGTCCCAGCCGCCGCCACCTGCACCTGGCGCCCAGCCCACGTCCAGCGCCTGCCTGGCCGCCGCTTCCCGCCACTCTGCCCTGCCCACCGCCAGGTAAGCTGGCGACAGGCGGAGGGAGACGCGGTACCCCTGGGCTGCGTTAGAGCAGGCGGGAGGACGGCCCCAGGGGTTCACGTGTTGGGGACAGGGCTACAGTCCAGATGGTCGGTTGGAGACGGTCTCGAGAGCAGTGTTTCGGTTGCCCCTGGAGAGACCCCGAAAGGGGCGCCCTGGGCCAGGGGGCAAGTGGCGCCCCGGGGGGGAGCCCAGTCACACCCTCTCGCCCACGGTGCCCCCGCCAGTCCCTATGGGGCGGCCCCTGAGGAGCTGGACCGAGACCAAAGACCTGGTGGCCCCGGACTTGCCCTTGGGAGGGTCGCAGCGTGGGGACCCTGAGAGGAAGGGCCCGGCCGGAGGCGGGCGCACTTCCACTCTGGCTAGCAGGTTGCCTGTCTCCTCCAGCCTCTCTGCCCGAGAGGACATCCCGCGACAGCGAAGGGCATGGCTTTGCCAGGCAACTTTCCCAGCCGGGGACCCCAAACAGTTCTAGGCTGCAAACCGCGGTCGCCAAGCCATTTAAACGGTTTCCGAGTGGTTTGGAAGGGGCTCTGTGGCCGGGACGCAGACAGCCCTCTCTCTCTGTTTCGACTCTGCACTTTTCCGGGTGCGCTCTCCAAGCCAGAGTTGGACCCACTTTCCTGATCAATGGAGAAGAGTTCTTTTCTTCCGTGGCGGGAAGAAATCCAACTGCCACGCACCAACCACTCACCATCTCGTTAGAGGACCTGTTGACTTAAGGACTTGTATATCGCGGCTATGGTTTGCCTGTGGCATATGAATCAAAGGTTCAAAAAAACATTGTTTCAGGATCCTGCCACGTCTAAGCTTGGGTGTGCCAGGCCCAAATTCCTTTCCCTGCCTAATTAGGCTTTTCTGAAGCCTAAGAATTGAGGGTGAAACTGGCGCTTACCTTAGACTTTTATTTCCTTCTCTTTCCAACTCATCAAAGAAGCTATTTCTGTTTTAAGAACCCCATCGAGTTACCAACATTTCCGATTCTTGAAAACGTTAACATAACTTGCTATAGAAGTTGCACTACATAATGAAGACATTTACAGTCAAATTCTATAGCTAAAAAATATTAAAGTGACAGCATTTTAATTAGAAAATCTCTGCTTGTGGGAAAATCTGTTGCTTCTTTTATTGTATATATTTTTCTTTGCGTTTGTGGCTAAAATCCATGAGGTTAAAGTCACACCCTGCCATTAGATTCTTTTTTTTAATTTAACTTTTAATATCTGAAGTCTAGCGCACATGTTACTTTCCAAGCAATTTGTACCAAGAATCTTTCTTTATATATTGCTTTAGCCAACATTTTTACGTAGAAGTTTCTGATAATAATAACAATTCCACTAGATTTGTTTTGTTCTATCTCCACACATTTTAAAAATATATTTTAAATTGCACGTTTTACTTAAAATGCCTTATGCAACATATAGTGGTTTTTTTTTTTCTTCTTCTTTTTAAGGTTAGATGGAAATCTAAAAGCCAACCACAGCATAACATGACATAATTATTAATTCAACCATGACTTTTCTACATTTCTTAAAAGACTCTCACCTGACCTCTTAATCTTGTCTCCATACAGAGAAATAAATGTGCTAAATACTGTTTAAATATGAGATATAGGAGTTGTTCCCTGAATTTTGAATATTAGTCTTCATTACTTACTGGGCAGACGTTTTCAGACTGTCTTTCCTCTTAACTTCTAGTGAGAAATGTAACATGTTTTCATTAGCTGAGTAACGGTGTGACAATCTATCTGTTAAATAGGAAAAATAATATTTTCTTAGATTAAGATAACAAAGCCTTAAAAACAATCAGGAGTATCTTCCAGCCCTGGCATTCTCAGGATCCCTTTCTCAGTTTGGAGATTCAATAGTCAAACCATCCATTTGTGAAAAATTGAAGTCAAGAGAGGTGTTCTAACTTCATTTCACTCAGAGATGGCATGATCATTCCAGTGGCTTGACTCATGACTCCTGTATCTTAACTTTTCACCACCCACATCCTCACTTATCATAAGATGTTTATCTTTTTTCTTTCATATAATTTGTAAGGCCTTTGTAGTTACAGAATAGTCCATTGCTCTTTCTTCAGCTCTGATTTACCCTCATTTCTACTTGTCCAAATGATGCCTGACTTCATGGAGACTACCCAGTGAAGGCATCATGCTCCTCTCATTGTGGAATAACATGCATATTGATGATGCCATGTCAGTTGAGATTTTTAGTTCCTTCTTGGTATTTCCAAGCCACAGTTAATTTTTTAAGTCAATGTGGATAACATTATTTAGTCTTCTGATCTTTTTATTATATTGGCTTAAAATATATTTTATGAGGCAGCTACCCAGTGCCTTTCATCCATTTGCAACACTCCAGATTTTTGGTTTCAAGCACACTTCCTTAACACTAAGTTTCTTTAAACTTTTTTTTCCTTTTACTGCAATCCTCAATAACTAATTTATTCTCTGCCTCAACTCTGTAAATTCCAGTGTGAGTGTATATAAATGAAACAAGTTTTATTAATATAAAACAGTGCTTAACCTTACAACATGGATGTTCTTTATTATTTTATTTTTAAAAATATTGGTCTAAACAATTAGACTGCTTTATGACCACGGAAGTGCTGGAGCCCACAATGTGAAAATAGCACTATTCTGTTGAATTTTTGTTTTTTTAAAGGCTGATTTTTTCTACCAGCTTTTTTTCTCTGTCTCATACATGCATACACACACACACACACACACACACACACACGTACACACCCACTCACGTGAAAGAAAATAAATTATTTCTTAAAAACTTTACTGTAATCCTAATTAAACATGTATTTTAGGGCTTGAGGCTCCAGGGCCTTGGTGCTAGATTAAATCTTTCAAATCTTAAGAACTGTATGAAACCTTGTTCATTATACATATTTTGTGTTAAATGGGTTCTCATCATGCTGTAGTGTATTTGGGAACAGGAAAAACTAGAAATATTTTTTTCTGAGGGGATTTTGATGATAAGAATTCAGTGAAATTTTGAGGAGAAACATTCTGTCCAGCTCTATTCTAAACTCTTAAAGTTTTATGACTGAGTTAGAGTTCTGGGTGGAGTCTGAAAATTTATTAGAGAAAACATAGCCAGTTTATTATTTGGTTTATATTCTGTTAATATTTAATGCTTTTCTTTTTTACTATGAAACAAGTGTAAGAGACAAATTATAGGAATTATACTCCTCCTCTCCACCAAAAGACTACATTGAGAGATTAAAATAGATCCCTAAATGATTTGTAGGAATGTAGTCTTGGAAGCTCTGATTGGATAACTAAGCCTTCCGTAGACACTTTCAATTTTAACCTGCCTTTGCATTCTTGGTGGGTGAAATATTTCTCCTAAGGAAAATATTATCATATTTAGGATTTTAGAAATGATCAGTGCCTGAATCATCTTCACATGTATTCAGTTCTCTAGTCCATCAAGTGTAAAAATATGTTTGGAATGATAGATACTTTATAGATACAAAATCCTATTGAAAAGGAAGGTATTTTCAATTACCTGTTCAATTATGCATTTTGTTAGTATCAAAATAATTCATACTATGCAATTTGGGTGAAATTTAACACAACTCATGTTCACTCAGGGGGAAAACTGAATTCAAATCAATTCCAGCAGTGGCAAGAGACAAAAGTACATTCACTTATTGCAAAGCAAAGACAAGTAGGACTCTGAATTCTAGGTCATTAGAGACTACTGACAATTGTATGACACTTCGTTGGGTCATTCTCAGAGCTGGGCTCTTATTTTTGGCACTAAAGAGAGAATATTCCCCCAAGTACACCTTTTCCCTATAATTGTTTCAGTTTCAAACTGTCCAAACTAATTTTCTTTTCTATATGATTGCCTATTGGACATCTCTAACATTTCTTCATCACTGGAGATTATATATGTTCAAACCAGAACCTTCATCTCATCAAAAAACAAACAAATGAACAAACAACCTGCTCACTTTCTGTATTCTATCTATAGATAGTAGTACATTGTACCATTTCTTATCTATAATTCAAAAATCAGCCTCTGAAAACAAAGCAAAACAAAATTTAACTCATTTGTTAGCAAAACTTGAACTCAGTTGGAGCAAAGCCTGAGTGAACTGTCAGGAGGCTATTGTGATTGTGTATCCAACTTAGTGGATTATGTCTAGCTGCAGAAATAGTGCTGTTTGATTACATAATACTGCCCAGGCCCTGCTGGGGTACACTCTTACATTGAGTATGTAAACCATATCACCTTTCTAACATCCAAAAATTCTGATTTTTTTTTTTTTTTTTTTTTTTTTTTTTATGAGACAAGGTCTCACTGTGTTGCCCAGGCTGATCTTGAACTCCTGGACTCAAGTGATCCTTCTGTGTCAACCTTCCAAGTAGCTGATACTACAGGCCGTCAAATCCTAAATTTTGAAACACATTTTGCTGCAGAGATTTGAGGGAGTGAATCATAGATGTGTACCACCATCCAGGTGCCATACCACAAATCCAGAGGTAATTTCAAACTCTTTTTCTTAGCCTCTACAACTGCTATGGTCTGAATGTTTGTGTTTTTCCAAAATTCATATGTTGAAATCAAATCCAATGTGTTGGTATTAGGAGTAGGGTCTTTGGGAGGTGGTTAGGTCATGAGGGCCTTGGCCTCGTGTGTTTTTGTAAAAGATAACGTCCTTATGGAATAGAACTGAGAAGGCTTGTTAGCCTTTTGCCCTTCCTCCATGTGAGGATACATAGGAGGCCATCTATGAGGGATGTGCCCTCGCCAGAGACTGAATCTGCCAGCAGCTTGATCTTGGACTTCCCAGCTTTCCGGCTGTGAGTGGTATATTTGTGTTGTTTAAATTACCCAGTCTAAGGTATTTTGTTATAGCATGAACTAAGACAACAACCATTAGAACACTGAATCCACTTAACATTTTATACCTTTCTCCCAGCCATAAATTCTTCTTTCACTTCTACTGCTCTAGTTTAGGGTCTTAACTTAACATCTCTTAACTAAGGTATCATAGCTGCCTCCTACCTGGTATCTCAAGAGATAGTGTTGTCATCCTCAAGTCCATCATCTGGAGGATGAGGATGATCTTTTTAGAAATGTAAATTCTCTCTCTCACTTAAAATCCTTCAACAATTTTCTGTTGCTTACAGGATAGAACCCACAGTCCTTAAAATGGTCCCATGGGATCTGACACTTGCTTAACTCTGGATTGATACTCCATAAGCTCAAATTTCATTTCCCAGGAACAGAGTTCTTGTTTTTTTTTTTTCTTGTGTGCTTTTCTTTTGCACTTCCCACTGCAGAGAGTGCCTTTCCTTCTACCTTTACCTCTATCTATAGCTCTTAATGGCTCTTAAAACTCAAATGAAGGTCTTGCCTCATTTGGGAAACTGTGTCCCCTCACCCACACCTCCACATATACCTGAGCAGGGTGAGGTGTCCTGTGTATACTTCTATTATTTGCTTGACACGATATAAATATAGTCTGCTTTTGCTCTTGTCTGTGTATACACACACACACACACCCCTTTTGGACTATTTGCAAAACATGCAAAATTTCTCTTTCCATTAAGCTTTTTGTAGAATAAAAATTTTGGAGTAGAAGTGTCACAGAAAGGGGAGAGGCATCGGCAGGCAATATAAGTCAATCTGCCTTTTTTTTTTTAGATGGTGTCTCGCTCTATTGCCCAGGCTGGAGTGCAGTGGTGTGATCTCGGGTCACTGCAAGCTCCGTCTCCTAGGTTCATGCCATTCTCCTGCCTCAGCCTCCCAAGTAGCCGGGACGACAGGTGCCTGGCTAATTTTGTTGTATTATTAATAGAGCCGGGGTTTCACCGTGTTAGCCGGGTTGGTCTTGATCTCCTGACCTGGTGAATCTCCCTCCTCGGCCTCCCAAAGTGCTGGGATTATTAGGTGTGAGCCACTGCGTCTGGCCCAATCTGCCTTTTTAATGGGAAGTAACCAAAGAAACTGGGGAGTAGTGAACTTGTTTCACTGACTTAGTCCATTTAATTTGGATTGCTGTTACTTCCATCTTATTACTTTGAATTCTATTTTATTTTGGGGCCTTTTGGTTCTGTTCCAAGATCTCGGGGTTTTATCATTTAAAAGTGAAAAGTTAACTTTGTAATTGAAATGTCTTGCAGCTTTTGCTTATACATATTCCACAATTGAGTATATTATTATTGTTGAGGAGCTTAAAGGGAGCAGCTTTTACTTAAAAAATATAATTGAGTTAGACTAGACCAAAACCCTCTCCCAAACAAAGAAAAACAAAAATAAAATGAGGCAAAAGATTTCTTGGAATTAGCAGTCCTCCTTTCATCTCTTTCTGGCTAGTCCTATGCCAAGTTCTGTAAGTTTTACCTTCTAAATGTTCCTCAAATCCATCTACTTTTATTCATTCCTATCTCTGTCATCATCTCTTGCCTGGACTTTTGCCATGGCCTCCCTGTTTGTCTATCTGAGCTCATTCTGGCTTCTTGCTTGTTGGTTCCTCACCCTGCACCCAGAGTGATCTTTTCAAAATATGTGGTTATGTTATACCCTGCATAAAGCCCTTCATGGCCCTTAAGATAAGGCAAACTCCTTAACATGCCCAAAGGCCTGGCATGATTTGGCTCCCATCAAACATATAGCACACTCATCATTGCTCCAGCTCCACCAATCTTTATATTGCTCTGTTCCTTCTGCCTCTAGGTCTTTGCAAGTGGTCTTCCTGGCCTGGAAGGCTCTTCCCTCCCCTTTTGGCCTAACTACTTAACATGCAGTCTTCAAATTCCAGTGTGAGCTCCCACTTTTTCATCACTAACTGTAACTTGGAATTTTTCAACAGTCTCACCACATCCTTCCCCCTAACTATGGTTTAGAGTGAAGACTGTAGCCTAAAGAAATAAAGTCCTATTTAGTACCTGGGAGCATTAACTTATAAAAACAAAAACAGACATTAATATATGACCCATATTTTTAAAAATAGATTTTAGTTATTAATGCCTTTATATTTTTATCAAGTAATAATAGTTTATATTTATTCTCATAATAAGTACTGGTCCTTATTTACTATTGAACACTTACATGGCAGGCATATTTTAAGCAATTTACATGAGTTTACTTGTTTAGTCTTCAAAGCAACCCTATGAGGTGCATGCTATTTTCCTCCCTATTTTAAAGATAGGGAAATTGAGAGATTAAGTAGTTTGCCTCTATTTACAAGGTTAGTGAAAGATTAGAGCTAAGACTCACTCAAGTCCAAGCAGTACAATTCCAAATCCTACACAGTTCGCCTTCTGTTTCCATGAGTTCTGTGTCCATAAATTCAAACAACCTTAGATTGAAAATATTCAGGAAAAAAGTAATGTAGTAATAAAAAATAATATAAAAAAGCACAGTATAACAACTATTTACACAATATTTACATTGAATTAGGCATTATAAGTAATCTAGAGATGATTTAATATAATTGGGATGATGTGCATAGGTTAAATCCAAATACTACATCATTTTATAAAAGTGACTTGAACATCTGCAGATGCTGGTATCCACGGGGATTATGGAACTAGTCTCCTGCAGATACCAGGACATGACTGTACATTTATCCTACTTACATGTAAATAAAATAAAATAGGGTTATTAAAAGACTTCCAACAACAATAAAAATCCAGTCAACTCTGCCCCTCCTTTCTCATCTTCCCAGTCCTGTTGCCTAAAAGCAACTACTTTCATTTATTTAAATGTTTCTTCTGGCTCTTACCTTTTCAAATAATATGCTTATTCTGCTGTTTCTTAATGTATCAATATTTGGCAATATCTACTGACTTCCCATTATGATAGATAAATATTTAGCTCTTTCATACACAGCCACCTCTACTTTCCCTACTTGACCTCCTAATATAATTCTCACATTGTTTGTTTGCATTTTAGTATTTATTTACTGTGACTACATAGATATTGTTTACTACTGAGTCAAGCAAGCATATTATGAGTAGGATTCCTTACTTGTAAAATATTTTTTTTAATCCTAGAAGTAATAATGATCTCATTTAAGAAAACACTTGGCTTAGTGTTTCCATATATCTATTGGAGTACAATTTCTATGTACTCTAACATCTTTTCAGCTTGGTTTTCCATATAGTCTAACATAACAGATTTATTGGTCCCTTACTGGAGCAATCTGTCCTCTTGTCCCCGTTTGGACTGTTGCTCTCTAGGCCTGTTCCATGGTGGTTGTTTGGAATTTCTTTTTGCTGACATCTCTGATAGAGCCTCTGTTCCTTAGATACTATGACTTTTGTTTTTTTATTCACACCTTCATTTGGATGAAACACATATCCACCACTAGCTTCCTGAAAAATGGTGCATGGAATTAAGGAATGTGAGATACTGCATGTCTAAAACTCTTTATTCTACCTTCACATATTTTCCTTTCTGTTTTATTTAATTCTTAAAAATGTGTTAGTAGTTGCAGTTGTTTGAAGTCTTTTAGAATTTGAAGTCTTTTAGAATTTCTAGAGCAGGGGTTAGCAAACTATAGTTCTTAGACCAAATTTGATCCACTACCTGTTTTTGAAAACAAAGTTTAATTTGAATGCAGCTATGATCATTCATTTACAAATTGTCTTTTTTGTACTACAACAGAATTGAATAATTGCAGTAGAGACCATATGGCCAGCAAAGCAAAAAAAAAATTGTTATCTAGTCCTTTACAAAAAGTTTGTCGACACTTTTTCTAGAGGGTAATGGAAGCTGAGAGATGGAGGAGAAGTATCCATCACATCAGCGTTGGTAAACCTGTAGAAAGGTGAATGCAAAATGGTAACAATTGAGCAAGCAATCTTCTTTGTTCCTTCACTCCCTATTCCTTAATATTCTTGGGGCCTCAAAGGAAGAATGAATGGAGAGAAATTGCCTACTGCTTGTGTGTGTTTGGACTCCTTCGAAAAAGGAATGTTTGATCAAATTAATTGAATGCAACCTGCCCATCCTCCGAATACATGCCATGAAAAGGCCCAGTAGACACTCCTTTCACTAAAGTATTAAGAAGTATATTAGTGAAGGGATTCCCTGCGTCCATGAAAAAATCTGTGGCTGCTCTCCTTTGTAGACTGTTGAAATTGGCTCTCTGATTTTACTGAAGATGATGAAATTCCATAGTAGTAAAAGCCAAGTGGCGGTAAGCCCTTATATACCAAATACAAAGTATATACATCTCCCACAATGAAAAGCTGGGACATAGAGGTATCAGAAAACATTGGCTTGCAGATGTTTTTGACCGCGGAGATAATGTATTTGGTATATGCCTAGTGGTAGCTAATGAATGAAATACGTAAGCAGTACTATAGCATCCCTTCATCTGTATAATAGGAAAATCTCTAGCTCTGGTAGCAAAAAAGTTAACTTTAGTTGCTACAGTCAAGAGTCACAGCATCTCACTCAGTTTTCAGACCTAAGTCAATTCACACTCCCAGAGCTTTTCCCCAAAGGGACCTGCAGCCATTTACCAGAGACTATGCTTTGGGGAAAAGGAAATAATCAGACCTTTCATACTAATTCCTAGGGGTACCCAAAAATATTGTGGCCAACTGTTCAAATTGGAGACTTACAGTGCTCAGGTAACAAATGGAGTCTTAGCTTCATTGTACTCATAGTGGGTCCAGGGGGTCAGCAGATCTAGCCTGTGCTTATTTCCCCAGTTCTTTAATGAATAATTGGAATAGACATACTGGGTAACTGGCAGAATCTCCATATTGACTCTCTAAACCAAGTTTGTTTAACCTGTGGCCCATGGGCCACACGTGACCCTGGATGGCTTTGAACGTGGCCCAACGCAAATTTGTAAACTGTCTTAAAACATTATGAGATTTTTTTTTGTAATTCTTTTTTTTCCCCCAGCTCATCAGCTATCGCAAGTGTTAGTGTGTTTTATGTGTGGCCCAAGACAATCCTTCTTCTTCTAATATGGCCTAGGGAAACCAAAAGATTGGACACCCCTGCTAACCCATAGAGGGAGGACCATGTGATAGGAGAGCTAAGTAGAAGACTTTAGAATTTCCCCTTTCTTCAAAGATAGTAAATCAGAAGTGATAACACATCCCTGAGGAAACTGTTAAGATTGATGTCACTATCAAAGATTTGAAATAAGGCTTGTGATGTCTATCACATCCCCATTTAGCTCACTTATTTTGCCTGGGCAGAAGTTAAATGGATCTTAGAGAATGGCTGTAGACTACCCTAAACTTAATTATTGGGTGACTCCAAATGTAGTTGCTGACCCAGATGTAATATCTTTATCAAACCACATAGCCCCTGGCATTTGGTATGTAGCTATTGACTGCCAATTTACAAGGACCACCAAAAACAATTTGTTTTTATCTAGCAGGGCTAACAATATGGCTTCACAGTCTTGCCTCAGGGCTAGATCAATTCTTAATCTTAGTCACTGTAACATTTCACAAACCATCACACTGATCCACTACATTGATGATATTATGCTGATTTTCTCTGATGAGAAGAAAGTTGCAAATACTTTCGATATCCTTGTAGAGCATATAAGAATTAGAGGGTGATAAATCATCCCCACAAAAATTCAGCGAAATTTCTGGGCATTCAGTAGCCACTATGCTCGATCGGCTTTTTTTTTTTTTTCTTTTTTGAGAGGGAGTCTCATTCTGTTGCCCAGGTTGGAACGCAGTGGTGGGATCTGGGGTCGCTGCAACCTCCGTCTCTGGGGCTCAAGCAATCCTCTCACCTCAGCCTCTTGAGTAACTGGAACCATAGGTGAGCTCCACCACACCCGGCTAATTTTTGTATTTTTTTTTTTTTTTTTCTTTTTTGTAGAGATGGGGTTTTGCCATATTACCCAGGCTGGTCTTGCACTCCTGGGCTCAAGCAATTCGCCTACCTCAGCCTCCCAAAGTGCTGTAATTACAGGCATGAGCCACTGCACCCAGCCTCAATAGTCACGTTTGAATTTGGGGGCAACATTTAAAACATTTGAATATGCTACCTCAACCTGTTTACAGAGTAACTCATAAGGCTGCCAGTTTTTAATGATGATCAAAGTAGGAGAAGGCTCTGCAGCAAGCCCAACAGTACAGGCTATACTACCACTTAGCTTTATGATCTAGCAAACTCAATGACTCTCTTAGTATCTGTGCCAAAGAGGAATGCTCTATGGAGCCTCTAGAAAGTGCCAATAGCAGAATCACAATGCAGACATCTAGGATTTTGAAATAAATAGTTTTTTCAGATAACTGTTTACTTTTTGATAAACAGTTTCTGACTTGCTACTAGGTAGATATTGAATGCATAATTATGCAGTGTCGGGTTTTCATGTGGACCAAGTTTCCCATCATTATCTGGGTAAAATCTTACCTGTCTTGCCATAAGGTTGGCGATGTACAACAGCAATATATCATTGAGTGGAAATAGTACATGAGACAGAACTAGAGCAGACCTGGATAGTACAAATAAGTTGCATGAACCAAGGACTCAGACTTCTTTGGTAGCAACTCTAATGGCATTGCCTCGTCTCCTTCAACTCATGCCTTTGGCTTCTTAGCGATTCCCTTAGTCCAGTTGTTAGAAGAAAAAAACAAAAAACCTCAAACCTGATTTGCAGATGAATCTGAACAATACACTAGTATTGCCCAATATTAGACTGTATAGCACTACAGCCCTACCCATGAGTAACTGTGAATAATACTGGATAAGGAAAATTCTTTTTGTAGGCAGAGATTTGAACAGTAAATATGGTTGTCCGCTATGTTGGGAATGAGACATGCCTAGAAATACAGATCTATATTGGTTGTTGATGGGTAGTTGTTAATGGTTTTTATGGTCAGAGTTGGAAGGAACAGGATTGGAAGATTGGTGACAAGGTAGTTAGTTTGAGGAAGAGGTATGTGAATGAACCTTTCAAAATGAAAAGATCTTGAAAAAATTTGTATCCCCTCTGAGTGCCCACAAAAACACATCCATTGCAGAGGAGGCTCTTAATAATCAAGTAGACAAAATGACACATTCTGCATGTCAGTCAGCCTCTCTCTCCAGCTGTCTCAGTGGTGCCTGTCTCCGTGGGCCCATAAACAGGGGTCTTGGTGGCAAGACTGGAGCTGTGTATGCATGGGCTCAGCAACATGGCTTCCCCTTTGTAAAGTTGACTGGGATAGTGCTGCTGCTGAGTTGCTAATCTGCAGAGTCCAACATTGAGCCCCTGTGGGGATCAGCCAGCCTCTGGGTGGCAGGTTCATTACACTGGATTTCTTCCTTCATTGATGGGGCAGAGACTTCTCCTCACTAGAATAGACAAGTATTCTAGATATGGATTTGCCCTTCCTTGACATCACCAACATCTGTGGACTCCTAGAATGCTTAAGGGCATGATGAATACAGAGTAGTAGTTAGTGTAAGAAAGAAGCCATAGATATTCATTATGGCCTCAAGGCCAATTAGATAAGTGAGGATTATCGTAGGTTTGCATATTTTTTCTTTAAAAATTTTTTCAATCAGCTTTCTTAGGTTCAATGCACATTTTTTCTTTGCCTCTTATATCTAGGTGTTTTTTTGTATATATTAACAATTTTCTTCTCTCTCACTTTCATTTTAAAAAACGTTAAATAGAAGCCGTTGGAAATAAACTTTCCAATTTAGGTAACAGAATATTTAGTGGGACTGTGACAGAATTTAAGGAGTAACTCAGAGTCACAGCAATAACTACAATAACTGTTAGGACTCTATGTCTCTCATTTTTGAGGAGATAGAACTTCTTCACTTATAAAGAAGGACAGTTAGACTTTGTTAGGTGAAATATGGAATTGTGTTGTTATTGTACAGGAGTTTCAGTGTGTGGGAGAGGGTGCATGTGGAAGCTGAGTAGTCAAAAGTGTAGACTTTGCTGCTTATCAGTTTACTGTCTCTTAGTTCCAAATTTACTGTATTAGCCTGCTCTGTAATAATGGAGCTGGGCCTTGTAAATTTCTTTTTTGCTGGCTCATACAGTGTTAAGCCTTGTCAGTAGAGGGCACTGGAGGGACACTGAAGTGGCTGAGGCTTCTCTTTCTGGTTTCTGTGATGCTAACTGGCTAAGCTCCTTTTGAGCATAGTTTTCCTCCACTGCTCACTCCCCAATACGATTTTCTCCAGTACTAGGTATCTACAGAACACAGCTTTTTCTAGAGTTGGTGTCCCACACACACTGCACTTTCTTTAGAGCTTGATTTGGGCAGCAGTGGTGTACCCTTGAGCCACATACACCATGGACCTGCTCTATCACCCAAGTCACTGCTCCCCAAACTCTCTCCTCAGATCCACACATGCCCAACTCAGGGCCCCACAAGACTGGGTGTCTAGGGAGCCAGCTACCCAACCTTTGTCCCGGGCAGCCAGCCCCGAGCCATTGTTGCCTGTGTGGCACATGAAAGTGCACTAAACTCCTGCAGGGGACAACCTCTGTGATTCCAGATTCCCTCAGCAGCCAGCAGTTTTCCTCAGCACCTAGCTAATTCTAGGGTTCTGTCCCCCGGCTGTGAATGGCTCTCCTGGAACTTCAGGAGCAGATTTCTGGTAAGTCCCATGAATGAAGTACTTCTATGACTTTTTACCAGGTAGTCAAAGCTAGGGCATCTCCATGGACATCTCTGGATCTCAGCCCTGGTGAGAGGAGAGCCCTTCCTTGAACACTTATTTCAGCCCTAGGGGGAGTGGTTGCCCCTTACACTGTATTTACAACTCCTGTATTCTTTAGAATTCTCCTTAACTCCCACTAGGCAATTTCCTGTTACTCCAATCCTCTTTTAATACCAGATTGTATTAAACTCTCTCTGTTCAAATTAGCATGTGGTTTCTATCTCCTTACTAATCCAAAAGCCACCAACCATGTTTACAAGGTAAATAGATGGACAAATGTTTTAAAATGCAGTGCCTCTGCCTGGTGGGGAGGGAATACCAGTTACATGAATGATCTCTGGATCCACCTAAATCACTCCTCAGAATTCCTCTACTCCGTAGTATGCCATAAGTAATCAATGCGTATCTTTCATACGTAATGTAAAAGTCATTCACAGGTGCAGATGTGGCAGGAAAGAGCATGTGAGCCCCTGAGGCCCCTGAGTTTGTGATTCCCTTGACAGATAATATAGTATCATAATTACTTGTTTGTGTCAAACTGTCAAGGTAGAGTTGGCTAGCTCACAAATCAAGATTCTGTCAGCAACCTTTCACATTCAGAGATGACGATGATGTCTATCTGACCAGGGGTAGCTGAGAAGTTGGATGTCTGACTCTGTCCTTCTCAGTATTGAATGAAACCTGTGCCTCACGGTTGCTGATGGTGAACTCTGTCACTGAGCTTTTTGTCTCACAACCTGCAGATATCTTTGTTCAGAAAGCTGTTCTTAGTTTATAACAATTGCAAGTAGTTTAGTTTTCCACTGGTGGCATTGCCCAGCCACCCAGAGTAACTCTACTTTGCCTTTAGCTGAGATCTGCTGCCCCCTCTGAGACAGAATGTGGCTGTCTCCATGCAGTTTGCTTTGCATCAGTGTTTGTCTCTTGTCATACATCCACATGCTGCTTCCTGCTCAGAAGAAATGCTGCCAAGGATGTAAACGTGAACTTAAACATAATCAAAACTAACAAACCACAGCAGCAAAACACCATGAGATTTGACCCACCAATAAATGCAAGCAGAAATGACTTTCTGCCACTCCTTTGTTCCCTAACACTTTAACCAGTAGATGAGGGACACGTAATAAAACTTCTACCCAAACACTTAAAGGTTTATTATCAGGGCAAGGTCTTTAAATTTTGTTTTTGTTTGTTTTGTTTTGAATTCAGTTAGGAAATACAGGTGATAGATAATGTGTGGCAAAGATCCAATGAGTTTTATAATAATTCACAATAGTGTACTTTTCTTAATCTATAATCTATATTAGGATATTGGGATGTAATTTTGTGTTTTTTCTGCTTAGTGTGGTTACCCCTAACTCTTTACAGCATGCTTTAACTCATTAGTAAGGAAGTTTTATATACCAAATTAGACATCATGGCAATTAAATTAATTAGGAACCAGACTTTAAACCTCTGGAGTTGTAATGGTTTGCTGTCACAAACATGGAAACAAGAAGTGAGAGGAACCACTATCTTATTTCATTAAATGTCACTTTCATGTAAAATTATAATGTTCTGCTTTCCACTACTTCAGAAAATTGCTTCAGTTGGAATTTTTAGGTTAAATGAACAACTAATATTTCTTCAACCTATGCTTCTCCACCTAGAGGGACAATCATGATGGATCTTACCTTGATATTTTCCCTTCTCAATTTGTGTTTAAACAAGATCCCCAGGTGATTCATAGTCACTTTAAAGTTTGAGAAGCTGTAGTCCAGATAACTGGAAGATACCACTTTTTAGTTAGATTATTTTAAATTTGTAAGATTTCAGATGGAAGCATATTTTTACCCCTGAGAATAATCCATTGATTTTAACACAGTGAGTGTCACAACCAGTTAAAATTGTGTATATTGCTTTAGCTTTTCACTTTATGAATATTTTTATTAATGACTTTTTACAATGGCTACATATATACCAGGTTACAGATTAATAACTTTTTAAAACCAGGTCTCTGAATTTCACTCTTAGGAATTCATAAGAATTTAGAATTTAGAAGATCTCTGAATTTTTCTTTTTTTTTTTTTTTTTTAGTTTTTAAAAACTATTTTATGATTTTTGACTTTTCCTCTGTGAATCTGATCTTTGCTAATTAGCAAATAGCCATCTTGGATAGGTGTGTTTAAAGGTTTTAGAAAGAGTACAAGAAGAACAAACCCTTTATCTGCTAATCATTTCTAATGTGCAAATATGACATGTTATATCCTGAGTTTGCTGTTGTGCTGGTTTTTTTCTTATCAATTCTCAAACTTCTGAGTCCAACTGGAAGTTGACTGTAGGAGAGATTTGTTTTGTTTCGTGAGCTGTTTTTACATAGGGCTTCCAATTTGGCGGGTAGTACTGACAAGGAACATGGCATTATTCCCAGAAAAAGGAATTAAAAATCCTGGTTTCATTTTACTCATTCATTTATTGTGTATCTTTTGGCTTATGTCTTTTATTGTTCAGGTATCAATTTTCCCATTTTTGTGATTGGAATAAAATATTTATAAAATGATTTTACAGAATCATAATTTGCAGTAAAACCTCAGTGCCTCATTTATATCAGCAGAAGTCCCTGAGTCTTTTTGGAAAACTGTGGGTCATTCTTGCTTTGGATTTTATTGTATATCTCCATGTCTAAATAACTTCTATTATTTACATCAAGAATCTATTTTGAAACACCCGTCTTTGGCGTATTAGAAATTAGTAATATGGTTGCCTTTGGACAGATACAACCCTTATCAGATGCTAGCTTTGATTTGCCCAAAGTCTTGTGATCTAGACAAGTAATTCTTTAACCCTTGCTGCTTGTTAGTATTATCTGGAGAGCTTAAAGTAACAACAAAAGCAGAGTATATGCCCTGCCCCCACACCAATTAAATCAGAGGTGAAGCCTAAGGCACTTTATTTTTTAAGAGCTTTTCACTAATGTATATCCAGAATTGAAGACAGCTGATGGAGATGCTTGGTGTTGAGTGTCATTCAGCATTAATGGAAGCCTCATATTGCACATTAACAGCAAAGTACAGAAAAGTCATAATGAAAATCCCATGGATGTTGGAATCTTTAAGTGATCAGGGTTGATAAGAGAAGATTAATCCCTTCAGATATAGTCTGAAAAGATCAAAACATCATCTTCCTACTTCTAGGCTCTGCCTCTGTAAGGTTCTCAACCTCTTAATCTTCCATTTTAAGATCTACAACCTTATTTTCAATCTTTATTACTGAAAAGGTGCTTTGAAAAGTTTTAAAAAATCATTTATTTGTAAAATTTACCCAATGATAGGAAGCTATTTGTAGTTTTTATGGTTTTTCCTCAGTTTTTTTTTCTTATCACCTTTTATTTAGGATATCGGTTCTTGACTCTTAAACATTTTATTTTAGATAATTTCAATTAAAAGCTCAGGATTTTACATTGAACTTGAGTTTGAACACAGTTAGAAAAATGCTGGTCTTAAACTGAACTGGCATGGCCAAGCCACTTAATCTCTTTGACTCTTCATATCTGTCAGTAAAATTGGAATAACAAAGGCTAGGCGCAGTAGCTCATGGCTGTAATCCCAGCACTTTGGGAGGCTGACACAGGAGGATCCCTTGAGTTTGGGAGTTCAAGATCAAGATCAGCCTGGCTGGGCAGCATAGGGAGACCTCATCTCTACAAAAAAAAAAAAAAAGAAAAGAAAAGAAAAAAAAAAAAGAAGAAGAAGACTTCACAATATTGCTGGGAGAATGAAAACTTATGTGTTAAATGTTATTTAATACCAGGGACCTAGTCAACATTTAACACAAGTTAAGTATTGTTTTTATTGTTGTTTCTGATGAAATCTTGGTCTTCTTTCTTCCTTTTTCCAGTCAACAAATTTTTCTGGGTGCCTACTATGTTACCAACATTATGGTAAGTGCCAGAAAAACAGCCATGAATAAGATGCTATCCATATCTCTTATGAGCTTTCCTTGACTCCTTTATCAGAAGCATCCCAAACTAAAACCTACTAATTGAATGGGTCTTAACATAGATACACATGCACTCACAGTGATAGGATTACTGTCCTTCTGATGAACAATTCCTCTAGTTTATGATTTATTCTAAAAAGAACTATCTTCTATCTGCATCATTAATTCTATCCTTCTTTTCAATTCCCACCCTATCCACAAGTATGATTTCTGACATAAAATGTTTTGGGAAAACTATCACTACTGTAGAAGAATCTAGTTCTGTCATATCCTCCTATTCTGTGCTTTCTCTGAACTCTTTTTCCATGTTCTGTCAAAATAGGGAGTCCAGCTCAATTCTTCTCAAATTCCTAATTTAGCCTACTTCTAGCTACAGAAAAATTGAGTGTCACTCGATAGCACTGGGGAAGGGGATTTTTGATAGTCCTCTCAGGAACAGAAAGGAGGTGAACACAGGTTGATGAATATCTACTTTTGTCAAGATACAGTTAGAGGGGATGAGGTTGTAGTTCGTCAACTGGGAACCACTTTCCTATGAGACCCCAACATTTTGACCATTCTTATCTTCCTGGAACCCCATAGATGAGGTTGCTGCCCTTTTATTCTGGAAGTGCCCTGAATCCTAAGCCTTAGGATCTTGAAGGCATGACTACAACTACTCTCTCTGCCAAGGTTCTCTTCTCATTTTTCACTAAAGCCCATTAGGCCAGGTCTAATGAAGTTAAGTTTTAAAGGTGAACCAACTGTTGCACATTTAACATCTCTCAAGTGTGAGATAAGATTGTAAAATTACCTCCACTTGACATGGATAATTTATCTGTGTTTTCATTTGTCTTTTTTTTTTTTTTTTTTTTTTTTACCACCCCTCCATAGGATTGGAAAAATTGGACTTTCCAGTCAGTCTCTTTTTTTCTACTTTTAAATGTAGGTATTTCTCTATCCTCTTTGTTTTACATTACATTTACTCCAAGACGGACTCAAATTTTCGTCTCCGCTGCAGAGCTTTTTCCTAATTTCCAGTCCCATATATCTTTTTGCTCTTGGAAACTCACTTTGGAATTTCCATTAGCATATTACATTTGCTATGTCCAAAACTGAACAAATTATCTCCTTAATTCCTACCCTGAATCTATCCTTCTTCCTGTGTTTCTTGCCTTTGTTAATGTTACCACTTTACTCATTTGTATTAGTTTGTTCTCGTGCTGCTAATAAAGACTTACCAGAGACTGGATAATTTATAAAGAAAAAGAGGTTTAATGGACTCACAATTTAACATGGCTGGGGAGACCTCACAATAATGGCAGAAGGTGAAAGAAGAGCAAAGGCACGTCTTACATGATGGCAGGCAAGAGAACATGTGCAGGGGAACTCTCATTTATAAAACGATCAGGTCTCGTGAGACTTATCCACGACCATGAAAAACAGTATGGGGGAAACCACCCCCATGAGTCATTGTCTCCATCTGCCCCTGCCCTTGACACATGGGGATTATTATAATTTAAGGTGAGAGCTGGGTGGGGACACAGCCAAACCATATCACCATTCACCTCCCATTCTTCCCTTTCTCTCACCAAGTCCTATTGTTTGATTCCACTTCCTGGACTCTCTTGAAATCATTCCACTCCATCCTTTGACCCCTCTCATCTCATTAATATCCATCACCTTTACTGGGGTTGAAAAACTTGTGATTTTTCTAAAACATAAATTTGATTGTGGTCTTTTCTTAAAAACAGTCCTCTCCATTCCATCTATTTTGGAAAAAATTAGTAATTTCCAAATTCACTGAAAGATGCCCAAGGGTTTTTACGAACTGATCTTTAACTGACCTTCGAGCCACATCAGTTGTCATTCTCTCCCTGTGCCTTCCACTTATGTTGTACTCAAGGACTGACCATGCCTTTTCTTGCTTTTATGGTTTTGCATCTGACATTCCCTCTCTATTTTCCCTCCTGTCTCCCTGCCTAAAATGTACTTGTATTTCAAGATTTTGCTCAACAGCGTCATCTCTAGGAAACTTTCCTTAACATTTCTCCTGACCTTCTACATTGTTTTCCCTTTTTTTTTTTTTTTTTTTTTTGAGACAGAGTCTTGTCCTGCTACCCAGGCTGGAGTGCAGTGGCACAATCATAGCCCAATGCAGCCTTAACCTCTTGAGCTCAAGCCATCCTCCCACCTCAGCCACCTGAGTAGCTGGGACTACAGGCATGCACCACCACATTTGACTAATTTTTGTATTTTTTTGTAGGATGGGGTCTCGCTATGCTGCCCAGGCTGGTCTCGAACTCCTGGTCTCAAGTGATCCTCTGGCCTCAGCTTCCTAAAGTGTTGGGATTATAGGCATGAGCCACTGTTCCAAGCCTGTGTACCTTTCTTAGTCTCGTGTCATAGCACATATCACACTGCTTTGTGACTGTCCTCTGGCTTCCTATATTTCAATTCTGCTTCTTGAAGGTAAGGGCTATCTTTAATTTCTTAACCACAGCCTAGCACAGCATTTGACACATAATTAATTACACAACTGTCATAGTGTGGTTCTATAACTTCTTATATTCTTTTCAAAACCTTAAGAGGTCATTTCATTTTTTACCTGAAGTTCTTAAAGCAACCAAACCTCAGAAAGATTGGAATCTCACTTTTATGAGCAATATATGTCAGAATTGGGGTTATCTTTTGGAGCAGAAGTATCCACTCCATACTGAAAAGAATATAGAGCACTCCAATTAGAAAGAGTATATAGCACTAAGTTCTGCCTATTTTGTTTATTCAGCTTAAAATTTCCTACCAAAAGCCAGAGAATCCATCTTAGAACCTGGTTTTCTTATTTTAAATTTAGGGAGAACTTTGGAAGAGAAGTTAAAGAAGGTGTCAAAAGTTAATTTTCATTGCTATAAATGATATTTTCTTTAAAATATGTTTAGACCTTAGGAAGAACAGGCATTTTCCCTCCCTTTTGTCCCTGCAAATTTCTTAACTGGCTATCACGGCTCATAGTATGTAATCATTACCTGAAAAGTACTATTTTTCTTTTCCTTTGCTCTTGTTGTCCCATATTAGGGTTTAATAAACTTGCTGTCCTGTTCTTAGGGTCAATTGCAAGCGATATTTTATCAAACCAAATTCTGCTTTTTTAACTTTATGACTTCTTTTTTTTTTTTTTTTTTTTTTTTTTGAGACGGAGTCTTTCTCTGTCTCCCATGCTGGAGTGCAGTGGCGCGATCTTGGCTCACTGCAAGCTCCGCCTCCCGGGTTCATGCCATTCTCCTGCCTCAGCCTCCCGAGTAGCTGGGACTACAGGCGCCTGCCAACACGCCCGGCTAATTTTTTGTATTTTTAGTAGAGACAGGCTTTCACTATGTTAGCCAGGATGGTCTCAATCTCCTGACCTCGTGATCCACCCGCCTCGGCCTCCCAAAGTGCTGGGATTACAGGTTTGAGCCACCACACCCGGCCAACTTTATGACTTCTATAGGCTCCCTACAGACACTTCAAGTAAAGCTAATGAATTCTCTTTTTACTATTAGATCTTGTATTTCTGTGAGCTATTAAAACTAGCTGTTATATAACAACAAATTAAATGCTGTTGATTTTCTTGTTTTTAGGGGTTCCTTCAGGATTCACAAGTACTATTGAGTTGGAAAATCTGGGAGAATGATAGTTATTGATGAAACTGCTCTATTATCGTTCATTAAGCTGGAGTAGATCACAGTTTGAGGGTAAACTACATAAAATGAAGGCCACTATTTTAGATGGATGCCTGATAGTACTTATCAGTATACCCTTGCTTCCTTATGGAGCTCTCTTTTTTGTAATTTATTTAATGAGGTCCTTTGATTCCTTGGTTATCAAGTGAAGATATTCTTTTTTAACTCAAAATATATTTATAAAATTAATTTATACATAGTATATAGTGGATATTAGAGTTTAAAAAGAATGTATTTTTTAATGGAGTGGAATATCAATATTTTTGCAACCCCAATAAATTGTAGTAAATTGTAACAATTATTTTCTTCCGAAAGTGTAATTTTCTTGAGGACAAGATATCTTTGTATTCTCATTAACCATAAGAGTACATTGGTAGCTTATGTTCAGTTGTTGGTTAAATGAATGAATTGAGCCATGCCTGTAGGACTGAATAGCTACTAATACCATCTATCATTTCTGTTTATAGGTACTACCATTTAAAGGTACCTTCTTCTCAGCAAATCTATGATAAAAAAATATAAGTAACAGGAGAAGAAATAACTGTTGTCAAGTGACAAGCTTTTAATGTCAGAATGGCTCACCTAAAGCGACTAGTAAAATTACACTTTAAAAGACATTACCATAAAAAGTTCTGGAAGCTTGGTGCAGTAATTTTTTTCTTTATAATAGTTTTGGTTTTAATGCAAAGAGAAGTAAGTGTTCAATATTCCAAAGAGGAATCAAGGATGGAAAGAAACATGAAAAACAAAAACAAGATGTTGGATTTAATGCTAGAAGCTGTAAACAATATTAAGGATGCAATGCCAAAAATGCAAATAGGAGCACCTGTCAGGCAAAACATTGATGCTGGTGAGAGACCTTGTTTGCAAGGATATTATACAGCAGCAGAATTGAAGCCTGTCCTTGACCGTCCACCTCAGGATTCAAATGCACCTGGTGCTTCTGGTAAAGCATTCAAGACAACCAATTTAAGTGCTGAAGAGCAAAAGGAAAAGGAACGTGGGGAAGCTAAACACTGCTTTAATGCTTTCGCAAGTGACAGGATTTCTTTGCACCGAGATCTTGGACCAGACACTCGACCTCCTGAGTATGTTGAAGAATATTTGTTGTTTATTCTTTATCACCAGGCTTTGCAGGGGAGAGAGGGGTGAACTAAGGAAGTTACCTGTTTTTTAGCTACTCTAAGGCAGAAAATCAGCAAATACTGTTTATTTAACCTGTTGTATTTATTTTTTGCTTATAATGATTGAGGCTACATATCCCTATTTATGCTTGGTGCGGCAGTGCAGATATGAAAAGTTATTAGCTTGGAAATTAGAAAACTGAATTCTAGATCTGACTGCTATCCACAAGGAAATCCTTTATTCCTAAATACTGTGGTTTTCTCATCTATTTAGGGGGAATTATTGGACAATTTTTATAGGAAGTAGAAGGTAGAGGAATTGTTTTCATTTCTCTGTGTATTTCTTTAGAATAAAAATGTTTAAAAATATGCCAAGATTTTGGAACTGTTGGATAATATTTTATATATGTGTAAACCAATTCACAGACTTTGTGATTACTTTGACTCAAAGTTTTTGAGTACCTAATTATATTTCAGAATGCCCTATTTTTTGTAAACAATCCCGAGTAGCTGGGATTACAGGCGCCCGCCACCACAGCTGGCTAATTTTTTGTATTTTTAGTAGAAACAGGGTTTCACCATGTTGCCCAGGCTGGTCTTGAACTCCTGACCTCAGGTGATCCGCCTGCCTCGGCCTCCCAAAGTGCTGGGAGTACAGGCATGAGCCATTGCGCCCAGCCCACCGTCAGCAGATTATTTATTATTATTATTATTATTATTATTATTATTATTATTTTGAGATGGAGTCTTTCTCTTTCACTGAGGCTGGAGTGCAGTGGTGTGATCTCGGCTCACTGCAACCTCTGCCTCCCGGGTTCAAGCGATTCTCCAGTGTCATGCTCCAGAGTAGCTGGGACTACAGGCATGTGGCACCACGTCCGGCTAATTTTTGTATTTTTAATAGAGACGGGATTTCACCATGTTGGCCAGGCTGGTCTCGAACTCCTGATCTCAAGTGATCCGCCCACCTCAGCCTCCCAAAGTGCTGGGATTACAGGCATGAGCCACTGCACCCAGCCCCTCAGTAGATTTTTAAGTGTACAAGATAGGCCAGGTTCGGTGGCTCACACCTGTAATCCCAGCACTTTGGGGGGCCGAGGAGGGCAGATAACCTGATGTCAGGAGTTTGAGAGCAGCCTGGCCAATATGGTGAAACCCCGTCTCTATTAAAAATACAAAAATTAGCCAGACAGGGTGCCGTGTGCCTGTAGTCCCAGCTACTCGGGAGCCTGACGCTGGAGAATTGCTTGAACCTGGGGGGTGGAGGTTGAAGTGAGTGGAGATCCATGCCATTGCACCCCAGCCTGGGTGACGAGAACGAAACTCCATCTCCAAAAAACAAACAAAAAAAGAGTACAAGATAAACAAACCGGAAGCAAACAATGCCTATGTATTTTGCTTTGCTTTCTGGATATTAGAGAATTACATTTGGCAGTGAACTTGAAGATAACTTTTGGTCTATTGTTTCACTCAGGTTTTTCTAGATTTAGGATTATCAATACCGGATCCAAGTATATGAGTCCCTTAACGTTGAAACTGTGTAGCTTAGATTTCTGTTGAGCTATTCTAATCTGATTGATTCAAGTTTAAGTTGTTCATAATTTTTAAATGAATGTGTAAAGAAACTAATATCTATAAAATATTCTAGCTGTTATAACAAGGCATGTTATATTTCCTTTTATACAGTAATAGATTAGAATGCAGTATTGCACTTTACTGATTTGAGGAGAGGTTTTGACTGAAAAGTAAGCTACATTAAAAATCAGTAATCATGATTTTTATTCTTTTGACATGACAATCAGTGACAGCTCAAAATGAGCTTTTTTCTCCCAATATAGCATTAAGAAGCTGCAATAATTTTCAATAATGTTAATCGCTAAGTAAGTGAAAAACAAGCACATTAACAACACTTTTTGTTTGAAGATTTAATTATTTCTTACTTTGGACAGAGTTTTGTATAGGTGGTAAAGATTTGTTTTTTGACTTCGTGATCTGCCTGCCTTGGCCTCCCAAAGTGCTGGGATTAAAGGCATGAGCTACCATGCCTGGCCTGGCCAACATGGTGAAACCTCATCTGTAATAAAAAAACATAAATCAGGTGGGCATGGTGACGTGCGCCTGTAGTTCCAGCTACTTGGGAGGCTGAGGCAGGAGAATCACTTGAACCCGGGAGGCGGAGGTTACAGTGAGCCGAGATTGCACCATTGCACTCCAGCCTGGTGACAGAGCAAGACTCCGTCTCAAAAAAAAAAAGATTTGTTTTTTACATTGAATGTAACCAGTATCAGCAAATAACACATTTTCTGAAGAATTGCTAATGTTTTCCATGCTCATTAGAAATATAGACCTAGTTTCTTCCAAAGCCAGATGGTCATGTGACTGATAATTTAAGCATGTTTCTATGTGCCAGGTTTTTCAAGTGGTTTGACTGGAATGATACAGTCACTTTGGCAAGTTATTTTAATTGCCCTATTTTAAATATGTAAAACAGTTTTCAAAGCATACATTTAACATGTTGTTTCAAAATGAATGGGGTTTATGAAATTATATTGTGAAATTTTACTACCTGTATTAATGATATAACATGACATTTTTACTTGATATTGGTAATTATCAGTTAAGCAAATAAATCCTAGTTTAAACTGATGGAAAATCTTGCAAGATTAAAGTGATAACATTTTACTAGTATGAATTTTTGTGAAATTTTATACTTTAAATCTTCAAAACCATTTTATAATTATCGATTAATACTGTATTAATTAACCACATATCAAATAAAGGTAGGAAAAAAATCTTATACTCAGAATTTCACTTTCTCCTCAAAATGCTTATAACAAATCATAGGTTTCCCCTTTTTTTTCCTTTAAAAATAAAATACCACGATATGGAATTTTTCATAATTTTTACTTCTAGTTTATGTTGGTTATAAACTTTTATGGGTTCAAAATATAAGCTTATATTTAGTCATTTATTTCTGTGTAATTATGGTTCAAGTGTGTATATGAATAGTTTGTGTTTTTTTTTAATTGGTAGTTTATCCAAAATTCAATTTAGAATAAATAATTTGTTTTTATTTATGAATGATGAAGAAGGTGCTTATTTTTTCTGCCCATGCACCTGTATCATGCTCTGAAATCATGAAGAAACTGAAGAGCAATGCCACTTTCACTCAGAACCCATCCTCTCCTTTTTCTAATCCGTTGTTGACATCTTCTCTTGATATTTTACCCCAATCCAACTCCTTTTTTTATCACTACAAATATTCCATTCTAAAGACTTGCTGTTAGAAAAGGGTATCAGAGACATTCCTATTGAGGTATGAGTATGAAAGTAATTAATAGGATAATTTGTGTATCTTTTTTAGGGCGGTTTTCTCAGGCCCCTAATATCACACTGGAGGCTACAGTTTCCCCATTGGCCCTGGCAGAGGAACTGAAGGGTGTTGGGCTCTTATCTCCCTGAGTAAATGATTTACTTCCTTATCTTTGTGTTTGAGCAGCACTGTTTAATTGTTCACACACTGTATTTACTGTGCCTTTTGACTGTAAGGGAGGATTTCATAGTCTATTGTCCAAAATTGTACAGCCACTTATGGTTTTTAAGTGACCTTAAAGATATAGTTGCTTTATTTGCTTATCTTTCCCATAAACCTCACACAGTCTTATTTTATGTCCCAGTGACTTGAAGTCCTCTCCTATATGTTCTTTCATTTAATCCTCACCTCAATTCAGCAGGCTTGGCACTGTGGTTATCTCCACATCTCTAGCCTCAACGGCTGGAGACTATACAGACTCATCTGGACCCCAGTGGCTTAATATGAAGATATTTTTCATTGAGGAAAGACATTCCTATACAAATGAATTTGATATCAATTTATAACTAATGTTTTTAGCTAATGGATAGTACCACTAATCAGTCAAGGGCACTTAGGGTCTCTCTCCCTGTGCCCAATCAATATTTTAGATGGTGACATGATCACAGGACTTTTAACATGGATTTAGGTCTTTATTTAGATCTTTATTTCTATGTATTTTTTAAAGGGTTTTTTAAATGCTAGTCTTATTTAATAGTAGATCAAGTTATTGGAGCAAAATCTTTAACACATGGCAAATGGCAGTACTTAATAAGTATTTGCTGAATGATGAACATCATAAAAACATAGGTTTAGGCTGGACATGATGGCTTACGCCTATAATCCCAACACTATGGGAGGCTGAGGCAGGAAGATTGCTTGAGGTCAGGAGTTCAAGACCAGCCTGGGCAACATCACAGACTCTCTCTGTATTTTAAATAATAATAATAAGAGGAACATAGGTTTTACAATAAAGCTATATTTTCCCTTTTGATTCTGTGTACAGATTAAGTAAATTGATTCAATAAACCTAGGAAATAATAAACCTATATTACATACTTAGGTAAATAATTAAAGATAATCTTTATAAAAATGATTTAATAGGGTGGGCGCAGTGGCACATGTCTGTAATCCCAGCACTTTGGGAGGCCAAGGCGGGCAGATCACAAGGTCAGGTGATCAAGACCATCCTGGCTAACATGGCAAAACCCCATCTCTACTAAAAATACCAAAAATTAGCAGGGCATGGTGGCAGGCACCTGTAGTTCCAGCTACTTGGGAGGCTGAGGCAGGAGAAATGTGTGAACCTGAGAGGTGAAGCTTGCAGTGAGCCGAGATCGCGCCACTGCATTCCAGCCTGGGCGACAGAGTGAGACTCCATCAAAAAAAAAAAAAAAAAAAATTAATAAAGTGGTACAATTTTTAAAGTTGCAAATATGAAAAATGGATGATTTCTGCATGAAATAAGAAAAATTTGGTTTTTATTTGAGCAATTATAAGGATTTGTCATTTTTACATGCTGTCTCATTGTAGGTTATTTTCATTATTTAAAATGTTATTTGCATTTAAAATTATATTGTTGAGAAAGCTATAATAACATGTTGTAATCCTTGATATGTTGTCATCTCTGTTGGTAAACATCATCTCTGGGTGAGTGATTTGCTTGTAAAAAAGTTGTTTTCATTTATTTACCTTTTATATAGCATTGAGATTATATTACATAGAAGAAAACTATCATTTTTCAGTGATAAAGATTCAATAATGATAATGTTAGCAATGGTATAGCTGTGAAATAAAATTATAAAATTTGTAATTGTTTTTCTACTTCTTTGACTTCTTCTAGATGTATTGAACAAAAATTTAAGCGCTGCCCTCCCCTGCCCACCACCAGTGTCATAATTGTTTTTCATAATGAAGCATGGTCCACGTTGCTTAGAACTGTCCACAGTGTGCTCTATTCTTCACCTGCAATACTGCTGAAGGAAATCATTTTGGTGGATGATGCTAGTGGAGATGGTAAGAAAGCACATGCAAATTAGATTGTTTCCCAAATCCATATGGTGGTATCTACAGTTTACTTGGTTATATGGTGCTCTCTGTATGCCATCCCAGAGCCTGAATATAATAGTTTGGATAGTGGGTATGCTGAATGAAATTAGAATCCAAGATGAACATATTCAAATATTTTCAAATGCAGAAATGTATGAAACACCATTGTTCATAACTATGTAGGCCTCAATGTGAGACTGTTATTGTAAGGCATAGAGGTTAAGAGCACAGACCTGAGCCTTTGAGTCAGGCTGCCTTGATTTGAATCCCAGCTCTTTTCCTAACCAACTATATGACTTGGGCAAGTTACTCAACCTCTCTGCTGTGATTTATCAGCAAAATGGGAATAATGCCATATTTCATGAAATATGTGTCATTAATTTATAAATCACTTGAGAAAACCCACAGCTAATTAAACTTAACATGCCATCGATTATAAGAAATTGATTATAAGAAGAATCCAATTGTGTAGCTTAAAATTGAGGAAATACAGAACTAGTACATAACTTCTAGAGTTGTTTTAAAGACTAAATGAGTTAATATAAATAATATTTCAATAAATAACATAAATGAATAGTTAAAAATCACTAGAGTCACCATGTTCTATTTTATTTCGGTGTTCTTAAATATTCCAATATTACTTACAATGTTAGCCAAATTCTTTAGTACATTTCCACTTAAAATTGGAAGTCAAATACTAAATTACACATTTTAAATTGGAATCACAAGCCTAATTTAACAAATGCTCTAACTTGTAAATTTTCAAACATCATAAGTATTTTAAATATTGTGTCAAACAGATACATATTATTTCAATTATTACAAAATTTATTCCTTAATAAATCCAAGTTTGGAGTTAGATTCCTGAAGGTCAGATGTCTCATTTTATCCTCCCAGCAATGTCTTGTGATGGTGAGGCCTATTATCCTCATCTTAAAGAAACTGAGGCACAGAAAAGGTAAAATTCCTTGCCCAAGGTCACACAGCTAAAAGTAATTGTGCCATAAAGTGAAATCAGGACATCTGATTTCATGTAGCTTTCTGTTCTTAACCTCCCTAATAAAGGGTGTGCATGGGAGCTAAATTTAGAGTGCAGATATAAATTTACGGGAAGTTTATATGTTGCGGGTAAGTAAATTTTTTTTTACAAATTCCAACAGTGAGAGGGTATATTGAAGGAATTTGTAGTAACTCCATTTAAAATAATTCTAATCAAGAATGTTGAAATTTTTACAAGCCTCTTAAAACAGACAATGTTTATGATTATATATTTAAGATGAGTTAACAATTCTGCTTGTCTTTCTGAGAATTATTTCTGAGGTAGTTAGAAGGTGTTAAAAGCTTAATCTGAGAATTATTTTGAGGCAGTTAGAAGGTGTTAAAAAGTTAATATATTACTCTGAGACAACAGTGTTTTGATAGAATTATTTTTCCACAAGGGTTGTTCCTGCACTTACCTCTCTTATGAATGTTTAAGCTTTAAATAAGTAGCTCTCTTAACTGAACCACTGGAGAATTGAAAAAAAGGTTGTATTATCACAGATAAAAGCAAAGTCATCTGCATTTGCTTCTAAAATCTGGCAGAAGCAAACTTTTGCCCCAGGACATTTATTGATTTTCTTAACATTCCCAAATCTTTTTGAGGCTATGTTTTGGGCCCAAGAAGGCTGCTTGAAGAACTGCATTTTGTACTCAGTAAGATATCAAAAATTTAATTGTGAAAAACAGGCTTAAGAAGTTGTTTCAGAATATGAACAGCTGGGCGCAGTGGCTCAACCTGTAATCCCAGCATTTTGGGAGGCTGAGGCTGGCAAATAGCTTGAGTTCAGGAGTTCCAGACCAGCCTGGGCAACATGATGAAACCCCGTCTCTGAAAAAAAAAAAAAAAAAAAAAGAAGAAGAAAAGAAAAATTAGCTGGGCGTGTTGCAGCATGCCTGTGGTCCCAGCTACTTGGGAAGCTGAGGAAAACTGCTTGCAGCCCAGAGGCGGAGGTTGCAGTGAGTTGTGCCACTGCACTCCACCCTGGGCGACAGAGCAAGACCTTGTCTCGAAACAAAACCAAACAGACAAAAAAAACAACACTAGATTGACATTTGTTAATAACTTTTTTTAAAACCTATGATCTCAATTTTTGCTTATTACAAACCTTATCCAATTTGGTATATTGAATATCTTAAAGTATATACCCAATACTAAAATTTGCCTGTTTCATATTTTACTAAGTAAAATTCTGTCAGGAGACTCCACAAAGCTTTCACAAATTTTTCTGCTGACTCTGTGTAGGAATCGTCCCAAACTGCTATAGCCATGGACTTTCTGACGTGGCTCAACATTTTGGTGTTAAATTATTTTGATCCTTGCTTAAATATCAGAGGCCTTTTGATATTTGACATTTTTCTTTAAGATTTCCAGATTTAAATACCAATTTCAAAGCACTGAATGTCTTTTTGGCCAAATTCCTTATCTTTCACTCTTGTAGTCAATCTTCTGAGACCTCTGAATGAGTCTTCTGAATGGCTAGGGTTGACTCCATTTGAAGTTTCTCACTTCCCTCCAAACACATTATATTTATTGATAGGAAGTGTACAGAATAAGTATGTGTTACAGTTTTTTGTGTTACAGTAGTGATAATTTGCATAGCTAGCCTTTTTCCCCAGTAAGGAGTTAAAGATAAAATTTTCATTTTACTGGAAGGACACATGCAACTGTTAAGATTATGAATTTGGAAGGATCATTGCTCTGTGGTTTCATTAGCTTTCATAAGCTATATATGAAAATACATTTAGAAAGAATTAATCCTGATTTTTTTTTCCTTACAGAGTACTTACATGATAAACTAGATGAATATGTAAAACAATTTTCTATAGTAAAAATAGTCAGACAAAGAGAAAGAAAAGGTCTGATCACTGCTCGGTTGCTAGGAGCAACAGTCGCAACAGCTGAAACACTCACATTTTTAGACGCTCACTGTAAGTATATATGTATGGATATGGTTGTAACATTTTCCCTCCCTCTCTATTTTAAAAGGTAAGGAAGCCTTTTCTTTTCTAAATGCCTAATTGCATTTTCTTTAACAGGGTTTTCAACTGGTGATTATAGCAATGACAGCCCAAGCAGATAACAGCTCTGTGGAGAAAATTCCTTTCACTTATGCAGAATTCTTATCTCCTTTGTGTTTAAGTTTCCTCAACTTTAATGTTCTCCAGTTACTAGCTGTTCCAGCCAGTTATCCTTGCCTCGTTTTTTTTTTTCCATGTTTCTTTTCTGTTAAGAAATAAAAGTGTTTGTTTGTTTGTTTTTTTCTTGATTCCTACACTTTAAAGTGAATGAAAGCTTGTTTACTATTTAAATGTGGCCGGGCATGGTGGTTCATGCCTGTAATCCTAGCACTTTGGGAGGCCGGCGTTGGTGAATCACTTGAGGTCAGGTGTTCAAGACCAGCCTGGCCAACAAGGTGAAACCCCGTCTCTACTAAAAATACAAAAATTAGCCAGGCATGGTGACGTGTGCCTGTAATTCCAGCTACTAGGGAGACTGAGGAATGAGAATCACTTGAACCCGGGAGGCAGAGGTTGCAGTGAGCCGAGATTGTACCACTGCACTCTAGCCTGGGCGGCAGAGTAATACTCCGTTTCAAAATGAATGAATGAATGAATGAATGAATGTAATCCACCCTATCATTAAACTTTGTCCTAGTACTGCTGCTTTTTTTATATTTTAGTTTTTGTGTGTGTGTTTTTTTTAATTTGCAGACTCCTTGGCATAAAAAGGAGTCTGCGAATTTTCAATAAAAACCACAAAACCAAAATATGTTTATATATATAGTTTTTATGCCAGGTTAGAGGTGCCCCATCCCATCTTCTTTGGTATCCCTTACATAAACATTGTCAATTTTTGTTTGACTTTGCTGCTGTTGGTTTTTCTTTGTACTTTAATTATTTTCAGAGTCAAAGTTTTTGAAGTATTTGGAAAGCATTTTTAGAGTCAATGTGTCATATGCATGCTAGTTATTACTAAAATGTCATTTTGTCCCTTGAACTTTGAGTTTAGTGGCTATACTCTGTATGAGTGTCTAGCTTTGAATTGGCCAGTGCTTAGATTATGTTTCATCCAATTATTAGTTTTGAGCACACACCGATTATTACAGAAGGGCTTTTGGATGTGCTTGGGTTGCTTAGAGCCATCACATTCAGTTCTCTTTTAATACCAGACATTTAGAAAATGAAGAGAACACTAAAGGTAATCCTAGAGAGGTGCTTTAAAAAGGAAAATACCATCCTCTGGTATTTCTTTTCCTTGTTCAAAATTACAATAAGATCATACTGGACATTCTTACCCACTACCCACTGGGTGGATATGTCTGACGGTCCTCCTGGACCATGACTGCCAAATACTGCTTTGTGGGGAGCCCAGAATAGGACAGCACATGCATTGGCTGAACTTGCTGTGTGTTATATAAAACAGCCTGGCCTGTGACCAGAGCCTAGACCTATCGTGACATGAAACTCCTTGGCCCTCCCTTTATATTAGGTCTGGGGCAGCTTTGAATGGTCCTCCTTCTCCAGTTGCTAAAATCGGAATTTATACTGACTCCTTATTTTCTCCTAAGACCCAGTCAGATAAATGAAAATTTCAATTACTGTACCTTACTCAGGGAGATAGGAGTTTAAATAAATCAGAACACATTTAGGGCCAGGTAATGTGGAACAGCAAAAAGCTACCTTTGATTCATAGGCCATTTTAACACATCATCTAAATTTTAAGTACACTAGTGTTATTTTGCATCTTTTTTTTTTTTTTTTTTTTTTTTTTTTTTTTTTTTTTTTTTTTTTTTGAGATGGAGTCTCACTCTGTCGCCCAGGCTGGAGTGCAGTGGCACAGTCTCTGCTCACTGCAAGCTCCGCCTCCCGGGTTCCCGCCATTCTCCTGCCTCAGCCTCTCCGAGTAGCTGGGACTACAGGCGCCCGCCACCACGCCCGGCTAATTTTTTTTTTTTTGTATTTTTAGTAGAGACGGGGTTTCACTGTGGTCTCGATCTCCTGACCTCTTGATCCGCCCGCCTCGGCCTCCCAAAGTGCTGGGATTACAAGCATGAGCCACCGCGCCCGGCCTATTTTGCAACTTTTGTAGAAGAAAGAAGGTCATCATCTGTAGGGGAATTTTTTAACTGTACTGAATCTTTTTTCACCTTTTTCATCCTACACTCATCTCATCACAATAAACCTTTAAGAAATCTCCCCTTCTGGAGATCTATTGTACAACATGGTGACTGTAATTAATAATAATATATTGTCTACTCAAAAATTGCTAAGAGTAGATCTTAGATGTTCTTACCACCCGCTCCATAAGCCGATAAGGTGATGGATATGTTAATTAGCTTGATTGCAATAATCATTTTACAATGTATACATATATAAACACTATGATATACACTGTAAATATATAGAATTTTTATTTGTCTGTTGTAGTATCTCAATAAATCTGAGTAAGAAAGAAATCTCCATTATACACATGTTCAAAACACAAATTGACTCTGTTATTCTCATTTCTCTGTAAACCTTCACCTAAATAACTAAAGAAAAAAACTTCAATGTTTTTATTGAATTAATTAAAATTCCGTTCCCTCCAGGTGAGTGTTTCTATGGTTGGTTAGAACCTCTGTTGGCCAGAATAGCTGAGAACTACACGGCTGTCGTAAGTCCAGATATTGCATCCATAGATCTGAACACGTTTGAATTCAACAAACCTTCTCCTTATGGAAGTAACCATAACCGTGGAAATTTTGACTGGAGTCTTTCATTTGGCTGGGAGTCGCTTCCTGATCATGAGAAGCAAAGAAGGAAAGATGAAACCTACCCAATTAAGTAAGATGATTGCTCTCAGAGTCTTATATTTACACCCTATACCATACATTGAATACATACGCACTGTTTGCTTTATAGCAATTGCCTCTGAGGTAATTGATAAAGAATGCACATATTCTATATAAAGAGAATCTAAAAGTCATTCACCTGTGTACTTACTTATACATGATGTTGCTGAGTAAGAGGTAGTGAGTGAGCTCTTATGTCTTCCTCATCAATCATTACTTAAAAATCGTAAAACATGGTTAGGAGAAGACATTTAAGTTTACTCCAATGGGAGAGGACACCAAGTACTCCCCCCCACCCCAAAAATCTTGACTTTGAAGATAGCACTTCTAGTTTTTATTAATCTGAATAAAAGCTTTGAAAATGTGATATGGCTTTAATTTTTTAATTTCAGTTCTTAAAATATGCTATTTTATCTTGTTTAGTTTTTATAACAAAATTTGACAATGGATTATTTTTCAGAACACCCACTTTTGCAGGAGGCCTTTTTTCCATATCAAAAGAATATTTTGAGTATATTGGAAGTTACGATGAAGAAATGGAAATCTGGGGAGGTGAAAATATAGAAATGTCTTTCAGAGTAAGTTTATGGAAATTAAATATAGCAGATATATTAAACAGTGAAATATATTGTGTTCTAATCAGCTGGTACATATGATTACAGATGTGTGCACTCTACTTTTTGTGCTTTCTGAAACTTAATTGCTGGAAATTTTGGAATAAGAGTATTTTCTTTTAATATGTAACTTAATATATTTATTCATTGTTGCCAATGTAACAAAAGGAATCAGTTAAACTCCTGTGTCCAGGCAGTAACACCAATTAATGCACTTGTAGCTACTGAATTCCAGCCAAGATAAATATAATTAAATCTAGTGCTTCAGGAAATGAGTTGATCATCAAGGGAGTTAGAATGGAAAAACCTTTATGAATAATTTTAAAGGACATTGGACTTAACTGTTTGGATTGAATGAGCTGGATTTTTTCTATATATATTATAAGTTAATACAAAAAAAGGCTTTGGGTAGACTCCGTATGTACCTTATGTATTTGATTTCATGAGTTTCATTTTCTGCAGTAACTTTATCATTCATTTTTCATCTCTTAGGCTGGAATGTAGTGGAAAAAGAACTGAACTAGGAGTTAGAAGATTTAAGTTTTGGCTTGGGCTCCATCACATACTGGCAGTGATGATCTTAGCCAAGTTTGAACTGCTTATAGCGAGCGGGATCTTGTTTATTCATTTCAGTATTTCCAACCCCTAGCACGTGTTGGGTCACAAGCACAGTTTGTCAAATTGAACATATCACTGAGTCTTCTCATTTGTTCAAGAAAGAAAGGAGAGAAAGAGATTGTAATCACTTGCTCTACTACAAGCACATAGTATTAAATATGACTTTTTTCTGATTCTTTGCTTGGTAACTATGGCAGTCAATTATTAAGATATTTAAGTGAAAAGGCATTGATTTCATGATTTGCCATTTTATTTAGCATTAATGCAAATAAGGTTTTTTTGACATTTTATCTCTAAATCGGCATGAATTTTTAAATAATCATCCACTACTTTGCAAGTTCAGTAGAATGGTCATTGGTAATAATAGCCATCTGTAATTGTTTTCTTGGTTACAAAATTGAATATACAAGAGATAAATAGGGTCTGAGTCCACTTATATCCAAGCTTAGAAGAGAAACTGTAGTTTAAGTGAAGTGACTATGTCAGTAGTTCAGACAGAAGTCAAATGCATAAGAGCCTTTAGTTTTCTGTGCATATTAGAGAACTTACATAATTATTTGCAAAAACAAAAGCCTGGAATTCATTTTTATGAAAAATCTGAAATCGCCATTTTGTTAACTTACTGAAAATGCACTTCTGTTGTCTTTAGTGTCTATGCCATTTAATAAAATAATTCCTTACATTTAAGAACTTAAGTTGAAATGGCAGGGGACAGAGACTATTTGTAATATTGTAATCTCTTCTCTAATTTTGTTTTTCATAATACCTTAAAGGTGAACTTAAAAGCAACACTTTGATTTTTCTAAAATACTGTAAATTTAAACAAATATCATTAATTATCAGGTATGGCAATGTGGTGGGCAGTTGGAGATTATGCCTTGCTCTGTTGTTGGACATGTTTTTCGCAGCAAAAGCCCTCATAGCTTTCCAAAAGGCACTCAGGTGATTGCTAGAAACCAAGTTCGCCTTGCAGAAGTCTGGATGGATGAATACAAGGAAATATTTTATAGGAGAAATACAGATGCAGCAAAAATTGTTAAACAAGTAAGTTAAAGCTAAGTAGTTAAACTGCAATAAAATCTGTAACAAGTTCACATGTCCTTTTGCGTCGATTCATCTCAAGTACAAAACATCAAAAAATTTGAAAGTAGGTTTTCAATTTTAACTCTTAAAGTACATAGATTATGAATCCAAGTTTCCTTTTTTAAGTAAAAAGCTAAGTAAACTCCTTTTTAAAAATCAGGAATTCTACTTCATGTTTTTAATATGAAAGATAGTTCATTTTTGTTGCTGCCCTGGTTCAATATTTTACTCAAAGAAAATTAAGTAGAACTGTTTTTACTGGTTTTAGGAGATATAACACCTAAATAAAGGTTCTAAGTGACTTTTTGCGCTGGAGATAGAGACAGTGTCTTAATGTGGCATGAGAATAAACCAGGAGTGCCAAGCCTTTTTTTTTTTCAAGCTCTAGTTTCACTACTTACTGGAGATGTTACTTTGGCAAAGCCTTTGAGAATGTAAAATAGGGAAGACACTTCCTAGAGTGGCTGCAAGGTGGCTGGACATGGAGTGCATGCTTAACATGTTTCTTTTCTCTCCTTCCCTGTTTTAAGAGATGAAATACACATGCTGCCTCTCTCCCAGAGTAGCTGTGAAATAAGAAAGTGATAAGTGCTAACAAATATATGGTACTCTAGTTATTAACCTGCCATAAATAGATTCTGCTCTGCAGAATCATGAAACCTAATATATTAGAAGTGAGTTCCAATAGTCTTAATAATATTAGATAAGATAAATTAACTAGATAGTTTAAGGCTATGCTTCAGTGAATAGTAGTTGTCTCTTTATAGGAAATAGTGCTAATTTGCAGGGTGAGGGAAGGTGGAGTATTTATTGGGAGTCAAGGGTATCAATATTTTGGCTGTTGTGGTAGAGAACGATTTGGTTATCTCTTTCCCCTTTTCTTTGGTCTCCAGTATCTCCCTGTTAGGATGCAAATTCAGAGCACTACTGAGTTAGATTGCTGTCTTTTTACCCAAGGCCATGAAGACAAATTGGGCAGATTGTGTACTGCACAATAGTACTTGGCTAAGCAGGCAAGTAGGCACTAAATGAAGCTTATGCTCTGCTTGTCCCCCACAAAGGGGCACATGAGTCAGCAAATACCTGTTTGTTACCACAGGGTGCATAGATCTACATAGTAAATGTAATAAGCTAGCCAGAAGTCCTAAAGACTCATACTTTTTGCTAAAACGCCTGGGTTCAAGACATCAAAGTTGGCATAAGAAAATATTTTCTTTAGTTGAACTGATAAGATTATTTACTTTTGCATACATTTAGATATTACATGTACTTTTTCTCTAATATTTTGCCTGTAGGTCAAATACCTTGAAGTTTAATAATGGTTTTTAAAAAAAGTTATTTTCTTAGTACCTTAAAATAAAGGAAAACAAAACTCATTTAACTTGAAAATTGCCTTTTTATACTAAAGGTTCAGTTGGGGATATTGTTAAGAACAAGCAACATCCTTAAACTAGAAAAATTACTCCCAATGGGTTATTGCTTGCTGGTGGTTTTCTTTGAACTTGATGGGGAAGAGATAGAAGTTGCATTGTGTATTGGCACTGTTTGTCTATACCTGATTTCTCACACCTCACTTTGCAGATCACTTTTAGGTATAAAGTTGGGACCAATTTTGGATGCTCCTACCACCATTCCTTTGCCCACAGCATTTTACTAGAAATCTTTGTCTTGTAGGGAATGTCTGTGGCACAAATGAAGAATAAAATAGCATCATTTTAGTATTTTAATCAGCACTGAAGTGGTCTTGACTCTCTTTTAAAGCCAGAAATGAACAGGCAGGCATACTTTTTACTTGAATGAATGATGAAGGCTGTTGAATTGCCTCTTGAATTTTTAGCATGGATTTTTAAAAATACCTACATAGAAATACAAATAGCAGTATTTTCAGTACTTTATCAATGTTGTTTTAATTAAGCATTCCCTTCATTTCTCATGTTTCTACAGAAAGCATTTGGTGATCTTTCAAAAAGATTTGAAATAAAACACCGCCTTCAGTGTAAAAATTTTACATGGTATCTGAACAATATTTATCCAGAGGTGTATGTGCCAGACCTTAATCCTGTTATATCTGGATATGTGAGTATTTTCCTGTTCCTTTTTTAATTAATATGCTCCTTGCCACCAACCTTTATATGGTTCTAAGAAAATTGCTGAAATACTTTCTTTATTGCTTTTGAGATTTTACATTATAATCATTAACATTACTTTCTAAATTATTTTAAAAATACATAAACTGCATGGATTAAAAAACTTTTCATAACATGAAAATTTTCCTTTAGATTAAAAGCGTTGGTCAGCCTCTATGTCTGGATGTTGGAGAAAACAATCAAGGAGGCAAACCATTAATTATGTATACATGTCATGGACTTGGGGGAAACCAGGTGAGCACAAAATCCTTCACTTGTAAAGCATTTACAAGCACAAGTGAGATGTTGCCTATTTTTCAGAAGTCCCACAGCAGCTTTATACTTGGGTAAGCTGTGTGTGAAATGTTTTCGGACTGAGTTTGGCAATTGATATTGATGAGCATTTTTTTTTTGGTTTTTACTCTGGCTCTGAAAACAATTTGAGTAGCTTAACCATTAAAAAAAAAAAAAAAAAAAAAAAGGAGGCGGAGCAGAGTGGCTCACGCCTGTAATCCCAGCACTTTGGGAGGCCAAGGTGGGTGGATCACTTGAGGCCACGAGTTCGAGGCCAGCCTGGCGAATATGGTGAAACCTCATCTCTACTAAAAATACAAAAATTAGTCGGGCATGGTGGTGCGTGCCTGTGTTGCCAGCTACTCGGGAGGCTGAGGCTGGAGAATTGCTTGAACCACGGAGGTGGAGGTTGCAGTGAGCCGAGATCACATAATTGCACTCCAGCCTGGGTGACAGAGTGAGACTCTGTTTCAAAAACAAACAAATCAAAAAAAAAAAAAAAATGAAAATGAGAAAATAATAGAATAATGCCATTTGAAATTTTTTTTGGAAAGAAACTTCTATGTAGCTCTTCGATGCTTTAACTTTTGCATGACTATTGGCATGGTGATTTTGCAAGTTTACACATAAAGGCCACATATAACTGGATTGAATCACAAATTACATCAAGTGTTGATAACAAAATAGAGCATTATAAATTAATTTTGTGGGCCACAATATTATTTCAATATGTTCCTCCTTCTCCAACAAAAGAGGAAGATTCTCCTTGATTAGTGACATACCTGCTTTACTACCTTTTGACTATTTTACTGATTAAGATTCAAATGTCAAATATTACTATTTACTTGCCTATGGGTAGAGAACATGTTATATACAAAGTTTCTGTTTTTTTAAGCTTCCTTTCCTTACCTTTTGCAACTTAACTCCTGGAAAGTTTAGACTATTTCTCTCATTTGTTCATTCAACAAATTCATTGAGTGAGCCCTGCATGCCAGATACTATGATGAGTTCAAGCTATTTAGACTCTAACTCCTTCAGGAAATCTATAAACTAGCAGTTCCTTAGGATAAAGCATTCAGAGTGTTCTGGGGGTATAGAAAAGGGCATCTGAATGAGACTGGGTGTCCACACATTTTCCTGAGAAAGATGACATTTGAAAACATTAAAAAAAAAAAAAAGTAGGTAGGAGCTAGTGAGGTGGCTGTGGGGAATGGCAACAGAATAAGAAGAGTGTGAAGGAAAGTGAACTGAAGAGAAGAGCCTGGGGTATCTCTTCTGAGCATTGCAGGTATTTTGGTATAGAGTCCAAGATGTGTGTGGAGGATTTTTGCAATAATTAATATCCATGATGTCCTATTTTAATGGGACGAAACTTTGAGATGTCAGTTTTAGGAAAAAAGAGTCAGTTTATCTCCTGGTCCATCCTCTTCTGTATTTCTTCCTACCCATTAGGCTCAGCTTAATCTAGTTCTAATCCTTATTAACCTAAACCAATCAATCTACTGAGGGCAGATGATACAGATGCCCAGAAGCCAGAGCTGGTGAACTGGATCTATTGCTGGATGGTTAAGGTGTAATTCTGAAATAGGATGGAGATATATATGGACACATATAGACAGACATACATCTATACCTATATCTATATACATATATATCTGTACATATATGTGTATATGCATAAATCTATATGCATCTTTTTAAGAATTTTCTTACCCTCCATATATTAGAAGAAAAATGGTTACATAAATAATTGCATTCTTTGGAAATAACACTGATCTATGCTTGTAAAAATTAAGATTTTGAACAAAGGGAAATATTTCTGCATTTGTTAAAATCTTATCACTAAATGTAAATCCCTATAAATTTCTCTTAGGCTTCTTCTAGCATTACATTTATTTTATCTTAAAAGCTGAAGATATATTGTACACATTGCTTTTTTCCATTTCTCTGTTATCATTTTCATAAAGATAATAACAGCTTTATGATAGCTCTGTATCAAAAATATGTTTACATTTTAAATAGAGTATAGCTATCTTTTAGAAATTGGGGGATGGGAAAAAATTCACATATTCTTTCAATAAATATTTGTTTAGAACCTATAAAGTAGCTTGTACTGACTGTTACCGTAGTGAAAAGACAAAGCTCCTGATCTTGTGGAGCTTATGTTTCACAGGAACAAAGAAAAAATATGTAGTTTTGGGCATGAAGAAAAATATAGCAGGTAAGGGAATAGTGTTTCGGGGTGGGGTGGTTATTTTAAGAGGTGAGGGAAGACCTTTTTGGAAAAGCGACCTTAGAGGGAGCCTGAATACTTTGAGAGAGTGTTCCAGGAGAAGATGCTCATCTTGGAGGAAGGATTTCCAAGAGTGGAGGCCCAGAGGCAGACACATGGAGAAAGCAGATAGCCAGTGTGCCTAGAGCAGAGTGGTCTAGCAAAGAGGACTAGGAAATGAGGTCAGGGGCCTTGATAGGGACCTGATCATGTAGGGCTCAACAGGCCCCATTAAGAAACTTCGACTTAATTCTGAGTTTGACAGAAACGATTGAAGAGTTTTGAGCAGGAGAATAAATATTATCTGGTGTATATACTAAATAGAAACTTTGGCTTTTGTTAACCCTAACACAGCTATTGATTTTATTTTGGTTTATTTCCTTGACATTTTATTTTTAATCAAGCATTGCACTTAAACTGTTTTGCAAATTTTAGTTCCCTGAGTGCTAAAATTTTTAGATATTATATAACTTCATCATTTTTTCATGTTTCCTTCTACTTTTGATCAGATAATGTTTTTATAGCATAAAACTTCATGTATGCCAAGTAAAAATAAATATTTTGGTTATGTGACTAAGCTGGCCAATATTACTAGTGTAATGCAGTTTGAGTCATTATAACTTGATTATATTTACTGCTTTGCCTCTTCTCTACTCGTTCTAACTAATGGGTCTCTCCAACATTCACAGCTATCTAATTATGAGCTCTTTTTTGTTACCAAGGTACTTTCAATATTTTCCATTTTTTAATCATTTTTATTTTAATGACTTTTTAATAATGGGTAAAATATTCGACAGCCTTTGTTACCATCTTTGAGATCTTAAGGCTTATCTTTCTTAGCCAAGTATAGCTAGAATGCTATTTTCATCCTCTAAACCCATTTTCTTCCAGGGTTTCCATTTGAAGAACTACTAGTTATAAAAATGACTGATGTTTTGCTTGTGGGCGGAGATAAATTAAGCATGAGACTAAGAGCAGGGAAACTCAAGATATTTGGCTCTGTGAATTCAGCGAATGTTTGTAGAGTGACTACTCTAATATACATAAAGAGTTTAACACAGTGCCTGCCTAGCATGTAGTAAGGACTTAACAAATATTAGTGCTCCTACTAATTATTTCATTATTGAAAATCAATTATGTTAACTTATTTTATCTTTATAATGTCAATATTATGAAATATTGGATTTGTAATGGGTGTTATGACTCGATCAATTGCCTGACTTCAGTCTATGGGGAAGCCAGGTCTACACACCACACATAATTCTAATAGAGTGCTAGAAAAGTTATCTCTGATGTACTATGGGAACCTTGAAAAGATTGTAATTTTGTGCAGCAGGGCAAATTCAGGCAAAGCCAAAGAAGGAAGGTAGTATTTGAGTTGGCTCTTGAAGGATTAAAAAGGAGTTAGCCAGGCAGAAAAGGGTCAAAAGTATATTCCAGGCAGAGGACAGACTGTAAAGCAAAGTCTTAGAGTTATAGATACACATGTTCTGATTGGTAGAATTGTGTGAAAGAAGCATAATATATATCTGGGGCAATGGTTGATGCAAGATCAAAAAGAAAGATTTCATGTACCAATTAAGGAGCGTGGACTTTTATCTTAGCAACAGTAGTGATTCACTTAAGCAAGGGCAGTCAGGGATCAAACCAATGCTATAAAAGACTATCTGGCAGCAGATTGGAATTGCTGGATGATAGGAACAGAAATTGGAGGTAGCTGTAGGTGTTTCAGTAAAAATTCTGAGAGTCTGAGTAACAGAAGTGAGTACACAGAAGTGAGAATGGATGAGATGTTAACATCTGAGAGGAATAGTACAGCTAAGGGACGAATTACTTGGATATGTGGAGAAAGAAGCATCAGTAGTAACAATAGCCAAAATGTATGAAAACTCACCATGTGCCAGTCATTGTTCTAAGTGTATTATACATATTAACCCACTTATCTTCATAACTCTGTGGAGTAGGAACTATTAAATTACCCATTTTCTAGTGAGAAAACTGAGGCATGGTGAACACCCTGAAGTTCCTAGTTTAGTGAAAACACCTTTAATTGAGATGAAGAAGAGAGATGGAACACTTGTGGGAGAGAGGCAATTAATGTTCTTGTTAGAACTCTTCATTCCCTTTTCTGAGGAATGCCTGGGATAGCCTCCATTCTCCTTGATAACTTCCAACTTCCGGTATGGGGAGGAAGACAGTTCCTTGTTAATGAAGTAACCACCTGTTGATGAAGGAAGGCTATTGTATTGTCTATCATAAAAACTCAGCTTATGTTTCTAATAACTATTTTTATTGTATTATTTTGTTGAAATAGAAATGACTTCATTATTTAATGAGTTGCTTATTTATTTATTTATTTTGCAACTGAGCACATGGGTTGCTTTTGTCAGTAACAGTGCTATTCCTTCCATAGTACTTTGAATACTCTGCTCAACATGAAATTCGGCACAACATCCAGAAGGAGTTATGTCTTCATGCTGCTCAAGGTCTCGTTCAGCTGAAGGCATGTACCTACAAAGGTCACAAGACAGTTGTCACCGGAGAGCAGATATGGGAGATCCAGAAGGTACCTCAATGCAATTAATTCATCTATTTAACTATTTTTCTTAGCTCTACTTGTTAATCTGGGAAAATGAGTGGAACATGGTACCTTAATATTATCTATCAGAATTTCTCTCCCTTTATTAACTTTGTTATTATGTGTTTCTACCCATGTGATAAGAGAATATATCTATGAATTAAATACTCTTAGTAACAAAAAATTAAGTTGCTTGGTTGAACCATGATATATGCAGATGAGCACTTCTGTGAATTATTAATATTAGTTGCTTGTTTTTTACTATTTAGGGTTTCTTATAATGCTTTTTGCAACAGTCATATTTTTTTTCTGGCAGAGAGAAGAAAAATTATTATATCTTCTCGCTTGAAGTGATTAATTTTTTTCTACCCTGTTTTAGCACTTTTTCACAAACCTAGAATTGAGAGAGTGCATAACGGGTCTCTTCTGTTTTTAAACATGTTTAAGGCTTAGCTGTATCATAGCAATTCTTACCTGAACATTGTTTTGTGCAGTACTAGAAAACCTTAACACTGGCTTTTATAATTTATGATGTTTTTAAGAGTTTGTCACTTATGGATATATCAAGGGAATACTTCTTGTTTGAAAATGTGATTCAAACCTTGTTCTGTCTGCCTCTCTTCATTATGTAATACCTTACTAATTGAACAGTAGTAGCTTAAAAGGTGACATTTACACTGGAAGCCAAAAAGAGTTTATCAGACATGGCTCACCTTAGAAAGATTTACTATTAGGTTTGCTTCAATGAAACCATAAAATCTTTTTCATATTTATCATTTAACTATGAGTCTTGAAATTTAATGTCTGTCGTTTCCTTTTATTCTAGGATCAACTTCTATACAATCCATTCTTAAAAATGTGCCTTTCAGCAAATGGAGAGCATCCAAGTTTAGTGTCATGCAACCCGTCAGATCCACTCCAAAAATGGATATTTAGCCAGAATGATTAAGTGTTCCTTAAAATTAAGTTGAAAAAGGAAATATTCTTTCTCGTAAAACTGTGACTAGGCATACACTGTAGTTTTTGAAAATTATGCAAAAGCAGCTAAATGTAACTTATTCCAAGTGCATTTTTCTTATTTATATCTTAAACTATCTATGTAGCACTACTACAGAAATTCTGCAAGTTTCTGTTTCAAAGCACAATAACTAGTAATACCAAAGACTATTTCAAAATGTCCAGATGTAGGGGAAGAGATGTTTACAGTATGACGAAAATAATTTTCCAAGTAAAGTGATGTTTGTGTGTTTTGTACACTTAGGGATATATATAGCTACATTCACACACTCACAATTTAAAATATTTCCCCTAGTTTTTTGGGGGGATAGGAAGAAAGATTTGTTACTGTATTTTTTTAACTACATAGAAATAGATCAATAAAGGTCAGCATTGGCCTCTGTGTACAAACCAAGAGCTTTTAACGATCCAGAATTTATTATTTTAAAATGCAGGTGAACTTTTTTTTGCCTTTGGTTTACTTGTCTGTCAAATGTTTCCTTAAACATGAAACTGAATAAGAAGAGGAGTATTTTTAACACTTAAATTTCTTGGCAAATTTTAAAACATTTTTTAGTCTGTAACGCACTCCACTTGAAGCACTTAAGTCTTCCTTAAATGACTTTTCTTAAGTAATGATATTGTGTGTTTTCCCAAAGCACTTTTGAAAAAATTTTTATAAATTACTATCTGTTGAAAAGGTGTCCTTTTCCTTTCTGCTAGTATTTTTTTCTTACCAAAATTCACTAATCTTGAATGTTTGTGATATTAAATTTCAAATGCAGAATACTTGACTCATTTAAAGCTAAATTTTGTTACTGATTCAATTATAATCGTAATGGATTTTTGACTTTGTAATGGATTCTTTTCATCAAAAAGCCTTATTTTTTTATCTATGTGGAAAACACAGTAAAAAATCCTCAACACTATTGTAATTATTTGGTTAAGTTTTTTTCCTGTTTTGGGTAAAATCTGTAATTGATAATAGGTGGGGGAAAATGAATTTTGTATGCTGAATTTCTAAGCGCCTATTGTTTGTAAAGCCATCAGATATTTCTTATGGCACAAAAAATGAGGAATAGTAAAATTTCTGCGTTCAATATTTAGAAAATTTTGTATTAATTTCTGATAATGTTCCTTAAGCATCTGATAGAATGACTTTTTTAAAAAATTTGATGCTTAGGAGATTTAACACTTTTTTTTTTGTTTTTCGTCATTTTATATTTCGATCTCCTGTATTCTTGTTCCAGAAGTAAAATATGATTGGTTTCATATTTTAAATCTGGCAAAGCCTCAGTTGTACAAAAAAGAGCATATGTTGGTTATTGGCCCCATCTTCTCATTGTTTGTTTGTAAGTTTGAATTTGTATTAAAAAGCCTGCATTCTGAGCTGGACATGGTGGCTCAGCCTCTAATCCCAGCACTTTGGTAGGCAAAGGTGGGAGGATCATTTGAGCTCAGGAGTTCCAGACCAGCCTGGGCAACATAGCAAAATCTCATCTGTACAAAAAATAAAAATAAAAAAAGAAATTAAAAATAAAATTACCTAGGTGTGGTGGCACCCATCTGTAGTTCCAGCTATACAGGAAGGTGAGGCAGAAGCATTGCTTGATCTTGGGAGATGGAGGCTACAGTGAGCTATGATTACACCACTGTACTTCAGTCTGTGTGACTGAGCAAGATTCTTTTTTAAAAAAAAAAAGCCTACATTCTCCAGTTGATTATTTCAACTAATGTGTATTATGTGCCTAATTTTCTATCAGAAGTTGTATTAGTCCGTTTTCACACTGCTGTTAAAGACATACCTGAGACTGGGTAATTTATAAAGAAAAATAGGTTCGATGGACTCACAGGTCCGCGTGGCTAGGGAGGCTTCACAATCATGGCGGAAGGTGAAAGGCATGTCTTACATGGTGGGAGGCAAGACAGAATGCGAACCAAGTGAAAGTGGTTTCCCCTTATAAAACCGTTAGGTCTCGTGAGACTTATTCACTACCACAAGAACAGTGTGGGGGAAACCACCCCCATTATTCAATTATCTACTACTGGGCCCCTCTCACAACACGTGAGATTTATGGGAGCTACAATTCAAGATGACATTTGGGTGGGAACACAGCCAAACCATATCAGAACTGATGGTAGGCAGAGTAAGACTTGTTATTACTTTTGAGCTATGTCTCATGGGTCAGAAAGAAAGGCAAGTAATTTTAAAGTAGATAGTAAGTACCAGTAGGCATGAATATCCATGAGCATATATTTCTCTTAGAGCTTATTATATCTCTAAACACAAAATTATTTCTCAAAAATATTTTATAAATGAACTTAAGCATATTTTCTTTTTTCTTTTCTTTTTTTTTTTTTTTTGAGACAGAGTCTCGCTCTGTCGCCCAGGCTGGAGTGCAGTGGCGCGATCTTGGCTCACTGCAAGCTCCGCCTCCCGGGTTCACACCATTCTCCTGCCTCAGCCACCGGAGTAGCTGGGACTACAGACGCCCGCCACCACTCCCGGCTAATTTTTTGTATTTTTAGTAGAGACGGGGTTTCACCGTGGTCTCGATCTCCTGACCTCGTGATCCACCCGCCTCGGCCTCCCAAAGTGCTGGGATTACAGACGTGAGCCACCGTGCCCGGCCACTTAAGCATATTTTCAAAAAAACCAAAGTGCGTGCCCTGCATGTATCGCTCATATGTTGACATACCATGATCCAACTGAAATCTACTTAGGGTAGGTTGATATTATTATGGGAAAGTCCTTCTTACCTGATTTGGCAGCCTCAGGCTATTGCTCAAGTGTCATACAAATCATGTCATTCAGGACTGGACCTTTAGGGTAGGTAGTGGCTTTTAAAAGTCTTGAGTTTTGAAACAATGGTAACAGGGAGTTATTTATGGAGCCTGGCTGCCATCCACCTGAGACTTAACTGCACTCAAGTGTGAAATTGTGGAATTCTTGCTCAATTTGAAGCTGCCATGGCAAATGGTCTGGTTGCTACAGAAGACTTGGCATGCTGCCTTCATTCCAGAGGACCAAATTCTAAGAACTCTAGGTTGGTAAGCTGCACTGCCAAATCCACTAGGGTTAACCTGATGGGCAAGTTCACTGAAATCTGAGAGGGGATCACACAGTTAACTATAGGAGAAAATAAGCAACACACTAGAATTGCCCATTACTATAACCAGTGATGATGGATTTTTTAAGCCCCTATATTACCAGAGACTAGTATTGGACAATTTAGTTAAGTACTTTATATACCATCAAAATATAAGTGCAAAAAGGACAAGGTTGACTTTATTGGAAAGACTAGAAAAAAGTCAAATCATTTTTAAAATGCTGTTATGTGTAGATGAGAATTGTAAAAGATAGGGAAAACAAAAATCTAGGAAGATTCTGTACTCAGATTGCTTCACAATTCACTTTAGACAGCAGAAATAAATATCTTTAGACAATGCATTTTTAGTATGCTTTGTGCAAGAAAGATGTTTGCAGAACTCTCAGAAAGTAGTTCATACTCAGATAAAAGGTCTTGGCCCTACAATAGAATATCTGTGAAGGAATTAATACACATACAAATGTAGCATTGTGTGTGTGTGTAGTGTGTATATTTTAAATTAAAATATTTGACATCTTTTTATGAATTTATATTTTAATTACCTTTTCCAAATTATCAACCTACTCAATCTTCCCTTTTCCAATCCTACAGTCCTAACTTTTCCACATCACCAGCCCAACTGCAAAAGAGATTCCTCCTGCATGCTGAGGCCCTCTTGCTCTCTAGGCTTCCACAACACCTAGGAAATTTTTTGTGTCTGTTTTAGGGATTTTATTAGGCACCAGGCACTAATAATATACAAAATAGTCCCCATCTGAAGGTGGAGAAAGTTATAGTTTAGTAATGTGGTCATCAATGTGGTCTCATAATGATGTTTTAAAGAGAAATAGTCCCATGATGAAGTCAACATATTCAACTTCTGGTGAGTCCACTGACAGGAGCTAGAGGAGAAAACAGGCACCCCATATTTTAGAGGTAAATAATTAAAGTAATGCTTCTTAAACCTTATTGTACACACAATAATAAGATTCTGATTGATTAAGAATCAATCAGATTGAATAAGATTCTGACTGATTAAGCCTGGGGTAGAGCTTGTAATTTTGTATTTCTGACAAACTTTCAGGTGATACCAAAGTGGCTGGCCATGGTACCGTGCTTTGAATAGAAAGGCTACCCAGTGAACCAATGCCCAGGGTTCTTTGAGACTACCATGATGACTTTGACCATGCTTGACATCCATAATTACTTCTAGTACGACCAGAAGTCAATGCCTCTCTATCAACCATTATCATCATTATTCTTCCCTGGCAGCTCCTACATCCTTTGTATATCTCTATGTTGATAAATCTCCCACCTTCTGATTACCTTCTACTCTGCAAACTTCTTTGATCAGAAAACTCTATTATATCAGCAATTTTGTCTCTGAAAATTCTACGTATTGTCTTGCCTTAACTGAACTAGACATTAATTAAGGATAAATCTTCCAATTCTAGTGAGGGTTATTGTTTTTTGTTTTTGTTTTCTATCATTCCTCTTGTACTTCAAGGCTAGGATTTGGGATAGGTGTGTCCTTCTTCAAAAATGCCCCAGCTTATTTGAGGCCATGTCATGTGGATATATTATGCTCTACCCCTTCGTGCTACTGTCAACCATGAATCTATAGGTCATTTATCTTAATTCGTTCCCTGCATTAACTGAATACTTTAGTTCCTGTTGGCCTTTCTTTCTTTATACCTCTACTTCTGTCACCCTATGGGTGACTTCATTATCGGTGCAGATAACTCCACCATTCTGAGCTCTCAGTATTTGACCACCACATTTCCTTCCCTCAACCACACATTCCCTGGTCATCACCAGAAACCATATCTTCTCTAATATCTTGATCACCTTAACCTCTCTGACTACCACCTCCTTTCCTAGCTGATTTATGCTAGTTCTTGCTCTCTAGAAACTTTTTCTATCTCTTCAGGACTTCTAAACCATTGATTTTGCTACTTGTTCACTATCATTCTCCTCTAGTCTATACTTTTATTCTTATCCAGAATGGTTTTAATATTTCATCACTGTAACAATTCTCTTTCACTGTCAATTCATGTGTCTGTTTCTCCATCGTGCTTACCTAGAAAACCCCAAAACCTGGATAAACCAAAATATTTGCAACCACTACTTCTGCATCCAAACAATTGTCATGCTGGGCACATTCACCATCTTTCTGGGGATATCCTGTTTCCTCTTTCTCTTTCATATGTTAGGTCTCCGGTTTTGTGTATACTGTAACTTCCTCTTTCTTGGTTAACCTCCTCATTTTGGAGGAGTACATTACACAGTAATATTCTGGGGAATGGTTTAGGATGCATACAGTTTTTGAGACCCTTATATCCAAAATACCTGTATTCTACCCTCACAATTAGAAGGTTAGCTGAGTATAGATTTCTTGGATGGATTTTTTTTTCAATACTTTAAAAGTTTTGTTTGTTTGTTTCTTTTTTTTTTCTAAATTTCAGTATTGATAACTCCAGTCTATTTTTGATTCTTGGTTCTTTGTTAGTGATTTTATTATTTTCACTCTGAATACTTATAGATATTCTATTTGCCCCAATGTGTTAAATTTCACTGTAAGTCTTATATTACAGTATGCTTTACTGTGCTCTTTAAATACTCATGTATTTAAATTATGAAATCTTTTCCAAATATTTATTAATTTTATCCTTTGTATTCTCAGTTTCTTTCTGGGAATCTTATTATATCAGACCCTTAACATATTGATTCTCTAGTCTATATAGGAGGGCAGCTTTTCTGATCTATATTCCATATCTTTGCATACTCCAGGATGTATTCTTAATGTACTCCTTTAAGCCTTCTATTGAGTTTTTCTTTTCTGTCATTCGTAATTTCCAAGATCACATTCTTGTTCTCTGAATTTTTCTTGAATACCACTATTATTTTGTGAATGTGATTTTTTTCTTTTGTCTTTCTGAGATTATCAATAAAAATATTAATGCTAGTTCTTTTTTTAAAGGTTTCATCTACTTGCATAGTCTATTTCCTCCAAGCTGCTTTTTCCCCCCCTATTTACTCTCTGCATTTCATAACAGATGCTTTCCTCTAAAGTCTGGTGATTTTAAATTGTTCATATTGAACAGAGGATTGAATACTTACTAAAAAGTTCTTTAATCTGAGGAGGGTTATTGACTGTGGTCTTTCCTGTAGGCTGACCCAACTGCGGCCATTGTGCTGGAAAACAAAATGACAAGTTAGATCCCCAGAGATGAATCTTCCAATCACCCTGGAAGGTGTAAACCTGAGAATCACTGGGAGAAGAGGACTGGGGATGAATTTTCAGTATAAGATTCTTGTCCTCAACTGTGCTGGCAGCCCCTGTTCTAGAGACACTCTATTTTATCCTCTCCAGTGAATGCATGTCTAAGCTTCTGTTTGGGTGTAGGAGAGGAACGAGGAGTCTAACTGATTGGTAAATGGAGTGTCAACTACTCCTCCTCCCTATCTTTCTCACTTTTGGAGGTGCTTGGTTCCACCAGTTCTTGATTCTTTCTGTGGTTCTGTAGTATGAAATGCATTACTACTCTGCTTTCTCCAATGATAGCTTTGGACAAACTACTAATTAATTTGCTTTCCAGGCTTCAAAACGGTGTTGTCATTAAACTTCTCCTACTCTTCTCACCAGGGATATATATTTTTTTCCCTATATCTTTACTGTCATTTTAATGGGATTTTGGAAGAGAGCAGAAGAAAATGAGGATAGAATCTGACACTCTTGACAATAAATCCCCATTAATTCTTCCATGACTTCCAATTTTTTCACAGCAACTTAACTTTTTAAATAAAAAAAAAATTTCTCCTCTGCTTTGTAACCTTCCAATGGCTCTCAAATTGTTCTTAGAGTAAAATTTTTGCTTCTGGTTGTAGCCTACAAGGACCTATATGACTGACTCCTTGCCAATTTCTCCTGCCTCATCTAGGACCACCTTTTCTGTGCTGAGTGTGCTTCAGACAGAGTAGTTGCCTCCTGGATTTGTCTCATGTATCAAACTGATTCTTGCTTTAGAGCCTACATTTTCTTGGTCTGGATGACCCTACTAAAAGTATCTTTTTTTTTTTTTTTTTTGAGATGGAGTCTCACTCTGTCGCCCAGGCTGGAGTGCAGTGGTGCAATCTCGGCTCACTGCAAGCTCCGCATCCCAGGTTCACGCCATTCTCCTGCCTCAGCCTCTCCGAGTAGCTGGGACTACAGGCGCCCGCCACCACGCCCGGCTAATTTTTTGTATTTTTAGTAGAGACGGGGTTTCACCGTGGTCTCAATCTCCTGACCTCGTGATCTGCCCGCCTCGGCCTCCCAAAGTGCTGGGATTACAAGCATGAGCCACCGCACCCGGCCAACAGTATCTTTTATATGTTTCTGTTCTCAGCTCAAATAAAACATTCTGAGAAGAGACCATCTTTTATAAAGTAACCCAATCACTACTGAATCACTGTGTTTATTTCCTTGTTACATTTACCACTACCTGAAATTTTATGCGTGAACTTATCTTTTTTTTTTTTTTTTTTTTTTTTTTTGAGACGGAGTCTCGCTCTGTCGCCCAGGCTGGAGTGCAGTGGCGCGATCTCGGCTCACTGCAAGCTCCGCCTCCCGGGTTCACGCCATTCTCCTGCCTCAGCCTCTCCAAGTAGCTGGGACTACAGGCGCCCGCCACCACGCCCGGCTAATTTTTTGTATTTTTAGTAGAGACGGGGTTTCACTGTGGTCTCGATCTCCTGACCTCGTGATCCACCCGCCTCGGCCTCCCAAACTGCTGGGATTACAAGCGTGAGCCACCGCGCCCGGCCGTGAACTTATCTTTTGTCTCCATAAAATATCATCTTCACAAAAGCAAGATAAGAAATAATGAAATCCATATTATGTTCAAATTTAGGTAACTTCAATATATCCTCGAAATAAAACAACACTATTTTTCAAGGATGTTTACATTAAACACAGAACTGGTGCCAGTGAGGATGGGCTATGAGCATAGGAATGGAGGATGAAGAGAAAAATATGGGGAAAAATAAAAAAAGGCAAAAAAGACAGATTTTTCTTAGACTGATGAAGAGCAACAATAAAAATTCTTGATAGGAAAAGTTTTCTGAGAAGATGCATTATTTATTCAAAAGATATGTTACAGAAAACATAGGTTTATTTACAATATCCTATAGTACAAGAATAATGGAACTAAGAAATAGAGGTACTAGTTCACATAGCACACAATATACCTATGAAACTCATTACTCAAAGAGTTTATGTAAGTGGAAATTTTGAATAGACTCAACAAAATTGATGACTAACAAATTCACAATCAATTAGAAAAAATAGAATGTATAGCATGTCCCCATATTTTCAGAGTCACATAGAAGAGAGCATCTTCCAAAACATATCCCTTTGATACTACATCAGTCATAGCATGTTTCCTTGAAAGTTATGAGAGTATTTGCTTTTATTTAATATTATCATAATTTTATGATATTCCTTTAGAATCTCAGCCACTCATTGTGTAAGTTATTATAGGAAAAGTCTAATTTTTTCCAGGGGATCTTTTGAAAATGTATCTCCTTTAAAACATAATGTTAATTGTGAAAAATACTTTTCTTTGAAAGCGCAGGTGGAATTCATGGTGTCAAAAATGTTATTTTTAAGAATGTATTTTTAAAAAGAAGACCAAATAACTTCTACTTGTTTGTAAAATCCTTGTTAACTAGGTGGAGCATTATTTCTGTTATTCTGTGTTAGAGTGCATTTATTATCTTATTTTTCCATCAGAGTTAGTATTGCCAGCAATAGAAATTAACTCTGGATGATTCAAGTGGAAAAGAAGTTTGTTGAAAGGATATTGAGTAGTTCACAGAGTCATTTGGAACACTAGAGAAAGGCTTAAGAAATGGGCAGGCAGGATAAAACAAAGTGCATAGCTTTGAAGCTAAAATTATGCTGCAGAACATGACTGGTGAGGATATTCTTTCTGCTGCCAGCAAATGCTAGATGAATGGTTTGTACCTCTCATTTCCCTAGCATTGGCATTGGCATTGTTTGCTGCTGACATTGGCTACTGGATGACCCCCCTGCTATAGCTGTGACTAGATCCTCGAGGTAACTGCTACTATTGCTGCCAGAACGAATTCTCCACTGAGTGCTTCTTTTCTCACTAGTTCCCAAGTCAATATCCAAGCTGAATTCACAGTAACTGAGCCTATTCATGTTCCCTACCCTCAAGGCAATGGAGGCTATGAAAGCAAGTATGTGGCTTTGTAGCTTCTGCAGTTGAAGGTGGAAATTTCATAGGCACAGAAAGGGAGTTCAGATGCCAGGTGGCTAAGAAAAAAAAAAAAAGACAAACAACTTTAGTACAAACCTTAGGATTTGAAAACCATAGCATTCTTTTCCTCACTATTTTTTCCTTTAAACTGTAAACATTTAAATGACTATACATATATATAAATGCCATTCACTTAATCATATTGTAGGCACTTTCTTGCTTTTCTTTTGTTGACTTTCAAATAGGCCAAAGATATTACTATATTTTTTATTTCTGTACTCTGTAGAGTTAGATGGTATATTCGTAATTTGTTTTCTCAGAACAGCAATTTTTATTGTTTTTTAATTAATTTTTTTGCAAAATAATTTATATATAATAAAATGCACAGAATTTAAAAGTTCAGTTTAATGAGTTTTGACTTGTAGATATCCTTGTAACTGCCACCCAAAACAAGATTCAGAATATTTCCTTCACACCAGAAAGTGTGTTAGATAGTATAGTCATAATTTGTTTTCACCGAACAGCAATTTTTATTGCTTTTTAAAAATTGATTCTTATTGCAAAATAATTTGTATATAATAAAATGCACAGAATTTAAGAGTTCAGTTTAATGAGTTTTGACTTTTAGATATCTTTATAACTGCCACCCAAAATAAGATCTAGAATATTTCCTTCACACCAGAAAGTGCTTTGCATCTCCCTCAACTCAAACTTTCAACCCTGAAAGCAACCATCCTGATTTTTATCAGCATGTATTAGCATCAATTATTCTTTTGTTTCATCTGAATGGAATAATACATTACATATTTTTGTACCTGCTTTTGGTTGTTCATTATAATGTTTTTTGATATGAATCCATGAGGTTTTGTCCATTTGTAGACTTTCTTTTCAATTGCTATTATTCCATGTATAGATATACCACAATTTCTTTGTCCATTCTTTCATGACAGACATTTGAGCTATTTCAAATTTTTGAATATTTTGAATAAGGGGGCTATGATCATTCATATACAAGTCTTTTTATCTTTAAAAAAAGTGAAAACATGGCCGGGCTCATGCCTGTAATTCCAGCACTTTGGGAGGCTTAGGCGGGCAAGTCACGAGGACAAGGTCAGGAGATGGAGACCATCCTGGCTAACACGGTGAAAACCCGTCTCTACTAAAAATACAAAAAATTAGCCGGGCGTGGTGGCGGGCGCCTGTAGTCCCAGCTACTTGGGAGACTGAGGCAGGAGAATGGCGTGAACCCGAGAGGCAGAGCTTGCAGTGAGCCGAGATCACGCCACTGCACTCCAGCCTGGGCGACAGAGCGAGACTCCATCTCAAAAAAAAAAAAAAAAAAAATTAAAAGGTTTTACTTTTTCACTGGAGAAAAAGTTCCACAATGAAACATCTTTAACATTTTCCAGTGAAAAATGTTTTCACTTTTTTTTAAGGTAGACACCTAGGAATGGATTCATGGATACCATGTATGTCCAACTTTAAAAGGTACTGCCATAGGTTTTTTTAAATGGTTGTGCTATTTCACATTTCCATCAGCAATATATGAGAGTTCCCAGTGGTTTCACATCCTTGCCAAAACTTGATATTTTCAGTCTTTTTTATTTTAAACATTCTACTATGTATCTTGTGGTGGTTTTAATTGTTATTTCCCTGATAAGCACCTTTTTATGTTCATATTGAACAGTCATTTTTTTTGGTAAAATGTTTGCATATTATATGCATATTTATTGAGTAAATTTCTTCATTATTGATTTGCAGGTCATTATATATTCTAAATACAAGTCCTTTGTCAGATATTTGTATTGTAAAATATTTGTGTTGTAAATATTGTCTCCAAGTCTGAAGCTTGATTTTATTTCTTATAACATTTTTTAATGTGCAGAAGTTCTTATTTTTGATGTTGTGTAATTTATCAAGTTTTGTTTTATGTTTGGTGCTTTTTATGCTCTAAAGAAATCTTTGCCTATCTCAAACGTATGAAGATCTATTTCAATGTTTTTTCTAGATGCTTTATTTTTCTAACTTTTATTTTAGGTCAATAATTAATCTTGAAATAATTTTTGTACATAGAGTGATGTAGGAGGTTGAGATTTATTAATTTAATTTTCCGTTGTTCAAACACCATTTGGAAACTTGCTTTCCTATAGGAATTGTTATGGTTTGGCTGTGTCCCTACCCAAATCTCATCTTGAATTTGAGTTCCCATAATCTCCACATGTCCTGGAGATAATTGAATCATGGGAGCGGTTTCCTCCATCCTGTTCTTGTGGTAGTGAGTGCGTTCTCATGAGATCTGGTGGTTTTATAACGGCTTTTCCCCCTTTTGCTCTGCACTTCTCCTACCTGTCATCATGTGAAGAAGCATGCATTTGCTTCCCCTTCTGCCATGCAATTGAACTACGTTCCTTTATAAATTACCCAGTCTCAGGCAGTTCTTTTTTTTTGTTTTTTTTTCTTGTTTTTTTTTTTGAGATGGAGTCTTGCTCTGTCACCCAGGCTGGAGTGCAGTGGTGCAATCTCGGCTCACTGCAAGCTCTGCCTCCCAGGTTCACGCCATTCTCCTGCCTCAGCCTCCCGAGTAGCTGGGACTACAGACGCCCGCAACCACGCCTGGCTAATTTTTTGTATTTTTAGTAGAGACGGGGTTTCACTGTGTTAGCTAGGATAGTCTCGATCTCCTGACCTCATCCTCGTGACTTGCCCGCCTCAGCCTCCCAAAGTGCTGGGATTACAGGCGTGAGCCACCGCACCCGGCCACAGGCAGTTCTTTATAGCAATGTGAGAATGGACTAATACAGGAATTGTGTCTGTACCTTTGTTAAAAAATCAATGGGTGCTATTCTTCTGTGTGTCAATTTCTGAACTCACTCTTCTATTTTATTGGTCTACATGTCTTTGCTTATGGCAACACACACTATCTTGATTACTGTAGTTTTATAGATTGTGTATTGTACTACTTATTCTGTTTTCAACATTATTTTGACTATTTTAGATTATTTGCATTTTTCCTGTAAATTTTGGAATCTACTTGTTAATTTACTTTCCCCCCACAGTATTTATGCCTTGTAGTTCTTTTTCTTACCTTATTACATTTATTGGGACTTGTAATACAATGTTGTATAGAAGTGATAATGAACATCCTTGCATTTTTTTCTGTTCTTAAGAGGAAAATATTCGCTGTTTTATCCTTAAGTGTGGTCTTTACTATAGATTTTGCACTTATTAAATTCAGGAAATTTCCTTCTATTCCTAGTTTGAGAGTTTTTGTCACGCATAAGTGTAGAATTTTGTCAAATATGTTTTCTATTGAGTCCATAATAGGATCTTATCCTTTATCCTACTCATGTTGTACTTTTCATGTGTGAAACCAACCTTGCATACTTGGGGTAACCTACACTTGGTCGTAACAAAGTATTCCTTTTATAACATAGGATTAAAAAAAGAATAATCTACTTGTCTGTCTGTAGAGATACTCCTATGCTTGACATTTTGTATAAATGGAGTCATATAATATGTGGTTTTCTGTGACTGGCTTATTTAATTTAGTCACAATGTTTTCAAGATTCATGCCTACTGCAGTAAGTATCAGCATTTTTTCTTAGGACCAGATAATATTTCATTATATGGATAAGCCATATTTGTTTATTCATTCATCACTTGATGGACATTTGACACTTTTTGACTTTTATGAATAATTCTGCTGTGTATACACAAAAACATTTGTGCATAAATTTTTGTCTGAATGTTTTGTTTTGTTTGTATTGTTTTGTTTTGTTTTTTGAGACAGGGTCTGGCTCTGTTGCCCAGGCTAGGGTGCAGCGGCATGGTCTTGGCTCACTGCAGCCTTGCCATTCTCCCTCCTTAGCCTCCTGAGTAGCTGGGACTACAGGCACATGCCACCAAACCCAGCTAATTTTTGTATTTTGTTTAGAGATGGAGTCTCACTTTGTTGTCCATGCTGGTCTCTAAAGCCTGAGCTCAAGCAATCCACCTGCCTTGGCCTCCCAAAGTACTGGGATTACAGGCATGAGCTACCACATCTGGCTGAAAACATATTTTTAATTCTCTTGAGTACATATCTGGGAGTGGAATTGCTGGGTCATATTGTCTCTCTATGTTTAATCACTTTAGGAATTACCTATTGTTTTCCAAAGTGGCTGCACCATTTTACAACTCTACCAGCAATATATGAGGGTTCTGATTTCTCCTCATCCTTACCAACACTTTTTATTATTTAACTTTTTGATTCTAGCCATCCTTGTGTGTTTGAATTGGTATCTCATTTGGGTTTTTATTTGCATTTCTCTGACGAATAATTATGTTAAACATCTTTCGTGTGCTTATTGGCCATTTGTATATTTTCCTTGAAGAAATGTTTATTGTGATTTGCCTATTTTTAATTTGGGCTGTCTTTTTTCTTAGTAAGTTGTGTTATTTATATATTTTGGAAAGTCCCATATAAGAGATATGATTTGCAAATATTTTTTCCCATTCTGTGAAATTGTCATTTCACTTTCTTGGTGGTTTCCTTTGAAGAACAAGGTTTTAATTTTTATCAAGTTCAAATTATCAATTTTTTTGTTTTGTTGTTCATACTTTTCATGCCATAGGTAAGAATCCTTTGCCAAATCTGAGGTCATGAAGATTTATGTCTATGTTTTCTTCAATGAGTTTTTATAGTTTTCAGTTTTAAATTTAGGTCTGATTCATTTTAAGTTTATTTTTGTATATGGTGTGAGGTAAGGGCTCAGCCTCATTATTTTGCATGTGGATATCCAATAGTTCCAGCCCCATTTGTTGAAAAGACTATTCTCCTCACTGAATGGTTGTGGCATTCTTTTCAAAATCAGTTGACCATAGAAACATGGTCTCTCAATTCAGTTCCTTTTGTCTATATTCTGTCCTTGTGCTAGCACCACACTATTTTGATTGCCATTGTTTTGGAATAAATTTTGAAATTGAGAGGTGTGATTTTTTTCTACTTTGCTTTCTGTGTTTTCAAGATTGTTTTAGGTCTTATGTACCCTTTGCAATTTTATGTGAACTTTAGTATCAGCTTGTCAATTTCCACAATGATATCTGGGATTCTAATAGAGACTGCCATTTTAACAATATTAAGTCTTCTGATCCATGAACATGGGATGTTTTTCCATTTATTGTAATATCTAATTTCTTTCAATAATGTTTTATGGTTTGCAGACTATAAATTTTGCACTTCTTTTGTTAAATTTATTCCTGTGTTTTTGCTGCAATTGTAAATTTTCTTAGTTTTGTTTTTGAGTTTATTTTGAATTCATTGAAAGTGTATAGAAATACAATTGATTTTTATATATTGATATTGTAGTCTGAAACCTTGCTGAATTGTTAGTTTTTATAGTTAGTGGATTCCTTAGGGCTTCCTATATATGAGATCATGCTATTTGCGTATGGAAATCGTTTTACTTCTTTCTTTCTAATCTGGATACCTTTTATTTCTGTTCTCACTTAGTTGCCCTGACTACAACCTGCATTACAAATACTTTTTATATTTTGATTGATTTAATTTGTTAATATTTTGTGGGGGATTTTTGTGTTTATGTTTGTGAAAGATATTATTTGGGAATTTTCTTATAATGTGTCAGGTTTTATTATCAAGGTTATGCTGGACATAGAACCATTTGGAAAGTTGTTTCCTCCACCTTTATTTTCTGAAAGATAATGTGTAATATAAATATAATTTCTTGGCTCATGCAGTGGTTCATGCCTGAAATCCCAACACTTTGGGAGGCTGGGGCAGGGGGATCACTTGAGGCCAGGAGTTCAAGACCAGCCTCAGCAATATAGCGGGACTCCATCTCTTCAAAAAAAACCCCACAAAAATTAACCAGGCATGGTGGTGCATGCCTAAAGGTGGAAGCTTGAGTAATTGATTTTAAACCCTTTTTCTTGTTCAAAGCTATAAATTCTCCTATAATATTTTAGCTGCTGCATACCACAAATTATGATATATGGTGTTTTCATTATCGCTCCACTCCAATTATTTTTCAGTTTATCTTTTCAACTCATGAACTCTTTACAAGTGTATTGCTTAATTTCCAAATTTGAGGATATTCTAAATATCCTATTGTCGTTGTTTTTATTTTCCAAATTTTGTTTTAGATTCAGTGGGTACATGTGCAGATTTGTTACATGAGTAAATTGCATGTCGTGGGGGTAAAACTTTTCCGCTTGTCTTTTTTGTTATTGGTCTTATACTGAGCATTATATATGAAAAACAGTAGAGACTGACAATATTTATCTACAGAAAAGGGCATGCTCCTCTGTCAAGCTGCTGGAGTTGGGAATTGGGTCAATTTAATCTGTTCTTAAGCAACATTTGAATTTTATTATAACTTTAATAAGATTCAGCTCATTATTGTATAAAAGTATTCTGAGGGCAGAATTAGGGTCTTCAGCAGAACTTGAGGATTGTATATCAGTGAGATTTCAGATCTCCCTATACTTTATGGCACAGACACCTGTTTTTCAAATCATGGAAGAGGTCTTTCTGCTTTATAACTAGACTGTCCAACTCTTTAGGTCACTTGGGAGTTATATTTTCTCTGTAGTATGGCCCCCACTTTTCTGCAACTTGGGATACTTCTCTTGGCCTTTCACTCAGCTTTCAGTGGGCAGCTAGCGAAGTTCTAGTGCATATCAGAGGGACTTCTCTCAGCTTGCCTGCCCTACCCCTAGACTGATACTGAGATGGCTTCAGGGTATGTCAGTCAACCCTACTGCTCCAACTTCCAAACTTTGGTAGATTGCTGCAAAGCACTTGGAGAAACACCTTCCCTCTTGTGGTAATAAGTACATTTTTTCAGCTGTCTTGCATGCACCTAGCATTTATTAGGCCATCCAGCAGCAATTTTTAGAAGATGGATAGTACTGATTTTGTTTCAATACATACTTTTGTTGAGAATCATAAATTCTTCACTTCCTATTCTTGTCAATTATTTTCCTCTCCCTGTGTCTTTGTGGAGAAGGCGAGACTCCAGTTTAAATGAAAGAATAGATGTTCTCTGCCATATTAAAAAAGCACAAATTAATATTTTTACTTTTTTATGCTGCATGCTAAGCATATTTTCCACTCCTTTCTAAAAATCACATTAGTTTTAAAGTGCTGTGACTCTGGGATCTTTGAGTACTTGGAGATGCTGAGTATGAAGAATGTTTACATTTTTATCTTATAACCTATTTTTATAACAGATTCTTTAATTGGACACATTTTTATCTATTTCCACTGGAAATAATCCACTGAAAATGTTTCAGAAATTGTTTGTTCTGGTGCTTATTTCTTAAACTGTATTTTTATATGGGCTTTTATATTTAAACTGCTTTTGATTAATAACTTACAGACTTGAATACATCATTTGCCCACTAAAAGCCTACAATGACTTTCTCTTTTTTGAGACAAGGTTTTTCTCTGTCACCCATGCTGGAGTGCATGGATGCAACCATGGCTCACTGCAGCCTCAACCTCCCACCTCAGCTTCCCAAGTAGCTGGGACCACAAGTGCACACCATCACATCTGGCTAATTTTTAAATTTTTTTTTTTTTTTTAGAGATGAGGTCTCACTATGTGGCCCAGGCTGGTCTCAAACTCCTGGTCTCAAGCAATCCTCTTGCCTTTGCCCACAGGATGCTGGGATTACAGGCATGAGCCACCATGCCCAGCTACAGTGGCTTTCTACTCTTTGGTCAGATACTGTCCAAAGGCTCTAGTGTCATAATTTGGCCTCTAGGTTTTTGTTCTTTTCTTTTCTTTTTTTTTTTTTTTTAGGGATTTCTTCCCTGCACTATATTCCTTCTTGTCACTTACATCTAATGTACTGACCTCATTATTCCCTGAAATGCCATTCACTTTTACACTACCATATTTTGCCTATTGTTTATTACTTTCCTTAATGTTTGAAATCTATGGTCTTCTAGGCCCATTTTAATTACCTCTTGTGTAAAACTTTTTCTAGGCATTGTTTATATTTTTAACTGCCCACTAAGATAAAGTATTAGCTATTACATTTTTAAAATTCTTGGATTATCAATATTTAGTTTACAGTGATTAGCATCTCTTATAGGCTTGAATAAATATTTGTGGCATGAAAGTTCACACACACACACACACACATACACACATGCACACTTCATTCTTTTTTTCCTGAATCATTTTGGGATCATAGAGTTGTAGGCAGCATGTCTCATGATTCCTAACACTCCATAGTGCATTTCATACAAAAAACACTCTGCCACATAATAGAGATACCACTATCTAAAATCAAGTAATAAACATTGACACAATACTAGCATCCAATTATTCTGAAGATCTCATTCAAATATTCCTGTTCCCATAATATTTCTTTCTCCTTCTTGTTCTAGAACTCAATCTGGGATCATGCAATGCATTTGGTTGTCATATATTTTAGTGTCCTTCAACATGGAGCGGCTTGACAGTCTTTTCCTTGACTTTCATGTAATTTGCAGTTTTAGAGTATAAACCATGTCAATCAACCTGGAACCATCTAATATTTCCTCGTGTTCACACTCACGCCATACATTCTTATCAGGAATAGCACCGAAATGATATTGTACTTCCAGTAGTATATCAGGAATCCTTCAACGTTAATTCATCTGAACCCTGGAGATGTTAACATTGACAACCTGTTCAAGTTGGTGTCTGCCAGATTCCTGGACCATAGGTCCACCATTTTCCCCTTTGTGAGTGAAAGTGTTTCATGGGGAGATACTCAAGACTATGCAAATATATAATTCTTCATCAAATTTCTACCCACTGGCTTTGGCATCCACGGATGACTCCTACCTGATTCAACTTCCTCTCTGACGCGTCGTCATTCTTTCTACATTAGTTTGTTGGCATTATACTGCAAGAATTTTCTCCTTTTATTCATTTATTCATTCATTATGGTCTGATAGATTCCTACTTTATTCAATGGGTTATAATCTGGTTACTATCATCATTTATTCTGATACTTCATGTGTCTCAGATTTGGCCATGAGAGCCTCTTCAAGCTAAGTTCCGTGGGTTTATTTTGCGTGTTTCCATTATTCTTAGAATATTTCCATACTTTCAGGCTAATTTTGTACTTTACGTGTCTCAACCTTAGAATCAACTATTTTTCTCTGCAGTCTGGTTCCTTTTGGTAGAGGCATTTATAAATCCAGATCTGGGTGCTTAGTATACTCATTACTACCAGGCCGACAGAGCTGTATTTATATGTCATCTATCTCTCTCTGTATATCCATCTAATTATAAAAATGTGTGTGTATATATATATATATATATATATATCTGTTTCATCTGTACCTCTCTCCCTCCCTCCTTCTCTTTCTCAATGACAACATAATACCTTAGCCTTCTCCATTTTCATATATATTTTTTTCTGAGACAGTCTTGCTCTGTCACCCAGGCTGAAGTACAGTGATGAGATCTCGGCTCGCTGTAGCCTCTGCCCCCAGGGTTCAAGCAATTTTCCTGCCTCAGCCTCCCAAGTAACTGGGATTACAGGCACGTGACACAACACTAGGCTAATTTTTGTATTTTTAGTAGAGACGGCATTTCGCCACGTTGGCCAGGCTGGTCTGGAACTCCTTACCTCAAGTGATCCACCCGCCTTGCCCTCCTGAAGTGCTGGGATTATAGGCATGAGTCAAAGCACTGGCTCATTTGCATTTTTATAAATCCCTTCTCTGACAGTGAGAAACCTGGCTCTCACTATCTTCAATATTTGCTTATTTCCTTAATCCGCCTGCATGTAACCAATCTACTTACTATGTCATCAGCTTTTTTTGGCTCCTGACCCCAGGACTATCTCCTCAGCCATTTTCTCCGTGTTCTTCTAGCTTCCTCAGCCCCCAGCCACCTCCAAGCAAAGGGAAGAGAAAAGGAGAAAGAAAGGGTGAAGAGGAAACACCCTCCTTTTTTAAAGAAAAAAATAAAAATTGTATTTTTGGTCAAATTTTACCTGCTTCACTGTAGTTGAACATAGAAGAGGTATACTGAATACATTTTAAAATGGCACTAAATATAAGGGACATTTTGATTGCTTTGTAAAGATTATGTATATAAAAATCGGGAAAACATTTGCAACTTGTGAATCAGTTTCCCATTTCCATTACAACAAATTATCACACAATAGGTGGCTTAAAGCAACCCAAATCTATTTATCTTACAGTTCTGGAGATCAGAAGTCTGAAATGAGTCTCATTTGACAAAAATCAAGATGCTGGCAGAGCTGTGTTCTTCTGCAAGCTCCAAGAGTGCATCTATTTCTTTGCCGTTTCCAGCTTCTAGAACCCCCCAGCATTTCTTGGTTTGTGGCTCCATTCCTCCATCTTTAAGCCAGCAGTACAGCACCTTCAAGCCTCTCTCTGACTCTGATCCCTCCTCCACCTCTCTCCTACTTCTAAGAACCTTGTAATTCCATTTAGTCCGATGGATAATCCAAGTTAATCTCCCTATTTTAGGTCAGTTGATTAGCAACCTCAGTTCCATCTATAACCTCCATTCCCCTTTGTCATGTAACAAGATGTTTGGAGGCTTATGAGGACTAAGATGTGGATATTTGGGGGAAGCCTTATTCTGCCTACCACAAGTTAGACAGACAAAAGTTTGCAATCTTTAATTATATAACCTTATAAATACATAAGAATGATAATACCCTAACAGAAAAAAAACCATTAATAAGCAATTAATAAAAGAAAAAGTAGAAAATGGGTAAAAACTTTAAAAAGGTTTAATCACACTAGTAGTTAAAGAAATGCAAGTTAGAGAAAATATGAAACACAAATTTTCACTGATCAAATTGGCAGAGATTTTTTTTCTTCTTCATTGTGTTCAGTGTCGGTAAAGAATGAGAGAAAATGACACTCATTCATTGCTGGTGGGAATAGAAATTGACGTTACTTTGCTGGGTGGCAGTTTAATAATATATATTAATGGCCTTAAAATTGTACAAACCGTTTTGCTCAGCAATTCTATTTCTAAAAATTTATCATAGGATAAAAAAGAGGATATTTGCAACATTTTAATAGAAGAATATTTGTAAGGGGTTTGTTTAGTGAAACATGGGAAAAAATACAGACACTTATTGGAATGAGACTGCTTTTTTCATATATTATGAAATAATATAATATTCATATGGAAATTTTTAGATATAAAACATGTATGGTATAAAAATAATGAAAAATATGTGTGTGTTTGGAATCATGGCTAAACCCTTAACAAATCCAATTCTCTCATTAAAAAAACACCCAGTCTTCTGAATTTTGTGTTTATTTTTATTTATTTTGCGTTATAATTTTACTACATGCTTAGAGATTCATATACGGACATTAAATATTATGGTTTTAGAAGTGTATTTATTGAAATGGGGAGATACCCAGGATATGTTGAATGAAATAAATCAGGTAAAGACCAGAATATTCAGAATGATTTTATTTAAAAATACATGATATCAGGGAGTATACGCAGCATTATAACCTGGTTAATTCTGGATGGTGAGGTAATGTCTGATATTTTAATATCTTTTTTTTTCTTTTTACTAACTTTAATTTTATAGCTTACTTTAAAACAGTATAGGTACTTATCTTGAAAGTTATAGTTAGAACAGGTTAATTAAAAGGTATTAGCTTTTTCTGTTAATATTTTGTAGACCTGCTGTTCACCTCCTAATTATAAAAGTAAAAACAATTTCCAGTCTTGTTATAAAAAGTAGAAGATAATTAAATCATATTTTTAATTTATGTAGTACCATACACATGTGTTTGTTTTTAGGCACAAAGTAAAGTGGAAAATACTACTTTCTGTAACACCTTTATTTCACATGTATCCATGTGGAAGGGTCTCCTCACCTGTGCAAATGACACAGTAACTGAAATGTTGTGAGGTGAGGCATGCCTGAAGAAAGAAGAATGCAAGGAGCACTCACAGAACTTCTTTAATAGAAGAGACACTCAAAATTCTTTATTTCCAATAAATTCGGAGTAACAACAACACATATTCTGCCTTACAATTTTTAAATCTTGGTATTTAATGTTAATGAGGTTTGTTCACATTTATAAAATAAAACAAATATCAGATGATACTGTTATTACTAGTAAAATTGATAAGATAATTTATTCCCTTGAAGAACATCCAGTTTAATAAGGAAGAGGGACAGCTGAAGCTATGATCACAGTAGGAGGGAGAGCTGTTGATAGGGGTTAGCACAGAGTGCACAGGGGGTTAAAAGGTTGACCCTGGTCATTGCATGTGGGTGTCAGAAAAGTTCTGCTGGAAGAGGAAACCCTGAGCTACATTTTGAAGGACAACTTAGAGTCAGCCTGGCTGACTGCCCTTCAGCTTCCCATTAGTAATCTGGAGTTTCTTCTTCAGATGAGCAAAAGAGGGTGATCTTCCACCTGCTCTGAAGAGCAGGAGGTGGGCTGTGGTGAACTCAGAAGCGAAGAAGGCAGCACTGCCACCTCTCCTGTCCTTATGGTTGGAGACCTCCAGCTCCAGACTCACATTCACAGACCACCCCAATGCCCTGCCTTAGAGAGCCCCACATCCCAGTCTCTGTCCTTCTGACTTCCCTGCAAATGACTTTTGCAAACTCCCAGGGAAACTGAAGCCATGCTGTAACGGACAGACTCTGTCAGCTCATCTTCTGGGTTGTGTCCTCTCTTAGTGTCAATGTTGATCTTTCTCTTACTCCACTAGGCTTGCGATTGCTCTGCGTTTTTTTCAAACTAAATCTATGTATTGTTAGGGAGAAATAGGTAGTAAAACTCTAAAGAATAATTAGACTTGGACTAACCCACAAGACAGTGATTAACACTAAACTAGGAATATGGTTACCTTGGAATGTGGAAGGACACGAGCATGACAGTACACACAAAGACTTCAAAGACACATTCTATTTCTTAAAGTGGATGCACAGGTGTTCATTGTATTACTATTATTTAACGTAAAGACATAATTTGTGTAGTCTTCTGTATATATAAAGCACTTAATAATGAAAAGGAACAAGGTTAGATGAAGAAGGCAGAAATAACATTTTAGGCAGGAAGAATAAGTTTTCTCTGGAGGGCTGAGGGCAGATTGATGTGTGACCGAGGACAAGTGACAAAAAGGAGGTGGAGAGTGAGACACCATCCAGGGAGGGAAAAGGGGGGGGTGGTGGAGGGCATACACATCGCAGGGGTGGTTTGCTTCCTTAAATTAAATAAGAATTATTTAATTCTTATTTTCTCTAAAATACTCTTCTTGTCTGTATCCTAAAACATTCATGATAAATACTAGTTTATTTGCATCATAAGAGGCATTGCTAAGCAAAATACTTTGTGAATTAGATGTGGAACTTACAATAAGTTAGAAGCACCTACCGGATATCAAGGCTATATACAGTCAAGGCAACAAGCATTGAACAAATGTAGCATAAAAGGATTTGTACTGTGTTTCAATCAGAGGGCAAGTGCATTTAATGGAGTGATAAGAGAACCACGGGAATTGTGTGTTTATGTAATAAATAGTAGAATTGAAAAGGAGTTGCCACTGTTTCATTTAGGAAAGGCTTAGCAGAGGAGATAGGATTACCAGCCATTTGACAGAAGCAGGAGAGTTTGAGCTGGTGGGAACAAAATGTTTCAGCCTTTGAATTATTTGTGGTCATGTTGCTATTTTGACTATTATGGAGCAGGAGCTGCCTGCATGATCTCCCAAGCCTGCAATGGATTGTCCAGGAATGCTCCACTGTGGCTTTCACCTCCTCTCTGGCAGTCCTTTCTCCAAACCACAAAACCCAAATGAATGTGCTTTTCTTCTAAATGGGCTTGGCCTTAAATATAAAACCAAAAATTTTGGTTAGAGAAGAGTCAACATTTTGATGGCATTTATATTTTTGGTTTTTATTTTTTAAGTGCAGAGCAAAGATAAACTAACTTCCTCCATCTGTGCCTACATGCCTCCATAGTTAACCTAAAAGTAGACACCATGGTTCTCATCATGTCCATTGCTCGTTCTTGTCTGCTTGCTACTTATTTTTAGATCTGTTTCTCTCAACAGTGGAAGTGTGCCTGCCCTTTGGCATTCAAATTTATTTTGTGATAGGAGAAGAGAAAAAGTTACCAAAAGCCTGAAGAGTCAGTGTTCAGTAAAGATAGTTTCAGTATCTTCTCACCTAGCTCTGTTTTCTGCTTCTATTTTTAAGGCTATTGTTTATTTTCATTGTCCTTCTTTCTCTCCCATGTCCTGAGGTCCTCTTGTTCTTTTACACTCACTCTGACAAAAGGTTCCACATTTGGAAAGACTCTGATAAATTCCTCCAAGAGGGGACTTGACCCTCTCATTGTTAATTACAGGAAAATTTTGCCTGTACTGTCAAGATCAAGGATATAATTACAGGGGGAAATTTAAAGAATTGTTTAAATTGGCTCTAATGATGGAGTCAATTTATTTATTATTGATAACAATTGTATCCAATTATGCTGAGGTAAGATGGAATTATTTTTTATATTCTCTATGTAGGAAGTGCTTGTTATATGAAGAGAGCATCCAGCTAAATAATGCAGAAAAAAATATTATAGAGACATGTCAGTTAATTAACAAAATTACTATTATATTTTTTGAGACAGGATCTTGCTCTGTTGCCCAAGCTGAAGTATAGTGGTACAATCGTGGCTCACAGCAGCCTCGGCCTCCTGGGCTCAAGCAATCCTCCTGCCTCAGCCTCCCAACTATCTGGGACTATAGGCACATGTCACTATGCCTGGCTAATTTTTGCTTTATTTTTGTAGAGATGGGGTCTCACCATGTTGACCAGGCTGGTTTTGAACTCCTGGGCTCAAGTGATCCTCCTGCCTGTGCCTACCAAAGTGATGGGATTGTAAGCATGAGCCACTGTGTCTGGCCAATTGTTATTTTTATTAACTTTTGTGACATTTTTCAGATTTCAAAATGTATTTGTTGAGATTAAATGATCATTTTAAGTATTTATTTTTACACTTTATTTTGTGTTCTCATTTTTTTTAATGAGAAACTCCCAAATTATACAATCTTCAACCTCCACAACACTTGGATCTGCCTTTGGTTGTCAAGAAAATAAACAATTGCAAATATTAAATGAAAAGATCATATTCCAGTACCTACACAGGAAGATGAAATATAGCTGATCTTATGCTGTGTTTATCATGTTTCTGGTTCTGCTTCTTTAACCCATCTTTTTTTACTTAGTACTATTATCACAGAACATTTTTTCAAATAGTCAAGTTCACTGTCGCCCTTATTCCTTTCAGAGCCTCAGCCACCCTTTTAATTCAGAGCTGTGCTTTTTGATGAGCTGGAAACCTGCCCAGTGGGCATTGCCCTTGTGTACCCATTTGATACAGTGCTTCCATGAACTGATGTTTAATAAATATTTAATAAAATGTGTTCAGCTAAATTAGGTCAGCAGCTAAGGTAGAAGAAGAGCTGTATTTTTTAAAATACTGGAGTGGCTTTAAATGTTGAAAAGCATTAGAAAGCAAAGGCTCTGGTAGAGTGAACAATAGTTAACTCTGTTCTTGTTTTCAGAGAAGTCCAGAAGCTGCTCCAAATTTCTAAGGAGATGTTCCAGCTATTAGAAACTGGAACCAAATGTTGATCTGAAAGCCCAGGGAGAGCTGTTATGAGCCTTTATCCTTCAGAGGGTCTGGGACTCACCCAGCTAGCAGGGTTTGGATCCATGGTGATTTGGAGGATTTAGTGGTGAAGGGCATCATTTCCAGACTATAGGCTCAAATGATTCAGGGTAAAAGATGTTTGAGAGATAAAGCAAACAAGGTAAAATGTAATATTTGGGGGATTTGAGTGAAGGGCTTTTGAAAATTTTCTGTACTACTTAATCAGCTTGGGCTAGTATATTAAAAGAATACATATATACACACCATAGATTAGGGGACTTACGAATAATAGAAATGTATTTCTCACAGTTACGGAGTCTGGGGGCTTAAGATCAGGGTGCCAGCATGGTTGGGTTGTGGCGAGCATCCTCTTCTAAGGGGCAGGCTGCCATCTTCTCATTGTATCCTCACGTGGCAAAAGAGGGCAAGAGAGCTCTCTGGGGTCCCATATATAACTGCACTAATCCTACTTATGAGGGCTCCACCCTGATGACCTCATTGCCTCCCCAAAGCCCTACTCCCTAATACATTACTTTGGGGATTAGAATTTCAACATATGAATTTGGAAGGGATACAAACGTCCCATCCATGACAGCACTCTTACAACTTTTCTGTAAATTTGAAAGTATGTAAAAATAAAACATGGAGAGCAAACAACAGCTACAACTAAAAACAAAACAAAAATAAAACCATGAATTTCTATTTTTAAACCTTACTTTTCCCTTAGTATAATGAAGATACCATGACACAAACTCAATTTAAATAAAGGAATGGATCCACCTCTCTCTGACCTGGCATATTACTGAAACCTGGGCATTATTGAGATTTTTTTGGTTACAAATTATTTTTAAGTGCTTCCTATTTAGGGGAATTGGGATTGCATGAAAAAAGGGAATTTGAGTTTTTTAGGACTTGATATTCAATTTCATGTTTCAGACAACCATGAATACTGTAAGAGGTAGTGCCCTTCAAGTTCTTTTAAAAAGTGGGATAATATTAGAGTCTCTGGCATTCCTATCTATAGCTTGATTTGTTCTTTAGTTTTTTTATACTGCCTAACATTCCCTAAATTTTATATGTATCTTGAGTTATAGCTTCCATCATAAAATAAGACAGATATCATTGAGATGATAAAAAGTTATGAATGAGGCCGGGCGCGGTGGCTCACGCTTGTAATCCCAGCACTTTGGGAGGCCGAGGCAGGCGGATCACGAGGTCAGAAGATCGAGACCATGGTGAAACCCCGTCTCTACTAAAAATACAAAAAAATTAGCCGGGCGTGGTGGCGGGCGCCTGTAGTCCCAGCTACTCGGAGAGGCTGAGGCAGGAGAATGGCGTGAACCCGGGAGACGGAGCTTGCAGTGAGCCGAGATTGTGCCACTGCACTCCAGCCTGGGCGACAGAGCGAGACTCCGTCTCAAAAAAAAAAAAAAGTTATGAATGAGATACAGCCTTTTTTCTAAACTTAGTTGAGATTTTTGCACTGTTTTGAGGAAATAAAAGATTTATTTGTTAAGTGGAGGAGAGTTTTGGTTGGGATGTGGCTGGCCTACTTGTACTATATCTGTGAGGGTGCTATAGTCCAGAGGAAAAGGATGGAAAAAACAATGAGAGTTGGAAAAAAGACAATGAAACGTGCAAAAGCGTTTTTCTTAGACTGCTCTACGTTCAGGAAACGTAGGACCCGTTTGTTTCTTCTTTTGGCGCAGTCTTCCTTCCTTCTCCCCATGAGTTTCTATTCCTAGAATTTTTTTTTTTGTTGAGATGGATTCTTTCTCTGTCACTGGGCTGGAGTGCAGTGGCGCAATCTCAGCTCACTGCAGCCTCCACCTCCCGGGTTCATGCCATTCTCCCGCCTCAGCCTCCCGAGCAGCTGGGACTACAAGCTCCCGCCACCACGCCTGGCTAATTTTTGTATTTTTAGTACAAATGAGGTTTCACCATGTTGGCCAGGATGGTCTCCATCTCCTGACTTCGTGATCTGCCCACCTCTGCCTCCCAAGGTGCTGGGATTACAGGCGTGAGCCACCGAGCCCGGCCTCTACTTCCAGAATTTAAGATAGGACTATTTGAACTGTTCTACTGTTATTTCAAATAGATTTTTTAAATCATAAAAATCTAAAAGCATATTAACCATTTCAACCACTTACTACATCTCCTAGAATATATTTATATGGCTCTAAGCAACTACTTTAGAGATAATTTTATAAACAAAGACTGCAAACTAAGAAATGCATTGTGCACAATGTCCCTTTGAATCAACACATCTTTCAGTAGTGCACGTACTAAATTAGGTACAGCCGTACAAGAGGAAAGTTGATCTTGATACAAGAGGAAATTGAGAATCTTAAGTTTCATTTCTCATACGCCTACAGCATTTGACCAAATGTATCTCAAGCAAGTCCTTACCTTCTTTGTGCTTGACATAATGTTCTTTAGTAGCTTATTCTTAATGGTCCTGACTAAGTTTCCTGTTAAATTATTTAGCATCATTTCTATCTCTGTAGTCAAGCCAAATATATTCTAACTATCTTTCATGCTTATTTTTTGGTCTTCCTGGAAAAGAAATAAAAAATTATCTAGTTTCTGGCAAAGAATGAAAAAATACAGCATTGTTTTTCTATATTTGGGCAATCACAAAGATCCTTGAAGACCAAGTTTCCAAGGTTCTGACCTGGAGATCTGAAGTGCATTCCAGAATCTGTATTCTCAAATAACATCTTTATCCAGCTAAGTTTGGGGAACACTGCCCACAGAAAAAGGAAATTTTATAGAAATCCAACTTCTAGCCAAGAGGAAATCCCAAATGATGCTGAATCCTTAAGTCAATCATGCAGTGAAAAACCTTCATGAACTGTTATCCAACTAAATGAGAATTCTTATTTTATTTCCCAATTTTTTTCTTTAGATAATTTTTTTACCTAATTTCTTTCCCTCACACCTACCCATAACAGAGTTGTAGCTGAAACAGAAATTTAAAGAGAGAAAAATCAGCTAACATTTATTGATCCCTTATTGTGGGCAATGTTTTGTTTATAATCCTCAAACAGCTCTGTAGGCCTATATTACTGGCTCCATTTCCCCACTTGGGAAAGCCTCAGTGAGATATGAGAGAGACTCAGATAAGTCAAACATCTTGGCCAAGTTTTTCCTGAAGGTGGGTAGCAGAGCTAGGATTTGAATTTAGATGGGTGTGACTACTCGGTAAGTGCTGCTAAAATGTAGTTTCCTGGGGAGCAATATAGATTCAGACCTTATCTTTTCTATCTGTGGTAGCAATGAGACTACTATGCAAATGAAGAGCTTAAAACTACGCAAAAATTTATCATAAAGTGTTTATTATGTTTCATTTAGTATTGCAGGAAAGATAAAGACATCTAAGGGTTTCTGATTAATCTTGAACTAGTTTAACACATTCATTGAGTTAAATTGGTTTCTGGAATCTAGACTTGCTTCTGATAATTGCTATTAAAATGGGTATGCTTGTAGTTTGCTAGATTTTCTTTAAAACACTTTTAAAAAGTAAAATAAAGGGGTCTGATACTGGAGGACCTGGTAACTCCTCTAGAAAGTTCTTCCCCATGTCACACATTTTCCCTTGACACATGCTACTTCCTGAGGAGCCAGACCCCTGGGAACTGAACCTCAGCCCCAGTCTACCATGTGACAGGCACTGTGTCAGCATCAGTCACACAATCAGTCATAACAGGCAATGTCTTGGCCTCATGGAATTCACGCTCCCAAAAGGAAGAGATAATCAGCAAACAAACAAATGAGAAACATCGGATGGTGAGTATTATGAAAGCTATAAAATAAGGTAACAGGCAATACAATAGAAAGTAACTGAGTGGGCCGGGTGCTGTGGCCAACACCTGTAATCCCAGAACTTTGGGAGGCCCAGGCGGGAGGATCTCTTGAGCTCAGGAGCTCAAGACCAGCCTGGGCAACATGGTGAAACTCCATCTCTTCCAAAATACCAAAATTAGCCACGTGTGGTGAAGCGCCTGTAGTCCCAGCTATTTGGGGGGCTAAGGTGGGAGGGTCGCTTGAGTCTGGGAGGTCCAAGGTGCAGTGAGCTGTGTTTGTGCCACTGTACTCCAGCCTGGGTGACAGAATCAGATTCTGTCTCAAAAAGAAAAAGAGAGAGAGAGAGAGAGAGAAAGTAACTGGGTGCAGCAAACTGCACAGCCAGCCAGGGACTCTCAGAGAGCTGAGTGACAAGAAGAAGGCAGTCATTGACCATCCCAGTAAGCATTTTTGGAGCTGCGAGAGTGGTCTCTCCACCCATTTCCGGATGAAGTCCTAAGTTTGATTGCTGTGAGGGAGGAGATCTATAGTGGGGCTGATAAACTGAGATACACAAATAAATCTATGAAAAGGGGACAAGATACTAGCTAACACCTGGGAAATATAACCCAACTTCTGGACTCTTATTTTAATTTAAAAGGCTATGTTCTCTACAATTACAAAAAAAATATTTAAAAATGGGCAAAAGATTTAAATGGCCATTTTTTCCAAAAAAGATATGCACATGGCCAATAAAGATGTTGAGCATCATTATCCATTAGTAAACGAAAAACCACAATGAGATATATTACTTTATGCCTACAAGCATAACTATAAAAAAAATGGAAAATAACAACTGTTGGCAAGGTTGTGGAGAAATTGCAATCCTTATACATTGCTTGTGGGAATGTTAAATGATGCAGCCACTGAAAAGGTGGAAAGCAATCTGGCAGTACCTCAAAAAGTTATACATATGATTTATGACCTAACAGTTCTACTCCTAGAGGCATATATGCCTTATAGAATTGAAAACATATTTTCACAAATACCTACAGAAACCAAAAATTGTTGCACAAATAACATTATTCATATTAGCTAAAAGTGAAAACGACCCAAATGTCTGTCAGTGATGAAGGGATTACAAATGTGGTATATCCATTCAATGTAATATTATTCAGCCATAAAAAGAAATGAGATTCTGATACATATTACAACATTAATGAACCTTGAAAACATTGTGTGAAGTGAAAGAAGCCAGCCATAAAAGACCACTTGATTATTGTATGATTAATTGACATGAAGTGTTCAGAACAGGCAAATCCATAGACTGAGAAAGTGGCTTAGTAGTTGCCGGTGGCTTAGAGAAAGGAGGGAGAATCGTGAATGTCTACTAATGGTTAACAGTTTTCTTTATGGGGGTAATTAAAATATTTGGAATTAGATAATGGTAATGGTCAGACAACTCTGTGAATATACTAAAAACCACTGAATACCACACTTTAAAACTGTGAATTTTATGGTATGTGAAGTATATGCCAATAAGAAATATGTTTTAAAACGTTGTGTTACCCCAATGAGATGTAAATATTGAGTTGTCATCTATTAGTCAAGTAACTGAGAAGATTTTTACTGTTAAACTAGGAAGATATCTATGTATACTAGCAGAACATGTAATTGAAATTTTTTGCAGCTGGTGTGGTGGCTTATGGCTATAATCCCAGCACTTTGGGAGGCTGAGATGGGAGGATTGCAGCCATGAGTTCAAGACCAGCCTGGGCAACAAAGCAAGACACTCATCTCTACAAATTTTTTTTAAGTTCATTGGGTATTTATTTTTAAAACTTTGTGGAAATAAGTGAAATATAGTTCATAAAGAGAGGGAACTTGAAAATCTAGGCACTTGACTTGGATTAAGGTCTTTAGTCATTCATTCTTTCTTCAATATTGCTTTAGGAAGTATCCACAAGCCTCAGAGCCAATCAGATCATCACACTGAGGAAGAAATAGACTAGGGATTCTTCATCATGATCTTTAAAGAGCAGCCGTGCTGACACCATAAGAGTTCCAAGGTCAGTACTCACCTAATGCTGGATAGCTAAGGAAGAGTCAGGACCTGATCTTTAGTGAAACCTAACATTCAAGAATGGAAGGACTTCAGGAAGAGGGAAGTCTATGTATCAAGGTAGTGAAACAGAAATTAATGGGACTTATTCAGGGGGAAAATATATCCACTATTTTGCTTGCTTATAGAAGTAAGAATATAGAAATAATAGGATAATGTGGGAAAGGTTGGCCTAGACTAGGGGAAGCTACCTTGAATGCCAGGATAAAGAGATAGAGCCAAACTAAGATAATTCCACTTTTGTCCTGGATTTTCTCTAAGTCCCTTAGTGAAGTTGAACAATTTACTTCTCTCCTAGTGCTCCAGGATCCTTTACAATAATAAGAGATATTGAAGTTGATTTCTACAGAAAGTGTTTTATTTGGGGTAATGCTCTTTTTCATGAATAACTATACAAGTTTCCAATTATTACTGTAACAAATTACCACCAACTTAGTGACTTAAAACAACACAACCGTATTATTTTATAGTTCTGGTGGTCAGAAGTCTAAAATCAAGATGTTGCAGAGCAGCATTCTTTTTGAGGGTGTTAGAAACCATCTGAGAATTTGTCTCCTTGCCTTTTCTATCTTCTAGATGTTGCCTGCATCCTTTGACTAGCGGCTCTCTCCTCCATCTTCAAAGTGCATCAATCTTACCTCTGGCTTTATCATCACATCTTTTTCTGATTTTGATCCTCTTGCTTCCCTCTCATAAGGGTCCTTATGATAACATTGTGACCACCTGCATAACCAAAATAACCTTCCTGCTCAAGATCCTTCATCACATCTGCAAAGTCCCTTTTGTCATTGAAGGTAACATGTTCACAGGTTCTGGGGACAGCAATGAGGACATTTTTGGGGGACCATTATTTAGCCTATCCCAATCAACTATTGATTTCCTGGAACACTTAACATATATATTATGAATGCATCCCATTCTAGACCTCCAGGAATGGAGTCCAGAAAAAGACATTTTAAATAAGCTTCCCCAAGTTTGAAGTGCCCTGCTGTGAGAAAAGGCGTGTCACTAAAGATCTTTTAGGATAAGTATAGGAACGAAATTAGTAAAACAGTGCTTTAAGATAAGCATTGACACGTTAAAATCATGCAGAAGTTAAGTAATATTGGGAGCTATTGAGCTTTTTTGTTTGCAGTCATTATTTATTTATTTTGATAAGAGAAGATTCTGCATATAATTTGGGTCAAAAAAAGAACAACAGAAGGCAGTCGGTTTGGGTGTGAGAGCGTAGGCAAGCCTGCTCTTCTAGTCTAGGAACTATCCTATTTATTCAACTCCTTTGCTCCTTGGGGGAATCACTGCTTCATAAAATCTATTTTCCTATACATTGCCTTCAAGCAAGGAACCCTCTCAAACTCTGTTGCAGCCCGTCACATGCACTGTGACAGCACCCATGCAGGTGGAAAGAGATTCAAAGCAAAGCCCTGAATGGCAAGATCTCCCTTCTCCCATCAGGTAAGGATCCTCCTATTTCTACTACTTTCCTTCCAGTTGTGCATGTGGCAAAGGATTTTGATTCCTGAGAGAAATGGAAAATTTCTCTTGCATTATGGTTAGTCTTTAGGAGGAGAGGCTTGCTTGTGGGAGATGGCTTTCTTATTTCAATTTGGCAGTTTCCCCTAACATAAACTCGTAAGATAAAGTCAACCAAGCTATCAGGGAGCTTCCTCCTGGAGGCAGGGTCCTAGAGTCCTAGCAGGTGGCTCAATGGAAAAGTAGATTTCTACACCTTACATTAGGGAAATTTTTCTCAGCACAACCTGCACTTTGAGATCATATGAGAGACTTAAAAACAAACTATCCTGGCTGGATATGGTGGCTCACATCTGTAATTCCAGGACTTTGGGAGGCCAAGGTGGGAGGATTTCTGGAGGCCAGAAGTTTGAGACCAGCCTTAGCAGCAGAGTGAGAAGCCATCTCTAGCAAATTTTAAAATTAGCTGAGCATGGTGGTGCATGCCTGTAGTCCTAGCTACTCGGGAGGCTGACATGGGAGGATTGCTTGAGCCCAGCAGGCCGAGGCTGCAGTGAGCTATGATCATGCCACTGCACTCCAGCCTGGGTGATGGAGTGAGACCCTGTCTCAAGCAAAACAAAACAAAACAAAACAAAACAAAACAAAAAACTCCTCAAAAACAAACAAAAAACAACCAAGAAAAAAACTGTCTCTAAGCCCCATTCTTGCAGATTGTGATTTAAGTCATTTGAGAAGAATATCTGGTATCAGTATTTTTAAAAAACTCTCCAAATAATTTTAACGCAAAGCCAAGGGTGAAAGCCACTGATTAGGAAATCTTAAGTGTTTCCAGGTTAGGAAATAACTAGTAGTTACAGTTGTTACTATGTTTTAAAAAATGGAATACAGTTAAGAATCCTATTTTGGGTTGTACGCAAAACTCATTCAATATATTTATTACATGGCACTCACTTAGTGATGATTAAGAGTTAGAAGGGATTTTAGAAACATTCTAATGGGATTTAGTAGAAAGAAATTGGGTTTTGGAGACAGACAGACTTGAGTTTGAATGAATTTTTATTCTTCCGATTATTAGCTGGGAAATCTTAGGCACTTAACTCTGCTAAGCTTCAGTTTCCTCATCTATATAATCTGCATAAAAATCCCTAATTTATGGATTTCTTAAAAAGAATAAAGGAGACTTACATAAAGCCCCTGTCATATTAATAAGCACACAGAAAATAATATTATGCTCCCTTTTATACAGAGGAGGAATTTAGGCAAAAATGAATAAATAAAGCCACACACACACACACACACACGCCTCCCGATGAGTGTCCTTCCTAAGTAATACAATTTACTAGCATAAAATCTGGGACTAGAATTGATTACTTCCAGTTAGAATACAGTTCTTTTATAGAATCACTGTAATATGGCTGATATATTCCAGAAATAGTGACACCTTTCCCCTTTCAGTCTTGCTTCTAGAGGATTATTGCCTGCAACGGCCCAGATAATCATGCCTCCGTTTCCTCCTCTTTAGCTACATAATTAAATTTACAACAGCCAGTTAGGGCAGGCCAAGGCACACCTTATACAGCGATAATAATAATATGCTCTAGAGCAGATAATAAACATGCTACTTTGAATGAGAGAATGCTGCTAACTGTGGCTCCTCCCCGGCCAGCTCTAGCTGGTACCACTCCCTGGATTTGAATATGATTCTAGAACCGTGTTGCTCAATACATTAGTCCTAGCCACGTGTAGCTATTTAAAATTAAAATGAACTCAAATTAAATCAGTTAAATAATTTGGCTACTCAGTTGCACTGGCCACATTTCAAATGCTGAGTTGCCACTTGGTGACCAGTGGCTACTGTATTGAACAGCGATATGAAACATTTACATCATCACAGAAAATTCTGTTGGGCAGTGCTGTGTTAGAGGACTTTATATCTTTGGATTTTTTGTTATATCTAAATTTATGAATTGAATTTGCTCTATTAATAGCTGTTAATTATGTAGCTATAAAATGGAGAAAAGTGAAATTTGATATGAAAATAAGCTGAGAGAAAGGGTACGGGAGGAAAGAGAGAATAGAGTTGATTTGCCTGAACTGACATCTGGCAGTTGACAATTCAAGCAAGAATAAACTGTCCCTTAGGTTAGTAGGCAGAAACACCCTGGCTAAAGAGTTCGTTATGCTTGTTTCTGAAAGGCTGGAGATGGCACACTGATACAAAGCTCTGGCAGCCAGTGCTCCTACTGGGCTCCCAGTGGGTTCCTGCGGGCAGCTGTCACTATGGCAACGCTCAAGATTGAGGCCAGAGCCCTGAAAACAGCTGTTCTCATGCCATTGCCCCACTCCTGACATCCATCCCGAAAAGCCCTAACCAGGCAAATCGATCAATCCCTGTGGAATCCCCAGAGAGCTCAATTTAAGCACAATTTATTTTAGTAAAAAGTAAGACTTGAAAAGAAGTTCAGACATTAAACCTAACCAGCAAATATAATGTTAGGCCTCTTTCTGTTAAAAAAGAAATCAAAATATAAATTTCCCTGCATCCTGTCACTATTTTGGATTCTCAGCTGTGAAAGCACTGCCCCCTTTCCCTGCATTAAGATAAAGTTCCTCAGTTAGGGTGAATGTGGGAGTTATTGGTGCTGTTCAGCAATGTTTCTGTTCTCCTTCCAAACACATTGTAGGACAGCATGACCCAAACTTCTTTTTTTTCTATGAAAGATTAAAGCATCTTTGATGGGCTCAATTAAGACAAAAGGAAGTAAAATGCAGTTCTATTTCTGTTCATGTAACTTAATTTTGGCCAGTGCAATGTGAGCGGAAGTGACATGTGTTATTTCCAGTTAGAAACCTTTAAGAAACAGGGCACAAGAAGCTGATTTCCTCCCCCTGCCTGCAATGTTGCAGACGGTGGAGGCTCCATCAGTCTAAGCATCTGAAAAAGGATGATGGAGTACCTCACCCACCGAAGAAGGACCCGGAGTGAAACCATGTTTTAAGCCATTGAGGTTTGGAGGGGTTTTTGTTACTACAGCAACAAATTTAGAATCTTCTAATACTGTGCATATATGAAAAAAAGTACAGAAAGAGTAAAAAAAGAAGAAAATTAATTATTTTAATGTAAACTGCTAATTTCAGAGTATCCTATCTATTGCAAGATCAGCTTAAATAAAAAATCTGTGTAATGATGTGACTTTTTTCATGCCAATATTATTTGTAAACAAGATACGTCAGTCTGGGTTTATATTAAAGCAAAAAATTGGTCTGATACTAGCAATTCAATTGGTCCTCTTAGACCAATTTTTATATACATAAAAATATTTATGACACCTATAAAGAGATATTAACAAACAAAACATTTTTAAAATAAAATATTCCAGTACTTATATTTAAATAAATGGCAACATACATAGCCTGTGGGAACATTATTTGACATTTTTAAGATTATTCTTTGGGAATCCTGGGGAAAAGTTTGGAAGATATGTGCATCATTTTTATTATTTTGGATACAATATTTTAACTTTACTAGTTCAACTAGTTCAATATAGTTGATTCTGAATGATCTGTGGATATTCCAGATGTTGAATATACTTTTAATGTATATCTATTTGCCACAGTTAAAGCAATATTCCAAACAATGAAACAATGCAAAAAAAAAAAATCAAGGTTGCTTTAAGCAATGAGAACCTCCTTATTGTAAGCATATAATCTCTCCCCAAAATGCAGCTTGTTTGGATATATCAATCCTGATGTGTGGGTATGTCTCATCCATCACCTCTAATCGCTTTTGAAATTATATGTAATATAAAAGTTTAAAAATTGAAAAATTAAAAGTCAGTTTTTTATAATCACAAAACCATACGCAGACTCTAAACAAAACATTTAAAATCCTGGTGGATTTTATAAATGTCATGGCTGGGATTTCTATTTTTATTTGACAGTCAGAAAATAAAACATTTATTTTAGCAGCACACACACACACACACACACATATATATTTTAATACAGGAAATTTAGAAATTAACCAGGTTGCCTCAGCATTACCTCCTCCTACTTCTCTTCAGGATCTAGGACGTTCTGCCTGTTGGCCAGTAAGGGGAGCCATCACAAAGTAATTACAGACATATTTACATGACAACCTTTCCTCATAGACTTGAAGTTTGTACGGGTTTTTCTAATACACATCTTGCTTTTCAGTGAATTTTGTAGGTCAGTACTGACCACACATTGTCTGTATACGCCCAGGCTGTCATAGCAGGCCACCAGATAGCAAAAGCTGCAGAAAAGCTCAGATGCTGTGCGGTTTCTTTAGAAGCCTTCTTTTCCCATGTCTCATGCTGTTAGAAAAAGCTTCTATTACCCAAGATCCAGGCCAAAAGGCTCTGATCTGAGCCCTGCTGCTGCTTTAATTGTCTGCCCCTACTCAGCTCTCTTTATTAACTCCTCTCACCCCTCCCAATAATAAATGTAAATTACATGTTTCTTTCAAGTCTACCTACCCAATTCTTTCAGGAAAAGCCATTTGTTCCCATGCACCTGGAGCTAATTCTCACTTCTTGCATTTTATCCACTGAACCAAGCTCCTGCCCTGCCGCCTTCTCCCAGACTCCCCTAGATGCCACGTTACCTCTTCTGGAGGCCCGAGCTGATGTGTTTAAAGGCTGCCCAAGAATGAAATAATTCAACACTGAGTTTCCCAGGCATGGTATTTCTCTGTATTGTTTCAAATACCTAAAAAGATGAGGGCCAGTGTTTGAGTGTGGCACCTAGCCAACCAGAGTTGTTTCAAGAAAAGTCAATAATGTATATTACAAACATGTTTTGGTGACCAAATACAGCCTCCCAGCTATAGGTCTCCCATAGAAAAGTGAGGCAATTATCTCAATCAGTCAAGTGAAAAGGTCCATTTATGCTTCAATTCTCTGGCTAATTCAGGCAAAAGTAAAATTTTCATCTGAATGATCTCAGTAATTGGCTTGCTGCTTTGCTTTACCAGAGAAATGCAAAGAAACAGGCTGTTCTATACTGACAGGGTGCTGGTAATCAAGGGGAAATTGTGCATAGAAAACATCGATGAGAAAGCATATTAGTAGAGACTTTGTTGAGAAATTTCAACAACAGATAGAGCCTGATCATGGATGATAAATGAGACCTTTAGCAATCTTTTTTTCCTTCCCTTCACCTGCCCACCAACCACTTTTCCTTCAGTATTTCAGGTCCAGAGCAGGTATGCCACTAGGAACAAATCAACAAATCTATTATCCTTGACTTCTTCCTCTCCTTTAATTTCCATTCCACCTTCTACAGATCTTTTGAATGTTAACCCCTCTGTATTCCCATAGCCATTGTCTTAGTTCAGACAACCGTTGGTACTTTCCTTGAACATTCATCTATTTGATATTTATTGAGGGTCTTTTATATGAAGGTTCAATGCCAGGTACTGCAAATACAATGAGCAGAAAGACAGACATGAATTCTACTGATCACAGCTACTCTTAATTGGTTTACCTGCTTTCTATCTCATACCTCTCCCCTAATCCGTTATCTTCCTTGCTGTCAGATTCACCGTTTGAAGTGCCAAGCCAGGCACTACTTCACTGCATAATAGCCAAAGTCCTAAGTATGAGATACAAGGAACTTGATGATCTGACATTGACTTCATAGTCATTTTCCCTTCCGGCCACTTTCTATTGGTCTTACATTTGGCCAGTCTGAACTTTTCACAGTTGCCTATGATGGCTGCTTTGATCCAAAATGCCTCTTTTCCCCTTCATCTGGCTAATTTATATCTACAGTACTTTTTCATTTGGTTTTATTAAAATTATCTTCCCTATATTCTGTCTTCCTAGACTTCTAACTTCTGTTTTCCTAGACTTTTGTCTCTCGATTCCACAGGGAATAATTTCAAGCCCCTTTAGCCGTCTAAAGAAAACTTGTATTCTGTGTAAACAGTCATTCTTTTAACTAGTCCTTTGTTGTGTTTTTTAGCTCCTTTGCTATTCTGATCATTCTCCTCTGAACACATTTCAGTAAGTGGATATTCCTTTTAAACTGCAGTAGCCATAATTGAACTTGGTATTCCGTGTGTGATCTGATTTTCAGGAAAGACCATTCCTGTCCTGGTAAATACACATGTTCCTTTTTAAAACCCGAGCTCAAGACTTTCCATTTCTCTCTTAACTGCTACTCTGGATTCTCTTCGATACAAAATCATGTCTTTATTTTCTTCTTTTGAATCCCAAATCTGGCTGTGATGGATATGGAGATGCACCACTCAGGTTTCTTTCAGGGCTGACTTGTTACTTCTTTTTCAGAGATGACCTCATTTGCAGAGTGATGCCTTGTTCAAAAGCCCAACCTTCGTTAGCTATCCACATCCAATGACTGACCATGGAGGACATATAAAGATCTGAAAATTTTGGCTCACTAGAGGACAACTCCAAAGGGTCATATGGCTCTGGAGTTCTCTGAGGGTTGAGCTGAGGCTCTGTCATGCCTGTTTCATAATTCAACTTGTCTGTTGATTGCTTCCTCCTCCTGGCTTTCACAGCTGTTGAAACTTAGTAAATATCTTGCAAGTCCAACTCCATTTTAGAGTCTTTAAAAACCCAATCTGACATTTGGTATCAGAATGGTCCAAAAATGAAGTTGATAAGATAAATTTTGAAGCTTTATCATTTGTTACTTGGCTAGTAATGTGGACTCCATCACTGACGGTACTGAGGCACAAATAATCCAATGGAAATGAAAAGACCCTGAAACAACAGAGAACAGGAGGTGCCACATAACTGCTGAAAAGCAGGTGGATGCAATTATCATAATGAGCAGCAGAGCCAGAGTGGCAGCCAATGGGGCCTGACCCACAGAGAGTCATAGAGATGGTTAATAGAAACTCATAACCCTAGGGACTAAATAGATGGGCAGCCAACAAGGATACTTTGGTTTATACCATCACTAGAAATTAGGGTAAATAATTAGAAGCCCCAATTATTGAAGGAACTCACCCCAATAAGGTAGTCATGACAATAAGATGTTGTAGTCTTTTGCCCACTTTCCAGATCTGAGTTAGTTTTCAGACCCAGGACCCACTGACTAAAGAAATGGCCAGGTCCCTAGGAAGAAAGACTCAGCTACACAATGCAAGTATATATGATGATGATTCCCCAAGTCCATCTTTAAAAGTACCTACAACTGTTTACTCGGGTGACTATGTACAAGGGAAAGGGGAACACTCAAAACATTTTAGTACTGTTTGACACTGGGTCTGAGTGGACATTGATACCTGGAGAACTGAAGCCTTACCATGGGGACCTCCTATTCTAAAGTGGGAGCGTATAAGAACCAGGTAATAAACAGACTCCTGGCAGAGATCTGGCTTGCAGTTAAGTCCACTAGGTCTGAGGACCTACACAATGGTCATTTTCCCTGGCTCCAAGTACATAATTGAAGTTCTCATGTTTGGAATATATGCAATCCCAACATTGAACCTCTAGTGAGTGGGACAGAGGCTATAGAAGTGGGGAGAGCCAAGTGGATGTTTCTGAAACTGTTCGTATCCCCCACCCAAATCAAGGTAGTAAATAAAATACAAGTTGTATCGCAGGGGGAATAGTGGAAATTATTAGTACCTCTAGGAATCTAAAAGACATAGGGGTGGTGGTTGCTGTCATATCCCCACTTAAGTTATCTTGATGCAGTGACTTGCTCTTGCAGAACACAGAGATCCTGGGAAATGAGAGTAGATTATTGCAAATTCAATTAATTGGTGGCCTCAACTGCAGTTGCTATGCCAGATGTAGTATCTTTGCTAGAGTGGGTTAACCAACCTCAGTAACATGGATGAGGTCATGTGAATGGCAAATGTGTTTCTTTCTATTCCAATTAGAAAAAGAGGATCAGAAATTGTTTGCATGTGCATGGAATGGTCAACAATATATATTTAGTTTTGTATTCTGTCATAATATAGCACAAAGAGATCTCAACTCTCTAGATTTCCAACAGAATACCACTCCTTTATGATATTATGCTAATTAGGCCAGATGAGCAATAACTTGTCAGCATGCTGGTGGCATTGGTGAAACACACACAAAATGGAGGATAGGACATAAACCCTTTGAAGAGTTAGGAGCCTGCCACACTAATACAGTCTTTAGGGATTTTGTGGTGTGGGGAGTTCAGGTTGTCTCTTGCATAGGAAAGATACATTTTACATGCTGCAACTCCCACCATGAAAAGAGAAGCACAACACTTGGTAAGCTTCTTTAGGTTCTAGATGTGACAACATATTTCTCATTCAGGAATACTGCTCTGACCCGTATGTTGGGCAATGTGAAAGGCTGCCAGCTTTGAGTGAGACGTAGAGCAGGAAAAATCTCAGCAGGAGGTATTGGTTGCAGTCCACCAAGCCCTGTTGTTGGGTCATGTAGGCCAGCAGACACCATGATATTAGTGGTAGCAGTGGTGGGAAAAGATGCTGTGTGGAGGTTATGTCAAGTGCCAGTGGTAGAATCTCAACATAGTCTACGGGATTAAAGCTTTGCCATTTGTAGCAGTAATTTGTATGCCTTTTGAGAAACAACTCCTGATATATTACTGAAGCCTCATAGAGATTACGTGCCTGCTATGGGACACCAAGGCACTGCACCTGTAGAACCACGTATCTTAAGGCAGGGCTAGCAGAACTTTAAGAGATGGATTCTAGAAGTAGAAAACTTGGATCGAGCATAAATAGGACTGGAAGACACAAAAAAAGCTGCATGACAAGACAGTCCCATCTTCCATGTCGTTTGCCACCGTTGTCCCTGAACCTCTTCCACAGCTCATCCCTCACTCCATATGGAGGATGCCACATGGCTCACTGCTGGAGGAGGAAAAAGCCTTCAGATTTGGTTTATAGATGGGCTGGTTTAGTAGGCGGATGCCAAACAAGCCAAAAATGCATGGCAGCTATACTGCAGCCTTGTTCAGGAGTAGCTCATGGGGCTAGAGAAAAATCCTTAAAATAGGCAGAGCTTTAAGATCCACCTGGTCATTCTCTTTGTGTGGAAGAATAAATAGGAGCTCTGTTAGAATATATACGGACTGATGGGTAGAAGTGAATAGCCTGGCTCAGGATGCTGAAAGCAGAGATATCAGAATATTGGGGAATAGGAGGCTTGGAGTATAAGCATGTGAATGACATGTGAGAGTGGACACAAACTGTGAAGATCTTTGTGTCACATGTTAACACCTATCAACTAGAGAGCACCCACCGCAGAAAACACATTAAACAACAGTGTGGACCTGTGTTGTCCAATATTGTATGTACTAGCCACACGTGGCTACTCCAAATTGAAATGTCCTGTAATTGCAAAACACACACTGGATTTCAAAGACTTAGTCTTCCAAAAAGAATGTAAAATATTACTAATAATTTTTATATTCATTACATGTTGAAATTTTTTACTTATTGGGTTAAGTGAAATATATTATTAAATTAATTTTATCTTTTTGTTAACTCTTTTTAAGGTCGCTATGAGAACACTGAAAATTACATATGCAGCTCACATTTGTAGCTCACATTATATATATTTTTTGATAGTATTGATATAGACAGAATAACTTGGCCGGTTGGCAGCAAGCAGCCAGCCTCAGTTATTGGGTACTCCAAGGCTGCTGTGATAGGTACATGGATGGGGTGGCACTGGGAGCCACGAAGGCTCTTCTTGGGTCCATGAGCATGGCCTGCCACTTACCAAGACTGATAAAGCTCCTGCTGCTGCCAAATGTACAGTCTGCCAGCAACAGAGACTGATGCTGAGCCCTCCATATGGCATTATTCTTCTGGAGCCTAACCAGACACTTGTTGGCAGATTGATTACATTGGGCCCCTTCCATCTTAAAAGGGCCAGAGATTTTTTGCGTTTTTATTTATTGTTTGTTTTAAATAAAAATAGACATATATTCCAAGTATAAGTTTGCCATTCTCACCTGCAGGGCCTTGGCAAACACCGTTATTCAAGGACTAACAGTATATTTGATCTGCTCACATGGGATCCCACGTAACATCATATCAGAGCATGGGCACATGACCATGAGACCCACTGATCATACCACAGACTTCAAAGCTCCAGGCCTGACAGAGCATTGACTGGCCTGTAGAAGGTGCAGTTGAAGTGTAAGTTTGGAGATGATGTTCTGCAAGAATTGGTTACCATCCTCCAGGATCCAGCATATAGACTGAATCAAAAACCTTTACGTAATAATATGTCCCCCATAGGAAGAACACATGGGTCCAAACTCCACTGGGTGGAAGCAGGAATGTCTCTACTTAACATGATGCACTGGAGAAAACTGTGCTTCCTATTCCACAGCTCTATAGGGTTAAATGTCTTTGCAGTCTTAAAGGTCCTAGTCCCCAAAGAGGTCACACTTTTATCAGGGGACTAAAGAGTCCCATTGGACTTAAGCTATTGCTACATCCTAGGATTTTTAGGCAAGGAGAAAAAATGCCTCACCATCTTGGTAGAGTATTTGACCTTGATCCTCAGGAAGACATGGGCCTACTGTTACATAATAGAAGCGGGAAGTAATATTCACTTAGGTGTCTTTTGGCTCTGGGTCACACCACCAAGTAAGCCATTGAGGCTAGCAACTGTGTTGGCTGAAGCTGAGAAGAATGTAGAATTAATAGTGGGAGAGGGAGATGGTCAGTTTTAGTTGTGGCTTTAGGATCAGCCAGAGTGGCAGGAACTGTAATTTAGTTTACTAAGCTTGCTCCGTTAAGTTTTCCCCAGGGAGAGAGGCCCACCAGAATCCTGAAGGAGCTGTTCCCTGAAATTTAAGTGATGACATGAAATCTGAGGACCTGAAGGATGGATGTGGAAGACACAGAGCAGCTGTTCCACCTTCAAAAATTCCCTTTCAAGGAAGGACTTGTCCCAGGTCCTAAGAGCGCTGTCAGAAAAACATCCTCCAGCTTTCAGCTGTTTTCAGGCTTTCTCCTCACTGCAGGATGCCAACTCATCTGAGAGCACTCCCTTTCTGGGGCAGAAGACATCCAGAGACTGACTGTGGCGTGGCTATAAAGGCCCAGCCATTTCAGCTCGCGAGGGGACGACTCTGAGGATCCCTTATCCTCTAGAGCACTCCAGTGGGGTCGGGCCGCATCACAGCCTGATTTCTGTCTTTGCCTAATCTGCTTCTTCCCGCTAGCTCCCACAAGAATTGATCCCTCATGGAAATCCTGCATGCTAAACTCCATCTCAGAGTTGCGTGCTTACAGCAAATACAACCTGAAACACTAGCCTTTCTAAAGCTTCAGTCCTCTCTGTTATTTAGTTCCTTCTATATATGTATACGCTCTCCTTAAAATTCTCATTCGCTCCAAATCTTACATCTTTGTCTAAGCTCTAGACTTACATTTCTTTCCGTCCATTTGTTATTTTCACTGAGTATCCCAGCATCAATTCAAGCTGTCCAAAATGAACACATCTCTTCCTCCTTGTAACATTCTAATTTATGTTGATGATGTCTGTCTTCTTATGTCCTTCCCCATATTCCACCTGTGGTATTTTAGGCTCATAATTATTTTGTTACCTTTAATCTCTCACATCACAGCTTTCAAATAGCTGACTTTTTCTCTGCTGTAATTACCCACATCTTTTTACTTGCTTGTCTAGAGGGACTCTGCCTGTCTTTTCCCCCACTGCCTCTTCATTGTAGCACATTCTTGCACAGTATCCTAAATCAGAGTAGGTTCTCAACTCTTATTTTTTCTAATGAATACTGACTGTAATGGCTACTGCAAAGATTTTTACTCTGGCATTTCCATCCTCCCAAACTGTCTGTGCACTGTAGCCACACTGATATTCCATACTGCAAATCACTCTTGATTGATTTTCCTTTTCTAAAATCTTCAGGATTTCCTGAAGGAAATATCCTTATTTCCCTAAGGATATAAGCCAGATTCCTTGGGTTTGTCTTTAAAGCTTTGCACTATCTAAATGCACTCTCCCAACCTGATTTGTCATTTGTTCCTGATAGTAAATTATCTGTTCTTAACCAGGTCCTTCTGCCCCCCACCAGAAGAGTGATGTTGTTCTGATCAGCCTTTCTTCAAATCGTTCCATAATGTGGACTATGGGGGTGCCCCTGCTAGCTGAAATTCTCCGTCTCTCTGAATCTGACCCTTTTTCCACTGTTTCAGCCAACCATCTTTCCCTCATCTGAACTCCTATACAGGAGTGGACTTTGCATCACTCATTTTTGTACTTTGCATACATCAGTAAATGTATTTTAAGCCTCTACCATGTTTTAAACACTAAGCTGAATGCTGAGAAGACAGAGAGTAATGAGAAGTGTTTTCTGTTCTCAGGAAGTGCTGAGAGGGAGTAGATGCATAAATAAGCTAGTGCAGTGAGACTCGAAAGGGCTCTAATACATGTCTGCTTTGCATAAAACAACAGGCAATCGATTTTCAGGAGTATTGGAAGGGCAACATAAAGGAAGGAATATTTGCGTTTTGAAAAATAAATAGATGGTCATTAGAATTGTGCTGTCAGGATAGGTTTGTGGGGTGTGTATTCTTGGCAGAAGAGGCAAGCTGAACAGAAGCAGGGAAAAACGGACTAGCAGGTGAAATCTAAGGAACCGCTCTTGTGGGCAGCAGAAGACATGGGAAGTAAAGGGAGAGCTTGTACCCAGATCTCAGGCGACCTTGTGAGGCATTCCAAGGAGTTGGAATTTTGTTTTGTTGGCAGTGAGGAAACACCACAAAATATGTTTAATTCAGTGAATAACATGTTCAAATTTGAGTTTTAGGATGATCACACAATCACATATTATTATTTGCTTTTAAAAATATAGATCCAGTCTCTAAATACAAAACAAGTTGTTGGAAGAAGGTGTCTTGGATATGATAGGAGATCTAAAAAAATGCAATTTTTTTTCCTCATCCTACTGCCAATAAAAGTTAAGTTTTAGTTACCTTAAGCCAGTAGCTTTAAACAGATGGGCACATATACGTACCATGCATACGCATATATTCTAAACATCAAATCACACAGATTCTGCTTTAAGCAAAGCAAAACAAAAATACTACTAAGCAGTTAAGTGAAAGGATACTACTTACAAGAGATTGAATTTGTCCTTGTAAAAATAGCCTCCAAGTTTCATTTACATAAAGAGTTCTCCTCTGGCCCCTGTGTTTGTTTACACATCATCACTTGATGAAGGGGTTGAATAGCTGAGAAAATAAAGTGCTATAAGCATCTTCACTTAGGGATAAATCCTAATAAAGTTAACACATATTTGAAATGACAGTGTAATGAACCATTTCACAGGAAGTGGCTTCACACACAACTTTTCAAGAATCTTATCTGTTACACAGTGGAAGGGAGGTATCCTTGTGTGTGCTGGGACAGCGTAACGGATTGCAGCTCAGGATGTAAGAACAAAGGTTTTACACAACAGGCAACAGAAATGCAACAGTAGCTACAACTTAGAAACCGGTTTTACTCTGCTGCAAACAAATGGACAAGATATTGTACAATATGTAATAAAAAGTACAGCATAATACAAGTGCCACTAATAAAAGAAGCTTAAGGATAAGACTTAAAAATGCTTATTTGTTATATATATATACACACTGCAATAAAAAGCCACAATAAATACACGAATTTCCATGTCATTCATAATAAATACTGAAAATATAAATACAGAAGACTACAGCTAATATGAATAAATTATTACAACATAAGGTCCAGGTTAAGTTCTGTTGAATATTATTGTAGCTTATTTTATATACCCTTTGGCATTTTTGATGTTATAACTTATACACAAGAGAAATCAATCTAGAAACTGTGTGACATACAACATGACATCTTAGTGTAACATGACTGTATGTGTGGACTGGAGTTGATTTTCCTCCTTTTCAACTGTTTTAAGTCATTAGGTTGAACATAATTAATAAATATTTATTGAAGTACTGTTGATATTGAGTAAAAGTAACAATAAAAATCAGTTGAAAGATAAAACTAATCATAACGTCACAAAATACAGTTCAGTGGCTTTTCTGAGTTTTTAAAGTCACTTTTTTTTTTTGCCAGCAACAAACAAACAAAAAATAAGAAAACAAATATTCTCAAAAGACTTCCCTTGTGGAAGGACCATTCCCAATATCTGAATGGTTCAACACAGACTGAAGGATAACACCCAAGTCCTTTGGATCATTTGATCTACCAATACATTCAGCTCACTAGATTCCACCAGAATTTGCAAATGTACCAAATTTCTATGGCAGTTGGAAAGTGAGACATAGTTGATGTCTAAAACTATGATCAAGATGAAGACACTGCAAAAAGTGACATATGTCTATGCAACCAATTATACATATTTTTAAAATGGGAAACATGTATTTTTGACGAATGTCAAATGATCTATCAGATTGATATACCCTGTGACACTGAGGGAAACACACTGAAAGAACAAAGTGCCATTTTCTGCATAAACAGGCATTAACCAGCACATATGTATTAATAGTTCTATCTTAAGAGGCTAGTACACCAGAAATTCAATAAACTAAAAATAAAGCAGATCAACTTTACTAAGACACAATAAAGGCTGAGGTTCTTAGGAACAGAGCTGTAATCTACAGGTTTATTTTTATTTTATTTTTTTACTATTTCTGTACTGTAAATTTCTAGCATTTATTATACATCAAACACTTTTGAAACATGTTTCACAAACTATGCCTCAGACTTATTTCAATAGAGGTGCCTAGAGTCAATTAAAACATGGGCCAAATTTTATTCAACATTCTTTACACGATCATTCTATAGCATTAGCCTTTTTTTTTTTTTTTTTTAAATAAAAAAGGTCATTTCCCCCTAGTGTTATTTGTAGGGAGTAACCACACTGATGTGGCTGTCATTTCACAAGAGCATCCGAGTTTGGGAGATATGCAGCTGGACCAAGATTGAAAAAAATCCCATGGAGAAAGGAAACATTGATTTCGGGGGTGCTCCTCATCTTCTGGTGAGTTCTGACTCTGAGTTGGGTGTCAACTCTGAGCAGATAAAAAAGGCTCTGAAAGCTCCAGGGAGTGCTTGAATCAAGTGATGTAACCAGTAAAATCACCATTCTCCAGGAGACCTCCCTTCGTTTTCAGGCCTTGTCAAGAAGACAAATTTTTAAATTATTTTCCTGACCCCTGAGAAAGCAGGAAGCCATTGTTTAAATAACACAGGGACAAAGGCTGGGATCAAATGGTGGCTGTGTAAATCTCTGGAGTCATTTTATTCCATCAGACTCTTCACAACTACTCCTATCTCCCACAGGAGGAGTGGAAAAACTTTGGATTCTTATTTGTCATTTTAAGCCAAGGAAAGATTAATGAGAAGGTCATTACTTAGAAGTAAGAATGTAGAAAATGCTTATTTTTTGTAATTGTAACTTCTTAGAAAATGGAACAGCTTTAAAGTCAAGTCATTTGATCCTAGTTCTGATGTTTGTCACTGGGGATCTGAAACAGTCACTTTTCCTGACATTACCTACTGACATAAGAGCAATCACAAAAACAAACAACAACAACAGCAAAAATGAAAACCTAGTACAGCCATATTTGTCAAAAGCTGGTCATGTTACAGACCATTGTCTCTGAATCCATGTCTTTCTTTAAAAATCTGATTTCTTAGGAGACTTACAGGATGATCACATATTAACGTAGTAATCACCAAATGCAGGGGGAAACCCAACTTCCCTTGAATCCCCTAGTACGATGGCCCAAATCATCACAACTGTTGCCAGGTGCCTAACCCTCAAAGACTGGCCAAGATATTTTCTTATTGTGAGAAAACCTAAGAGAGCTGAATTGTGTTGCCAAGGAAACTGCCTTCCCTAGAGATGTTTAGAATAGATGGCGATGTCTCCTGTTGGGCATGCCTAAGTGACAGTCTTCCCTGGTGGTAGATCGATGAGCCATATGACCTCTGGAGATCCCTCCTAGTCTCAGGACCATAAAATTTGAAGAATACAGAAGAATCTCAGACTTTCCATTATTCACACACAGTTGGCCATTGTGAGTATTTTTGAAAAGATTAAACTATTCTGAGATCCCCATTTGGCATGATGAGTGCCTAATGAATCAGGGTTCAGATGGTAACCCATGGCAGTGGGCTTTATTTGTTTGAGACCCAAATGAAATGACTTTGACAACTATTACATCTTAAAATCAATCACTTTCAGATATCATTTGGATACCATTAAATAACTCAAGGATCAACATTAAATAAATTAAAAAACAACAACAACAACAACAACCAGGCAATAAGTTCCTATGTTAGATACTTAGGTTTTTCCACTTTAGGATAATTGAGATTTAGATTTTATTTTTTCTTCTCTTTTTTATTAAATAAAGTTGCAAAAATGTATATAGATCTTTAAATTTGTTTTAAAGAGGGGTGGCTTTCTTAATGGCTAAGGAAAAAAACTTGGTGACCACATGAAAAGGAGGAGCAAAACAAAATTGGATATAATGTACTACAAAGGTAGAAATTTCAAACTCCTTTTCCATAGGTCCCCTATGTAGAGACAACAGCAAAACCATTATTAGGAAGCCATGTCCCTGACAAGAAGGGTGGGGGGTAGTGGCCTTATCCAGTATGGCAGTAGGACTTGATGAAGGTCTCTGGTGATACAAGTACCTAGATAAATTTAAAAGAGACATTTTCTAAGTCAATTTTCTTCCAAATGCTCACTAATAAATACCTTTTAAGATAATCGCAAGACAGATAAAAATATTGGGAGAAAACCAAAAGAGAAAGGAAAGAGATACTCTAACAAAGAAGCTACTCTAAAGTTACAACTAAAACTGTTCAACCAGCTCACATAAATTAACTTAGACAATGGCAAGGCTAATTTCTACCATAAATTTATCTCCTTCTAACTCTTTCTAATCAATATACATTATCTTAAAAATATTTAAATGGCCTCACATGTCACTAAAATGAGTTAACGAATGAACTTAACTATCATCGTGGTAATGATAAAGAGAGGAATTACATCATTAGCATGCTGAATACAAATGTTATCCAAAATAAATTCTATCACATTCCTTTGAAACTTTAGTCCTGCCAGAAACTTTTATGAGAGATAACATAAGATGGCACAGTGAAGTTGACATTTCTTGAATTATAAGCCAATGCAAAGGATCAAATTTATAAAAGCAATTACCCTGTATAGTGATATATTTATCACAAGTAAAAGAAAGTAGTCACCAACATGACTTACATCTTTGAAATGACTTCATTTCCCATGGATACAACAAGTATCTGTATTTACTAAAATTCCAGACAAGATGTGAATATTTTAAAAATCTACATATAAAAGTAAACTGAAACATACTGTTTTAGGCTTTGAATCTGGTCATATTCACTCTCCTGGTTCCCATCATTCTATTGGCATTACCACTCTCAGGATAGGAAACCCAAGACATGCCAAGACAGCACAGACTTAGACTAGCCTGAGAACTGATCACTAGGTAAAACACAGGTCATATCAAATGTTTCAGCTTGAATTTCTGGAAAAAAAGAATAAAACAAAACATCTGCGTTGTTTAGGAAGGGGGTCTCATGGTCCAGTTTGAAAAAGCCAAGAAAGGAGTCAAAATAAAATTTAGAAGTGACTGTTTTAAGGACTCACATTGAATATCTTGATTTGTTAGGTAAAATGTGAAAGAAGAGCTTTTCTAAATGTCTGCACTTTTTACTTTTGACAATCATGAAAGTCATTGATCACTTATTTTAATATAAAATGTGTTTAAATTTTTTAACAAAATAGTTTCTTTAGAATGCTGTAGGTGTGTGTTTTTATTTTCTAAAGCATCAAATGACTTATAGACAGTAAAAATGTAATTGATATGAATGTTGGTCAGCAGATGTGAGCACCAACTGGGCTGAAAGCGTGTCCACATTGTAACTGCCCCTTCTAGGTTTGGGGCTGCCATTTGTAACTCTAGTCTTTATGATGTAATAAGAACTAGCTTAGCTCTGCTGTGCATCTTTTTTTTTTATAATTCCTGGAAGACACCACCACTTATTAAGCTTTTATTGCATCTTCACTTCCACTCTGATACTTCCATAATTCTAGTGGGTATTTAAATTGCTGATATTCAATTAAGTCAATCAAATTCTTTACTACTGTAGAAAACATCTGATGAGCTGTGCTGTTGGTGCAGAGCTACAGCATTTTGGCTTAGGCATTTTTGTTATTCCAGCACTAGTTAGATTTCAGAAAAAGTAATGCAATCAGAAGCTGAAAATTCATATTAGACCTAATATGAATATTAGGTCTAATATAGAGTAATCAAGCCTTTAAACTTTGGGTTTTGGTTGTGGTAAGAATACAACCAACAGTTCTAATTTAAAATTACAGACAAGTCTTGCCTTTGAAAGCACAAAGGTGCCTCCCATTAAAGCTTGGTATTTAATACACTGGCTATAATGGCACTGCAAACTGTCATCAAGAGAATAAGGAGCAGAGATGCCATTTTAAAGAGAAATATTGAGTTATATTTGGAGAAATAGAAGGCTTCTTGACACCTTTAAAAAAGGCAGTCTCCTGTTGGCTTCTGAGAATATAAATTTCCCACCTGCTAATTTGATGGTTTGTAACTCCAGCTGAAAGTGATGGAGTCTAACAACCTCTCTGTTTTCCACCTGCTGCAAAGTGATGTCTTTGGAATTTGCAACAGGATTTTGCTATTTTGATGAGCTTTTTATAAACAGAAGTAAGAGTGATTGTGTTCCACACTGTTGTCTTAAAAGTTTCCTGAAATGTTTCCTGGGTTATGCATGAGTTAAATCCTCCTTGAAACTGTCTGATAGGAGTTTGCTGGTGTAAATTTAGCATCACTTATATAGGTCTAACAGTGAAGAATCAATTAATCGAAAATTTCTTTTTCATTTGATTCAGTCCTAGCTGAGTCGAGATTTAATTCATACATTTCTGATGGAGGGAGAGAGATGAAAGACGATCCAGTGAGTTCTATTAATTTAGGAAAAGGAAGCATCTTTTAGTTGCAGCTCACATATAATTAGACAAGAACTGATGTCAGTTTTTCTAATATCACTTGATAAAATCACATATTAAGAGGATTTGAGAAAGCTTGATTATTTCATGCCACACTTCATTAACATTATCCATTAGAATTTGTAGTGTTCTCCTCTTTTTACTACCCAAGACAATTGTTCTAACACAGCATGTGTTCAGTACATATTTGTTGAAAGAATTGATACTTAATAAATTTTGAATATAAAGACCAAAGAGTCATAAACTTGTGCAACAATGTCGAAAATTGAAATAAAAGAAACAGTGATTAGCAAGTTATAGAAAGTAAATCATGGTATGTTTTCCTGTTTAATGATAATCATACCAAAATTTTGCCTAGAAGTCATCCATTAGAGTGTAAAATTTTAAAGAACATAGCCACTTAACATAATCTCTCTGTTTCTTGATTAATTTGTAACTAGTGTTTTTGCAACTCATAGCTTTTTTTTTTGGAGGGGAGGGATTCAGGGAGTATTGCAGGGCCATATATGATTGTGAAGATTTTAAACATAATAAGAAACATTAGTTTCACATTTTACATGTGGCTGTCATATTGAGAAAATGGTTTTATCACAAAGAAATGATGGGCTTTCAAAAAGTAACTATATTATTCAATCAACCAAAAGACATGAGACAAATGAATTTTACCCGTGTCTTAATAATTAATGATCAAGAGATAAGGAGGAAAAACTTAAGTAAATCTCTTTCATTGACTTCTTTCTCCCAAAGGAAATTGGGAATGACAAAGGAGATGCAAGCTGCTTCAGCCACTTGTCTTTCAAATCAATTTGGCCAGGATTATAACTGGGAATTAAGTCCCATTTAAAGGTATAGGACTGGTACTAGAATAGCCAGGGCTGGAGCATGAAGCTTTGCAATTGATAGTGAATGACTAAAAAGTTGTGTGTCAAAGAAGACTACAGTTTGGCTAGATATACTATGGAGGCAATACAACAGCTGCCAGTCAGGTTATTGTGTCTTGGCATAAAGATCTTAAGTATTCCAACTGGCTGCATGTAGCTTGATCCCCATTTTTAAAAGCTTAGAAGGACTGTAGCACTTTCCTGGCATGTGGGCAGTTCTTTGTTGAACAGAACGGCTATTAATGGAAAAAAAAGTCAGATGGAACAGTGTGCTCTCTCAGCTTTTCTGGGAAAGGAACTAACAATGAAATGATTCCATCATAAGTATGTTTGCAACTTTGACCTGATATTTTCAAACTACAGCTTTACCAATTATCCTCTTTTCTAAACCACATTTTTTTAGATCATAAAGCCCAACCAGATTCTGGGGTCAGAAAAACTCAATACTGACTACTGGCCATTGCCTGAAATCTGTCATTCTCTAAGTGTGTGATATGCATATATTTTGTATGTGTGTGCATGTGTATGTGTTAGGTATATGGGAGAGTTTTAATAGGTAGCCTGTGTATATGGTTTGTGGGAGATGTTTACAGGTTAGTCAGGTATATGAAAAGTTGGAATAGAAGCCGTCATGATTGGAAGGTTAATTCTTCTTACAGGGCAGTGACTTTCTACCCCGGACGAATGGATAGGGGAAAAAAAACCTCTGTTTTATTAAGCATCCTTTTGGAAACAAAGCTAGGAAACAAAGACCTAGCCAAAAATAAAAAAGCAGGCTTCATATCGTCTTAGGCAAATAAAGCTGAACCAAAATTAAAATACCTCTTTTCAGAAACTGGACTGTCATTCTACCCTTCAGCTTTGCTCAGGCTGGAGCTGGCTCTTCCCCACTCTCCCACACTCTGTGTTCCAAGAATAACCTCAGAGTACTTCACAAGCAGATCCTTCAAGAGCTTGTAATGGTCCAGCAAATACAGTACACATGATCCTTTCATGTGCTTGAATGAAGGAACAATAGCCCCTTGTCATTTTCTCTTTGGGCCTGTGCTCTTTAGATTGTATCAGTAGGGGGAAAATTTTGAAGATTAAGCACTAAAAACTGTCACTTTGCAGACAACGTGGGATATATATATATATATATATATACACATACACACACATATACACATATATATATATATATATATTTGAGATTTCAACAAATCCTCATTCTGATTAGCCCAAAGGCCATTCAAAAGGAACAACCCTGCTCTCATTACTGCAACTTACATAAAGACAAGCCCAAAGCTCTTTTCATGTTAATATTAATGGTTATAAATTTGGCCCAATGGAAGGGGGAAGAGAAGGGGCAGAAACCAACTGCACAGTGGAAGAGCTGCCAAGTAAACATTTTTTCCCCAAAACAAATTTTAGTAGAAACTTTTCCATTGGAGGACTTTCTCTAGATCAAGCATTTTTGAGTTCAATTAAATAAAATTTTTTTTAGAAATTGAGATCTACAATATATTTATATCCATAATTCTAAACACCCAAGTCTAAAAGACATAAAAAATAAGTAGCGATGCAGTCACTGAATAGCAAGTCATGTCCACATTTCAAATAGTTATAAAACATGTGAAGTGATATAACAATAGAAGGTCAAAAATGTGAAACAGGTTTAGCATAGTCATATTGCATTGGAAAAAAAAAAGGCAGAATTACACTATTTAGTTACCTAAATTAATTTACAGGGAAACGGGATCCTAGAAGTCCTCCGACGAACCAAGTGCAGGTAATCTAAAGGTGGGGAGTGCATGTTTTATTTCTATCTGTTCTCTTTAATAAGAGAATGTGAGGTAATTAGAAAGTATGCAATGCATTCTGGACTGTTCTGCTAGTTGTCCCAGGCAAGACAAATCAAAATGCTTCAGAAAAGAAAGGCCTAGTTGAGTATTTGGGTAGAGGCCCCCCTTCAATCAGCTAGTCACTAAGTGGAAATCTCATTATACACTGATTTTGTAGAGATGGATTGATCACGCTGGAGAAAAGGCTGGTTGCTGAGGTCGTGTCTCTTCCATGTTTCCTCAGCCTCCTCTGCATTTATTGAGTTAGGTCCTCAGAGTGGTGAAGGAAAATAGGTCATTTTCCCTTCATAAGTATCATTGGATGATTCCTCTATATTAATTATATGAACCTTATAATAGTTAAAGATCTTTTTAATTTTTTTTAAATTTTTTCATCTCAAAGAGTTCTCAGTCCCCACCCCACACGAGGTACCGTGAAGGGGCACTAAAGTGCATTTTGATGTAGGGGGTAGAGCTTAAAGGTGCTGTCCAAGCTAAGAACCAAGATGATTCTGTTTAAAAAAGAAAGGCAATTCCTTCTACCTCCATCTCTGGAGTCAGTTGAGGGAGGGCAGTAAACTAGACTCTCCCCAGAGGATTGTCCTAACTCTTAACTTTAGAGAAAACTGTGTAAGGACCTGCACATATAGAATCATTTATTTGTCCAAAATAGCAAAAATAGGCCTATTTCACCCTTAAGAATTTGCAAATCTGATCAGCCATGATCATAAAAACGTGAATGGATTCCAGATGCAATCCATGTGGGCATGCTCTGTGGAACTAGCTATGCATCTTCAGCTTGAATGAACATGCGACTGTTCATTTTCATCAAAACATGACTTCTACACTACCATAAATAAAATACACATGGAACAATTAAATCTTTTTCTTACAATAATTACTTTTACATTAAAAAGTCACCATTATCTTCAGATATATCGAAAATTAGGACTCTAAATCTTATTATTTCCCAGCCTTAGTTAACAATCTTGCACAGGCCCGATAATCCAAAGTTTGGAGCTCTGATCTACACAGATTGGCAGGTTTCACACAGTTTGACAGGTAGGCAACTGTGAGATATGCATTTTAAAATTTAGCATTTTCTATCAAAACAGTCTGAAATCTTTTAAAATCCCTACAGAGACTGTATTTGTGCAATGCCACAGTCATGTGGCTAGAAAGGAAGAAACAAAATACAGTCTGGAAGATTAACCGCCGTCCAAGTTTTCTTGGTCTTCAGTTTAAACAATGATGAGCCCAGGAAATCCAACTAAATACAGTGCCTTAAAAAGGAGAAGAGTTGGTCCTAGAATAATTTAAGCTACTAAACAGGGACTGTCTCAACCACGGGTGATTTGATGCACTCTTCATGCAATATGCTCTTTTCTGCAAGGCTCAAAGAATTTTCAGCAGGATGCTCTGAAATGTGACTGTCACCATTCAATGTAGAGACAAACCCTTCCTGGGAGGGGCCTTTCAAGTATGAGTGAAATTCCACTTGAGGGTGATTGGACCTGTGTTCGGGATATAAACTATTGCAGGGCACACCGCTATCATTTTCGGAAGAGGAGCAGCAAACGATTACAGAGGGGTTGGCAGCTGGGTAGTGGGAGGCACCATAGGCCTCTTCTGCTTGTCGGGCATAGTCAACGAATTGCTCCGGGGTCATAGTGTAAGGCACCAGCGAAAGGGTACCGTTTTTGACAGTGTCTCTTTCAGAGTAGTTCTCAGAGATCTGATTTGGAGTTCCTGGAATGTGGCTATCTATTTGGTAATACAGAGTTGAAGAGTTGGCATAAAAAGAAGCATTCTTTGCATGGCTTTCGTGAACGGCGGTGCCATCAGAATAACAAAGAACTGAAGGAAGAGGGACAACTTCGGCATGGGTGCCCAAACCTTCCACGAAGCCATCTCCTTTGTCATCATCGTCATCCTCCTCCTCCTCTTCCTCTTCTTCTTCCTCCTCCTCCTCGTCTGACTCACTAGGTGCCAAGCTTTGCGTGCTAGAATCTGTGACTCCGCTGCAAAAGCTGCTCCCATCCTCCTCTTCTTCCTCCTCCTCTCCTTGGCAATCTAATTCTTCAGCCGACTGCAGGTGCAGCACTGCAGCCTGGGGTTCAGTTTCAATCTCAAAACTGTCTGTGATTGAATATTCTACGGAGTGAGCAACAGGGCCCATAGAACTACTGTGAGCACTTATCTCACTGTGGCAGCCATTCAGCGTGGGGATTTGCTGCTCTCGGTTTTTCTCCAGTTCAAGTTTCATTATTGTGTGCAAAAAGTGAGTCCGAACACGGATAGGATTAAATTCAATTCTACCTGCTGTGTTACTACATCCTTCTTTAGTGCAGCCACACGGGAAAGACATACGATCCACCTTGGAAGGAAGAACACAGATTAGCACCATGGAAATATTACAAACCAAATAAACGCCCAGAACCTTTCTGCAACTTCTTTGAATTAAGTAATCCACTTAATTCCACATATGCCAGAGCAAATGACAACCAAACTTCAAATAGAAATGAAAAGGGGAAAGTGAGGGCTTAAAACATAAGAGTTAACTGCTTTTTATACCTATATTCAAAATAAAAATGGGTTATGGGCATAAGTGTGTATTTTCAGTTCACTGACCCACTCCATTGCTTTCTCCTCTTTTTTCTCTATTCCCCACTTTCCCTTCCCTCCACTTCTTTAATTTTGCTCCCATATTTTCAATGCTCCTGTCTTTCCCCCAAGTTCCTTTTCTTTCTGCTGCACCCCAGCTCTTGTGCCTGATTTTAAACAAGCAAACATACTGTACTCCTGTCCACGTGCTATTAATATGATGTACCCCATGCTAACTTTTCCTTTTGCTTTTGCTTATTATAAAGGTGGTTTTCCCTTTGCTTATTATAAAATGGACTTACACGACTTAGCATCATGCAACCTCACAATTTGCTCTTGTTTGCTTACCTTCTTATTGTTTGGGGTGCTTGGTACATGGGTGCATGCGTGTGTACTGTACTGCAGTACTGCAATGGATATGAACATTCATGACTACGACTGGTGGACTCACGTGTTTAGGTCCTGAATCCCCCCTTCCCTCCCCATTCCATTAGATACAATCTTCTTGAAGGAAGGGCATGTACGTTTCATCAATATTCCAAAACTATTTAGGTGATTGGACACTGGAGATAGAGTGTTTGGGTTCAACAAGTGTTGGGCTGACCTCTTCATTCAGGTGAGAGGTGGAGTTCTGGACAATCCAAGGGTATTCATGAGAGATTTGCCAATTGTCTCAGATTCCACAGATTAATCTGTATGCAGACCAGAATATAGGCAAGAGAAAAAAACTTGCTCTGCTTGTCACCTTATCCTGCCAGGGAATTTCCTATGCTAAAGAAGAGAAGGCAGACTATTCTAATACAATCATCTTGGCCGCAGTAAAAGGTATAGCAGATATTAGAGCCAGAATTTGTATCTGTATTTTTTTTTTTTTTTTTACCCATGAATCTCTTTTCTGTGAATCCATCTTAAGCAACTGTTTAGCAGATAGGCACTGCCCCCTTCTTTTGCCTACCTGAGTTGCTTTCCTTATTGAAAAAGCCAAGTTTCTGCATAAAATAGTGACACTAATCATAGGGCACCAATGAAATTATAAATGAAGGGGGACCAGGAAATTATCTGATTGCCAATCATCAAGGGTTGGTAAACTTTTTATTTGCAGAGGTCAAAAGAGTAAATATTTTATGCTTTGTGGGCCATATGGGTTCTGCGGCAACCACAATACTCAATTCTGCTGTAGGGGCAAGAAAGCAGTCATAGGCAATATGTAAACAAAAAAAATGTGGCTGTGATCCAATAAAACCTTATTTATAAAATCATGTGGCAAGGTCGGATTTGGCCTGCGAACTTACAGGGTGCCAACCCCTGACCTAGTTCGGTTCCTTCATTTTAGAGATAAAGAAAGTAACCCAGAGGGCCTGACTTGCCAATTTCATATAGTTGGCAAACAGCAAAGGTGGAAGCACAATTTTGTTTTCTGCAGTCTCAATCTGGTAATTTTTCCACTAATCCAACCACCTTTAATCAGTCATCATTTTATATCCCATGGATGGATCAGAAAATACACACTCCAGTGTTAGGGACGTCGTGATCTCCTTCAATATTGGTAAAAAGCTGAAATAAGGTGACATAATACAAGAATCCAGGATAAAATAATTTTAATTAACTCAGCTGCTACTTGGGTTGTCTTTCAGATTATATCTTTTATGTATAAGCATTTTATGTATTCCCATGAATGTCCTTAAATTAGTCTTTCTCTCTTCCTGAATTATGTCTTTCTCTCTTCCTGAATTATGTCTTTCTCTCTTCCTGAATTACATGTCTTGCCTTGCCACAGCATTTTCTTTTACATGTGGGAAGCTTCATTACAGGTACCATGACTGCCTCCTTAGGGGGTGGTAGACAGTGTCTTGTCTTTGGATGCCCTGAAATCCCAACCCTTACCTGGCACTTAATGCCAGCCAGGCTGCAGGTGCACGTGTCTGGATCACAGAACACTCGGCAATCACAGCCACAGTCCTCTCGTGAGAGGCGGATGGCTCGGAGTTCATGCTTTTCTTCCACGTCAATCTTTTTCACTCCAGAGGCACGCAGCAGAGCTCTTCGTTTTTTTGTTGGCAAAGGTTGTAGGAAGAAGTACTCATCTACCTCTGTGTTGTCCAGGTCAATGTCATCATCAGAAATGTCATCCAGTGTAAGAGTGCTGGCTTCTTCTGATTCTACTGTGCCATTCTTAGTCATCTAAAAACACAAAGCAGCAAATAAGAGACTCATTAAGGGCAGGGTACAAAATCTCTATGTTTGTACTAGGTGAGAATGAACTATTATATATCATCATGTCCCCGTAATCAACAAATGTTTGTTAGATCATTTCTTTAATCTTTAGGAGAAATCACAGAAAGGAAAATAAAGGCATCAAAATGTTAGGCTTTTAAATGTACGGGTAACAGAAGACTGTTAATTGGAACTCATAACCTCCTAATGTTAGGAGCTACAGTTGTTGGAGCTTTTACAGAGTGCCACGTGAAAAACACCAAAGGTTACAAATGCTCATCAGTGAAAGCTATCTTTAGACTCGGTTCATGATAGGCAGCTCCAATGTTGGAATAAATGTGTCCTTGTTCAGAGGTAATAGCATCCTTGTGGAAGCCATCACCATCTAACTCAGCAAATATGTTGTCCTTGAAATAACAACTCTGTCTTTTGAGCTCCAGCAAAACCATGCACCAGGAAATAAAGGTGTGCTGCACTGTGCTACAGGGATTACAAATACGATTATTCTACAGAACATTCCAAGAATGAGGGCTTGATATGAAGTAATCAGTCAGGTCAGCATGCTCTTAGTAAGACAAAGAACAGAGGGCAGGGCCCTCAAGCTCTCAGCAACCAACAACTGAAATAAACTCTGCCCTCAGAGGAGTTCACACAAACCCTCACCCAAAATGGTACCTTCTGCATAATAGCTCATGTGGAAACTGTCTCACATACTCATGATTAGTCTGCTTCTATTTATATTTCTTCTCTAAATTAATCTCATCCATCAGTAAGCCCTGAATAAGTACTTCACTTCTTACTATTATATCACATTATGTTTCCTTCATAAAAAAGTATTTAGAAAAAGAAGTTTTCTCTGAATATGAGCGAGATATCTATCCTGAGGAGCAGCGTGAGAAAAATCATGGAAGTTCTAAATACAGAAGGGATTTTAATGCTTTCATATTTAAATTTATTACTTCCGAAAATTCATTAATTATAATTATTACTATGCTTGGTAAGCTTAACAACAGTTCATCTATCACACAGTTAAAATACTTGCAACATCAGACATCATTGTCTCACCTTTACAGGAAAAAGTCTAACGTTTAGATAAGAATTTTTTTGGAAAAGGTCCTCAAACTGGAAAACTCTGAATGTATTAAAAAACAAATAGAAGATTGGACTTTGTCCTCAAGCAGAGAAACTTTCATAGAGGAAATAACACACTAGCAAGTGTATGTATTAAATATATCACAAAGGGCAGGTGCAGTGGCTCGTGCTTGTAATCCCAGGACTTTGGGAGTCCAAGGTCGGCAGATCGCTTGAGGCCAAGAGTTCAAGACCAGCTTGGGCAACATGATGAAACCCCATCTCTATCAAAAAAACACAAAAATTAGCTGGGCATGGTGGTGGGTGCCTGTAGTCCCAACTGCTTGAGAGGTGCTTGGGAGGTGCAAGGATCACTTGATCCCGGGAGGTCAAGGCTGCAGTGAGCCATGATTGCACTATATATATTATATATATTATATATTATTTGTATATTATATATTATATTGTATATTATATATTATATATAATATATTATATATATATTCAGAAGTATTTATATATATAAATACTTTATAAGGTATAAATACATACATATATATATATACTTATGAGTGTTTCAGAGCTAAAATCTGTGATCATGCAAAGGTACACATTCCTCTTTATTGGGTTTTGTCTCTTGGTATAATCTAAAATTTATTTCCTTCCTTGGCATTTCTTCACATATGTATTGTTTAAACTGTGATAGCCACTAGTAGGATGTCACGTCGACTGGTTGTGTTTATCGTTTTTGTTAATTGTTATTTGTAACAAGCTACATGTTTTTAGCTGTAAAGATCTGATTTTTTAAGGAATTCAAGTTATAATTGCCTAACATACACTCAATCTTCTGTGGTAGGTAAAGCTGTAGTAACAGAAAGGAAGTGTTCCCTTTTACATCTTACCACTGTATGGCACTTTGGTTTGTTTTCATTAAGTCTTGGCTTGTCTCTGTGAACCTCAGCAAGCTCCTGACTCCTCAGCACATGTAGCACACCCAGGACTCGGGTAGCATGATTCCCTTTAATACTCCCTACTTAATCTCCACGTTCTGTAATATTTATGCTTACTTGTGCAGTTGGTAACATTACAACAACAAAATCTCGGTTTTATATCAACAGAGATTGATTTATTTTTATTTTTATTTTATTTTACATTTATTACTTTTTTTGAGATGGAGTCTAGCTCTGTTTCCCAGGCTGGAGTGCAATGGCACAATCTCAGCTAGTTGCAACCTCAGCCTCCCAGGTTCAAGTGATTCTCCTGCCTCAGCCTCCTGAGTAGCTGGGATTACAGACGCCTGCCACCATGCCCAGCTAATTTTTGTATTTTTAGTAGAGATGGGGTTTCACCCTGTTGGTCAGGCTGGTCTCGAACTCCTCACCTCAGGAGATCCACCTGCCTTGGCCTCCCAAAGTGCTGGGATTACAGGCGTGAGCCACCTCTATTTTTTTAAAATGGTTGTTATCAGCCTAATTTTAAAAAAATGGTTGTTATCAGATAATATATGAAATCTGAAAGTCAACATGTAGTAAGATTTTAGCAAACATTTAAAAACATATCAAAATTTTTAGGACAACATGAATAACCAATTGGTGCCTAAGAATTAAAAAACAAACAACTGTATGTCATATGAACTGCAGATTCAGTTTACTCCAAATATAAGTGCCCTTAGAAGTAAAATTTGCATCTCTTATTTCCGCATACTAAAATTACAATAAGGAATTTCATTTCAAAATAAAAATTTAATTAAGAATCTGGCCAGCTGTGGTGGCTCATGCCTGTAATCACAGCAGTTTGGGAGATGGAGGCAGGCAGATCACTTGAGGTCAGGAGTTCAAGGCCAGCCCGGGCAACATGGCAAAACCACATCTCTACTAAAAATACAAAAATTAGCCAGGCATGGAGGGGTACACCTGTAATCACAGCTACTCATGTGGCTGAAGCACAAGAATCGCTTGAACCTAGGAGGCAAAGGTTGCAGTGAGCCGAGATCGTACCATTATACTATAGCCTGAGTGACAGAGTGATGCCCTGTCTCAAAAAAAAAAAAAAAACAACTAAAAGAGCTACATACCGTTTCACTCTTGCTTAATAAACTATAAGTTTTCTAATCTAGATTTTCAAAATATGACATTAACATTGAAGTGAGCTGGCAGGGTTTTCTCTTCATCATCTCAATTTCATCTCTATCATTTCTAATAAAGACTGGAGATACTCTAGCTTAGGCTGGTCACTGGCCTATCCTCTCCTCCTCACAGTTTCTGGTTTGGTGTGTAGCCTTCGAGACATATTCCTATTCCCTGCTCTCCCCTTGAAGTCCTTCCCCAGTCTTTTCTTCCAGTCTGTGCCCATTTTCTTCTTTAAAAACCAGGCCAAAACTACTGAGTTCAAATGCTCTTTAAAATCAGAGCACTACATAGATTATTTCCAAATGCATTTTATGGAAAAAGTCAATGAGCTCCCTAATTTTGTCCACCCACTCACATTGATTACCTTCTCAAGAGCTAATGCAAATAAATGGAGGCAGTCAGCCAGGATTGCCTCACTTACTCTTGCTGACTCCTTTCCTCCATGATGCTGTGTCCCCAACCAAATCTCGTCTTGAACTGTAGCTCCCATAATTCCCACATGTTGTGGGAGGGACCCAGTAGGAAATAATTGAATCATGGGGATGGTAAGTATGTCTTAGAGAAGTTATAATTAATTTAAGCTTCATTAATTGAATCATGGGGATGGTTTTTCCCATACTTTTCTCACCACAGTGAATAAGTCTCATGAGACCTGATGGTTTCATAAGGGGAAACCCTTTTAGCTTGGTTCTCATTCCCTATTCACCTGCTGCCATGTAAGACGTGCCTTTCATCTTCTGCCATGATTGTGAGGCCTCCCCAGCCACGTGGAACTGTGAGTCCGTTAAACCTCCTTTTCTTTATAAATTACCCAGTCTCAGGTATGTCTTTGCCAACAGCGTGAGAACAGACTAATACAGTAAACTGGTACCAGGAGTAGGGTGATGATGTAAAGGTACCCGAAAATGTGGAAGCAACTTTGGAACTGGGTAATAGGCAGAGGTTGGAACAGTTTGGAGAGCTCAGAAGAAGACAAAAAAATGTGGGAAAGTTTGGAACTTCCTAGAGATGTGGAGGGTTCAGAAGATAGGAAAATGTGGGAAAGTTTGGAATTTCCTAGAGACTTGTTGAATGGCTTTGACCAAAATACTGATAGTGATATGGACAATCAAGTTCAGACTGAGGAGGGCTGAGATGAAGATGAGGAACCTGTTGGGAACTGGAGCAAAGGTGACTCTTGCTGTGCTTTAACAAAGAGGCTGGTGGATTTTTTGCCCTGCTCTAGAGATATGTGGAACTTTGAAATTGAGAGAGATAATTTGGGTTATCTAGTGGAAGAAATTTCAAAGTGGCAAAACATTCAAGAGGAAGCAGAGCATATAAGTTTGAAAAATGTGCAGCCTGACAATGCAATAGAAGAGAAAAACCCATTTCCTGGGGAGAAATCAAGCCTGACACAGAAATTTGCATAAGTAACAGAGAGCTGAATGTTAATCACCAAGACAATGGGGAAAATGTCTCCAGGGCATGTTGGAGACCCTCACAGCAGCCCCTGCCATTATAGTCCCAGAGGCCTAGGAGGAAAAAAATGGTTTCCTGGGCCTGGCCCAGGGCCCCCCTGCTATGTCCAGCCTAAGGATATGGTGCCTTGTGTCTCAGCTGCTCCAGCCATGGCTAAAAGGCGTGAAGTTACAGCTCAGGGCATGGCTTCAGAGGGTGCAAGCCCCAAGCCTTGACAGCTTCCTTTGTAAGATATGCCTTTGACCTTCTGCCATGATTGAGAGGCCTCCTAGCCAAATGGAACTGTGAGTCCATTAAACCTCTTTTTCTTTATTAATACAACCCATCTTCATTCACAGCGATATTCATTTTGTCCATTTTTTTCCTCTTGACATGATGCTACCTTTAAATACCTTTTTTTCCCTATCTCAAATAGAATCATTAAATGTTCAGACTTTAGTTAGTCAAATGCAACATCCTTATTTCATGCATTAATGAAGCTTAAATTAATTATAACTTCTCTAAGACATACTTACAGAGCCCAATTTCCTGACTCCTCTTTCAGTATGCTTTTCTTTATATCTCACAGATAGATTATGAGTTTTCTATGGTACTCAAGACAAAGCTGGGAATTTAACATGGAATTAGACACAATGTGTCTAAAAGCCATTCTATTCATAGGATAACCAGCACTTTCAAAGGAAGGCTCTCTTCTCAAGTAGATACCACCAATCTGGAACTTGGAAATGTCTCCTGTAGTGTCATTTTTTTTTTTTTTTTTTCAAAAAAATAATGTTGCCTCCCCAAGAGCTCAAAGCAAGTCTGCAAAAAATGTGATTTAAAGAGATTACCAAATAGCCTTGACTCTTAAATCTGTTTTTATTTCTGTGTTTTCTTGAGTGTGAAAGAAAGAGAAATTGCAGGTGGGGGTTAAAGAAGTGGTAGAAGCAGATATGACATAATATTGATAACAGCTTTTGGATCTGTGTGCCAGGCACTGTTCTAAACACTTTACCTGCATTAGCTCATTTGGGATCATATACATCTCATGAGGCAAATACTATCATTGTATTCATTTAACTGATGAGGAAAATGAGGCACAGGAATGTTAAATAATTTGTCCAAGATTACAAGTAATGAGGATGTGCACGAAGTTACAACCCTACTATGTGACTCTACAGCTTGTGCTCTTAAAAGTAATAATAATTACATATATCTATTCTTTTAATACACTTAACAGGTACTGAACAGTCTTTTATGATTATTTGGAATCAGGCATTAGGTGTACTGGTGCACAACATACAGCCCTTGATCCCAATGAACTGGAGTAAAGAGACAAGAATCTGGTCATTTTAACCCAGTTCATAAGGATTTCCTAGCTTAGGGTGAACATGGGGCATTTGAGGGTTATGTAGGAGAGGCACCTACAGGTGGGGCTGGCAGTGGGGTGAAGTGGGAAGACTTCAGTATTCAAATCTGAAAATAGAGCAGCAGTTAAATGAACAATGGTGACAGAAGGCATTCCATGCTCAGCAACAATAGTTTCAAAGGCCTGAGATAGGACAGAGCATGATACAGTCATTGACCTATAAATTATCCAGATGATTGAACTTGCATGGGATCACTCCCTGTCTTGGTCCATAACTGAAGACCTAAAAGTAGATAAATAGCAGTTATTCAGAGAGAAATTCTTCTTTGCCATTTGGCTTAGCTAGTTTACAGGTGATGAATACTGACTTAATTTATGATTTGACTTAATCATCTTTATTTTATGCTTATCCTATCTCTGTATGCATGTATCTATGTTGTACTGTTAGGATCTCCAGGTCAAGGCCCTTGTGTGTATATATGTGTGGGGTGGGCATGTGTGAGTGGGCATGCATGCACATGTGTGTATGCTTGCTTTGTTTCAATGATGACACTTAAGATGGACTTAGTTCTTAAGCCACTGTGTAAACTTGTTCAGACTCACTACAAATAAAACCACTATAACTTTTTTTTGACAGGTGGAAACCAAACATCTTAATTTTGCAGATTTGTATGCACTGATAACTGTGAGAAAACCATTCCCAAAGCCCTATAGAATAAATCATTTTGCCCATCTAAACACACCTGAGGGATGGGACACATTACTGTCAGAATCAGTGGAGTGATTCTCAGACAGCTTTGAGTCAAATATAGGGATCCCAAATAAAAATCAAGGCTCAGCTTTTTGTTTTGTTTTTACCATATCATGTTATGAATGAGTTCTTCCATAAATTTTAATGAGATAAAATTTTTGGTGCCATCAAGGGCCCCCAAACACCCAATTCAATTCAACTAATAAAATGATTAGAAGAGGAAAACAATACTAAAAGTATAGATTGACTAAAATGCCAAGGCAAAACAAAATAAAACAAACAACAAAAATAAAAACACTTCTTTTTAGCACTTCAAAGGTATGTTTACTAATAAAATTTTCTGGTCATTACTGAATTATTCACATGTGTGAAAAAGAGAGTGATTTCCAGAAACAAGAATGTGAAAAACAAATTCAACTTCACAGACACTGATCACTGCATATTGTAATAAAGACGATGATGTTGAGAATGACCTAAGCTGCCATATAGTAAATACTAGCCATTAAGGTCCATACTGTATATAAATTATCTCACCTAATTTGCATGACAGTCTTATAAAGTAAAAATTTTTTTAGTTGAGAAAATTGAAGCTCAGAGAATATAATTTGCCAAAGTCTAGCTAAATAGCCAATTAGTGATGATGTTGAAGATCATACTTAGGTTTATTTGACTCCAAAGCTTGAGCCATGCTTTCAAGACCAGTTGGAGTAAAAATTCTTCAGAGCAATGGTAGAAAAACTGAACAAAAGGAAACAAAAAAAAGATAACGTTGCAGTACACTCTAAGAGCTGATCTCAGTGCTGTGGGGCAAGAGACAAAAGAGCAGAATAAGCTTCCCTAGAAATAGCTCACTCAGAAATAAAGGATATGGGCAGGGCGTGGTGGCTAACACGTGTAATCCCAGCACTTTGGGAGGCTGAGGCGGGCAGATAGCGAGCTCAGGAGTTCAAGACCAGACTGGCCAACATGGTGAAACCCTGTATCTACTAAAAATACAAAAACTAGCCAGGATTGATGGCAGGCACCTGTAGTCCCAGCTATTTGGGAAGCTGAGGCAAGGGAATTGCTTGAATCCAGGAGGTGGAGGTTGCAGTGAGCTGAGATCACACCACTGCACTCCAGGCTGGGCGACAGCGAGACTCTGTCTCAAAAAAAAAAAAAAAGAAAGAAAGAAAGGATATGATTCAGACACAGAAAGCAAGAGCTCAGGAAAGAAGAAAACAGAGAGCAAACCAAAGATATAACATCTCACCAGTTAGTATTTCCTTTGGGTCCTACTTTTTGGGCATGTGGAGGTGGCCTTTCTAATGGAGAGGACATCAGATAAAGCTGATTGAAGCTGGTTGAGCTAATGTATTACTCTTTTGATTTTCTCAGCTGACTTTTAACTTATTTATCCTGGCCTGAGAAATCTGTATAGCCTGTGGTCTAGTGTTGTAAGACTATATTAGCTTTGGTGATTGATTTAATGTTTATCTCCCCTATCATACTGTGAGCATGTTGAGAGCAGAGATGACATCTGTCTTGTTTACCAGTGTATCCTTTGCACCTTGTTAATTGCCAGTCCCATAGTAATTGATTAATACATTTTTAAAATGAATAAATGAATATTCTTAATCACTATGGCATATTGCCAAGCACTGTAATAGGTATGGGGTTTTATAGATGTACAACAGTTCTGCCATATAAGGAGGTTCCAGTCTGCTGGGGGAGATGACCGTGTAATAAATATGATATGATGTGGTAAGAACACAAAATATATGTGCAAGTTATTGAAGTGGTGGGGAGGAAGAGAGAATAGACATGAAAAGGAAGGCTAGGTACAAAGTCACAAACAGAATTATTTACTTCCTATTCAGATTCCATAGTCATTTTCAAAAAGAAAAACCTTCAAACCAAAAATGCGAGAACAGGCATGTCAGGAAGGATTTAAAGCAAAAAGGAGTGAGGAGACAGTGAAAGAGGACTCCGCTGTTTTATGGAAGAATCTCCAGGCCCAGACAATTTATGCTTTAAGGCAATGAAAAAGCTTGAAGTTATGCTTGTGCAGTGTAACAGTTTTGAAGAGTCATGGAGTAAAGAATTACAAGATAATCAAAGTGGGAACAATTTTTTTAAAAAAAAGCTAGTTCTGAATAACAATATTCTAGAAAAAAATACTTTAAAAGATGGTCTCTGTACATGTGACAAAAAAGAGCGGTAATTATTAGACTATTGCCTAAGTTTACTATGGGGAAAGTGTCCATTTTTCAATTAAAATTCTGTGCAGAACCTTAACATATGGAAGATAAAAGTGAGAATGAGATCTGTGTCTTGGGCTTTCTGCCCTGGCCCCTAATCTCAGACCCCATGGATCACAGTTGGAAAACCAGTGCTCTAGTCCTGAAAATTTCTTTTTCTTTCTTTCCGTCCTTCCTTCCTTCCTTCCTCTCTTTCTCTTTCTTCCTTTCTTTCTTTCTTTCTTTCTTTCTTTCTTTCTTTCTTTCTTTCTTTCTTTCTTTTTCTTTCTTTCTTTCTTTTTCTTTTTCTTTCTTTCTTTTTTTTTCTTTCTTTCTTTCTTTCCTCTCTTTCTTTCTCTTTCTTTCTTCTTTCTTTCTTTCTTTCTTTCTTTCTTTCTTTCTTTCCTCTCTTTCTTTCTTCTTTCTTTCTTTCTTTCTTTCTTTCTTTCTTTCTTTCTTTCTTTCTTTCTTTCTTCTTTCTCCTTCCTTCCTCTTTCTTTCTTTCTTTCTTTCTTTCTTTCTTTCTTTCTTTCTTTCTTTTTTTCTTTCTTTCTTCTTTCTCCTTCCTTCCTCCTCCTCCTCCTTCTTCTTCTTCTTTTTCTTCTTCTCTTTCTTTCTTTCTTTCTTTCTTTCTTTCTTTCCTTCTTTCTCTTTTCTTTCTCAGAATCTCACTCTGTCACTTGGGACCCAGGCTACAGTACAATGGCACAATCATAGCTCACTGCAACCTTGAACTCCAGGGCCCAAGTGATGCTCTCATCACAACCTTCCAAGTAGCTGGGACTATAGGAACATGCAACTGCCCAGCTAAATTTAAAATTATTTTGTAGAGAAGGGATCTCACTATGTTTCCCAGGCTGGTCTTTAACTCCCGGCCTCGAGCAATTCTCCACCTCTGCCTCCCGAAGTGCTGGGATTACAGGTGTGAGCCACCCTGCCCGGCCAGAGAATTTCTTATTTTGTCTCTAAGACAAGAATATAGTTCTGAGAATTTCCCATTCTTTCACTCTGACAGAATTTCTTACGCTCTTCATGTGGAAAATGGAATGTAATCTGATTAATAAGAATATGGTTGCATATATGACTTTTTAGTTAGCTGAGCAGTAAAAATGCCTCTAAGACCAGTGATGCTTAGCCTCTTTTGTACCACCAAGGAGGCCAGGAATGAAGGATACTGCATTTATACATCCTATCAGTAGCAATGGCACGCCCTGGCAATGTTTCTCTGTGGGGGTCATGGTGGGGTGCTTCTCCTTTTACTCTTGAGGACAGCTACCTTGAGAGGATATCCTAAACTTGGCCCTGTTTTCTTAAATGCAGTTTTAAGTCCATAACTTGGATGAAGACCTAAAAGGCAAGCTTATCACATCTACAGATGACAAGACCAAGTTTATTGAAATTAAATGTGACAAAACTTTATTGATCACTCTTTACAGGCCATGTCTAGCACTAAAGAGGGCTTTTGCCATGGAGATGTTACAAAATTTTGATTTATATCATAATGCAGAGTTGGCTTAAAAGACCTGGGTTTTGTTTGCTTGTTCTTTGTTTAGTTTAGTTTATTTATTGTTTGTTTTTTGCTTACCACCAGCTTACTAAGAACAAAAAAAATTGATCACGGTCCAAAAGTCACTATATCCTTAGTGTATTCTATGGAAAGAACATCCAGAACTTGGGAGAAGATAACGTAACATATTCCTGGAGCACCATGTCCAGATCAAGTACCATATTATGAAGGAGACATAAATAGCACTGTATCCAGAGGAAGGAAACCAGGGCAACAAAGAACCTAAAAGCCATGCCCCAGGAGGATCAGTGGAAAGAACCAAGGATGTTTAATCCTACAGAACAGAAACATATAGAGCCCATAAGCTTTCTTCAAATATTTGCATGTCCATCACCATTGCTTTCAAACAGCCAGAATTCAGAAAATAGGGAAGATTTACTCTGTGTACCTATGGAGCAGAATTCGGGTCAAAAGTTTGCAATCACATGGTAGCAGGTTGCTCAATGTGAGGAAGAGCTTTCTAACAATTAAAGCTGCAAAATGAAATGGGCTACTTCAAAAAGCTGTGTGCTCTGGATCACCAGAATTGTTCAATGAGAGGCTAGAAAGCATAGGATATGTATTTAATACAATAAATTCCTGGTTTTGTGGTATGAGTTGGACAGTGACCTAGTCTATAAAGTCTCTGGAAAACTAAAGGAAAATATGTATATCATTTGGATATTGAGTCACATCTTATAATATAGTTCTTTAGCTCATTAGCTGTTAATTGCAGATGGCAAACTGGAACCAATTTAATTATACCCTCAAAGAACTAGGAATGTTTGGTTGTTTTGTTAGCTTATGAGAATTTCAACAACCTGAAGTCACAATAGGACCTTGGAATACATATTACCACACAGTCACCAGGAGGGATGATGCTAGTATCAACATACAAGACATATGAAAATTTCCTCTCAAATTTTTTTCTCCTACCCTCTGATTTAGACCAACATCGCTTCTTTCAGTGGTAGCTAATAAGCCAGACGGATCTAGTAGCATGCTAGTAAATATTTAACAACTGACACTCTGGAAAAAAATTCTAATTTGTCATGTTTGCCAAATCTCATGGTTTAAATACACCCATCATAGCTGATTTCAAGCTACCGTTGGGAAGAGAAGTACACAATCCACTTTAGTGAGCAACTTTAACAAGCTGGCTCCAGCACATCACTGAATATACCCCACATTTTAATCAGGAGAATCAGCAATTGACTTCCCTAAATTAACAGTCCAATGGTTGTTGCAGAGAAAGAAACTAAAGATTTGATTACATATGCTTAGTTGTTCCATTTAAACTAAAACACCAACAATATTTTGAAAGAACATATTCTTAAATGTATGGCATTTGCCCAGGGCTGCAGTGCACCCTTTTAGTCTCCATCACTTTGTTTAGGTTTATTTTCTCTGTCAAAATAGGTTGTGTATGTGACAGAGCAGGTATTTGGCACATCAAAGTTTTCCATTTGATGTTAAAGTGGGCCTCCATTTGGGGATGCATTCCGGAAGCTCTGACACTAAGTATGCTGTAGCATAATCTCTACAATCTAACAGAAATTCTGTGAGGATAAATGGAGTTCAAACATATCATGACCGACAGGTTCTGACACATCTAATAAAGAATCAGAGTATGGGGAAATAGTTAATAACACATCCAAAAATGTTGATGATTGATATAGTTCAACTCTTTCTCAAAAGCCTCTAATCTCTTCTGTCTATCAGGGCATTTAAGGCCCTTATCTGGAAGATAAATCATAAGACTTTCGAGGGGATACAAAGGGAAGGGCTGGAGGTGAAGTGGAGAACGATAATATCGCATTGGTAAGTCACTAAATGGGTAAAGCACAGTCATAAATCTGAGATTTGGGATGAAAAAATTTATGTAGAGTTTTTTTAAAGGTTAATCATTAAAGGAAGAGTTACCATCTGACAACTTTTTTTGTTTGTTTTTTAAATGAGGGAAGGAGGGCAAGTAACAGCCACGCATTACTCAAGGAGCATATGACTGAAAAATTGAGAAAATTACATAATTCTGAAAAGCAATTAGAAATGGCAGCAAGAATGAAGATAGACCCTTGGATCTCAGAAATAAGAGGAACAACTTGGGTTGAAAAAATAAAAAGGCAAGCCAAAGCTGTGAAAGCTAAATTAAATTTCTTAGAACAAGGTAGCAGAATCCAGTATGACAGAACCCAGAGGCAATTGGGACACCAATGTTCTTTTACAAATGGCTGCCTAATGCATTTTACAGATACATGTGAATTGGGAATAAAGGCTAATGTAATTGTTCAACAATGTGGTACAGATGATGAAATCTAAGCACTTAATTTGGAAAAGTGTATAGTATTAAGATGACTGCATTGATTACTGTGAAGACTACGACATGTTTGAATGGGCTTGACAAAGAAGAACTGTGCTCTGTAATTTAGAAATCTAAAGCTACTTATTTCTTCTAGAAATGCATTTTATTCAATCAGCTTTCTCTATTAGTTGTTTATAGACAATGTTTGAAAGACCAGTACCACTAACAAAAAAATACACACTTGAACTCCCCCAAATAGAATTGGATTTGTTCTAAGGTAATACATACATATTATTTTTTGATATATCTAAAATCATAACTTGATTGGAAGATGAATTACTAAATTAGGAGCAATTTTATGATCAAAACATACATTTCTACTTTCATTTTGTTTTCAAAATAACATCTTTATTTTGTTTCCAAAATAACATCTATAGATGTATTATAACATCTGTAGATGTATTATAATGTCTAGAAGTGTATATGCATGTATTTCTTTTTCTCATATTTCTCTATTAAAGCCCCATTATGAGAGGTGCCATTATATAAATGCGTTCTCTATTTGGAACTCAGCAAAGACACCCTGAAAAGATACAGAGGCACAGTGGAAAGAGGAGCTTCTCCTTCCTGTTTTGGGGCTGTTGGTTTTCAAAGAAGTAGAAGGAAACTATCTAGCTCTGAGTTCAATGAGTTTCCCATGGTGTATTACGTGTCTCCATAATGATAGCTTTGGAAAATGTCTGTCTTGTCAGATGCTGCCTTTCCCCACTCCTTATTCAGCAGGCAATTCACTGCCAATCACAAAGGACCAACTCAGGCCAACTCACAGTGAGCAAAGTTTGTCTTTAACAATCCTTACTTTTCTTTTTGGAATGCTCTTCCGTACCAATGACCCTTCTGCTGCGCCAGTCAAAATAATGAAATCAATTTAGCCACATTTACAAAAGGTCCCTGGTTTATGATGGTTTGGTTTTTATGATTTTATGATGGTGCAAAAGCAATATACATTCAGTAGAAACTAGGCTTTGAATTTTGAATTTTGATCTTTTGCTGGGCTAGCAATATCCTTGCACGATGCAGGGTATTGGGACAGCTCTGTCAGCCATGCAATCATGAGGATGAACAACTGCTACCCAATGGCAAACTGTGTGGCCAGATGATCTTCCTCTCCGGTAGGCCAATGTAAGTGTTCTGAGCATGTTTAAGGTGGGCTAGGTTAAGCCATAACGTTCAGTAGCTTAGGTGTATTAAATGCATTTTTCAACTTAATGATATTTTAAATTTACGATGGGTTTATCAGGAGATAATTCCACTGCAAATTGAGGGGCATCTATATCTTGTTACTTACACCAGAGGTGTTTATATTTCAAACAAATACCACATTAAAAGTGAAATTTCAAGTATCAGAGTGAAATTTTTGAATAGCTATGTTTTGGGGTAGTTGGCTTTGGATAGCTAAACCATAGTCAATAATATTTTAAAAATCATAGAAGTTCATATACTAGAAGAATTACAATGAAAATATACACAAGTTTTTCTCCATTAATTCTCCTCAGAGTTTTAAAAACCTGGTTCACATTGCTGTGATCTTTTAGCTTTGTGTGACATGTGTTTCTGAATACTTTAAGCAGAGTGAGGTTAAGATTGGATCACCTCAAAATCTCATTATCTTTTAGGTTGGCATTTATATGGAAGTAGTGATGATAACCAAATGCCTTTTGTTTACATTTCACCAAATGGGAAAACTGTGTTTTCACTTACGAATAACAAACCGATACCTGACACTCGCTCAGATGATTGCCTCTCCAACATCCAACACTATGCAGAATTTTAAAAAACAAATTAGTAATAGAGTGGTCTTTTTGCTCCTTCTTTTCTCATCCAGCTTGTTTAAAAAAATGTATGGAAGTAGCTGGATACAAATTATAGTACATAGCACATGGGAGAAGGCTGCTGTAGGTTTGTGGCTTCCCCGAACATTCATCACATGTATCACGTGCCTCAAAGTTCACCACAATAAATCTTTTGGTTCTCAGACAGCATGTCAGTCCCCCAGCTGTTAAAAACCACTGCACACAGTAGCAAACCCCAGACAGGATGACTCCCCAAAGGTACAAAGATTGTCTTTCTCAACACCTATAGGAGCTAATCAATTAATTTAAGAATAGGAAGTAATAAGATAATAGAATCTGTTTTCTATTTGGATGAGCCAACTTAACATCTCTGTGCTGCTTTTATTTCTCAGTTGTAAACATGTTCTAATAATTTACCTATTCCACTGGGTCTTCCTGAGGATTACATTAAATCATGTTCATAAAGTACCTGGCAAATAAAATCACTTAATAATTGGTAGCCATTACTATTGTGCTACCAATACTTGAATTTGGAGAACGACTTCACTCTTTGGGTAGAGGGTAGAGTTGGTTTGCTGTGGGTGACAAAGGCAGAGGGTGGATTTCAGAAGAGAAGCAAATTTGAGAATTTTTACTAAATTAAGCTACACGCAGAGCAAGCATAAAAAACAACAACAATAATAGAGGATTGCTACTGACAAAACTTTTAATGAGACCTGAGACTTTCAGTGAAACCTGCCAAAAATACTGCCAAAGTAAGAGACATGCTCTAAGCTAGCTTGTATCCAGCTTAATTTAAGTGACTGCTTTGCCATGCAATTGGGAACATGGCACATATATACATTGCAAAGTACATGAAAACAAGATGTTTTGAAACACACATCACACCCCTGCTGACTGACTTTATTCTGAAAACTAAAAGTAATGCTAACCCAGCTGTGCTTATGGTGCTTCAGGTATTTAACAAATGACCATTTACGTTAAGTACCCTGGATGACCTAAGAAAAATTTTCGTTGTCATTAGATAATGATGGAAAAATATTTCCTATCAATTGATAAGGTGATAATCCAATGGAAGAGTGTCTTTAGTTGACAAAAGATGTTTTCAGTGTCGTATTTCTCTCCATTTAATCTCTAAAGTGGCACAAAAATAAGTTTTTCCACTTGGATACCTTCCTGACATCTCTTGGCTCAAAAGCCCCTCAAACTCAGTATGTCCAAAAATGATCTCACTATGCACATCCCACCCCCAGCCTGTCCCCTTCCTGTGTTCCTTGTCATAGCAAAACAGTATTATCACCTACAACCCATTCAGTTTTGCAAGCCAGAAATTTAGGCGTCATTCCTGACAATCTCCTTCTCTTCCTCCTAAATCCAACCTGTCATTAAACACCGTTGATTTTGTTTGCTAAATTTCTCCCTCTATTCATCTCTCTCCAACTCCCCTACCATCATCAGTCTAATATAACCTACTGTCACCTCTCTCCCTGACTGTGGTAACAGCCTTCTAACTGGTCTAACTTCATATATTCCATCCCGTCTCAACATCACTTACCCTACCCACAACTTTTTCTCCCACCATTTCATGAGCTGGATCATATCCTGCCACTCCAACTCAGCTTAAAACTCTTGATGACTTTTAATGGCCTTAGGAAGAAGAGGAAAAAATACCTTAATATGGTTTACAAAGCCTCATTCCTGCCTCCTTCATGTTACTTCATTCTTCTTGCCTCTGCTCCAGCCACACGAGCCGTTGTGGACTCACTGTGCTCTCTCCTGGCACAAGGTAGCTGATATGGTTTGGCTGTGTCCTCACCCAAATCTCATCTTGAATTGTAACTCCCATAATTCGCATGTGTTGTGGGAGGGACCCAGTGGGGGATAATTGAATCAGGGGGGTGGTTCCCCCATAGTGTTCTCATGGTAGTGACAAGTCTCATGAGATCTGATGGTTTTATAAGGAGTTTCCTTTTTCACTTGGCTCTCACTTTCCCTCTTGCTGCCGCCATGTAATAAGGGCCTTTTGCCTTCCGCCATGATTGTGAGGCCTCCTCAGCCATGTGGAACTGAGTTCATTAAACCTCTTTTCCTTTATAAATTACCTAGTCCCGGGTGTGTCTTTATCAGCAGGGTGAAAACAGACTAATACAGTTGTTCTGGCTTTCCTGATATCTGAAATGCTCTTGCCAATCCTCTTTGCCTAGTCACCTCTTCAGATTTTCATTTCACTTCCTTGAGAAAGCTTTCCTTGACCTCTTTGACCACATCAATTCCCTGTCATAAACTTTCATAATACCTTGCAACACTTCTACATTGCACTCAATGAAGTTGTGCTTTTATTTTGTTTAGCACTTTTATTAATATTTTAATTTTCTATTATTCTATAAGTTCCTATACAGAGAGGACCACATCTATTTTTGGTCTCCTACTAGCTTTAGCCCAAGCACAGGGCATATGATCTCACAATATTCAATAGTAAATATTGGTGGAATGAATGAATAAATTATGTCAGGTAAGTTTCCCACATTGCTTTCAGTAAACAGACTATATTGTTTTGCTTTAAAAAAAATGTCAGCAAGCAGTCTGTTATGTAAAATGCCCAGTTTGGTTCGTGATTATAAATATGAAAACAGTTAACTCAATCAAATTGCTGTAAGGATAAGAGACTGAAGAAAATGAGTTTGTTTTTTACCTTTAGTTTTAAGGAGTTCAGTTTTTCCTCCCTAAGGTGTTCTCTCAACATCTCTCGGTGGAGCCTCTCCTGCTCCCTTGCAAACTCGCCAAGAGTGTACTGGCGCACGCTGTTATGGCGGCTGGACATCCCCAGGGTGCTTCCCCCTTGACTGGGCACACTTGTGAAGCCTTGCCTCCTGGTGAAGTAGTACACGGTGACACAACTAAAATGTACATTCTTTGTCCTCAGTCGCTTCTCCCTTTTGAGAATGGACGAAGCTGAAAGAGAAAGAAACAATCCCGTGAACACTTGGGGCAGCAGTTTTCAGAGAAGGACAAGAAAATGCCAGTTGGTGATCTTGAATCTATCTGTGGCCGACCCTTGTTGGCTAGGGCACTCTAAAACTGTTATATCCCAGAGTTGGCATAGAGTTCTTATTTTCTTTCTTAAGTTTTCTTCTAGCTGCAGCAGAGTAGACTTCTTTTAAGTATAATGGTAGTCTGTACTTTTAAGTATAATGATAATCCAAGCAAACTTTCAGGAAAGTTGTCAACAGCCTGTGAATCTGTGGCAGCATTTATAGTAGTCCCCCCTTGTCTTTAGAGGATATGTTCTCAGACCTCCTGTGGATGCCTGAAATCACGGACAGTATTGAGCCCTATATATACTGTTTTTTCTTATACATACATACCTAAGATAAGGCACAGTAAGAAATTAATTACAATAGCTAATAGTAAAGTAAAGCAATTATAATAATATAGGAACATCACAACTCTTGCGCTTTGGGGCCATTATTAGGTAAAATAAGGGTTCCTTGAACATAAGCACTGGGATACCCATGGCAGTTGATCTGATAACCGAGATGGCTACTATGTAACTAATGGGCCAGTAGCATAGACAGCACTGATGTGCTGGACAAAGAGAAAATTCAAATCATTGGGGAATGGGAATGGGACAGTGTGAGATTTCATCACACTACTCCCAACAGCCTGCGGTTTAAAACTAAAAATGGTTTATTTCAGGATATTTTCATTTGATATTTTTGGATTGTGCTTGACCACAGATAATTGAAACTGGGGAAATCAAAACTGCAGATAACCAGGGACAACTATAATTTCTCATTTCCTCTAATCCTTTGAAAATTTTGGTTTTATGACTTTCACAGGAGTTGTATTATACTATAATCAAAAAAGACACATAGTACAAACCCTCATACCTTGGATCTTATTTCTATGTGGAGGGTGTTTGACATTAAAACAAATGTCCACAAATTTTAGAAAATTTCAAAAAGCAATAAAAACACACACAAAAAGGCTCACTGGCACTATTTAGATATTTTATCAGTCTAACTCCAATAAAACTTTCATTTGAAAAGACCCGTGTTCTCATTAAATAGCATTATGAACAATGGGATTCTAATGCAAGTATACATTGGGACAAATGAAATTGCCTGGGATATATCAGAACTACTTATTCTTCTTCTTATTTTTTTAATTGACAAATGAAAATTATATATATTTATGATGCCCAGCGTGATGCTTTGATATATGTATGTATTGTGAAACTGCTCAAACTAATTAACATCAATTATCTCACATATTGATTTTTTTGTGGTAATGATGGGAGCCTTTATTATTAGTTACAGGAACATCAAGATACACAGAGAATCCAGGAGATGTAGACACTGACTGTAGTTGAGAAGAAGAGGGCTACACTTTGCAAACATGGCCTTTTGAAATTAGAAGACATGGTAGAATCATGTGGTTCAGCCCCTTCATTTTACATTGAAGTAACCTAGGTCTGTAGAATTTGAGTGACTTTTTTTGATGTAGACTGTTGGTGAGACAGGTAAGCCTAAACTTAAAAGCTCCTAATTCGCTGCCAATTATATGATCCACCCCCACTGGGGAAAGAAGGACACGCTTAGTTGAGGAGAAAGAATCATGTTATTATTTTGCTAGCTGAGGATTTCTTCTCAGTTCATTACTTTTGTCCTGTCTGCTTTTCTATTAGGGGTTGAATTTTGTCCCTCTCCACCAAATACGCTAAAGTCTTAATCCCGAGTACCTCAGAATGTAGTCTCTTTTGGAAATAGGGACTTTAAAGAAGTGAACAAATTAAAATGAGGTCACCAGGGTGGGCCCTTATCCAAGATGACTGGTGTGTTTATAAAAGTTAAAATTTGGACACAGACGCGTAAAGGGAAGATGATGTGAAGAGACACAGGAAGAACACCATATGAAGACTGACGTGGAGATGGGGATTCTCCACCACAAGCCAAGAACGTCGGGGGCTACCAGAAACTGAAACATGCAAGGAAAGATCCTTTCCCAAAGGTTTCAGAGGGAGTCAGGCCCTCCCAACACCTTGGTCATCTAGCCTCCCGAACCGTGAGCAATTTCTGCTGTTGTAAGTCATCTTGTCTGTCGTCATTTTTATGGCAGCCCAAGGAAACCGATACAAGTGCTCAAGCAGAAAAATGAACAGAAGAAAATGAACTGAGAAGAAATTCTCTGATGGCAAAATGCTATAATTTAACATTTATGGAGTGTTTCCCATGTGCTGTACTATGCGGGACACTTTACATGAATTATCTCATTTTATCCTTAGAGCTCCCTGGTTGATATTACTCATGTCCCCATTGTTAGGAAACCAAATTATCAAAGGTTAAAAAACATGGCCAAGGTCCTATAACTAATGAAAAAACTGGGATCTGTTATTTATATCCCAGTCTTTTCACTACCATATTTCAGCATACAGCTGAGGCCACACTAAGAGAGGTGAGCAAGGCTGGGATTTGGCATTATACTACCTCTGGAAGATGTCAACTGCTGCTGGCTTCAAGATGATTTTGATTTGGAAGCCTGTGTAAGCAATAAAAAAAATTGACTCTAATTGGATTTAGGTAAGAATCTTCTTCCAAGGAGGTTCAAGCTCCTTTGTCTCATGTTTCCCCCATGAAACATTCAAGCCAAATATATAGAGGCTGCTATGATTAATATCATGTTATGGATTTGTTTAATCAGTAAGTATAAACTGAGAGCCTACTATGAGCTAGCCACTTTCTAGATGATTGGGATACATCAGTTAAAAACACAGATGATTCCGGGTGAGGCTCACGCCTGTAATCCCAACACTTTGGGAGGCCAAGACAGGCAGATCACCTGAGGTCGGGAATTCGAGACCATCCTGGCCAACATAGTGAAATCCTGTCTCTACTAAAAATACAAAAAGTAACCAGGCAGGGTGGCTCATGCCTGCAATCCCAGCTATGCAGGAGGCTGAGGTAGAAGAATTGCTGGAACCTGAGAGGTGGAGGTTGCAGTGAGCCGAAATAACACCACTGCACTCCAGCCTGGGTGACAGAGAGACACTGCATCTCAAAAAGTAAAAAGAATAAATAAACAAAAAATAAATACACAGATGATGATCCCTGCCTGTGTGGAGCTTCCATTCCAGTGATGAGAAACTCCGACACAATGGAGAGACTCAGAAGATTAGAGAGTAAGACAATTATGACCTTAGCACAGAAATTTGGCTTTCCCAACTTTCCTCTTCTCCATTGTTTTGCTTCTCCAGAAGATATTGCCAGAAAGTGAATGCTTTCCAACTTCTGCATAATTTTCCATTTATTTATGTATATATTCATTGTAACACACCTGTACTCCAGACAGTAAAGAAAACTTTCAACTTTGATTTAAAAGTTCTGTTCTGTTTCATAACCATATCTTTAAATCATCTCAAAACAAGGAAGAATTTGTCAAAATGTAAAAGATCACCAGAGAAGGCAAATTTAACAATCTGCCCAGTAATCTTCTATCAAATCCAACAACCTCACACATCACCCCTTACAGCAGGCTAGAGCTTCTGGTTTTGTGATGATAACTTTCTATCTTTTTTGCTCTTGATATCATAAAAATGATGCCCTAAAGGCATTATTCTTCAAGGCCATAAATTTATAGATGAGGAAAAAGGTTTGAATGTACTCATTTAAAATAATTATTATACACACCTCTGGTAATTTTTATTTTTTATTTTTTATTTTTTTGTGATAGAGCTTAGCTCTTGTTGCCCAGACTGGAGTGTGGTGGCATGATCTCGGTTCACTGCAACCTCTGCCTCCTGGGTTCAAACAATTCTCCTTCCTTAGCCTCCTGAGTAGCTGGGATTACAGGTGTTTGCTACCACGCCCAGCTAATTTTTGTATTTTTAGTAAAGACAGGGTTTCATCATGTTGGCCAGGCTGTTCTCAAACTCGTGACCTCAGGTGATCCACCCACTTCGGCCTCCCAAAGTTCTCGGATTATAGGTGGGAGCCACTGTGCCCAGCCACCTCTGGTAATTTTAGTACTTACTTTTTAGACAATTGGTGGCACTCTCAACAAATTTCCTTTCTAAATGTACTTAGATCTCCACCTGCAGTTTTAGATTATAAGAATTCTTCACCCTTCTGGATGAATCTATTGCACCATGCTTTCCCAGAAAAGCCAAATTACCTTTTCCCTAAAAGCTAGAGTTTGGAAGTGATTTTCTAAGGCCTTGAAGACGACAATAGTGTCAGGGAGCAGAAGGCCTTCAGCTGGGCCCCTGGCAGTGCTGACACTGTCAAAAGGAATTAGGAATAGTGCTTCCTCCTATCTATTAGGGTTTATAATTCAAACATGTGTTTATGTTTACTTTAGTATTTGCATATTATACATAACATTGTGAGAACAATGATTCAAAAGCCTATGGAATCTATTTAAAAGGAAGTCTTCAAAATACTACAAGATCGGCCTTATAGGGGATATTGTAAGTATGGCTTTCCTGAAGTTAAGAGCCACCCAAGTCTCTCTTCTGATGATTGAATCAGAGCACTAACATGAGCCTTTATGGGCTATCTCCTGCCTGCAGGCCTCAATTTGACTAACATCACAAAATGAAGTCATAAAAAAGAGTCTCTGCCCTTTGAGGCTGGGAGAAGCAGACTAAATTCACCCAGCACATCTGCCATAGGGAATCTGAAACCTTCCTGATATACCTACCCAGTAATTTGTGCCCTTTCCAAGAAGACTAAGCTCTACTTTGTGTCTCTACAGAGTTCAGTATTGGCTTTACTATAGCCAATACTGCAAGAGCAAGAAAAGGAGGGAGGAGAATGTGGCTTTCATGAGAGCTTTGAAAATTAATTAGTCTGTTTTTGGCCTGCGTGGTGACTCACGCCTGTAATCTCAGCATTTTTGGAGGCTGAGGCAGGTGGATCCCTCGAGCTCAGGAGTTCGAGACCAGCCTGAGCAACACGGTGAAATCCCATCTCTGCCAAAAATACAAAAACTTAGCTGGGTGTGGTGGCGTGTGCCTGTAGTCCCAGCTAGTTGGGAGGCTGAGGCATGATTGTCACTTGAGCTCAGGAGGCAGAGGTTGTGGGTAGCTGAGATTACACTACTGCACTCCAGTCTGGGTGACAGAGTGAGACTCCAGTTTAAATAAATAAATGAATAAAAATAATTAGTCTGTTTTCATACTTGACACCATTTTTTTTTTTTTTTTTTGAGATGGAGTCTTGCTCTGTTACCAGGCTAGAGTGCAGTGGCGCGATCTCAACTCACTGCAACCTCCGCCTCCTGGGTTCAAGCGATTCCCCTTCCTCAGCCTCCTGAGTAGCTGGGACTACAGGTGCGCACCACCACACTTTGTATTTTAGTAGAGAGGGGGTTTCACCTTGTTGGCCAGGATGATCTCAATCTCCTGACCTCATGATCCACCTGCCTCAGCCTCTCAAAATGCTGGGATTACAGGGGTGAGTCAGTGTGCCCAGCTTTGATGCTATTTTTTAAGTGTCTTTCAGCTCCTTTTCTTTTATCCCAACCATAATACCAGCTTGAAGCAAAAGTGTCTAAATGCAACACTACTATATACACTGCCCAGGTCTTGGGAACACCATTATGTTCAGCATATCTGGGCATATTGGTGTTACTGTAAAATGTTCACATATAGTAGAGATAATACGGATCTTTATAAATTAAATGAATAAACACAGAGTTACTGATATTCACTATCTCCAGAAGCTACCTATCCTTAAAAGAATGCTTTCAGGCTGGGCGCAGTGGCTCACGCCTGTAATCCCAGCACTTTGGGAGGCTGAGGCAGGCGGATCACCTGAGGTCGGGAGTTCAACACCAGCTTGGCCAGCATGGTGAAATCCTGTCTCTACTAAAAATACAAAAATTAGCTGGGCATGGTGGCAGGTGCCTGTAATCTCAGCTACTCAGGAGGCTGAGGCAGGAGAGTCGCTTGAACCTGGGAGGCAGAGGTTGCAGTGAGCTGAGATCACACCTTTGCCCTCCAGCCTGGGCGACAGAGCAAAACTCTGTCTCAAAAAAAAAAAAAAGCTTTCAAAATGAATGGAGAAAAGAATTGGAAAACTGACTAATCCACAATGCCAGGGTAAGAATATAGGCATATAAAATAATCTGTACTATGAATTATATAAAGAAAGAACTCGTGAAAAGAATAGATTAAAAATGGAAACCAAAAACTAAGAATTATTCAGCATGTTTGCAGTATCATCCAGGTAAGCAAGTACTCTGATGAAATAAATAATCTGAATATTCTGATCCCTACAGGGGATGAGTATATCAAGTATCACAGCTGATTCACACTAGGATCTAGGAAAATTCAACCAATTTTTCTCTTTCCACGCTCACAAATCAATCTGTTTATATGATATGGAATAAATCTTCAAGTTTACCAGATTATCTGCCTGACTTGTCAATTTTATTTCTTATTGAAAATAAGTTTGCTTTTTGATTTGTGCTTTAGCCATTTGTAAACATTATTAGTGTTTCATTCCACTTGAGTCTGGCCATCTCTGCATGCACACAGACAATCACATATCTGGGCCTGTAAAATTGAAGACCAGGTTCGGGACTACCAATTCCACCACAGGGCAACCACTCTGGAGTGAATTCTTGAGCAATGAGCTGGTCATCCTCTTTAAGTACACTTGTTTTTTATGCCAACACCTATCAGCAAAGTCCTGCTAGAAAGGCAGAAGGCAGTAAACAGAGTTATGTATTTTGGCACATGGAGGTGGAAAGTTTATGGTCTAGTTTCATGTTAAATGAGAGGAGAATTGTGGAAGATATTAATTCTACCATTTGGGTCTAAAGTCAATAATAATCTTATCTCTCTTAAGTTGATCAAAAGGAAAATGCCAGATAATTTGCAAGTCTATGGTTTTGAATTTATTTATTTAGATGAAACTTAGTAGAAGCGAAGTGAGATTGCCGAAATCAACTTGTTTTTCTTGGTAAGCCCTGGGCAATGAAAATTTGTGTTTTTAAATCATACAGACCAAATTGATCAGGGGCTCTGAAGATGTGTGCGTTGCTTCTTACCTTTTGAAGAACAAATCAAGACTAAATCTGTTATCAAACCAGGAAGCTTAGCTTAAAAACAGAAGATCCAGTTTCATCAGAAATTATTTTGTATAGAAATTAGCATAACAGATTGAATATTAAATCAATTTCCAATGATCGAAGTTATTAAGATTAACTTAACATTTACAAATGACTTCTGTAAATTTCCTGTGATCATATGCTCAAAGCTTCTCCAACTTGACATGATAGCCAAGGTTGGCTTCTCTCGATAATTGTGTCACCTACATGATCTTGTCTTAACCAAGTAAAAATGAGTCTAGCAACTAAGAACTATAGGAGTAATTCCTTTGAAAATGAAGTCTAGTCTGGTATTAAAAGCAATCTTTCCTTGTTCTAATTGTCCCTTTTTATTCCAGTCACATTCTTGTTTCCTGAATATACTTGCCCCAGTTGTCTTTTTAAATTTAATTTGCTCAAATAAGGTATTTAGTAATACATTGTTTAAGTGGATAAAACTCCAAAAGACTTATACTAAAGAAGTATCATGGGTGAATGACAGGCAAAATGAAAATAAAGACTAATTGGGACTATTTTCTTTCTTACCATGAACAAAATCCAAATTACCTTAAGTATGTAATATAAGCTGATCTGTTATTTTACATTCAGTTATAAAGAGTTTAAAACACATACTAACAATCACAAAAGAAAAAAAACCCACCTTAAACAATGGGCATTATGTAGGGAAATATTTTTAATTACCCAGTGTTTTGGAATTAAGTTGTTTTTCTTCCCAAAAGAATAATCAGAACTGAAACAGAGGCAGTAAATGTAAAAAAGTATCTTAATGTACCAAAAGGACAACAAGTCAGGGGTCTTAATTTTTTTTCCTTTTTTACTATTGCTTATTACTATGAAAGTAGCATTCAAAGATAAAAATCAAGAAAAAGTAGCCTCCACTTAGGTGATGCTCATCATTTTTAGTCCAAGTCTATTTCTTGCTGATATATTTGGTTCCCTGTATTACGACTAATAGCTCTAAGTGCTATTAAAATTGTAGTGCATGTCTCTCCTCAGTCCTTAAATTCCACTCTTCCCTATTTCTAACCAACCAACCACCTTATGTATTAGTAAAACAGCAAGTAGAATAGACCATATAAAATATGATAGACACATATAGGAACCAGTTGTCATTCTGATATCAATCCTTTGGTAGAGGAGAACTAGGTTTATAATTCATAGATAGGATTAGGTAGCTTATCCATTTAGCTGTAAATATTTCCCATTCCTATATGAAATTGAAAATATTCACAATGGAGTACCCTCAAGACTAATAATGTCTTTTGTGCATTGCAGCTTCTGAGTGAAATAATTCAAGGCAAGGCTCTTTTGTTTAAATTGCTAGTTTACAAAGAAAAAAACCCTCTCATCTAAGACTAAGTAACATAATAAGTATTCTATCAAGATATGTGCAAATACTGCATATGCATTTAAACAACAAGAACAAAATAGCAGGAACAGAAATAACATAAAAAGATGACCCTTGAAGCTTATTGACTAAAGCTTTGTTTTGGATCATGAACATGCATGTCACGTCGTCATCCATTCAGTCTGTCAGTTACGTCCACACAAGCAAGCAAGAGATATGCATGAAGGGAACCAGCTCTCTTCCCAGTCTCTCCTGACAGGCACAGCCCAGGCTGTTCAGCTCTCTGCAAGCTGAATTTGACTTCATAGGGTTGGTTTGATCAAGTACTCATCTACTGAAAATTCTCAGATTGGAAAAAAGTAAGGCTTATTGCCCAAGATTTTAATGTAAATTCTGAAAGCTGCATATGAAAATTTAATACACACTTTGACCTTCCAGCCTTCATGTCATAAATAATTAATATGATTAACTCACAAAAGATGATCACTTAGCAAAACTAGCAATTGTTCATCCACACATTTTATTTTTTAAGGATGCCCCTTCCTCTTCCCCCCAATTCTTGTGAGTAATCTACAAAAAACAACAACAACAACAAACGGCACTTGGTTTGTTAGGACAAAAGCAAGACATACCATATTTTAAAGTTATAAACTTGAAATTAAGAAAGCAAAAATTTAAGAGGGGGTACAACTCAAAGGTAGAGCATTGGACTGCAGATCAAGAAAAAAAATATTTTTTAAAAATTTATTTTATCTTTTATAAATAATTTTTATATCTAATTGACTTAACACTGATCCTCTTGCTTACGCAGAACTAATAACCCACTGAAAATGTAATGTAACTGCAGAATGCCCTAGCCATCAACATAAAATGCAATTAATATTGGGGATGGTGAATTGTTAAACTAAAAGTTTAGATTAAATTATATGTAAAATTGTACCACTGAGTGATCTACTAATATTTGTTCTAATTTAGATGTATGATTTTCCTTTTGCATCAATAAATCAATCAAATTTATAGCACTAGGCATCCTGAATTTTGGTGTTCCAATTCTACATTTCACAATAAGTCTTCCTTTTGGTTCAATTTTGTTCTTACACGACAAATCACTTTAAAAATTATATATTAAAATCCTTGAGCAAAATATTGGAAATACAATGTAATATTAATGTTTTGCCAAATATAGGCATTGAATTTTGCTCAGCTCTAACCAAAGCAGACCAAAAATTAGGAACTTTTCCCCCCTGTTCTATATAATACACAGATGCTCCTTTTTAACTTTCAGTGGGGTTACTTTCCAAGAAACCCATCATAAGTTGAAAATATTGTAAGTCAAAATACATTTAATACACCTAACCTACAGAACATCATAACTTAGCTTAGCCTAGCTTACACATGCTCAGAATACCTTACATCAGCCTACAGGGGCCCAAATCATCTAATGAAAAGCCAATTTATAACAAAGCATTGAATATCTTATGTAATTTACTGAATACTGTACTGAAACTGAAAAACCGAATGGTTGTATGGGTACTCAAAGTATGGTTTCTACTGAATGCCTACTGCTTTCTCACCATTGTAAAATCAAAAAACTCAAGTCCAACCAGCATTAAGGAGTCAGGGAATATCTGTACTCAGCCAGCACCTGACATTATTACTGTTGAGAACAATTTTACAGAATTTTGATCAATGTTATCAGCCCTTTTCTCTTTCCATACTATCTATATTTTTTTAGATAACATTAATATTTTCCAGGGAATTTTAAAGATTTCCACACAGCCAATATTAACATTTACATGTGGAACATACATTATTGAGGTATCTGCCTTTTCACTTTTAAAGGCTGTTTTTTTTTTTTTTTATTGTAAGCATGTCATATTGCTAATGAATTAGAGAAAATATTTTCCTATCCCAATGTCTGCAAAATAATAAATTGTCAAATAATGTAATCGATTTAAAACTGAATTTTAATACTTGCTAAAATCCATTATACAAGTTATATTAATGAGCATCTGCATTTCTTAGTTTCTCCATTAATATTTTCAGAATTATGTTTATCTACCTCACAGGAATAGTGTAAGAAATAATTACATTTGTAAAAAACCTTACGAACCACAGATGGAAAGCATTACATATGCAGAGTACTATCTCGGCGATGCTGTTAAACCAAATAAAAAGTGTGTTCCTTTATTATCAGGGAGAAAACAAGTACCACCTACTTCCCAGCTTGTTTCCTTAATCTCTCATATGTGCAATTAAACACTAAAACTTCATGCTTAAGGAATAAATTTCGCTGCCACTAAAGTAACAGTTATTTCCAAAATATATAAACCTATACTCTAGTGTTATTAAAATCTCAACATGAATAACATCTTCAGATTATATCATTTTTTATTGGGAAAAAAAGGTAGTTGTTACTAAACATAAATAATCACAGTTCTGGCTGCAGTCCAAGGTGTAAGCACTTCCCTCTGCTGTCTCAGCAATTCTCCTGATGTCAAAGACACATTAAAATAAATGGGAACCATATGGCTCCTCAGCAGAATACCGGCGCTCTTACAACCAAGAGGGCAATGCAATTCATTACCACCACCGGAGAAATATTTTGGGGACATGGAATATCTCAGTGCAAAATAATGCCACATGAGGCATTCTGACACAATGACAGAAGGAAACATTTGCTATTCTTCAGCTCTACTAACCTGTTTGCTGCGTTTTACATTTTCTCAATACCACCGTGAGCCTCTCCTGCTACAAGGATTAAATAGCATTTTCCACCTGCTCAGTGACTTCTCAAGCAGTATTTCATCTGGTCCAACAATTCAACCCTGTCAAGCCTAATATATCATGATAATCCAGGTCAGGACATCACTTAAAAATAACAACAAAGAAACAAAACAAAACAAATCCTCAACAGCAACAAGAGCAACAAAAAAATTTTAAAATCTCTTAAAAATTATTCTGGAGAGCAAGACTGGGCCCAAAACCACACACTTGAACTTTTAACTTTGCTGGGAAGGATGAAATCTTGATGCATGCTTAAAAAAAATGACATTAAATCTATAAAAGCCTTTACTCTACTTATCCTGAATAAAAATCTAAGTCATTAAAAAACAAAGGAGGAATTTACTCTACGCTGTTTTACTGGATCCATATGTCTGAAATTCTATATTTAAAATAAAGATCCAGGCTGGGTGCAACGGCTCATGCCTGTTATCCCAGCACTTTGGGAGGCCAATGCAGGTGGATCACTTGAGTTCAGGGGTTCGAGACCCGCCTGGGCAGTATGGTGAAACCCTGTCTCTCCAAAAAAACAAAAAAAAACCCACAAAACAAAACAAAACAAAACAAAACCCACAAGGCTGAGGCAGAAAAATCACTTGAGCCTGGGAGGCAGAGGTTGCAGTGAGCAGAGATCTTGCCATTGCACTGTAGCCTAGGTGAAAGGAGTAAAACCCTGTCTCAAAAATAAATAAACAAATAAAATGGAGATACAGGGCTGCAGAATTGGGATTAAAGCAGAGGTCGTAAGGGCAGCTAGGAGAGGGCCAGTTGGGTTTACTTGGGTACCCTCTGTTTGCTGGCTGTCAGTGAGTGATTTGGGAGGGTTGCAAATATCAAAAACAAAGGGAAAATTTTACTGTAACTGTGATTTTTCTATAGATAGATCACATTTTAAAATTGGGCTTGCACTTCAAATTTTCTTAATCTTCTCAATATCTGCTATGGTCTGAATGTTTGTTCGTGTTCTTCCAAAATTTATATGTTGAAATTCTAACCCCCAAGGTGATGGTATCAGAGAGTGGAGCATTTGGGAGGTTGTTAGGTTTTGGGGGTAGCACTCTCATGAATGAGATTAGTGCCCTTTTTATTTATTTATTTATTTTTATTTTTTTGAGACAGAATCTCACTCTGTCGCCCAGGCTGGAGTGCAGTGGCACGATCTCAGCTCACTGAAGCCTCCATTTACCAGGTTCAAGCAATTCTCATGCCTCAGCCTTCCAAGAAGCTGGGATTACAGGTGCATGTCACCACACCCAGCTAATTCTTATATTTTTAGCAGAGATGGGGTTTCACCATGTTGACCAGGCTGTTCTTGAACTCCTGGTCACAAGTGATCCACCTGCCTGGGCCTCTCAAAGTGCTGTAATTACAAGTGTGAGCCACTGTGCCTGGCCTTAGTGCCCTCTTTATAAAGAGACCCCAGAGAGACCGTGATCCCTTCAACCATATGAGGACACAGCAAGGAGGTGCCATCTGTGAAGAAATGGACCCTTACCAGACACCAGATCTACTGGTGCCCTTGAACTTGGACTTCCCAGCTTCTAGAACTGTGAGAAATAAATTTCTGCTGTTTATAAGTTACCCGGTTTATGGTATTTTGTTACAGCAGCCAAAATGGACTAAGTCAATATCTAATCATTTTCAAAACTATGGATAGAAGAATTACTTGAGCACAATGTCTGGCATAGAATTATCACTCGATATCTACCAGAAAAATAAAATTGAGACTCAGCTCAAATGTCACCACCAGGAAGCCTTCCACAGAGTCCCTAGGATGAAGTAACTGTTCTTTCTACACATTTCCAAAGCATGTTTGCTTTGATACTGATAATAAAAATGTGAGTGTGTGTGTGTCTCTCTCCTCTACTCAGGCCTTGGGTTGCAAGGACTATATCTTACTATGGAACCCTCAAAGTACAGCACACTGCTGGACACTAAAACTCATTTATACATGTTTGTTTAAACTAAATGAATGAATAATTAAGCAATGGGCTAAATACGGTAAGATGACATTCAACAGTTTTCCCCTGAAGCCTCATGCTCAACATGTCTTTCTTCTTCAATAATTTCTAGTCACTTTACCTGTTTTCCTGGGGTATTTTTCAAAGAAAAAATTATGTATTGAAGCAAGGATACATGACTTTCATGGTTTGAGGGTACACATAACTTTTGCATTAGAAACCATTTGAAATATGCTATATTTTACATATCAGAAGACCTAACGTGACAAACTAACCCTGGCTCCATAATCTCTAAACAATCCAACGATAACGAGTTTGTAAACTCATCTCTAAAAAGCAAGTAGCTGGTGGGGGAAGAGTTACCTGAATATTATAAATGATTTTGAAAGAGAAATCCTGCTGATAATGTATCACTAATTGGTATTGACCTCTAGCAAAAACACATGACTGAAGTCCCTGCCATTAGCAGTCCATTAGTGATGGTTTTACAAAATGATTCTGCCTCTTAGTACTTAAATTGTCATCTGTGCCTTAGAGGAGTGACTTTCCTATAAAAAAATCATATTGCTTAAGATTTATTAATTTCCTGTGAAATTTTATAATATACAGGCATGTGTTCTAAGACAGATAATTCAATTTTGTAGGGGTAATGGTGATGAGACATAAGTAGAAGGCCTAGTTGATGAGATCATGAGAGAAGGTACAGAAATAAGCAACGATGATTTTAAATTTTATAAAAATATGAAATCATGATAGAACTGAAACATTATGGTCTAGAATGTAAGTTGAATGAGGGCAGGGTTTTGGCATGTCTGAGACTGATTTAAAGTCATCCTATTAATGTTCACAGATGGTGGCAAAAGACATGAGACTCCAGAGTCAAAAACAAAGAATCTTATTACTCACGGCACAGGGAGCAACAAGAGCATTGATCCCCAAATTCTACAGGGGCAATGTGGAGGGGTCAAACAAATGCTATGCACATAGTGGGTTTGTACTGTACCAAAGGCTCAGTAAGCTTGGTAACCTACTCATTTTTAGCAAGCAGTAAGCAAGACTGTTCTTTGTTCCAGAGGAAGACTTTTCCTCATCCCTCAAGCTTGCTTGCTACAAACGGAACATTGAGAAATGGTCCAAGTAAGGACAGGTCAGGGAAGTACATTCTTTTTATCCTCAGAAAGATGTAGAAGAGTGTAAGACACATGGAGGAATGTTTTCCAACACGGTTTTGATTTATTTTTTCATTCATAGATTCCAAGCATCTGGCATACAGTAGATATTCAATACACATGTGTTAAATGAATGAGTGGGGTTTATAGGTTAAAATTTTGTAATTTAGCTCATACTGCATCATCTAGCAGTTTTATGTTATTAAAGAATCCTCTAAAATACCCATGGAAGAATAGAATCGCTCTGTAATCTTCTCTCTATCTCTCTTTCTTTCTCTTTTTCTCCCCTCTCTTTTTCCTGCATGTAGCTCCAACAGTCTTTATCGGAGTTTCTAAATGACAGAATACAGCACAGAGCAAATTTGAAAAATAAGGTCATAAAGAATATTCAAGCTGGGCGCGGTGGCTCAAGCCTATAATCCCAGCACTTTGGGAGGCTGAGATGGGCAAATCACCTGAGGTCAGGAGTTCACGGCCAGCCTGGCCAGCATGGCAAAACCCCATCTCTACTAAAAATACATAATTAGCCGGGCATGGTGGTGCATGCCTGTAATCCCAGCTACTTGGGAGTCTCAGGCAGGAGAATCTCTTGAACCTGGGAGGTGGAGGTTGCGGTGAGCTGAGATCACACCATTGCACTCCAGCCTGGGCAACAAAGAGCAAAACTAAATCTCAAAAAAAAAAAAAAAAAAGAATATGCATAACCATTTTTAGATTTCCCAGAAATTTTATCAATGCCACTTCTACTCTTATTAAACACTGCAATTCTTGCAAAAAATAATCTCACAAGTAAATATATCATAGCTATCATATAGTATGTGAAAGCAAAATTCAAATCACCTGAAGAAACAATCTTTCCCTGTGAAGAGTCTAAAACTGAAAGGTTTCCTAAGGAATGCTTAATGAAGTGTTTTTTATTCCTGTGAAATATATTTTTCCTCTAGGTCTCCTCAGAACTCACAGATATTTCCCTTTGCAAGCATCTTGCCAGAGGAGAGAATCAGTATAAAGCTCTTTGGAATCATTTTGGCAGCCCCAAAGAGTGTATTAGCTACAGCTCTGCTTTCACATCTACAGGGTGCATAGGGCAATACCTACATTATACTGTGTGTGTGTGTGTGTGTGTGTATATATTCTCAGGTACTACTGGATGCATAGAAACACCCCAAAGAGTCCATGTTTGTCTTTTATCTGTGCTACTCTCATGACATATGGGCTATTTGCTACAAGAAATATTCTTTCCAAAGCCAAACGTAACCTCAGACTTGGACTGTAAAAAGGAAGGTATAAAGAGGTTTGTTTCCCCTCTGCATTTTAAGAGTTTATATTTCCTTGGATAGAAGAAAAACAAAAGAGCAGAAGAATGCTTATACTGCATTTTATAAAAGCAGGATCCAATCTCTTTTATCTTTGAAGAGCACTTCTCAAAAAATTTCTGTGTTTCCTTTATCATTTGGAGCAAACTAAAATTCCAAATTTTGGTTCTCAGTATTATCTACCAACCAGTTCCTCTGACCTCTGTCTCATGTACACAGGCTTCAATAACTCTAAATTTAATTTTTAAATGATTTATATGAGCAAAATTTTCATCTCTGATCCCTGCCAGAGACCAATTCACTCCCCAAAGGGTCTCTTGGACTTTAGAGTTGGAAAAAAGGAAAAAGTGAGAAGCAGAATTCTTTTAAGGTAGACTCGCCTGCTGTGGTTCCCAGACTCCTGACCTTTGATTAACGATTCAGTAAGGATAACACAGGACATTTTTTGAGTATGTGAATAATCCTCGGAGAGTTAAAGGACTATTACTGTTCCCAGATGATAATGAATTTAATTACTTTCCTTCAACAGAAGAAGTTACCCTTTTGTCTTTAGTAAGTCTTAGGAATTGAGAAAGACTGGAGGAGGTGAGAGATAGCTTTCAGTAAGGAACTCTTCAGGGAAGGGAGGTCTAAGCACTGACAATGCAGGGGTGTCCCAGGGCAGCTCAAGGGTATTAGAGAAAGGTAAACTAGAACTGGGGAAACATTGTTGTGGTCTGGTTTAAAATTGCACGCAGTCTATTACTACAGCAATAGGTTTCCATTATTTATACATAAAATGAAGATATTGGTATGCATGTTTAAACATTTTAATAATAGAGGTGTGTAACCACAAAAGTTTGGAAACCTACTAGGACACAGGAGATGGAACTATGTAAAAGATAAATGGATTGTTTTCAAATGTTGCTTCTATTAGTGATGTTTTATTTGTATGCTTACCACGTGTCAAGGACCTTTCTTATTGCTTTGTCGGCATGAATTCACTGAATCCTCACAGCAGCACGATCATAGTTTAAATAGGTAAAACTATACCAATTTCGTAAATGAAACTGAGGTGCAGAGAGGTGAAGTAATTTACCAAAACCTTACAGCTGGTAACACAGAAGCCTATTTGAATGCAGACAGTGTCAAGCTCAAGCTCAAGCTGTTAATCTTGACACTATATTGCCTTCCTTTATTAGTTCTGGAATGGTCTCACACTCTTTCTTCTTCCTGGTTATATCCTATGAACAGCTGCTCCCAGGATCCAAACTCTAGAATTAAGCAATAATAATCTAGCTACATTATTCAGAAAATGGGGAGAGGAAGCTACCTGCATCTTAGAAGCAGCTAGAAGCAACCTAAGTAGTAAGCCCCTGTAAGCCTCTGCAGTACCAGACTGCTAGTGGCCTGAAGCTATCAATCCTGATGATGCAGGCTTTGGAGTGAAACATACCAGTAGGTTCATTGCCACCTTAGGTCAGCTATTGCACCCATTCCTTATCTGGAATCTCCTAGGGCAGTGGTGAAGTAATGGGATAAACATGAACAGTGGACAAAAAGCACTTAGTTCATATCCTGCTCTGTCATTTACTTGCTGGGTGAGCTAGGGCAAATTAATCTTTCTGTCTCGGTCACCTCATGTATAAATGGTTTTAATAATAATACCACATAGTGCTGTTATGAGGATTAAATAAATATTTGTAACACATTAAACAAAGTTTGGCACATAGTAAGTACTATATAAGTGTTGGTTAAATAAAAGTAAAGAAATCAAAAATCATTTATATAATTTGAATTCACATAAATCATTTATGTGAAGCAGTAGAGTGCCTGACACGGAGAATCAATATGTATGAACTATTTATTGGAGGCAACTAGCCCCACATGATGAAGGTTTTACAATCAAAATGCTCTGTTCTGTACTTTAAATGTATAGCATTCTGGAATTTAAATCCTTTTTTGGGGTCTGATATTTGTTTTTGGCACATAAAGGTAATGGACACTGAATAACTGATATATTTCTGACAGGTAATTGACAAATATATCAGGAATAATGCTAAGTCCTAGGGTCATAATTATGAATGAGAGACAAAAGTTATCTGTAAAAGACGGTCTAAGATGGATATTTTAATCTTGATTTTCTGAAGGAGGAATTAGAGGCTCCAAGTGGCTCTCCTCCAAGGTCATAAGCCTGGAAAATGAGTCTCACATCCAACTCTGCCTGGCTTCACAGCAATGCCCTTTCCATTTCCCTGTCTGCTGTATCTCCTCAGGTGTCAAAACACTGACTTTGTCATTCTCAGATTTGTCCTTTCTTTGCTGTTGGGTATGGCAACTCCTGTGTATATTTCAAAATCATGGAATTTAAAGGACGCCTTTTGACTTGTTCCCTTTAAAATGAACAGATTTATATTTATCCATCCACTCATTAACTTCTTTACTCAGCCATGTATATAACCATGCACGTTGTGGCCAGATCACTAAGATATGAAGAAACAGTTGATTCTCATTATTTGTAGACTCTGAATTTATTTGTAACTCCAAATCAATACACATTCACAGACCTCGCAGAACAATGAAAAATTGAGTTGTCCCATGTGTATGTTCCCAGTTGAGGCTGAACAAGGTGACTTTTGCCTTCCTATTTCAGCTCTCCTACTGTAAACAAGTGTCCTTCATATGGTGCTTAGTGCCACATTATTTGCACGTTTTGTGCTTTTTGTAGGTAATTTTGCTGTTTGAAAAGGCCCCCAAGTACAAGTGCTGTCTACTATTCCTAAGTGCAAGAAAGCAGTGATGTGTGATATAGAGAAAATACGTGACAAGACCTGCTTTTTTCAGGCATCAGTTACAGTGTTGTTGGTCATGCGTTTAATGTTAATCAATCAACAACATGTATTTAATAAGGTGTCATTAAACGGAAACAAACAAAACAAGATTATGTATTGATTGGTGGATGAAAATGTTATGACCAGAGGCTCAACAGGTACCTAACCCTGTATTTCCCCTAGGAGCAACAGCTCTGTATTTACTAAGTCAGTCTTCCCTGAAACCTCATAGAACATAACTGTCATGAATATTGTGAAACAACTGTACTTCTTCTCTGTCGTAGGACATTTCCCAACAATTGATGAGCAAAATTTAAGAATACAAAGCTGACAAAAAATAACATTCAAATATTAAAAATATATTTAAGAAAGTGTTCAACTTCAGTGGTCAAAAAGAAATAAAAATCAAAATATAATTGTTTCTGTCTAGCAAATAATGCAAAATTATAAAAATTTTCTGTTGTGGCAAGAGTATAAAGAGATAGGTACTTTTCTATACTACTGGTTGGCATGTTAAAGATTACAACATTTTCAGAAAGCAATTCCTCAGTGTATAACAAGAATCTTGGAAAATCTTTATCTTTTAAAAAAATATAAAATAAATAGTTCTAAATATAGGAATCAATATTAAGGATATAATCAGAAATTTACAAAATGATTTTTTTTTTTTTGAGATAGAGTTTCGCTTTTGTTGCCCAGGCTGGAGTTCAATGGCAGGATCTCAGCTCACTGTAATATCCGCCTCCTGGGTTCAAGCAATTCTCCTGCCTCAGCCTCCTGAGTAGCTGGGATTACAGGCACGTGCCACCATACCCAGTTTATTTTGTATTTTTAGTAGGGATGGGGTTTCACCATGTCGGTCAGGCTGGTCTTGAAATCCTGATCTCCAGTGATCTACCTGCCTTGGCCTCCCAAAGTGCTGGGATTATAGGCGTGAGCCACCACTCCCAGCCAGGAAAATGATTTATGTCAAAATGTGTTAATCACTAAGTTAAATATAATAATGAAATATTGACAAAACACCTAAATGCCTGACTTCATAGAAATGGTTGAGTAAAATGACTGTTTCTTGTACTATATATATTGGGATATTTTTGTAGCCTATAAAATTAATAAGATTTTATAGGTATTTCAATAGTATTAGAAAATGCCTGATATAGTATTCAGTGAAAAAGGGTCATTAAAAAAGGTTTAACAATATGTAGCAACTATATAATAGTACATTTTAAAAAATGCTGGGTTAATACAATGCGAATACTGGTTGTATTAGAGTAATGAATCTGTATCTGTAGACTGTTTTGAACTTTCCAACTTTTACACAATGAACATTCACAAAAAGTAGATTTACAAAGACTGTAAATTCTCCATTTTGTACTTTAAGAAACACTTCTACTATAGTTTTCTGAATTGAAGACAATGAAATTGTTTAATGCATTCATGAAATGGCATTGCTATAAATGAGTCACCTTATACTCTGGCACTTATGACCATATGTTTTACATTTTCAAAACTCCATTAAGCATGAGCACTGGTACTTATTCATACTTATTCACAGAGATCCATAAAGTATGTTGCAGAGCAGAAACCACTCAGTAATGGTCATAAATGTGGTGCTCCTTTCCTATCCCAGTCACGACCAGCTGTGAGTACTAATACCACCTAATTCTGAGCCAATGATAGTGAGCCTGAAAATACACTAATAGCTCCATCTCCATTAGTGATGCCAGGTATACAATTAATCTGTTTCCCCATCTCAGGGCATACTCACACCCACTGGGCGGTAGCGTTTCCACCAAATCTCTATATAAAGACCCAGACAATTTAAGATGTAGCCTCATTCTTGCTTCTGGATTCACGTTCCATTTGCTTGTTAGAACTCAAGCTTTCCTAGTGACAGGCCTAGTCTTGTTACGGACTTTCCTTCTGTTCAGGATATTGACTTTTCCCTTTAATTTCAAGCTATTTTATGAGTTCTTGCTATAGCCTTGTCGAATCAATCTAGAATTATAGTTCTGTGACTCACCTGTTGCCTTGATCCAGCAATACCTTCTGCCATACTTTGTGCTATTCTATCATAAATTTTAGCTAAAACAAAAACAAAACAACAAAACAAGCCAACCAAACCTATCTGGATCAGAACTGAGTATGTCATGACACCTGGGATATTGTGAATAGGAATGCTGGTTGTCTTCCATAGAGGTCAACCCTACTGCCCAGTGACTGCCCTCATTGTCAAGCCACCAGTCATAAACCACATCTATGTGTTTTGCTCTAGCATTGTTAAAAAAAATGTAGTAAATGAACTAATTAATGCTTAATACTCTAATTATTTAAAAAAATAAAATTGTAGTAGCGTTAGCATGATGAAATTTTAGAATGGACGGAAACAATAATCACATTTTTGTTAGAATTAAGTTTTGCTAGAATTAAAATATGCATATGACTTACATATACAAATATTACATATGTATGTTTTTATAGTTACACACCTACTTATGTTAAGTATATGAGATTAATTTGTTCATTTAGTTCTAGTGAAGCCAAAGTTAGACATGGCAATAATGATTACTTGTCCTGTCTTGAATGTTGATGCTATGGGTTATGAGAATTTAATGGGAGAGGATGGATCAGAAAAACACAAATATATCAATATTACTGGGAAAATATCTCAAGACAAGTGTCTTATTGATGGAGTTAGTACAGTTATCCTCATATACAGGCCTCTGAAAATATACAGATCATCTTCCTATGTTATTCACTCAAAGAGAATCTTACCTATAAACTCCCAAATTATCCATTCATTCATCCAATTATGCACACATGCATTCATATTTATTTATTCACTGAATAAATATATATTAAGCACCTAGAATCCAGGCAATTTCTAAGTAGCTTCTGTGTAAGTTACCAATCTGCTTACATATGAAAGTGTCACTGGCCATAGCTAATAAGAGCAAGAAAGGTCATTTGAGCCAATGGAAGAGATTGTTTCTCTTAACACTAAGAGGAATACTATTAAAACAGTAGCATTCATTTACATAAGTTTAAGAAACTAGGTTATAGTAATGAACAGGTTTCTTTACCCTTGGGTGTATTTCTTACTCCCCATGGTGTGTTTGGATATGTGAGCTTTGAAGCAGAAGCTGGTGGGGAGGTGAAGCGCTCTGCATCATGGTGGGAGGTGACTCTACAATTCTCCGGAGGAACAATTGAGGAGAAAAAGAGATAATGGGTATGGAGCAAGGAAAGGTAGAACCAAAGAGATGGAGGGAAAGTTGCATGTTTGTCATGCACTGACTACCTGCAACTCTCAAATAGATGTTTAATCCTATAGAATTTTGTAGCTCTGGCCTACAGCCCTGGTGAGCTGTACTGGCCTATGACTAAAGCATCTACAAGCTTACTGTCCCTTTAACACAAAGACTAAACAAGTCTAGATTGGTTTTACCATCAGGTAAGATACTGCCTTTAGACAAGGCAATATTATATCATATGAAAACAATACAATAAATAAAATAGGGTATCGACATTTCTATTTGTCCTGTGTGCATAAACATCTATGATACCATGTTCTTACTTGAACACAAATAATCCTGTTTCTGTCTCATTTGCCCTCTCCAAATGCTAACCTCTTTATTAAAGCACCTGATTAGCCCAGAGACTGTAGTTTCAAATGTACCCCTGGGAATGAGGGTATGGGTTTCCAATGAGTTTGGAATTTAAAGTTTTCCTTTAAAGCTCCTTCTTTTCCCGGGAGTAAAATGGAGGCAGGCTTTTGTCATCAAAAGGAATCAAATTGTCCTATGTGGTGTTGAGGTACATTTTTTATAAATACACAGAGAAAAGAATGAGTTTTGTCTCGGTTCTCCCCATTTGTCTCCACTATGATCTCAGTCAGCTTTTCAAACAGAAAATAAGAAGATGCCCTCACGGGCACCCCAGGGGCCCAGCCTGGCTGCACACTTTGGCGGCTCTCCCACTCATCAGATCCACTGCTGCAGGGCTTCTCAGTGTGTACAGCAATTCACAGAGGGAGAGCAATCAGCTCCCTCAGCTGAGAACACCAAGCCAGGAGCTCCAGGCTGGCTCCTCCCCAGCTGCAGTGTAAGTCTGGGAACACTCTCCTCAGGACTGCACTGGCTGGATTCAATAGCCTGCTGGGCCTAGAATGCATCAGGGACTGTTAGCACTCTGGGGAAATACCAAAGTGAACAACACATGCTCCTTCCTGGACGAGATAACAGTAAAGTAAGGCACACAAATGCACATCAAATAGCAAGGCAACCATACCAGTGTGAGAATGACTTTCCTCTGCAGGATGTACTGGAGTACTTTCTAGACACTAGAGTCTAATTGTTGTCACCTCCAGGTAGGTTTCTTCACCAGGTTGTGAGCAAGGAACATGCTTCACTGGTCTTTAAATTCTCAGCACCCAGCACAGGGCCTCGGTACCTCCTAATGTAATCTAGGTTGCTATTCATATCCCTTCCTCTGAGATCCTTTCCTTAACTTCTCTAAGCTATTTACTCATCCATCTTCTTTGTTTCCTTTCTCTGTTTCATTTTTCTTGAGTCTGTATCACTACTTTGTGTTATGCATATGTCGGTTTCTTATCCATCTTGACCACCAGAATGTAACCTTTGTAAGAACAGGGCCCTTCGCCAGTCTTATTTACAACTGTATGCTGCATTCCTGGAATATTTCCTGGCAGACAGAACAGGTGCTCAATATGTGTTTTTTGTATGTTTTTCAAATAATGTTTTTCTGTGTGTGATTTTTTTTTTTTTTTTGGACAGGATCTCATTCCCATTGCCCAGGCTGGAGTGCAGTGGTGCGAACTCAGCTCACTGCAGCCTTGACTTCCCAGATTCAGATGATTCTCCCATCTCAGCCTCCTGAGTACCTGGGATTATAGGCACACACCATCATGCCTGGCTAATTTTTTGTATTTTTAGTAGAGACGGGGTTTTGCCATGTTACTCAGGCTGGTCTCGAACTCCTGAGCTCAAGAGATCCGCCTGCCTCGGCCTCCCAAAGTGTTGGGATTACAGGTGTGAGCCACGGGGCCGGACCTCAAATAGTGTTTTACAAAGATAGTCTGTGAATAAATATTTGTAGAATAAATGAATTGGTTTAATAGCATAAGAGACATAAGGAGTGTTATGAAAACCCAATGAAGAAATTAATTTTGACTACAGAAAGATCATGAGAGGCTTTGTGTAGCAGGGCCTTGGAAGTGTGGACAGGATTTCAACAGTTCAGGAAAGTACCCAGAGGTCGTAAGGGGAAGAACACATTCAGGGAGCCACAAATAGTGAATGATTGCAGAGGAGTTTCTGTCTATACTTTAGTAACTAGTTATATTTAACAGATATTTATGGAGCAACTACTATGTGCCAGGCATTGTTCTCGGCAAGGAGGAAATGAGCGAAGCAGTGAGATGCAGCCCTGGTATTCGACATGTAATAGCTGAATAGGCTAGCATGGTTTCAAGCTTAAATCTTAGGATCAGGAGACTGGATTTTGTTCTGTGCTCAGTGGGGAGTCTTGGAAAGCTTGTGAGCTGGGAGATTGAAGTTCTTATGTGGAAAACAAAGAAAGGCATTAGAATGCTGAACAAAGCAAGACGAAAGAAGCTGCGATTTTCAGAAGAAATTGCTTTCATTTTGTAATTAAAACACACCTAAATATTTTCCAGACAGGTTCATAAGAAATCCTAGAAAAATAACAAAATCAAAATATTATCGATGCCAGAATTCGAGGCTTCACAATAGGCCATTACTTTCTTTCTTAAAGACAGAGACTATAAATCTGCTTACTCTAGGACTTTAGTGATCCTTATGCCAACATAGTTGTAGGTGATTTAAGTGATAGAAATAAACAATAAAAGACAATCTTGGCTGCCTTCCTTTTAGCAATAACATTACATTATTAAGTCCTTTGGAATAGGGCATCACTAGACTTAAATCTCCTAAATTGGTATTTTCAGGTAACAACTGAGATGAATGTTTTAAGAGATACTAAACAAGCTTAACTGCACAATCAGTGTATAGTTCACTTAGGTGGTTTTTTTGCTAAGTTTAATGTGACAGAAATACTGTATTTGCATAAAGTATGACATAAGAAAATGTTCAAATATTACAGAATATATCAAAAAGAAGGTAAGGAAGATAATATTTTTCACATGTCTACCACGGTGCTAAGTGTTTTTCAGGCTTTATTCACTTCTGGAATAGCCTTAGAAATGATATAACGGATTTCTACTTTGCAGATAGGAAAGGAAAATTGATAGCTGGTGAGTCATGTAGCCCATGTTGTTTCAACTCAACTTGATGATGCAAAGTTCTGATAAAACAGTAATGAAATAAAGATATAGGTGAATCACGGGGCATGCCATAATTATTTAAATGTCTCGTAAAGAAATACTCATTTAAGTTCCTTTTTATGAATCAAAATAAAGTATTCTTATGGAGACTCTATTTAAACATAAAATGGTTAGATTTGTTGATTTCTAGGTTTAGCTTTTAAAAATGTAACTGTAAAGCTGTAAAGTCCCATTGCAGGGATAGACCATTCATGGGGAGAGAGAATAACATTCGGTTTCCTTATTTTTGTCATTTTTTTTTAAAGAGACAGGGTCTTGCTCTGTCACTCTGACTGGAGTGCAATGCTGCGATTATAGCTCACTGCAACTTCGAACTCCTGGGCTCAAGCAATTCTCCCGTCTCAGCCTCTCAAGTAGATGGGACCACAGACACATGCTAATTTTTAAATTTTCTGTAAAGACAGTGTCTTGCTCTGTTGCCCAGGCTGGTCTTGAACTCCTGGCATCAAGCAATCCTCCTGCCTCAGCCTCCCAAAGTAGTAGGATTACAGGTGTGAGCTACCATGCCTGGCACTTCACTTTATTTTCCTAATACAAAGACAGTCTTGTGACATTGATAAAAGAATAAAAAGAACACGTTCACACTAAATTCACAATTAATACCTATGCTATATTCTAAGCACTCATAAAATGTTTAATAATTTTCTATTAACTTTAGTGTGATGATAGTCATATTTTGTTATCATTTCTAGGCCTGGCCATGCAGCACAGAAATTGTAAAAATTCTGCAAAAAAGTCTTGAGTTAGGTTGATGTTCTAAATATTAATAGTATTTAAACCCATCCCTTTGAAACACGTTCACACATATTTGATTGCCAGATATTAATCTTTTCTTTAAAGGGCCAGATATTAACCACTTGGCTTTGTGAGCCAGTCTCTTGAAACTATTGACTCTGCCATTATAGTGCAAAAGCAGCCACAGACAATAGGTAGATGAATGAGAGTAGTTGTTTTCCAATAAAATTTTATTTATAACAACTGGTGAAAGAGTGGGTTTGGCCTGCAAGGCTGTAGTTTGCTAACTTCTGATTTATAGAACAGGTATGGCTATAAAAATATAATTTAAGCATAGTGACATGTTCTGATTGTTTGCTTACTGATCTGTGTAACTTATCTGTTTCCACTTCTGCCTCTTCTAATAGACTGAGGTCTTTTAAGGTATGGAGAAAATCATGCTTTTTCTTAATATCCATAGTACATTAAAGGCAGGAGAGCTGGCCATTGGCTGCTATGAGGGCATCCATAAGAGCTTACAGAATATCAATGGAATAAATAAAATATATGTGTCAGTAAAATTAGATTTCCACAGAAGACAGGCAATTTGTATATTGGTCTTGTTCCCACCAAAGTAAACAGCTCCCTAGAGTGAGAATATAAAAATGCCTTCATTGGCACCACTCATCTCTGTTGAGGACACTCATGGCCTGCACATCAAGCTGCTCCTTGTAATTTACAGGCAGAGCCAATTTCCTGCACCCACACGTACACATACACATTGTCTCTAGCCCCTAGTCAATTGCCTGAAGTCATGGTCACAGGGAGCCGAAATTCTGAATGTGTATAATGCATGGCATAACTGCTGTTTACCAAGAACCAGTGATTTATTTTAACATTGAAATTTAAAACCCTCTAATATACCTCCTCGGAAGTTATCTGGCTCAGAATATTGCAATAATAAGGCAATTATGATTAAGTTATAATGTCATATAATGTTTAGTGCAGGTAATAAATCTCTTATTTTGAACATAATGAAAAAGCTATACAAATAATTAGAAACCTTGGCCCTAATAAGAAACGTTAACAAATAATTAGCCTCCCTGGGGTATTCATTCACATATCTCTGTATTTCTCTTAGTAGGCTTTTAATAAATGTTTGTTAAATAAATGAAGGCAATAGACTTTTGCTCCACTAACTCTGAATAATCAAAGAGCTAACTTTGAACATGTCAAATGTCATCAATTTTATTATATGAGAAACACAATAATTTCTGATAAAACTCCCACTAGAGGATGGCTGTACAAGGACAGTGTTTCCTAAAATAGTGCTGAAATTCACTGTAAGAGATATATCCATGTATGGAGTAAATGTAAAATGATTACTTTGTCTTTCATTTGATAACTGGGAGAGAAAGAGATACTGAAAGCAGTTCTGGAGAGGATCCTGGAGACCTAGGCTGGAGAAGTTGTTGCTGTCCAGCTGAAGGAACAAAGATCCATGGCAGCTGTCATGGGTCCTGACAAGGAGTCCACCACTCACTGCAGTTAATGCCACGGGGAAGTCGAGAGATAGCAAACAGGAAAACATATGGTGGATTTCAAAGTGATCAAAGAGAAGGCATTATAAATGGGTAACACCACAGGAAAAGAGGGAAAGGCAATAAATCAGAGGGACTAAATAAAATCTTGAAGGAAAAGGAGTCAGTCTTAGTATACAAGAAATAAAAATGGCAATTCTAAATGCTGTCTTAGTAGAAAATGAAAAGACTAATTCAAAATACACATACACACTTTTAGGATTAATGCATTGTTTCCTAAGAACGCTAGAATTTAATTTTTCAGGCAGAAAAGGAGGCAAAAAAGGAGCTTTTTTACATCTTCAAAAATCAAAGAATAGACAGCCTTGGATGATGCACCCTAGGTCTTATTTTAGTCTACATACAGATAGGATGATTAAGCTTTTGTACAGTCTGTTGAGAGTCTTTGAAAGAAAGCTTGTTTTAAACAATCAAATTCACCTGAGGACAAAAGAAAATGCTGCAACCTTTCTTTTAAGTGGTTAGAAGTGAACCACAGGATATCAGCTTGGGGTCCTCTAGATCTGAGAGAAGGAATGGCTTGCTGAATGCAGCAGGCAGGGCAGCCAGAAATAAAAGGAGGAATCAATGAAAGGTAGAGTGCAAAATGAAGATAAATAAAGATGAAAACTTTTAAAGGGAAAAAAAGGCAGGGAGATCAAATAGGATTAATGCTAGGCCACCACTTCGGATTTTCACAGTTTACTGATGGTTCTGGGGTTTAACATTTACTAATTTAATTTCTGAATCAAACATTTCGAGATATCTTCATTTCTCACTTGGTAGAATATTTCGTGAATGATCCTGGAGGGAAAACATTTCACTCTGCCTCTGATTTAGGTCTCTCTTCTGGTCCAACAAGTAACCAAATGACCTGGGACAAGTCACATACCTGTGATGCCTCAGCTGCCTCACAGAAAACAAAACAAAACAAAAAAAGGCATCATAACTGTACTCCTGGATTCATGGCATTTTGGAGAAAAACCACAGGAGCTTTACCTCCGTGAATGAGATGCACAAACTGGAGCATAAGAAAGCAAAGCTACTGCGAGTGACATGGTTATAGGAGAGTTTCAGGGCTGCAGAATGCGCTGTTGTTGAATATTATATAATGAGGCAGAAAGAGGCAAACAGTGAGGATGCATTCTTGTCCTCTATCTGTACGCAGAACCTGAAGCAGGAAAGAGGGAGTAATGTCAGGAGAACAACTTGGTGGGAGTCTGTGGAAGTGGAGCACAGATTATTTCCCTTGAGCAGGGTGAGTTTCAGAGATTATCTGTGAAAATGTTCTCAAACTTTGTATCAGAATTGCTGGCAGCAGTCATATGCTGGAAAATGTTTAACACATGGCTCTTACCCTGATTTGTAGTGTTTGTCAATTTCCATAGTGTAAATATTCCCACCGTGACCAATTTTTCTTCCACAGATTTAGGGAGGAGATAAAGAGCCTGTACTACCTGGTTCCAAAATTCTACCACCTGAAAGACTTGTTTAAAAGCACAGATTTTTAGGCCCCATCCTTAGTGTTTCTTTTTCTTTCTTGGAATTTTTTTTTAATAGAGATGGGATCTCACTATGTTGCCCAGGCTGGTCTGAAACCCCTGCACTCAAGCAATCCTCCTGCCTTGGCCTCCCAAAAGCTGGGATTACAGGCGCTAGCCACTGTGCCCGGCCCCCTCATCCCTAGTGTTTCTGATTTGGTGGTTCCCACAGGATGCTGATTTATTTTTTTTGGAGACGGAGTTTTGCTCTCCTTGCCCAGGTTGGAGTCTGATGGCACGATCTCGGCTCACTGCAACCTCCGCCTCCCAGGTTCAAGCGATTCTCCTGCCTCAGCCTCCAGAGTATCTGGGTTTATAGGTGCCCACCACCACGCCCAGCTAATTTTTGTATTTTTAGTAGAGATGGGGTTTCACCATGTTGGCCAGGCTGGTCTTGAACTCCTGACCTCAGGTAATCTGCCCCCCCTTGGCCTCCCAAAGTGCTGGGATTACAGGTATGAGCCACTGTGGCCGGCCAATACTGATGTTTTTATTTCAGGTCTATACTTTGAGAACCACTAGTCTGTGAGGAGAAATGTTGGAGATAGTAAGTACAGAAAGCAATTGAAAACCTGTGATACACTGGTGTTCAAAAGAAGACACAAGAAGTAGAAAAGAGGGAAAAAGGCACAAAATGGTGTATCAAGGAAGAGTAGATCTAAAAGAAGTGTATGTTTGTAGTAGGGGTTGGGGAATCTCTGGAGCCTATCCCTCAGGGTTCATTTGTAATAAGAACATACTAAACAAGAGTAAGCAATGAAATATAAGGTTTGGATATGATTTGGTATAAAATCATGCCAGAGTAGGGCTGGTAGGATAATTCTGTGGCAATTCCACTGGACAGGCTGGGGCTAAAAACTAACCATTCTCTTCAGGAATTCAACTATGGCTTCAAGGGAATTTTTTGCTTGTTTTAGCAAACATTTTGAAGCATTAACAGCTCCAGTACAATTTGCTGGGATATATATAGCAGGGTACTGGAGAGAAAACCAGTCTACTGAAGAATGGGTTCAAGAGGTAGCTCTCCATTTATTGACTGTGTACTGTGGGAGGAACATGTGTAACATCTCTGAGCATAGTTCCTCATTCATGAATGAGAAAAATGCATGCCCTGACCATGTCTCTAGGTGGTGAAGAACAAATAAGGACATCTTTTCAACCATAGTTACTAATGGTGGGGGGAGTCAATTGTGAAAGTAAAGTCATGTGACAAGAGGAAGAAGTGTGATTCAGTGGACAGAGAGTTTTGTTTAGGTAGAAGTGAGTTATATCTAGCAGTGGAGGGCACCAGAAACATGGTTTGCGTATGACTCATGCAATCAGTGCAATGTGAGGGGAGAAGAGTGGATTCAATGATGACAGAGTATCAGTGTGTTCTTTTAAAGAGGCAGAAAAGGCTATTTCTAGCAGACTGCCACAAATTATTTCCCAGTAAAAGTAAGCTATGCCTACTTCAAGGGCCCAGAACGAAAGAGAAAAGAACTCAGAAAAGCTGCCTGTGGCTATAATAGAAAGAGCAGTCAGTGCAGAAGAGCTTCCAGGGGAAATAGCAAAGGATTTCAGGTGATGGAAAGAAGAACAAGGCAAAGAAAAACAAACTACCCAGCAGAGACAATAGAGAAATCAAGAAAATGGCAGGAAAATTACTGTACCTGCTATAAAGAGGATATGAGTAGGCATGCTTCAGAGGTAAAGGTATTCTCAGGCCAGAGGGAGAAGAATATTGAGCGGAGACAACAAGCTTAGTTGTGCAGCTCCCCACAAGTTTTCCATAGTAGTCAAATATTGAGTGGGAAAAGGGGATGCATTAATAGAAAATCTGAGACAACCAGCAGGGACCAAAGAGAACAATCAAATGGAGAGTGAAGGAGTTCAAAGGCAGCCATGAAGAACTAACCTTCTCTAAAGTAAATAAAAGCACAGAGCTGGAGTAAGCAACATGTATCCCATGAGAAAGGAGGCCAGGAGCAAGGCTACAGGATGGTGAAGGAAGTTCAACTACAGAAAGGAAGAAGGATCTGTTCATTGCGTTCTTGAGAAAATGAGATGTAATTGAGGATACGGAAAACCATAGGTAGGCGTGTGGATATTTCTTGGTTTGGGAGGAATATAAGTAATTTTATCCTTATATTTAAAAGTATGGAAGAGTCAAGAGCTTTCACCTATGAGAAAGGCTGGTCCACACTGGGGTGAAGTCACTTGGCCACTGGGTACCAAGAGGAGAGGGCAGCAGCCATGAAAGGTGGCAGAACGCGAGGTAGCAGCAACAGGCAGTCTGTACTGACCTGCTTGGAGAGTGGCAAAAGAAACTGCATGTTATAGCAATGAAGCAACAGTAAGCTTTTAGAAATGCTCTGCCCTCAAATATTTATCTCATGCTTTGGACAAGAAAATACAGAGTGTTAGCAATACTTTGAAGGGGGAAATAAGGTGTTTATGTACCTGCAGTACACCAATCCATATACACTGTAAGGATTAACTTATTACAAGCTGTTGAGCTAGTTATTATATCCAGCCTTTGGACCTTTGTATTTGTATTTGCCCTTTTGCCTGGAATATTCTTACCTTAGATGTCCATCTGGCTCCTTCCCTTACTTCATTTGAGTCTCTGTTTATAAGTTTCACCTTACTGGCAAAGCCTTTTCTTACCCTCACTTCCTTCACTATCTCCTCTTCTCTCTCTCTCTTTTTTATTTTTTTGAGAAGAAGTTTCACTCTTTTGCCCAGGCTGGAGTGAAGTGGCATGATCTCGGCTCACTGCAACCTCTGCCCCCTGAGTTCAAGCAATTCTCCTGCCTCAGCCTCCCAAGGAGCTGGGATTATAGGTGCCCACCACCATGCTCGGCTAATTTTTGTAATTTTAGGAGAGACAGGGTTTCACTAAGTTGGCCAGGCTGGTCTCGAACTCCTGACCTCAGGCGATCCACCCACCTCAGCCTCCCAAAGTGCTAGGATTACAGGTGTGAGTCACTGTGCCCAGTCATTTTTTTCTTTTCTTTTTTTTTTTTTTTTTTTGAGATGCAGTTTTGGAGTGCAGTGGCATGATCTTGGCTCACTGCAACCTCTGCCCCCTGAATTCAAGCGATTCTCCTGCCTCAGCCTGCCGAGTAGCTGGGATTATAGGTGCCCGCCACTGCACCAGGCTAATTTTTGTATTTTTAGTAGAGACAACGTTTCACCATGTTGGCCAGGATGGTCTCGAACTCCTGACCTCAGCCTCCCAAAGTGCTAGGATTGCAGGTGTGAGCCACCATGCCTGGCCTCATATTTTTCGTTTCTTTTTTCTTTTTTTTTTTTTTTTGACAGAATCTCGCTCTGTTGCTGAGGTGGGAGTGCAATGGCATGATCTCAGCTCACTGCAACCTCTGCTTCCCAGGTTCAAGCAATTGTCCTGTCTCAGCTTCCCAAGTAGCTGGGATTACAAGCACCTGCCACCATGCTCAGCTGACTTTTCCATTTTTTTTTTTTTTTAATTAAAGACAGAGTTTTGCCATGCTGCCAGGCTGGTCTCGAACTTCTGACCTCAGATGATCCACCCACCTTGGCCTCCCAAAGTGCTGGGATTACAGGCATGAGCCACCGTGCCTGGCACTTTTTTTTTTAAAGAGCACTTACAACGACATGATATGTATATTCGTTACCTGTCTCCTTACTCAAATGTTGGTTCTTTGAGAACCAGGTAGTGTCTGTCTCACTCCCTGCCATATCCAATACCTAGAAGTATGCCAGGCACATAGGAAGTGCTCAGTAAATACTTACTGAATGAAAGAAAGGCTCACTGGTCCCATTTTGCAGATGAGGAAATGAGCTCGTTTAGTAACCTGCCTAGGACACAACCAAAATGATGGGAGTCACAATTTGAAATGAGATCTCTTGGACTGTCACATTGTTTCAGTTGTTCTGCATGACTTCTCTAAAAACACAATGTGGCACATATATCTGAGGGGCAGTGTGATGCAGTTGCTGGCTTCACAGTCAGACTGGGACTCCAATCCTGGCTAGGCCATTATTCAGTTTCCCAGTTTCCTCGGGCTTCTTCCCCTCTCTCTGCCTGTTTCCTCTTTGTGAAATGAGAAAACCCACCTCACTGGTTGTAGAGATGAACAATACAATGTGTGGCACCTAACAGACTCCTCATGCATGCCAGCTGAGACTGCTGAAGTGAAAGAATAAATAAAGGAAAGAGGTGATGGGAAGGAGGAGGAAATAGGGAGAGGCAGGGGAAGTAAGGGTGAGAACCTCAGTGTGCTTTGCTTTCTTCGTGAGCTGTAGGATGAAAAGAAGGCTTCTTAGCTAAGAGAAGAAAACCCAGGCAGCTTTTGTGTAGAAGAGGGACCTCTCAGGGGAAATTTATGAGGCACCAGTATAACAATGGATGAGAGCAGCTGGCCAGCAAGGGACTGTGTAGGTACCAGGGTACCTCAAAATGGATAAACCCACAGGATATTTGTAGTAATTTAAATCCCCGAAAGTGAGGAAATTGTGAGCTTACATCAAAGAAAAATAAAAAGAGTGATTTAAGAGAATGTTTCAGGAAGAAAAAAGGACTGGCCTGACGGAAGCCCTCTTTGGCGATTCTATAGAGCAGGCATGAAGCCTTTATCCATTCCCTTCAGGAGGCCACATGTAACCTGGGTGGGGTGCATATATTCAGAATCTAAAATCTGAGTCTATTTTACCTTTAGCTTCAGAATGCACATAAGAAAGCTTAAAATAATTAAAAATATTAAATAACATTCTGTTATTAAAAAGTCCAAATTATATAAAATAAAAACTATTTTTCCTTCCTTCCCTTCAAAATTCTAGAATGTTCTCCCTGAACCTGCTTTACAGACGAGGATGAAAGAAGAAACAAGGTAATTAAGCAAGAGACAGTTCAAGGTGGCTAGGACTCTTTTGTTGTTGGTTGTAGGGGTGGGAGCGATAAGAGAAAACTTCAAAGACGAATGGAAGAATGAGGCTAATAGACTCCATGTGCTGCTATGACAAGAAAAGCCAGACAAGGAGATACTCCCTTTTTGTCGAGAGAAGGTAGGCAACAGTTGCCTCCCTTGCGGCTGCTCTAAAAGGGAAAGGAAGAGAGTTAGAAAAAGTAACAGTAGGAGACAAAAAGCCTAGACAACAGCTACCTATAAGTAGAATCCAAGTTTCAGAAGTAGGAATTCAGGAAGGAGGGAGAGTCCTCAGTGACTGTACACTGTCAAAATATCTTATGGCTGTAGATGTTGCTGCCTAGGGGTATTAAAAAGTCAGTATGTAAATATAGCACAAAAGCATGATTACAGTGTTCCCTTAGTATCCATGGGGGATTCGTTCTAGGATCCCCACTGTTACCAAAATCCATGAATGCTCAAGTTCCTGATATAAAATGGTGTAGTATTTGCATTGAACTTATGCACATCCTTCCATATATTTTATATTAGTGGTCCCCAATCTTTTTGGCATCAGGGACTGGTTTTGCGCAAGACAATTTTTCCACGGACTGGGGAGGGATGGTTTCAGGATGATTCAAGTGCATTACATTTATCATTAGATTCTCATAAGGAGCACGCAACCTAGATCCCGAGCATGAGCGGTTCACAACAGGATCTGTGCTCCTACGAGAATCTAATGCCCCTGCTGATCTGACAGGAAGTGTAGCTCAGGCGGTAATGCTTGCTCGCCTGCCTCTCATCTCTTGCTGTGCGGCCCGGTTCCTAACAGGCCATAGACAGGTACCAGTCCATGGCCCAGGGGTTGGGCACCCCTGCTTTAAATCATCTGTAGATTACTTATAATACCTAATACAATATAAATACCATGTAAATAGTTGTTATACTGTATCCTTTTAAAAATTGTTATTTTTTTTTTTTTAATATTTTCAACACAAGGCTGTTCGAATCTGTGGCTGCAGAACCCGCAGATACAGGGAGCCTACTGCATACCAAAAAGCCTAGATATGGAGACGCCTCATACAGGTACAGTACAAATTCCTAAAAACACAATGTCTGGGTTGGAGGAGAAGAAAGTGTTACGAGTGAGTATAGACTGTAATAGAGACTAGTAGCTCTTTCTCCAATATCTGTATTTCTCCTCTAGTAATATAATTTTAAGCTAGTGAATTTTAAGCTAGTGATCCAGCCTTCCTTGCAATTAAGTGAGATCCTGTGACTTACTTCTGACTAATGAGTATGAGTAAGAACAGTATATGGCAACTTTGGTTCTGTTTTTAAAAGAGTATCTTTTCTATCATTCCTTTCTTGTCTCCTTCCCACTGAAGAAATGGGAACATAGCGGCAGGATCTGACGTAGCCAACTTCAAACACAAGATAGAAACGGTGTTAAATATGGTGGATCAACAAGATAGAAGAATCATGAGTTCTCAAACCCACTGAGCTTTCATAGCAGCAGTAGACTACTTATGATTAGAGTTTTACGTGGAGAGAAACAAACTTCTATTTTGTTTAAGCTACATAATATGCTTAAACATAAACTATGCAATGTAACTAAAGCTATTATTATTTTGTTGCAGCAGTTAAACTAATACATAGATATCAAAAATGGTATTTAAATGTAGGCTTCTTTAGTATATTATTTTTAGAAACACAAATATTTTGATGCCTACAAAAACGTGTATATCAAGAACTAACCGATCAAAAGATTTATAAAGCCAAACAAAAATTAGAGAGAATTGGCTGCCTAACAGCATGATGAACAATACATTTATGAAAGAAGGGAAATAGGCTGCTAGAATTAAAAATACTTACCTGTAAAGAAAAATAACTTTAAAAATTCAAATTCAGAGGTACTCTTTTCCAAATGCCACGGTAATCTCAGAAGTTATCTTTTTTAATGTGAAATATATGTCAGAATAGAGTAAGATGCCTTTTAGAAAGGAGATGTTTCAAAATAGAATAAAGAGACCAGCTCAAAGAAGAAAGCTCTGCCTGCCATTTGTGAGAGTAGGGAAATGTGTTAAATGATCTGAAGAAAATTCTCTAAGTGGTAAAGCTGAATGTGCTAAAGAATAAAATAAACATTCTCATCTGTAGAAACATTTAATAGCACACATAAGTAGAAATATCAAGTGGAAAATCAAAATAATAAGAGGTAAGGACTAAATAAGACCAAGGCAGTAGAGAAAGGGAGATAAAGCATGTTTGTAAATCATGTGTTGAAGGTATCAGGACTAAAATGTAACAAAAGTGTTTAAAACAAACCATGTTTTTCCTCCAGTGGTACAAACTCTATCAAGAACAACAACAAATATAAAGGGATAATGATAACTTGAACTAAATTCTCTTTAATAAAACGATATTTTTTCTACAAAAACAAAACAAAACAGCTAAACATCCTCTTCTCTGTAAGACATTCTTGGTCCACACTCCTTTTAAAAAGTAATATTCTGCTTCTGTGCTACTTCACGTACTTTTTATTTCTTCTGCTGGTTCATTCCATGCTCCACTGGAAATCATGTCTCCTTTTCTCACCGGTAAAACTAGGAGTTCCTTGAGGGCCAGGCCATATTTTATTTCTTTGTTCTGTATCTTCCATTCTTAGCATATCAAATAGAAGAATACTTGAGGAAAATTGTATCCGGTGGGAGGAAAGTGAGATGAAAAGCCAGAGTTGGCATCAATGGCATTTCAAAAAAAAAAAAAAAGAAAAAAAAAAAGGACTGAAGGAGGCAAGCAGAACACAAATAATAATAATTTGGTAGGACGCCTGCAGAAGAAGCTGCCAAGAACAGCTGTGGTCAGACAGTACTCAGTACGACGCCCGGGACTACAATGACCCATGACTGCTAACCGGGAACTGTGATTTGTTTAGTTTGGATTCTGACTTTGAGCTTAAGAAAAATCTTAATGTGATCATATATTTATATTCTTTTACAATCAGGAAAGAAATTAAAATAAGAGAGGCCAGGTTACCTATATGATGGTCATTTCTCTCCTAAAGTGTAATTTTGAAGAAAAGCAGACTAGAAAAAGGTCAGTTAAATAATTAGTTTTATATATAAAGGATAAAACATAATGATAATATTATAATATATAAGGATAAAAATGTAATTCAGAGATGGAAAGGAAAACTTGAGGCCTCTTAATCCACAGGCAACATTGACATTTTGGTTGTAGTAAAGGGATTATAATATAATATCCTACAGATAAACTTCTTCTATGAAAATATGTGTGGATCCACTAAATTAGGAGGCACCTTACAAATACCACATGTAAGGTATCAGCCACTGCATTTATGGGCTACCAGTACTAATATGACCTACTATTGGTTTACATTATAGAATACAATGGAAAATAAGCCACAAAATGAACATTTTTGTACTGTTGATTTTAACAAAGCAAGCTATTTGTAAATGACAGAGACATCTGTGAGATGCTAATAAATGCTGAATGGTCTACCTTTCCAGCCCTGTTAGACATTTCCTTATTTCTAAGTAAATCACATTTTAGCATCTGGCGGCAATGGTTTTTTAATATTTTCAAGACTGAGGTTCCTTTTTAATATCAAAATTATTCATCACATCATCTTTTAACTGGAAAAATACATGGAAAAAAGCCATTTTGGACCTGTAATTAAGTGGATATGTTTTATTTCATTACAAAATCAGTCGCATAGATTTTAAAAATATATACACTTAAACATATTATTTATTCACTTTCCAGGCAATGTTGAATTCTTTCTTCCTTTTTTCTTTGCATGGCAGATTATTAGATTTCTTGGATAATTTTTGGAAGGTTTATATGGCCATAAGCTCTGGCTATATCACATTGATCACAAAGAAAAACTGCAAAAATTTATCATGCTTATATGCTTTGTCTTGCAACAATTATGGAAAACCATGTAGTATTTTAACTAGAAGACTGACTTTATTTCTACTTTTTAAAAATTTTGCAACTAAGTATTTTTGCTTCTGTGATATATCAGTTCCCTAGGAATAAGAGGAGAAATGCATTTTCTTTGGGTGTCCACTTCAGATTTAGACCCTTTGCCTCAGAATTTTCCTTTTGTTTCCAAGTCTTGCTCTTACTAAGAATATGTACCCCCAACCTGAGTAGCAAGTTTAACTTAATTAACTAGATGAATGGCTGCCCTAATAAATTTGAAGGAACTCTTTTAACTTTTTATACTTGGAATTTCAAGTTTAGAAATCTTAAAGATAAAAAGTCCTCTGACTTAGGTTGTTATATATTTAATTCATTATCTTTGCCAGACTGACTACTAGGGAAATATACCAGGTTAAAACCTCCTTATATTAGGATATTTGTCACTGGATAAATGCTAGGATATCAGGCAAGAATTTGAGCCTCTAATTCTTCACCTTTTGATAGTGTCTTCCATTTTGTGTGAGTGTGTGTGTGTGTGTGTGTATGTGTGTGTAGAACTTTATAATTGATTTTGTAAAAGACACACTCTCTCTATAGATTTCTGCAACTTTCTTGACTTTGCCAGCAGCTATGAGGTACAATAGGGGATGAAAAAATTCATAGGTGGCCCCCAACAAACTAACCCCTGAGAAACACTCTTTGTTCCTTAGCCTCACCACTAATAAAATACTTTCTGGTAGCAAAAACAGTCAATATGACTCCATAGTTGTAGTTTTCGGATTGTATGAATTTGAATCAGAAGGAATTTAGGTAGGAAGATAAATATCCTGTAATTTTTAAATGTTACAAGTCAATAAATGAAAAATTAGGACATAGAAGAAGAGATTTACCTATACTAAATCCCCATTTACTCTGTCGTCTTCTAGGAACAATTGTAGGTAAAAGTATTTACCTAAGAAATTTAGCTTTAGTTTACCTGTTGGTTGCTTTTTTTCTCTATTTTACTTTAGTTCCCCTATAATAAGATACCCACAACACTGGGACCCTCATGTAACTTCTTTTAGAGACAAAGGCACTCACACTAATTCATGACTGACAGTTTTATGACTTTAAAGTGCTATCAACTATTTAAGCATCCCTGAAGAAAGAATAGGAAGGGTATGTCTAAATGAAAAGAAGTGTATTCCCAGCATGTTACCGAATGTTTGAACAGCTTTTCAAATTCACACCACATAATTAAAACATTCATAAGGATAATCTAGCATAATACTGGTACATACTACTTTCTCCAACCAACCTCTAGTATATTACTGAGTCATCCTTTAAGACCAACTCAAAATATTTTCTCTTAATATAGTCTTCATATTTCACCTTAGAGCATTTCTCATCCCCATGAAGGCTATTATTTCTAGTGCTCTATAATCCTTCCACATATATGATTTGCTCTGTGTGGGCTCTGGACAAGAAGAAGAGGTGAAAGGATAGCAAATATTTCCTAATGCTGGCTACGTAGTTCTATGAAATGGTGTAATATGTGTAAATGTTCAATTTGTTTAGCTTTTGGTTCATATGATCTTTCTTTTGCTATTGCTCCTCAATAGCAAGGGTGCCCAACTTTATGAAATGCATAGAGCCCAATTAAATGACAGTACTATTTGGGTAGTCTGTATTAGCAAATATTGATGACAATGACAGCTATGTTAATAAGATAACATGCTTCACAGAGAAGAATTAGAACTGTTTGTAGGTAACATGTCAAATACAGTGTCTAAGGGAGAACACTGGAATTCAGCAGGGAAGTGACAGGGACCCTCTGAAGCACAGAAACTTGAGATGGCAGCACAGAGAGGGAAGCAAAGCAGCCAGCCAGGATTGGCTCAAAGCCAGGATGGAGTTCCCACTGCAGGAAAAATGTAAGTGAGAGATCCTCAGTAAACCATATTCCCATCACAGATACCTGCAATCCTAGCTACAAAAGAGCCTCTTGCTTCTCACAGGCCCTAGCCAAGTACAGGAAGCCACATGTAGTTCACATTACTACATTGTTCTAGAGAGAAAATTCATGCTTGGTCCTACCCACTCCCCAGGACTCAAGCTGCTGCAGCATGACACCATTTTAAAAGCAGAGCCAACATTCAGACTACACCCTGCCCTGGGGCCCAATAACCGCCGCATGTTGACATCCTTGGCGTCCTGCCAACATATCTCCACATCCACTCAGCATGCTACAGCATTGTGACACCAGCTGGACCCAGTGCTTCAGCTGCATCTCCAGCACCCAAGCCCATGCAGTGCCCTACATCCCTAGGAACAATTGGTCAAGCACATTATGTGGGCCACGCACAGGACATAGGGAGCTGAAGAATGGGCTAACAGAGCCTGAAAGTCACATGTCTGGGACTACCATTGCTACGACCATCCCCTGCAGTTGTGGGACCACCACACACCTGCATATACATATCATCTAGGGATAGGAAACACAGCCCTTCTGGGTTGCTATAACCACTGCTAGTGCCTGCATGCACCAACCAGGGATCCAAGGACCAGCCTGCCCAGCCCATCATCACCACAGCCAGTGTCCACACATGTGCCACCTAGGGGCCTGAGGATTGTCCTGCCTGGCACCACAGTCTCCAGCAAAGCCTCACCACAGCCTCCACAAACAACTGCTGCCTAAGCCACTGAGGAACGTAGACATTACTGTCACTGACTACAGCCAAGGAACTCATATGGACACTATGCTACAATGCCCACCCAAAACCAAAACCAAAGTACCCTATCCAATTTACACTATAGATACATCTACAAGAAAAATTCTTTCCATATGAAAGCTGCCTCCATAAAACTGGAAGAAGCAATTATTATGCCAGATGTGCAGCTATCATGTAATGATACAGAAACATGAAAAAGCATGGAAATATGACACTTCCAAATGAAAACCGTAATTCTCCAGCAATAGACCTCACAGAAAAGGAAGCCCATGAAATGTTTGATAAGTAATTCAAAATGATGGTCTTAAAGAAACTCAGTGAGATGCAAGAGAACACAGATAGATAATAAAAAAAATTAGAAAATAATTCATGATCTGAATGGGAAATTCAAGAGAATTAGATATAAAAAGGAACCAAACTGATCCTTGAACTGAAGAATTCAATGAATAAAATACGAAATACAATTGAGAGCTTCAACAATAGGCTAGCTCAAGCAGAAGTAAGAATTTCTAAACTTGAGGATAGGTCTTTTGAAATAACCCAGTCAGACCAAAAAAAACCAAAAAACATAAAACAAAAAAACAAAAAAACAAATTTAAAGAATGGAAAAATGTGGGAAAATATCAAATGACCAAATATTGGAAGAGATATTAGACATCCAAACACAGGAAGCTCAAACAATCCAACATATATTTAATTCAAAAAGATTCTCTCCAAGAGACATTATAGTCAAACCATCAAAAGTCAAAGATAGATAATTTTTAAAACCGTAACAGAAAAGCATCAATTCATATATAAGGGAATCTCTCTCACATTAACAGCAGATTTCTGAGCAGAAATCTACAGGTCAGGAGAGAAGGGGATAATATATTCAAAGTGTTTTTTTATAAAGTTAGTTAAAAATATCTCAGCAAAGCTATGCTTCAAAATGAAAGAGCAATAAATTATTTGCCAGAGAGGTGAACCTGAGTGAATTAATTGCCATTAGTCTGGTCCTATGGGAAATGCTTCAGGAAGTCTAACATCTGGAAGTAAAAAATGATATCTATCATCATAAAAATACATAAAAGTATAAAATGTACTGGTAGAGCAGATACACAAATGAGAAACAAATTAAATGTTATCATTACAGAAAACCACCAAAAAACAAATATGTACAATAAAAAAGTAGGAAAGAAACAAAGTATACACAAAACAATCAAAAACTAATTTACAAAATGATAGGAGTAAGTCCTCACTTATAAATAACAACCTTAAATGTAAACAGTTTAAATTTTTCAGTTAAAAAATATGGACTGGATGAATGGATAAAAACACAAAACCCAATTATATGTTGTCCACAAGAAACTCACTTCATCTGCAAAGATACACAAAGAATAACAGTGAAGGGATGGAAGCTGGGCATGATGGCTCATGCCTGTAATCCCAATGACTCAGGAGGCTGAGGCAGGAGGATCACTTGAGCCCAGGAGTTCAAGAACAGCCTGGACAACATAGTGAGACCCAATCTGTAAACAAAAAAAAACCCACAAAAATTAGCCAGATATGGTAGTATGTGCCTATAGTGCCAGATTCTCAGGAGCCCAGGAGGTCGATGCTGCAGTGAGCTGTGATTGTACCAGTGCACTTTAGCCTGGGTGACAGAGAGAGACCCTGTCTCAAAAAAAATAAATAAATAAAAGTGAAGGGATGAAAAAAAGATATTCCATGTAAACAGAAAACAAAAGCATGCAGAAATAACTATAATTACATCAGACAAAATAGATTTTAAGTTAAAAAATGAAAAGAGACCAAAACATTATATACAATAATTAAGGGATTGACTCAGCAAGAGGAAATAACAATTCTTTCATAATTTTTTTTTTTTTTTTTAGATGGAGTCTTGCTCTGTCACCCAGGCTGGAGTGCAGTGGTGCAATCTTGGCTCACTGCAAGCTCCGCCTCCTGGGTTCACACCATTCTCCTGCCTCAACCTCCCGAGTATCTGGGACTGCACCCACCACCACACCCGGCTAATGTTTTGTATTTTTAGTAGACATGGGGTTTCACCATGTTAGCCAGAATGGTCTTGATCTGCTGGTCTTGTGATCTGCCCCACTCAGCCTCCCAAAGTGCTGGGATTACAGGGGTAAGCCACCACACCCAGCCAAGGATATAACTATTCTAAGTATATATAGCAACTAACACTGGAGCATTCAGATATATAAAGCAAATATTATTAAAGAGAGGCACAAAAGCTATAATAGGACTTCACCACCACATTTCAGCATTGGAGAGAAGATTTAGACAAAAGTCAACAAAGAAACATAGAACTTAACTTCACTATAGACCAAATGACTTTAACAGACATTTACAGATCATTAAATCCAATGGCTGAAGAATACACTTTCTTTTCAGCAGCACATGGAACATCCTTCAGGATAGACCATATTTTAGGCCACGAAACAAATCTTAACAAATAGAAAAATATCAAAGTCATGTAAAGTATCTTCTCAGTCTACAATGAAATGAAACTAGAAATCAATAATAAGAAGAACTTTAGAAAGTATAAAAATACATGAACATTAAATAACATGCTCCTAACCATTTATTAGGTCAGTGAAGAAATAAAGATGGAAGTTTAAAAAATTTTATTGAAATGAATGAAAATGTAAACACATCAGTGCACACAAATCAATACATGTGTTACAACTCATCAACAAAATAAAGGCCAAAACCATGTTATTATCTTAATAGGTGTAGAAAAAGCATTTGATAAAATCTTACAATCCTTCATGATTAAAAACTGTCAAGAAATTAGATATAGAAAGAACATAGATCAACACAATAAAGGCCATATATGACAAACCCACAGCTAACATCATACTGAATGGGGAAAAAGCTGAAAGCCTTTACTCTAAAAACTGGAAAAAGACAAGGATGCCCACTTTCACCACTCTTATTCAACATAGTTCTAGAAGTCTTGATCATAGCAACTGGGCAAGAGAAATAAATAAAGGGCATCCAAATTGTAAAAGTAAGTCAAGTTTTCCTTCTTTGCAGATGACATGATTTTATATGTAGAAAAACCTGAAGAGTCCATCAAAAAGATGTTAGAACTGATAAATAAATTAACAGTAAAATTGCAGGATACATAATCAACATACAAATATCAGTAGTGCTTCTATACTTCAATAATGAACTAGTTGAAAAAGAAATAAATCAATCAATTTAAAACAGCTACAAATAAAAAAAAAACCTGTGAATAAATCTAACACATTGTAGGAAAGATCTTACAATGAGCATTACAAACCTTAGCGAGGCATAGCGGTGTGATGAAATGACACTGAAGAAATGTCTGATGAAAGACATTGAAGAGGACACAAAAAATAGACATCCATGCTCACAGACTGGAAGAATTCATGTTGTTAAAATGACCATACTACTCAAAGCAATCTACAAATCTACGCAATCTCTGTCAAACACCAATGACATTCTTCACAGAAAAAAAAAAAAAAAAACAAACTCTAAAAGTCACATGGAACTACAAAAGACCCTGAATAGCCAAAGCAATTCTGAGCAAAAAGAACAAAGCTGGAGGCATCACACTATCTGACTTCAAAATCCACTACAAAGCTGTAGTAACCAAAATAGTGTGGTACTGGCATCAAAACACACACATAGACCACTGGAATAGAACAGAAGACCCAAACAGAAATCCATGCATTTACAGCTAACCTGTTTTCAACAAAGGTGCCAAGAACAGACAATGGGGGAAGGATAGTCTTTTCAATAAGTGGTTTGGTGAGAACTGAATATCCATATGCAGAAAAAGTAAACCAGACTCCTATCTCTCACTGTATACAAAAATCAATTCCAAATGAATTAAAGACTTAAACATAAGGCTCAAAACTATAAAACTCCCAGAAGAAAACACAGGGGAAATTCTTCAGCTCATTGGTCTAAGGAAAGAGTTCATGGGTAAGACTTCAAAAGCGTAGGCAACAGAAACCAAAATAGATACATGGGACTATATCAGGATAAAAAGCTTGTGCACAACAAAGGAAACAATCAACAGAGTGAAGAAAATATTTTCAAACTATTCATCTGACAAGAGACTAATATCCAGAATATATGAGGAATTCAAACAACTCAGGAACAAAAAACCAATCCAATTAAAAATGGTCAGAGGATCTGAATAGATATTTTTCTAAAGAAGACATATAAATAGCCAACAAGTATTATAAAAAAAATGCTCGGCATCACTAATCATCAGAGAGATGCAAATCAAAGCCACAATCAGACATCATGTCACTCCAACTAGAATGGCTTTCATAAAAAAGACAAAAAAAAACAAGTGCTGCAAAAAATGTGGAGAAAAGGTGGCACGAATACACTGTTGGTAAGAATGTAAATTAGTACAGCCATTATGGAATACAGTATGGAGGTATCTTTTAAAAAACTACAAATATGACTACCACATGATCCAGCAATCCCATTAATGGATATTTATCCCAAAGAAAGGAAATTAGTATATTGAAGAGATACCAACTTTACTGCAGCACTATTCACAATAGCCAATATATAGAATCAACCTAATTGTCCATCAACAGATGAATGGATAAAGAAAATTTGGTATATATACACAATAGAATACTTTTCACCCATGAAATAATAAAATCCTGTCATTCATGGCCACATGAATGAGCCTGGAGGACATTATGTTAAATAAAATAAGTCAGACACGGGAAGACAAATACCACTCATGTTCTCATTTATATGTGAGAGCTAAAAAAAATTTGGGCTAGTAAAAATAGAGAGTAGAACTGTGCTTATTAGAGGCTGGGAATTGTAGGGGAAGGGGGAGGACAGGAAGACGTTGATGAATAGATAAAAAGTTATAGCTAGATGGGCGGAATAATTCTAGTGTTCTGTGGCCCTGTAGGGTGAAAATGGCTAACAATAATTTAGTTTATATTTTCAGAAAGCTACAAGATAGGATTTTGAATGTTCACAACACAAAGAAATGATCATTTCTAGTTCATTACTGAAGTATAGACACACTACTGATATTTGTATGTTGATTTAGATGGTTATAACTGATACTTTTCCCCAAATGTTAGTAAAATTAATGCAGGTCATATAGTACTCTTTTGCACACTGCTTTACACGCGCATAGTTTATTATTCAGAAATTGTAAGGTAACTAATTTTGTTACTATAGACATAATACAATTTTGAAAATTAGAGAATTAATTGACTACCAAGAATAGCAACAAAAATAATGTTTCAAAGAACATCTTTGTATATAGCAAAAAGCATTTAGTACTTTGGCAAGCATCTTGTGGTTTTGTAAATATTACCTAGACAATGTAAAGGAAACTTTTATAGAAAAAAAGATAAAGGCAAGAGCAAATGTATTAAATTATAAATGTTTTTACTTTTGGGGCACTATAAATAAAGCTATACGATAAAGACTTTAAGTAAATTACAAAGATTTTATTTTATACTTGGAAAATTAAACTACACGCATAGAGAATTCTGCATATGTTAAAATCAAGCTAGATTAAGAATTATATATCATTAAGTAGAAACTTCGAAGAGTCTACAGACAGGCATTATATTAAGAGTTCAAACACTGAACTGAGACTGGTCTGGGTTTAAATCTGGCTTCACAACTTTACTAACAGTAAGATCCTTTGGAAAGTTATTGAACTTGACATTCCAGTTGCATCATCTGTAAAATTAAGATTAAAAATAGAACCTATTTCACAGAATTGCAGTGAGAACTAAAATATGTTAATTTATGTAAAGTGTAAGAGTAAGCATCATTTTTAAAGCTCACATTTTTTTTTACCACTGGAAAGGAAACCCACCCTTATCATGAGGTTGAAATGAAAAGTAACTAGAAACTAAGAGGTGATATCTGGTACAGTAGAAATTGGTTTTATAATTTTTATTCTTTTATTTTTTTAATTTGACAGACAACATTGTATGTATTTATCATGTACAACATAATGTTTCAAAGTATATACATATATATGTATATACTTCCACAATATATGTATATGTATGTGTGTGTATACACACACACACACACACACATATAGTGAGATGGCTAAATCTAGCTAATTAACAATTGTGTTGCCTCACATAGTTATCATCTTCGGTGTTCTCATTTATCCCCCCACTTGCTTGCTGTCTACATGCCTGAGCCAAGCACAAATCTCCGTTCTGCAATATTTCCCCTTGCTTACTGCACTTTTTCTTTTCCTAATCCCATATTCTGAGCATGTAAATATACATTTTCAATCCAGTCAAATGCATTATCTCTTCCTTCCCTCCTCCCTCCCTTCCTCTTCAACTTTTAAGCATCAGGTTACTATCCATTTCTTCTAGCAAATTGTCCTTGATAAATGTTCCAGAAAAATTTCCAGAAATTCCAATGCCAATACTTATTTATCTGCCTTGGTCTTTACTCAAAATTCACGCTGTATTGATGTTCTGATAGTGCCTAGAGTTCAGAGGAATGAGTCCAACAGACTTCAAGCAAACAGTTGTTGCAACTATTCCCATAAATCATATCTTGGAGTGCACTCATAAAAGCTCTCACATGTTTCCATTAAGATAGTCTTCAAGAGAGTTCTGCAAAGGGTTGATGCTAATGAATCCATTGATATTTTTAAAGCCTGATGCGGTCAAAGGGGCGGCAGCTGCCAAATCACTCCCATCTCCGCAGCTCTGAAGCACTTCCTGTAAGGAAGCAGCCCTGGCTGAGAGGTGCCACAATGCCCAATCTTACCCCTTCAGTCATGACAGTGTCAGCAACTCTTCTTCCTTTCTCCTTTTACTCAAAGGAAATGAAAATACCACTCAAATAAATAAATACAAATGAAGACTGAGGTGGTTCAGTTTCAGAAAAACCCAAGAGGCCAAAGTTCTGACTATTAGCCATGGCATCAGAAGAGAAAGATGCATGATGCCAGTACAAAAAGTTTTATGCATAAAAGAATTAGTAAGCAAATACAGGGTGTTTGAACCCAGACTGTCTAATATTTGTAGAGCTTCTCTCATTTAAAATGGAGTCTATGTGCTGTTTTATTAATTAGCAGTAAACCTTACTATATTTTCTGAGTTGGATGCAAAATGTTATGTTTTCAGAAATTTGGAAAGAGATGCTAGATTAAGAAAGACTGATTATGCTGTTTTCAACACTCATTGTGGGAAACAATACAATATAATGACATTAAAGCACAAGACCCAGAGTCAGACTAATGTAGAATCAAATGCTTGCCTGACTGCTTACTGGCTTCGTAAAAAGGCAGCTACTTAAAATCTTTCCAAGCTTCAGATGCCTCATAGGTTGCGCTAAGTAGGTAAGATAATGCACATAAAATGTCAGTGCAGTTCCTCCCATTGAACGTTTAATGAAAGTTTGATAAATGCCAATTATTACTGCTGTGATTATTATTCTCAGCTCATGATATTTTAGGACTAATGCCAGCAAGAATAGAAAGAATAAATACTGGGAACTCTTACTTCCATAGCGGCTGTGATTCATCCCTCTTGTCGTACACCTGGCTGCTTCTCGTAGTTACATGATCTGCCTGCATCTAAAGATATTAATATTTGCATCTCTCATCTCGATCTTTTCCAGGCTTCTCTCCCACTCTTCCAAAAGCATAACTGTCACATGTCTCTTTTGTCTGGAGACCTACTCCCTGTTTAGTTAGAATTTCTGAATAACTATTAATAAAATGTATGATGTCCCTCCTTGAAAATATCAATATCATCATCATCATAATTGTCATCATAGTTAACATTTTCTGGGTGCTTAGTAAATGTAAAGTAATATGTAAAGCATTTTGCCTGTATTCACTCATTTTAGCTCATAAGGCAGACAGTGTACTTTTTTTTTTTTTATCAGTATTTATAGATAAGAAAACCAAAGGTGGGGGATATTACATTAGTTGCCCCTTTTTTTTTTTGAGACAGAGTCTCACTCTGTCGCCCAGTCTGGAGTGCAGTGGTGCCATCTCGGCCCACTGCCAGCTCCACCTCCCGGGTTCATGCCATTCTCCTGCCTCAGCCTCCTGAGTAGCTGGGACTACAGCACCCGCCACCGTGCCTGGCTAATTTTTTGTATTTTTTTAGTAGAGACGGGGTTTCACCGTGTTAGCCAGGATGGTCTCGATCTCCTGACCTCGTGATCCTCCTGCCTCGGCCTCCCAAAGTGCTGGGATTACATGCGTGAGCCACTGCGCCCAGCCTCTAAGTAGAACATCTTTTGTGAGAATTTAGGTAATCTGACTCCAGACACTACATTTTTTTTTTTTTTTTTGAGACGGAGTCTTGCTCTGTCGCCCAGGCTGGAGTGCAGTGGCGCGATCTTGGCTCACTGCAAGCCCCGCCTCCCAGGTTCACGCCATTCTCCTGCCTTAGCCTCTTAAGTAGCTGGGACTACAGGCGCCCGCCACCACGCCCGGCTAATTTTTTTTTTTTTTTTTTTTTTTTTTGTATTTTTAGTAGAGACGGGGTTTCACTGTGTTAGCCAGGATAGTCTCGATCTCCTGACCTCGTGATCTGCCCGCCTCGGCCTCCCAAAGTGCTGGGATTACAGGCGTGAGCCACCGCACCTGGCCAGGCACTTTTTTAACTTTTTTTTTTTTTTTTTTTTAACTTTTTTTACATTTTTAACTACCAGGCTGCTATCTATATGGGGATTTTAATAGTCATCACAAATGAACCATCCCAAAGGGATCACATTAATGGTGGGAATTTCAGTCATATGGTAGAAGATATTTTAAGACAGGTAAAGCCTTTTAAAATATACTGTCTATATGCCTGCATATTCTGTTGACAAGTAGGGTTAAGCTCACCACAATTAGCACATACATGAGACAAATGTAGATATTAAGGTTTATAAATAACATTTTGTGATATCAGATGACTATCTGTTTTTAAAAATGTTCCAGATAAATCATTCCTTCCAGCTCTTAATTCTTTTGTTACTTTCTTTTAAAAATTCCTGTTAGAATATTCCTCTGTGTTCATGAACCATTCCAAAGTTAACATTTACTTATGCCAGTGAAAGGCAGCTTTGAAGATAGTTGTTAAAAATCATTAAGTACATAAATTTTTTTCATTGTCAGTGGAACAACATACACATACAACTCCCTTTTCCAACCATCATTTCCTATTTTTACTAAGCTCTAGTTTTTAAACTGTCTTTTCCACAGTTCTAATGTACGATACTTTGAGTGCATTATCTGTTTAATTAAGCCAGCCCCAAAACAAAATCCAATAAAATAATTCACGATTTTCATTTTGGTGGGATCTACAAGCTATAATAAAATATTCTATTAAACTTATATATATATAATATATATATGTGGGTAAATAGTAGTACACAAGCATAAACTTTGAAAACACAAAGATGTCATCAAATATAATACTATAAATAACTCAAGCAAAAGGGACTATTGGAGGCATACTATATTTGGAGGGAAGAGGGATTACTAGAATCTGATGCAAATTGTAATACTTTGAAGACCAATCTATTCTCACGTTTTGCGAAAGAAGAAACAGGTTAAATGATTTAACCAAAGTCAGAGTAAACTGTAACAGAACTAAACCTAAAGTGAGAATATTCTGGCTCCTTGGCTGTGGCTTTTTCAGTTACAACAAATGGAATGAGTTTGCAGTGAAGTCCATTCTCATAAGTTCAACTGATGCACTAGGGAAAGAAACATCAGAGCAAACCTACATATTTTTCTTTCACAGTGGTTCCCAAACACAAGACAACTACTTTACCGATGATCAACTAAAGAAATAATATTCTGTTTTAATACCTCAGGGGAAAAATGTTATGTGGAACATATAACTGTATATACAGTGTGACAGTGACAGTGTATTTATAGCACAGAAGCAATTTCCATGGGTGATTTTTCTAAATGTCACTGTGGGAACTGGAGCTGAACACCTGGGGAAGATATGGGTCCCTACTTTTAAGACTTGGTAATAAATATGTATGAAAGGATCTCAAGAAAATATGTGACAGTGTCACTTGGTTATCACTGTGAACAAGATGAATGCTCTGAATGGATTTGTTAAAATTTAGTTCTAATTGATGGCCAAGTTTGGCCTGGAAGTTTCTAATATGGTGCTACAAGGTTCTTCTGCCCTTTCCTAATAGGAATACAAAATAAGACAGATACACAAAAGAAAACCAGTATACTATAAAATAGTTGCAAATTGTGATATGTCCTATGAAGGAAAAAAAGGGGGGAGTTACTGAAAGAGAAAATAATGGCGCGAAGGGGTGGTCAGGTAATCTATGGACTTTCATCCCAATTGAAAGGTGTATATATATAAAACATATTTAAAAACTATAAACTATTTCAAGCTTCTAGAAAATAACACGTGCTTAATACTCATATTTATGGATGCTAATATTTTTCTATATTTATCTCAGATTGGTTTTCTTAATATATTAAAAAAAGTTAAGAGAGTGTAGCTAAGGCACTCCCATCCATTCTACTCTTCATCCCTAGAGGTTCTAAGCCTCACATTTTTGTGTATTATCCCTTCCTATGTTATATTTTTACTTCCATAAAAAATGGTGCTGCTCTCTGTGTATGTTTTATTTACGTAAATACTATCAAACTGTAGAGTTTTGCAACTTGTATATTTCACTTAACTGCATATACATGTACATCTGGCTATTCAATTCAACTTATTTTCCAATTTATCATAATATGAACCAACTGCACCTTATGCAATCCTATTCAAATGGACAATTATTCCGTGTTTTCACTTTTCACTACTGGGTTTCCTTAGTAATTTAATCACCTGATACTCATGCAAGTGTTAGGAGAGTTCCTCCTTCAGCACATGCTTGTCAATACATGGTATTTCCAAACCCTTAAAATTTTGCTAATCTGATGATATGACATATGCGAAATGATGTCTTCTTTCAATTTTAATTTCCCTGGTTCCTAATAGAGTTACACAGCTGTTCATAATTGTGTTAGCCTTTTTCCTGTGTATTATCTGCTCAGGTTCTGTGTCTATTTTTTTTTTTTTTTTGCTGCGTTAGCTCTTCCTTATTTTTGCAGTTCTTTTATATTCAAATACTGATTCCTTGTCAGTTAATGATTTACAAATATCTCCTTTTAGTCTGTAGCTTGTCTTTTCACTTTCTTGGTGGGATATTTGGTTATATATTCAGTTTTATTTTAATGTACCCAAATATATAATAATTTTTACAGTTCATGCTACAGTATGTTACTCTGACATACATATATTTTCCTATATTTTTTCTGTATATTTTATAATTTTTAAAAAATATTTAGATTTTTAGTTCATTGGGAATTTATTTTCATATATAGCATGAGGTAGGGATCTAATTTTATCTTTTTTGTTAAAAAGCCATTTACTGGAACAGACTCTTACTTCTCAACTCATTTGTAATGTCTCCTCTGTCACATACCATGTTGCCATTTAAATGTGGTTCTGATTCTATGCTCCCTATTTGTTCCGTGCGCAGACTCTTGAGCTAATTCCATGGGTTTTAAACTATTTCAGCTTTTCAAGTATTGAGATCTGTTAGGCTAAGCATACTCCTCACCTCTTCCTTATTCTTTTTCAGAAGAATAATTTTGAATGTACTTGGCCATATAATATATACTATAATATACTTGGCCATATTCCCTGGCTCTTTCAGAAAATTTTAGGATAAGTTGGACCTATAAATTTTTTAAATTTTTATTTATTTAGAAACATATTCTCATTGTCATCCAGGCTGTAGTACAGTGGCAAACATATGCATCTATATTCTTAAAATGTATTGTGGAAAACTTTAATTATATATGAATGTAAACAGTAGAATAGTAAGCCCCAAGCTTCAATATTTTTTCAGTCTCATTTCATCTATCTCTCTATTTTTCCGGGTTATTTGAAAGCAGCTTCAATATATCTATCATTTTTTTTTCTGTCAAAACTTTCATGTATTTCTCTAAGAGATGAGGACTTTGGGCCTACATACTTTAGATGGAGGTGACCAGGGATGGCTACACTAAAGAAATGGTATTTAAGCTGAAACCTGAAATATGAGAAGTCAGTCATGGGAACATTGTTCCGAGCAGAATTTTAGGGTAAGGAAATTTGTCATGTTCAAAGAACTGAGTAAAGATCAATGTGGCTGGAGTTTGGAGATGGAGAGAAGGCAGAAGAGTGAAGGCTCAAGCATAGAAAGGGAGTACAGGATTCTGGAAGCCACAGTAATGAGTTCAATTGAAAGTGATTGATGAATTGAAAATGATTGAAAGATGCCAGCATAGAGAAGAGGCTGAGGCTTGAACAAGAGAGGAAGCAGAGAGGGCATCTGGAAGGCTCTTTCCTGCAGCAGTCCAGGAGAAAGAGGATGGTGATATGGTACAAAACAAATGGAGATAAGTAGACAGATTTCAGATATATTTATATAAGACATGACTGTGGAAGAAAAAGCAAATATATAAGACGACAGAAATAATTTTTAAAAATCTCAGTAGGCTGAAATAAAGAGCTAAATCAAATGTTACTATTTTTAAGGCTAAATGTGAGGTCCTGATCCTGAATTTAAAACAAATCAAACAAGAACTAAATGAACTGTATTTATATGATGTTAGTGATCTGACTTAGTAATGCCCTTTTTTCCTAGCCGATTCAAAGGATGGTGAAGGTGAAAACAACTCAGACTCCCTCAAGTGTGTTATACAGCTCCTGCATAAGTAGCTGCACAGCATCCAATTAAACAGTGATGTTTCTGCCTGGTAAAGCTATATATAAGCAAATGAAACCAGAAAGGTACATGTTAAGAATGCATAATTATAGTGAGAACCTATTTAAAACACAGTTCATCATTACATGTATTCAGATATGATAAGTAATAAATCAAGATCCTGATATATCACAATGACACTCATCAAAATTATAAATTATAGTTAGCTTGTAAATTGGTATATATTTCCACTAATGTTTGTGCATTATGGAGTCTTCTAATGAATGCATCTCTTTTTTTTTTTTACTTTATAAGGCTTAGTTGTACTAAAGAAGACAAGTCTTTACAAAGCTAAATGTTATTAAGCATTTAACAGTAATTGAACCAGCACCAGGTAGCAAGAAGTATACACAGTTAAGTTCTATAAATCCCCAGAAAAGATAAGATGTGTGCATAAATAACTCCAATGTGAAACAGAATACAGTAAGTGTTAGAGAAATGCTAAAATACTGTTAGATTGTGAGTTTCTGCAGAAACTGGATCATGTCTTGGTTACTTTTATATTTCCACCTCCTAATACTAGTGCAGTGAATGATAAGTTTCAAATACCTAATAAATGTCCATTCATTCATCCATTGATATAAATACTTATCATGTACTGATCAGATGATAAGCATACATTCCTGCTTTTAATAAGCTTACATTAATTCCTTCAAAACACATTTTGAGAGCCCTGCCTATTAGGGTAAAGACATGTGGGTAATAACAAATATGAACGAAGGGTGCAAGACGACGAGAAAGCAAGCTCTGCTGTACATGAAATAGGAGGTGAGGGAAAAGTGATTGGAGGAGACATGAATATTGTGTGCCTTGAGATGGCCAGAAAACCTACTTGGTGGGCTGCTTGTGTGGCATTAACAAGTAGCTGAATTTGAAAACACAGTTTTGTCATTTTCTCCAAAACTTTTAAAAAAGTTTTCAAGTGTTTTGAATAAAAAATGGATATGGAGTGAAGAACATGGCAAGAAAGTGGTAAAGAGTCCTGGCCTTTAAATAAAATAAAATACTGAAATAATGGAGCAATTGGTGTGGCATGGAAACATATATAAAGCCAAGCGGTGAGTGCTACACTGCGGAAAACAAGAGATGAGGTTAAAAAAAAAGTGGATGAGGAGAGGAAGGAAGTGGAAGGAAAAGAGGTTATGATCTGGATTTGTAATACTGGAATTGGGTATTTCAGAAGGAGAATTGGTCTGGTTTGCAAAAGTCTTGTGGGTGAGGTTGCAGACATTAGGTGCTAAATGGAGTGGTGGTAAAAGACATGAATGGAATTGAAGTAAGGAATCCAGGTCAGAGTGCTCAAGGAAACACGAGGCTGATCAGTTCTATAAGCCATCACACAGTTACTGACATCACTCAGTTTGGTGGAAAATACTAGGATGGAAAGAAGAAGGAAAACCATTGCCAAAGTTTGTGAATGTTGGTGAAACGTCAGGAGATTCTGAGGAGACGGCAAAGAGGATGTGTCAAATGAGAGACTTGGTGAAGTTTTCATGAAGAAAGAAATATTTGATGAACCTTGTAGCAGGTATAGAACTTAAATAGTCAGAATTGGGAGGAAAAAAAGATATTTCAGTTTAAAGGATGGTCTCAGTAAGACCAGAAGAAGTAGCAGTGGTTAACTATTTCTGATTTATAATTACTGGAGTCCACAATCTTGCAGACAGATGATCTGATAACAATTCTATTGTATCAGTCAACAGGCCTTATTGCATATCCAAGTGACTATTTTCCAGAGGACTACTAGCTCATAAATATCTTCCTCCACTCATAATTTACTTAACTCCTTTATCTCCAACAATAAACACCTAATGATTCAACTGGCCCATGTCTGAACATGACCTATTTATGATCTGCATGTTTCTACATGTGATCTGCAGCTGGTCCCAGATCGTGTCCCCCAAGCCAAAGCTAATTGGTTGTTTTCCAGGCATAAGTGGGTGTGAAGAGTATGGGAACCTCTTAATTTAATAGTAGATTTTCAGAGGCACCTTTACCTATGCTGCTTCCTTTCCTGCTTGGCCTTGACTCTAACTTATGATGCCTATTTTGGATCCTGTTTCTTAGAAGCATATTATTACAGACTAGAAAGGATCTTTTGAGCGTCACGATGTCCTACCTCCTGCTTAAGCAAAGACTTCTTCTAAAACTTATGTTCAGCTTGGCCTGAACACTCCTCCATTGTTTACAAAAGCATTGAGTCGGGGTAGATTGTGACATATGTCTTTGCTAAAGTTAGTTCTCAAACTAATACTACAATGCTGGGTAGACATAATTTATCAATATACCGCCAAGTTGTATTTACTGTTTGGAATATATCACTTTGACAGGTTTGAAAGGTCCTAGCTCAAAGCCTATAACATAAGATACCGTGTTTGTTGAAATTAAATCTAAATCTTCAATGCATTTTAACTGCTTAGTAAAGAGAACAGGCATGTTCCAGTCATACTTCTCATAAAGTTTAATGTCAAATCTGTTTTCTATTGATTCTTTATGTCTAATCCCATTATGAAATGTGGAGCCAGTAGTAGGGAAATCACACTGGGGAAAGACTGACTTTGGGTGCACATGATGGCATATTTTTGCCTTGTGTATTCAGAGAGAAAAGGGAGGGAGGGAAGGAGAGAGGGAGGGAGACAAGGAAGGAAGGAAGGAAGGAAGGAAGGAAGGAAGGAAGGAAGGAAGGAAGGAAGGAAGGAAACAGATTGTATCTTAGCTCTTGGGTAAAGTATAAGTACATGTATGAATGTTAATTTCTACTTTTATAAAAGGGCATGATAATTGGCTCCTAATCACACAACACTTTTTGGCTATTAAATGAACTCAAGAATGTGAAAGTGTTTCATAAATTTAAAAAATCTTAATTCTATTATAGAATATCCACTGCTTGCATTCATGTGCAATTTAGAATGTGTATCCTGTTACTTCTTAATATTTTCACTTCTTAGATACTATACATTTATTTGTAGAAACACTCTGTTTCAAGAGACATAATGTGTTCCTTTTGAGACTATGGCTCAGCACATAGCTTCTCATTACTTATGTGAAGTGCCAGGAACCTTGAGAGGGCAGAAAAAAAATCATTCCTGTCTAGTTTCTCTGTATCTCTCCTCTTGACAGTGCTCAAGTACAGGCTGATTGGCTATAGAGCCATAGGGATTTGATGAAACAAAGCGTTTCACAGCAATACAGACTGCTGTTTCTATCTCAAGGGAAGTACAAGATATGACCTTGGTTGATGACTGGTAAGTATGCTTGTTGCCTAGCAAAATTCAGAAGTCCAAGGAAAAAGCCATAATGACCTTATTGATTTATATTTTGAAGCTTTTATTACCATAATGTGGTGTGCTACAAATTGGATATTTTAACAGAAAGCTTACAATAGCATGGAATTTTCTACTACCATAGCTGTTGACACACACCAAACAATCTTATCAATTTCTGTATTTGTAATGACAACAAAATGTTACGTTACACAATATGTTAGTGCTTATAAAACACTGGGTACATGAGATATTTTAAATTTGAAAGATTAGCCAATGATGAGTGAGATTTAAATAAGGGCAACCACATTTTAAAGAATCCCAATGTGAAATTAAATTATTTGTTAATGCTACACAAATTTGATAATCTTCAAAAATCCTTCTTTACTATAAGACAAGTAATCATTTTAAGTAAAAAAATTTAAAGAAATAGGATTTATCAATAATAATATTTCTGAAAGTTTATAACCATTGATTCACATCCAACAAAACCATTGCAGAGAAGCCCATACCTTAATCTAGACAGCATAATAAATAAAAAATGTCCTAAAAATTTGTATATCAATTTTTGGACTAGCAAATAATCTGAAATACATTTCTAGAAACAAGAAACTCTTTTAGCTACTCCTTTTACACTGGCAAAAATGCTTAGATCACAGGATGGGCACGGTGGCTCTCGCCTGTAATCCTGACACTTTGGGAGGCGGAGGCAGGGGGATTGTCAGAGCCCAGTAGTTTGAGACTAGTCTGGGCAACATGATGAAACCCCATCTCTACAAAAAAATACAAGAATTGGCCTGGTGCAGTGGTGTGCACCTGTGGTCCCAGCTACCTGGGTGACAGTGAGACCCTGTCTCAAAACAAACAAACAAACAATAAAACCTCGGATCTTTTCTTTACTCTTTCTTTCGTCTTTCTGTTTCTTTTCTTTTCTTTCTTTCTTTCTTTCTTTCTTTCTTTCTTTCTTTCTTTCTTTCTTTCTTCTTTCTTTCTTTCTTTCTTTTTCTTTCTTTCTTTTTGTTTTTTGTTTTTGTTTTGTTTTGTTTTGTTTTGTTTTTGTTTTGTTTTGAGACAGGGTCTTGCTCTGTCACCCAGGCTTGAGTGCAGTGGTGCAATCAACCTCCTGGGCTCAAGTGATGCTCCCAAGTAGCTGGGACCACAGGCATGCACCACCATACTTGACTATTTTTCTTTTTAATTTTTTTAGAGATGGGGATTTGAGACCCATGCTGGTCTCAAATGCCTGGGCTCAAGCAATCCTCCTGCCTCACCCTCCCAAAGTGCTGGGATTATAGTCATGAGTCACTGTGCTCAACCTCTCAGATCTTTTCTACAACAAATATTCCAAGTAGAAATTTTGTCTTTTGATTCTTTACTATTTTTTCTCACTTTATGTCTCTGTTCATAATGTGAATATAGTGAAAAAAGCACTATTAAGTGAAAAGGGCACTTTTTATCAAATCGTTTATTTTTAAAAAGCAAGAAAAATATCTGCCAGATTATATTTAATACAAAGCTAAAACAGCATGTTAGTAAACTAACCATTGCCACTACCACTGATATTAAATGATGTGCTGAAACATTTTAGTGATTTCTTAGATATCGTAAAATAAGTCTACTTTCTTCAGTGAAAAAAATAATCTCGGCTGAACATAACTTATAACAAAGTCTATATTTGCTGACTAATATATACCTTAGCTCACCATGCCATTTCAATCTGCTGTTTTGCAAACATAAACACAATGTGAACTACAGTTATAATTTTTAGCAGTTTAAGTTGGACACTTTGTTGTGAGAATACATATAAAATTAACAGAAATAAAAATTAATAAATATAAAAATTCATCCATCATTTTAATTCCTCAACAAATCAAATTGTTTCCAATTTTTAGGACACCTTACCATTCTTTACCTTTGTGCATGCACAGACTTAGATTTTGCCTGACGGTATAGATAAAATATTGTCTTCTGCTTTTCTTACTTATCATTATTTCACAAACATTCTACATATTGCCAAAAGGTCTTCATAACTATCATGAAAATAAATTAATTGAATGAGTTACCATAACTTAATGGATCATTTCCTCACTCATAGGTTACCTTTCTCTCTCCGCTCCCCAACCCCTCTTTTTTGGGACTACCATCAACCACAAATATTTTCATTTATATAGTTTTCACCTTGTTTTTAATGTTTCTCTCTTCAGATACATTCTCTAAAGTAGAGACTTATGAATGCTTTTATGGCTCTTGTATTTCCGAAGTGCTTTCTAAATATTACTGCCATTAATAGCAACGTGTGTGTCTACAATTTGTACTGCAACCTTCACCAGCACTTAGGTATTAGTATTTTTTATTGGAGAAATGCGTACCGATTTCAAGGGATGAAATCTCTGTGATTTCATACTAATGAAATCTCATTAGCATTTTTTAATCTGCCTCTTTGTTACTATTGTTGTTAAATGCTTTAAAACATTTGTTAATTATATGTCCTACTATGTGGATTTTCTTTGGAGATGTGTGTCTTCATGTTTATCTCAAGAAATTACATGTACTTTTGCTATACTCTATCCAGAAAATAATGTAAATATTGTTTCCAATATAAACTGTTTTACTTTGGGCTTTTTTTTTAACAGCAGATAAGTTTAATACTTTTACATCATTAAATATATTAAGTATTTTTCAATGTGATTATTTCTTCTTCTCATATCAAAGTTCATATAGTGATTCTACTAAACATCTGGCAAAATGTAACTTTCCTCATTATTAAAAAAAAAATCCATGTAATCTATCAGGTATTTTGGCATATGTTGTGAGATGTGAATCTAAATCACTTCTTTTTCAAATTTCCTAATACCACAACCATTTCTTAAATAGTCTTTCCCTTTCTCATTGTCTTATAATGTTCTTTTCTTATATATAAAATTTTTATACATAACATGTTCGGATTTTCTATGCGTTCCTAGATAGGGCACATTAGAAATGCCTGGGCGCCCTAGAAATGCCAGTTGAAGATTTTGTTTTGGTTTTACTCTTATATTTAGAAATTAATGTTGAAACCATTAATGTCCAGACCTTTATATCCAGAAACATAATCTGCCTCTTCACTAATTAAATCTTCCTTTATAACTCACGAGAAATAACATTTTAAAGATATGTCCAATGTTATATAATTAAGGGGCAGAATAAGACCATGCAAAAGGTAGAGGCTATGTGGTAGGTAGCCTAGATGTATATATATCTAGGCTCAACTCCTGTGTGATCTTGCCAGATGCTTAGCCTCTCTGAGCCTCAGTTGTTTCCTTTGTAAATTGGAGGTAGTACTACTTACTTTCAGAATTGCTGTAAGGAGTATGGATAATGTATATAAAGCTATTGGAGCACAGCCTGTATCCAATAAATGTTAGCTATGACCATAATTTTTAATTTAACATGTGCTTAGTACTTGACATTTTACAACTTTTTTTCATGTATATTAACTCACTTGTCTGTTTGATCTTTGCAGTACCCTGTGAGATAATGTTATTATCACTACTAGTATTAAGACCCAAAACATAAATAAACCTCTTCTTTTGAGTCAAAAGCACAAGCTCATTTCATACCATCATGATATGTGTAAATGTATTTGTAGACCACCTACATCACACAATAACTTTGTCCCTGAATATTTTATAAATTTTTCTGCTATAATAATTGTAATCATCTTTTCATCATATTGTCTAATTAGTTGTGCTTGCTTAATGGAATGCTATTGATTTTACTATATTTATTTCATGTTCAACAGCTATTGTGTTCCTTATTACCTCTTAAAAATATGTTTAAATCCTTTAGTTGTTTGAGTTGCTACATTGCCAAAGTCAATTCTTTGTTACAGAATCATATATTAATAACATTAACTAATTAGAAAGTAAAAAACCAAGACCAGTTATCTGTCATGATATTAAGACATATTAAAATCTTCTTGTTTAAGAAACATAAATTTTAAAAAGATTATTTAACTATTGCTAGTCAGTTTCCTTTAGACTATAGATTACATTACCTTAAGAATTTTTCATATCAGTCCTTCAAACCTCCCTTTATCTTGTCTGACAGAAGGGCTGACATTTCAATGTGGCAAAAAAAAAAAAAAAAAAAAATCAAAAAGAAAGCATAGGCTGGATGTGGTGGCTCATGCCCATAATCCCAGCACTTTGGGAGGCTGAGGTGGTGGATCACCTGAGGTCAGGAGTTTGAGATCAGCCTGACCAATATGGTGAAACGCCGTCTATACTAAAAATACAAAAAATACAAAAAATAAAATAAAACAATATAATTAGCCGGGTGTGGTGCCATGCACCTGCAGTCCCAGCTACTCTGGTGGCTGAGACAGGAGAATCACTTGAACTTGGGAGGAGGGGGTTGCAATGAGCCAAGTTCATGCCACTGCACTCCAGCCTGGGCGACAGAGTGAGACTCTATCTCAAAAAAAAAAAAAACCTTAAAAATACAATAAATAAAGCATAGATTTGTTTTTCTTGTTGGGCTTTAAATACTGGAGAAGAGAGACTAGAGCAATTACTAGGAAAGAGCGATTAGACTGTACACACTTGCACATTTGGGAGAGACTTGCTGCCTTCACATTTCTTCTTAATCCCTGGCTGCCTAAACTCCTTCTCATCATAATCTAGACTCTCCATTCCTTCATAATGCCTTTTAAAATGTTTTCTCCCGGAACATCATTTCAATTATGAAAGGATACTTTTTTGAAACTGGATTTATTCTTTGTCTTCCCTCATCTATTCCCATTGTACCAGGTGTTTACTTGGAAAAGTATTAATAATGTAATGTGATCTTTAAATTACATTAGTTAATTAACACAACCAAATAATCCACTGCAAAAAAGTATTCTAAATAAAAGAATCTACTGAGTCACCTGAAAAATATTTCATTTTTGGGTAAATGTTCTTTGCTAGCATTAAAGGTAAAAATAAAAATGACACAACTAGTTTTGCTGTAGAACCAGACAATTGACTTCAGTTCTGATTTCAGTACTCACGGGTAAAATGACTAGAAGTGGATGGATTGACACTGTCCCCACTGTCAGCACTTTCACTGCTGGAAACTTCATCATCTGATTCCCTCACAGAGGAGCAGGGTGAGGAGCCGTCAACTTCTTCAAACTTCCTCTTTAAAATTCCACTCATAGCTGCAGCGCTGTCACATGTACCTGTAACAGGAACGAGAGCAACAGAGCATTGAAATATTTGACCGCTGAACGTGTAGCCAAGGTCTCCAGAGTCATTTTTATGTGGCTTTTTATACATGAGCTGAGCTGTAGTTTTCCCTTGAAAGGATCTTTAGCAGATTTTTTTTTCTATTTTCAAATTAACGAAAATAAGATTAAATTAAATATGAGTATTTAACCACTTGATTACCAAAAGGTTTTATATTTTGAGACATAGTTCATTTTAATGTAATATCATTATTCCTTTTTATTGGCAAATTGAGAAAATCCACCTGAGTCCAAGACAATCTGTAAAGAAAAATAATGCCAATGTCTCCTGAAGTCCTTGATTACAACATTATATGAAATTCAGCTGGAACACAAAAAAGTATGCACAACCTTTGTACTCAAGTTCTAAAATTCAAGAAACCTAATTAGCTGAGCACAATGAGGCATATAAAAACAGTTCTAAATTTTAGGTAGTTTCCATTTCAGTATTGCAATGGGTGACATGTGTCCCCATGCTACCTGCTTGCTGAAGCCCTTGCCACTTTTTCAGAAATTTCCTAAGGCTATTTACATGGGAGATAGCAATAATTGAATTGAAAGGCCTATGGGTAGAGAATGGATATGGTTTCTTCTAAATCATTTATCTTGAGCCAATGGACTTTCCCCTTTCCCTGGGCTGACCTTTCTCCATCTTCTCCATTTTACCATGAACTGGCACAGTCAAGTAAGGAGCACAAACTTTCTTTGCAGAAGTAAAGATATTTTAGGTTATAAACATTTTATAAATTATCTTAGATATATGTATATGATCTTAAATTGCTAAATTACATTAACTTAACTGAAAGTACAGTATTTAACTGAAAGGTTAAATATCCATTATCCAAAATGGTTGGGATAAGAAGTGTTCTGAATTTTGAATTTTTTTTGGATTTTGAAATATTTGCATCTACATAATGAGGTACCTTGGGGATGGTACCCAAGTCTAAAGACAAAATTCATTTATGTATGTCTTATTCATATAACCTGAAGGCAATTTCCTACAGTATCTTTGATAATTTTGTGAACAAAACAAAGTTTTGACTGTGTTTTGACTGTGACCCATCAGATAAGGTCAGGTATGAAAATGTTCACTTGTGGCATCATGTAGGTGCTCAAAAAGCTTCGAATTTTAGAGCATTTTAGATTTCAGATCTTCAGATTAGGGATGTCCAACCTTTATTAATAAGGCAATTCCATGCATTCTATATTCCACTTAATTTATTTCAGTTGATTCTAACTTACATCTGAGGTATTAAAGACATTGTCTCCTTTTTCTGCCACAGTATAGTCAGTCTTATAAATCAGGGAGAAGCAAGACCCCCTTAACACTATTCTGAGACCCCCTTAGTTACATTATCTCTATACTGCTCTTGGAAATCTCTGAAATCACTTCTTTTCTGTGCAGATCACAGAGCAAGCAGCGTGTTCAGATTCCCTGAGCTGGGCCAACTCTCCAAGGAAGGTGAAGGTCTAAGTCAGTATTTTGCAAAGTGTGCTACCAGAATGAGCAGCAGTAGCATTACCTGGGAGTGAGATGGTTAGAAATGCAAATACTCAGCTCCCATCCCAGATCTACAAATCAGAAATTCCCAGGAAGTAGGGCCCAGCACTCTTTACTTTATGAAGCCCCAAACTGGGTGATTTTGCAGCACACTCAAAATCGAGGATCACTTGTGTAATTTAATATGCTTTTCAGCCTCTTCATTCATAAACATGGCTCTTTCTTGGATGTGGCCACACATCAGCCCTAGATAGTCACATAAACCAGCACTGAATTCCTAGTCAAAAATCTCTTCTTTGACCTTTCCTAGTGTAATTCCTAGTAAAATTTAGGAGTTTTATTAGTCTGTTCTCATGCTGCTATGAAGAAACATCCAAGACTGGGTAATTTATGAAGAAAAGAGGTTTAATTGACTCACAGTTATGCATGGCTGGGGAGGCCTCAAGAAACTTAAAATCATGGCAGAAGGGGAAGAAAACACATTCTTCTTCATATGGCAGAAGACAGAAGTTCCAAGGAAAAGGGAAAAAGCCCCTTATAAAACCATTAGAGAACTTGTGAAAACTCACTGTCAGGAGAACAGCATGAGGGTAACTGCCCCCATGATTCAATTACCCCCCATCACATCCCTCCCATGACATGTGGGGATTATGGGAACTACAATTCAAGATGAGATTTGGGTGGGGATACAGCCAAACAATCATTCTGCCTGTGACCCCTCCCAAATCTCATGTCCTCACGTTTCAAAACACAATCATGACTTTCCAATGGCCCCCTAAAGTCTTAGCTCATTCCAGCATTAACCCAAAAGTTGAAGTTCAACATCTCATCTGAGGCAAGGCAGGTTCCTTCTGCTTATGAGCCTGTAAAATACAATGGGGCTACAGGCATTGGGTAAATACACCTGTTCCAAATGGGAGAAATTGGCCAAAACAAAGGGGCTACAGGCCCATGCAAGTCTGAAATCCAATAAGGTAGTACTTAAATCTTAAAGTCCAAAATACAATAGGGTAGCCATTAAGCCTTAAAGTTCCAAAATGATCTCATTTGACTCCATGTCTCACATCCAGGGCATGCTAATGCAAGAGGTGGTCTCCCACAGCCTTGGGCGGCTCTGCCCCTTTGGCTTTGCAGGGTACAGCTCCCCTCCTGTCTGCTTTTATGGGCTGACATTGAGTGTCTGTGGCTTTTCCAGGTGCATGGTGCAAGCTGTCAGTGAATCTTCCATTTTGGGGTCTGGAAGACAGCAGCCCTCTTCTCACAGTTCCACTAGGCAGTGCCCCAGTGGGGACTCTGTGTGGGGGCTCCAACCCCAAACTTCCCTTCTGCATTGCCCTAACAGAGGGTATTCATGAGAGCTTTGCCCCAGCAACAGACTTCTGCCTGGACAAAGAGGCATTTCCATATATCCTGTAAACCCTAGGCAGAGGTTCCCAAGCCTCAATTCTTGACTTGTGGGCGCCCACAGGCTCAACACCATGTGGAAACCACCATGGCTTTGGGCTTGCACCCTCTAAAATAATGGCCTGAGCTGTACCTTGGCCTCTTTTAGCCAAGGCTGGAGCTGAAGCAGCTGGGACACAGGGGACCATGTTCCCAGGCTGCACAGAGCAGGGGGTCCCTGGGCCCACCTCAGGAAACCATTTTTTCCTCCTAGGCCTCTGGGCTTGTGATGGGAGGAGCTTCCCTGAAGGTCTCTGACATGCCCTGGAGACATTCTCCCCATTGTCTTGGTGATTAACATTCGGCTCCTCATTACTTATGCAAATTTCTGCACCAGGATTGAATTTCTCCCCAGTAAATGGGTTTTTCTTTTCTATCACATCATCAGGCTTCAAGTTTTCTAAACTTTATGCTCGGCTTCCCTTTGAATGTTTTGCCACTCAGAAATTTCTTCTGCCAGATATCCTAAATCATCTCTCTCAAGTTCAAAGTTCCACAGATCACTGGAGCAGTGACAAAATGCTGCCAGTCTCTTCGCATAGCAAGAGTGATCTTTACTCCAGTTCCCAACAAGTTCCCCATCTCCATCAGAGTCCTCCTGAGGCTGGGCTTCATTGTCCATATCACTATCAGCAATTTGGTCAAAGTGTTCAACAAGTCTCTAGGAAGTTCCAAACTTTCCCATATCTTCCTGTCTTTGAGCTCTCCAAGTCTCTAGGAGTTCTAAACTTTCTCACATTTTCCTATCTTCTTCTGAGCCCTCCAAACTGTTGCAACCTCTGCCTGTTACCCGGCTCCAAAGTCACTTCCACAGTTTCAGTATCTTTATAGCAGCACCCCACTCCCTGTGATACAAATTTACTGTATTAGTCCAGTCTCATGCTGCTATGAAGAAATACCTGAGACTAGGTAATTTATAAAGAAAGGAGGTTTAATTGATTCACAGTTCCACATGGCTGGGTAGGCCTTAGGAAACTTACAATTATGGCAGAAGGGGAAGCAAACACGTCCTTCTTCACATGGCTGCAGAAGAGAAAAGTGCCAAATAAAGGGGGAAAAGCCCCATATAAAACCATCAGATCTCATGAGAACTCACTCACTGTCACAAGAACAGCATGAAGGTAACTGCCCCCATGATTCAATTATCTCCCACCGGGTCCCTCCCATGACATATGGGGATTATGGGAACTACAATTCAAGATGAGATTTGGGTGGGAACACAGTCAAACCATATCAGTGTTGGGTGTTTCATAAGTATTTATTACTAATTTCAACTTACTTCATTCATCTAAGCATACATTTAGTAACTATTGTATATGTGTTTGACTCCTTGAGTGGAATAGGGGATACAAAAGAAAGTTAAATGGTTACCTGCCCTCAAGAAGCAAACATTCACTATGCTGGGCTCCATCAAATTAAGAATACTCCCTAATTCATGTTCTACTCAATTGCTTTATTAATCTGTACCTTTCTGCATGAATGTTATATTAACAATGGAGAGAACTGACAGCAATAGGAAGATACACCATTGTCCACTCTTTTGAAAATAAAATCTCTATTTCTACTCAGATTTTACCACTATTCAGATTAGCATATTATTTTCTCCATCTTAAAGAGTGTGAAATGCATAAAATGTTCATGCATATCTGAGTAGGGCGAAGAGAAAAAAAGATATTTTAAGTAAAGTCTTGAAATAAAAGTAGGACAGGATATAAATTTTAAAATGGTTCACTTCAAACAAGATGCAAACTAATTCATAAGGGAGAGACTCCAAGACACAAAGCAATACAAGATGGAAACCTATGTTTAAAAAGTACATTTTTATAATAAGATATTGCAATGGGAGCAGTTAGAAACCATGTTCTTCTACCCCCTACACTCTCCCAGCTTCTTTAGGAAAGGTAGACTTCTCAAGAATCAAGGACACTTAATTGGGCTACAGGGATGCATGTCCCAACATTACAAAAGGTGGTACTTGGTACTCTTCTTTTCCTTTCTCACCTCCTCAAGAATGAGAAGGAAAATTTTTGAAGAGATAATAAGATAATTAAAAAGTCTCTTTTTTCCTTTTAGTTAAATTTGGGGTTGTCAAGACCTGAAGAAATGGAGTTACAGGTTCATGTAAGTTCTGTCTAGGTCTTTAAAATTGAAAGAGACTAAACTACATTCAGGTCAAAGGAAGTAAGGAACTGTTTGCTAAGAGTGTGATCAGTATTTAAGCTAACAATTACATTCATATAATTACTGGGAGTCATATTCTTAATATATACCTACACCCACGAAACACCTGTTAAGTACAAAATTGCTTTGTGTAGCAACGTACCTGTCCAATTTCATTGCCTTTAAAAAATATTCCCTATGCGAATATAACAAAATGTCACAACAAAATTTGAAGGCCAAATGGTCCATTGTTACCAGTATGTAACCCTTAATCTAGACTTAATAGTGGAGTGTTAAAGGGAGATGTGGTTTTCTTCTATATCACCTACATTATCTTTCCAGGAAAGAAAAGAATATAAGGATTTAGTAAGAAGGCCCTATTAAAAAAGTGTTGTATACCCGATTTGTTTATACTGTGTTGGAGGATTGCAGTGTATGACTGACTAGATACAGAGCCAGGTGAGGATAATTAATACCTATCCCTTAGCTGCTGTACTCCTTAAATACCTACATATTATATTTTTGTTCCTAAAGATGAGGCCAAATTAAACTTGGTAGTATACAGCAAATGAAAATGTGCCAAACATTACAAATTGGCTTTATTTAATTTATTTATTTTTATTTGTTAGTTTTTAGAGACAGGGTCTCTGTCACCTAGTCTGGAGTGCAGTGGCATGATCATGGCTCACTGTAGTCTCAACCTCCTGAGCTCAAGGGATCCTCCCACCTCTGCCTCACCAGTAGCTGAAACTAAAAGCATTCACCACCACCATGCCCAGCTAAGTTTTCAAAAAATTTTTTGTTGAGATAGGGCCTTACTATGTTGCCCAGGCTGGTCTCCAACCCCTGACCTCAAGCAACCCTCTCACCTCAACCCCCCAGAGTGCTGGAATTGCAGCCATCAGCCACCACGCCTGGCCCTAAAGTTGGCTTTTATAGCACCAAAGCCCAAAGAACAGAGATAAAGTTGGACAGGCATCAATCTATTCTAAATATGATGAGCTGAAAGTCTAAGTGTAGAAAACAGCCGTTTTATCACAGCTATCGTCCAATTCATGAAACACATGCTAGTCAAGGGCACCACCATTTCTCACTTAGACTAGGCCAAGGGCCTCCCAATTATTGTCTCGCATCCACTGCTGCTAGCTTTCAATGCGTTTTCAAGGTTGCAGGCAGAATGATAAATTTAAAATGCAAATCTGATCATGTCAGTCTAGGGCTTAAAACTCTTAAGTAGCTTCAGATTGCCTTAGGATAAAGTTCAAAATCCTCAAGATGGCTTATAAAGTCCTTAACAATCTAGCTTGTCTAACCTCTTCATCCTCATTTGAGCCACTGGCCTTGTCATTGATATTTCAGCTCTAATAATCTTGCAGTTACTCCAACTTGCAGTTTCTCTCTGGTCTTTAGGACATTTGATATACCATTCCTTCTGATCTACTTTTTAATTGATTTTCATAGCATTTACCACCTTCTAAATCCGTATTATTTATTTATGTATTTCTATGCTTATTACTTACTGTTTTCATCTCCTGATAAAAAAATACAAGAGCGGGGATCTTTGTTTTCTTTGCAAATGTTTCAAGTGCCTAGAACAATGCCTTGTATATAATAGGTGCCTCAATACATATTTGTTCAGTGAATTAATATAAGCCTTTAATTTCCATACTTTAATATCCATTTTTTCTGCTAGACTGAAAGCTCCATGAAGTCAGAAATCCTATTCATCTCATTTACCACTCTAACTCCCCTAAGAACATATTTGGTTGAATGAGAATGAAAATGAGAGATGAAACTGAGCCCAAAGCATCATATAATTTTTTTTGCTCACAAGCAACAGAAAAGTCAATTCTAGACTAACTTAAGCAAAAGACTTCTGTTGGGAAAACACTGGACTAGTTCATGCAATGTACGATACAGCTTGAAACCAAAACTCAGGAAACAGGAACTGGGGCAGCTTCTGGGATTATGGCTATAAAAATTCTTTCTCTGGAGCTCTGCAATTACCAGGTTTAAGCTCCAGCAACTTCTCTCTGTGTCACAGTTCAACTGTAATGTTCCAAAGGCCGAGCAACTTTTTGACCTATCTTGGGTCAGGTGTCTGCCCCTTGATCATTCAACGACATGGCCATTAGGCAGAGAGGGAGACATTGTGAACAGGGGGCCACCTGGCTGGGTACTACTCCAGAGACTCAATTGCATTTCAAAGCCAGTGTCATTTCCTCATCTGTCACCGATTTATCTTTTTTGTGCATTTATCAGTATAATCCATGAATTCACGTCTTGGCCACATTCTCAGTTAGGGATTCCCCTTTCCCTGCACCCACACCTCCCTGTCTATTGCAAAATTTAAGCAAGAACTACTTTATTTTAAAACATTAAATAAGCATGTTATGATCTCAGAAAACTGTTATTCTTCACTAACATATACTATTTATTTAGTATTTACATTAGATATGACCATTGCTCAGAAGCCTGTGAGCACATTTATGAAAAAGTAGCAGAAAAGTGTTAATGTTTCCATCTCTCTCCGCAAGAAAAAACTAATAAAGAAACAACACTAGATTTTCTGTGATTATAAGTACAGTTGTTTCATTTAATATATTTCTGTCCTATTGGGAAGGCAAAATTAATGGTGAGTTCAAAGGGAAAAATATCAGAAGCCAGAAGCATGTTAGGGGGAGGGTTTGACTAAAAATGTCAAATCAAGAGGACAGATAAAAACATACATTTTAATGCCTGTGGAAAAATGGCTGAAATGAACCTTTGGGTATATCTTGAAATCTTGTTTATTTTACTCTCTTTTGACAGTCTAAAAATTCCACGGCTTTCATAGATCCCTCACTGAGCTCCTACTATCCCACTGATATTCATCTACTGTTTAATCCTTTTTTTCTTTTTATATTTTGCCCTTATTTCCTGTTCTGTTATCTATTATAAGGAAATGACCACAGAAAATATGTCTTAAGAACACCATAAATCCCCATGTCTGAGGAGCAGGTAACACGATTTGCAGAAGAACCTCTTAGGGTTGTCAGATTTAGCAAATAAAAATACAGGACATCCAGTTAAATTTAAATTTCAGATTAAAAAAATGACATTTAGGACATACTTACACAAAAATTTATCTGAAATTCAACCTTAACTGAGAAATCTACTTTTTTGTTGTTTTTTGTTAATCTGACAACCTTCATTCATGCTCTTGGTGAGAAAGTAAATGACTGTGCAATCAACTAAAACATCTAAATACGAAAATCCATCTAGATTGGAACCACGTACATGAAAATTCCTGCCCTTGAAACTCAGTAAATAAAACATGTAAAGTCATTTGGGTGAATCATGAATTTACCAAACAATCTGAAAAAATTTGAGTGCTGAGTGATGGTTAATAGATTAAGCACAAGCCTGCCTACCACTGATGTAGGAAGAAATGAACTTGACAGGAAGTAACTCTGGCATGGCAATAATTTTCTTATATGGTAATGAGATGTTCGCTTTAATGAGAGGTTATTTCTTTCCTGGCTGGAAAATGAAAGGAAGGTGAGCTGTGAGTCCTGGGTTCATTTCGTGTGTAGGATCCTTATTCCATCACACTGTGTAGTGCATGAGCCTTAGGGGGTATTCTTTTTTTTTTTTTTTTTTTTGTTATACTTTAGGGTTTTAGGGTACAAGTGCACAATGTGCAGGTTTGTTACATATGTATCCATGTGCCATGTTGATTTCCTGCACCCATTAACTCGTCATTTAGCATTAGGTGTATCTCCTAATGCTGTCCCTCCCCCCTCCCCCCACCCCACAACAGTCCCCGGAGCGTGATGTTCCCCTTCCTGTGTCCATGAGTTCTCATTGTTCAATTCCCACCTTAGGGGGTATTCTATCAGGAACAATAGGAGGCATCAAGAGCCCCTCTGTTCACTTTTACTTGGGAGATTGGGTTTATCCTTTGCATTGCTGATTTTGTATTTAAGCAAAGTGAGAGTAACGTTTAACTGCAAGGATCATTAACAAAGATTCTTCCACCTTTGCAATTTAGCAAAGGTGGAAGATTTTAAATCAACAGGCACGTTAAACAACTTGCATTACAAGGTAGCATGAGATGAGGGATTTTTCATGATTTGTGAAAGTGCAAAATAATCTATTGTGCATTCTTCCAGTAAATTCTTCCAGCAAGCACAAAACACCAAGAAACTATGATAAAGTTCTATTGTAAAGAACTTAATAAGGTAAGGGTGCTTGCTTCAATCAGCGATGGGCTGAGGGCCCAAGAAACACCAGTGTCTGTATTGAGTTGCATAGGAAAAGAAGCTTTTCTTCTTTAGCTTTACTCAGAAAGGAAAGTAATTTTGCTGTTTCTTCTGATTGCTTCACCAAATTCAAATGGTGAAGTGAGAGACATTGTAAACAAGTTGATGATAATACCTGTGAGTGGCTCATCTGTGATAGCGGGTAGGAAGAGATTAGCTGGCAAAAGTAAGAATATTCACAACGTCAAATTATCAACCAGATGGTCTACTGGGCCAGATAGAGGATGAAGAGGACAGTAGCTCAATTGATGGTATATAGGTTTTATTACAATATTCAAGAAAAGAGAACTCAGTTAAAAAAAAAAAAAACAACACATTATGCTATGATACTTTTATAATTTTGAGAAATAGCTTTAGTTAACCAAATGTTCCTAAATACCTGAATAAATGTTTATCTGTTAGTTTAAATTAAATCATTTTCATTCCCAACTTTTTAAACTATGATTTTGAGTAATCTATAATGTTCTGTCCTTATACCATTATGTTAATCAAACAGTGAATATAGTCTAAACCAAACTTGTCCAACCAGCGATCCACAGGCTGTAATGTGGCCCAGGACAGCTTTGAATGCGGCCCAACACAAATTTGTAAGCTTTCTTAAAACATTATGATTTTTTTTTGTTTGTTTGTTTTAGCTCATCATCTATCCTTAGTGTTAGTGTATTTTACGTGTGGCACAAGACAATTCTTCTTTTCTAATATGGCCCATGGAAGCCAAAAGATTGGACATCCCTGGTCTAAACTCTTTGCTAAATAAACTAATCATCATTTTAAGCAGTTGCCCTTCTAAAAGAAATGACTTCTTTAGTAGGTTTCATAAAATCAGTGCAACTCTGAATTTTTTGCAGGCTTTTGACTCATTCTATAAGCTTTTTGTTGTTCTATGTTTAAACAAATTCTCTTCCTTCCTTTTCTTTTTCTTCTTACTCATTACACTCTCATATTCTTTGCACAGGAGCTTGTAGAGTTGGGATAGAAGAAGAAAAAGGCCACCTCTTCAAAGCTGACTACTATGTGACATCATATTTCACTGACATCACCCATAATGGAAATAAATTCCAAGTGTCACTTAGAAGGCCCTCTCTTTGCTACTACCTAGCTCTTTGTTTCAGTCATGTGATCTTAGCCTCAGCTGCTTTCCGTAAGGGTGCTTCAAACCCAGCAGAGAAGTTGTGTCAGAGGGGTTCAAACCAGAGCGACCCCATCTTGAGTGAGAGCTAGAAAAATAAGGCTAGGACTTGGTGGGCTGCATTCCCAGAAAGCTAGGTATTCTTAGCCTCTAGGTGTTTACAGTTAAGGGAACAGATTGATAATGTTTACTAAATAGACTCAGACTTGGGAGTGTCCTAATATCCTGATATCTTAAGAACAAAAGCATTCCTAATTTTGCTTTAAAGATAATATTGATTCATGAAAAATATAGTAATTTAGAAAATTAATCCTTTATCACAAACCCTTGTAGCAGAGCACATCTCCCCATGATCTTTTTTTCATCCTATTTATACAAGCATTGTACCTACGGTGGACGCATTCCTCCTCTTACTTTCGGAAGCCCTACCCTGTCTATGAGTAGCTATTCTTTCACCACTTCACTTTCTTTTGCTTCGCACTGTGGACTCACCCTGAATTCTTTCTTGTGTGAGATCCAAGAACCCTCTCTTGGAGTCTGGACAGAGACCCCTTTCCTGTAACAGTTGTATACGCTTGTGTTTGTTTAATTTGTTCTATTATTTGTTCCCAAGGTTTAACTTAATGTCATTTATGTCATACTTATCATTATTATTATTTACTAGTGTAAGACATGAAGACCAGGGGAAGCGCAAGGCAGGAGACCATCATGTAAAGAGATATGAGAAGAGGAAGAGGACTTAACTAGATCTACTATGTGCCAGTTACTTTACAATCTTTATCTTACTGAATCTCTACAACAATCTTGCCATGTTACCCTCATTTCACAGTTAAAGAAACCAAGTTGCAGAGAGATTAACCACTTTGTCAAAGTTTCTTAGCAAGCCAGGATTAGAAGTCAATATATCTATACTATGTTTCCTCCCACTGGGGTCTTTTCCAGCAAACCACAGATGTTAACTACAATGCATAATATTTTTAATTTTTAAAAAAGTGCACATGCATGTTGGGGGAATGCTCCTTTCAAAGCCATATTGAAGGTAATTGTTTGTTGGAAGGCATGACTTTTAGGTCATTCAAACAATTACCCCTGAGTAAGCAAAAAGTGCCTTGAACATTTATCACTTCATACATTCTGAGAATAGTTATATATTTTTCTAAAATAAAAAAAAGGATATATATTTCTACAATACTAGAGTCATTTCTGCCTAAACCCATTTGGCAAGAAATTAGCATATCTGCCGCCAAAACAAGAGGAATCTGGCAATGATTTTACAAGGTAAAATCCCACAAGGTGTTTCCATGGGGCACTACCAATGTGAAAAATGCTGCTGGTGGCTTGCCAATGTGAGAAGCACAAGTTGGCCAAATGTACTTCACTTGTCCAAGTGTCTGCTTAAGCCAAGAACCCTGGGAGCACTCCTGGCTAATAAATATTTTTGTTGGAGAAATAATAATTGTGGGGTTCCCAAACTATGTATGAATTCTTTATGCCAGAATTGTTTGTGACCTTGAACTAAAGGACTGAGTTACTTTATATGCGGTGGATCACAACATTTCTGCAGTTTGATGATTTGCAGTTTGAGAACTTGATTAAGAAATGAACACTTTCCCCAGAAAAAAGTGCACATAGCAGAAATGCATGCCATTTATTATGGACTCCCAGGATAAAAACCTCTGCTCTGGTGTTTGTACCATTTCCCCAGCTTTGGTGGGAATCCAGAACTTGGAGAGATGATTCACTGGGAACACATTATTTCAAAGTATAAAAGAAGTTTATAAATCTGTTGCCAACATTCCTTTTACCATCAGGGTCACCCACTTCCTAGGACAGGGCTCTTTCCAGCTCCTTCAGTTTCTTCTGGCATTTGTGCCAAAGGACCTACTGCATCTGCTGGAGACATTTCCAGGGGATTTCTTCACTGTCATCTTGGCTGCCACATATTACTCAAACAACTACCCAAAACTGGCCTCATCTGCAACTTTGTGGCTTGAGGAATACTTGACAGGAATGGTTCTAGGTTAAGGTACACTTTCCTAGACAGTACCTGTCTTTCCTAAAAGGTGGTTAGATAGCCTCATTCCATTTATAATAACTCCAGTTAGCATTTAGTGAGCACCTACTATGGGCCAGATGCTTTGTAACCATTCTCTGTAACCTTCCACCACATTCTACGAGGTAGTTTTAACAAAGGAAACTGAAGTTTCAAAAGTCTAGAACACTTGCTCAAGGTTTATGGCTGATGCAGTCCTTCTCTGAAAAGTATTCCTTGACCAGTACCACACTGTGGTTAAGTGGCTTCTCTGCATTCACACCACCTGGTCTATGCATTTATCAGTACTTATTAGACCGTATTATAATCCCCGTTCAACCCAATGTTTTTCTCAAACTTGATTATAAAACACTTTGTGGAGACTGAATAGGTATTCCAGTGCCTGCTCAGTAAATGAATGGACATAAATTTGGAGTCTGAATCCTGGACCAGCTACTAACAGGTGGCATAATTTTAAGTAGGAAGATTATTTCTCTGGGTCTCAGTTTGCACTTCTATCTAAAGAAGGGGGCCAGGCACAGTGGCTCATGCCTGTAATCCTAGCACTTTGAGAGGCAGAGGTGGGTGGATTGCCTGAGGTCGGCAGTTCGAGACCAGCCTGGCCAACATGGTGAAACCCCATCTCTACTAAAAATACAAAAATTAGCTGGGCATGGTGATGCATTCTTGTAATCCCAGCTGCTCAGGAGGCTGAGGCAGGAGATTTGCTTGAACCCAGGAGGCAGAGGTTGCAGTGAGCTGAGATAGCGCCACTGTAGTCCAGCCTGGGTGACAGAGTGAGCCTCTGTCTCACAAAAAAAGGTGGGAGTGGGAGAGGTGTGCAGGGCATAACTAGTAAAACACAGGCTCTGATACAAAGCAGACCCCAGTACCTGAGAATAAATGACAAAAGCCGTGACCTCTATGCAAAGACTGATGCCTCTAAATTGTTCACACCCGCTTCATTCACCCCAATGGCTAAATTGACTTATGTCCTCCTGATAAACAGAGGGACGGCTATTCCACTTACTAATAATTACAAAGAGGTTTTCCATGACCCTCTCTGGCTGGGAGGTACTCAGGAAGCTTTCCATGTTACCTGTACTTGTGTGCTATTGTGATTAGTATTCATACAAGATGGCCAGAACTTGGTTTTCAATGCCTCTTGGCTCTAAACATTGATCATCATTTGGCATTTGGCAAAATGGTATAGTGGAATACACTAGTTTGAAAGTCAAAAGTTCTTCCCTAAGGTTAACTTTTAAGATGGTGTTTTAGTTATCAAAAACAGAGGAAACAACCAAGAACACGATAAGGCTTTTAAAACTGTTGAAATTTGATCAAGTGCCTAGTATAAGCCTACTTTTCCCTCCGTAACAACACAAGTACCAAGTGAAGTTTATGAAAAATTTATTTTACATGCTTGCCATTAAGACTAAAGAATAGTACTTAGCCTAATTCCTTGGACAATTTGCAAGACTTACCACACTGAGGAAAAAAAAAACACACATGGATCTAAAAGAATTAAAAGTTATTATTATTGCATCACTGGAAGATAGCATTTTTTTTTTCTTCTTAGCACTTAAAAAGTTTCCCTTTGTCCTTTAGAAAGTTTCTGATTGAATAACAAAACAGATGAGGCAATGTAAATCAAAGGCTATTTAAGATAATGATATCCTTTTCCTTTAGAGGAATCATCTGAATAGTGTGAAGGAAAAGGGACTTTAAAAAAACATTTTCCTCATAAAGTACACTAAAATAGACATCAGAATAAAATATGGGCAAGCTTTAGAACTATACCCATCCAAGCACTGGGATCCTGCCAAAGATACTGCACAAAAGATAAAGGAGATTTTTAAAATTACAACAAGTAGAAAAAAATACCGTCGACATTCTTCAAAGTAAATCACCACCTTAGGCACGATATAGATTTTTACTATTTAAGGCAGGGACAGCGAACAATAGTTGTTCAGCCTGAAGCTGACTTTGCATTAAGCAGCAATTAGTAAAAAAATAATATATACTGTAAAATTACCTGGATTTTCAAGTCTCAGCAAATGTTCTATGGAAATGTAAAACTTGTTCACAATAGAAATAAGTTGCACCATAGTCATACAATCTTTTGAAACATGGACATTCACTGTTTAGAGCAGATTCACCCTTTAAACAAGTTTCACGAAAGTAGAGTCATGATATTCCTGCAATCTATTCTGAACTGGTTACTAATGTATATTTACCAAAAAGCACTTCTAGGTATGCTAGTATTAACAAAAATTTTTAAGTAAAAATGTAGATATATTTTTCTAAATTTCTTTTGGAAAACGTTGTGACTAAATCAGTTGATTCAATATTTCTAAACACCAATATGATATTCAGGAAATTTAAAATAGCAATTAATTTGTAACAAAGTGATCACTTCATGATTCACACAAATTAGCACCTTTATGTCATTAGGTAGAATTAGGTGCTTTATGCCCCATAACAACATTGGCTCAGCAAACATTTCATGGACACTTTCTATGTGCCAGGCTCCCCTTGTAATTGAAAAACTTACAGTCTATAGATGAGATAGAAACTCTGGATGGAGCAGAGATGAATAACTACTGCCTTAATTGCATAAAGTCAGAATGGAAAAATAGTAGAGCAGAGGCACAAAGATGGAAATTTGAAAAGGCTTAAAGGATATAAAAAAAGGGAGCTCAGAAAAGCACATATTGCCACATCATACCTGGGGATTTTGTGGAGACCATACTTCTAGCTGGAATGATTCAAGGTACATATCTATTAAGCCACATATAGTTTGAACCTTGATGACCACGCTGATTGCCTTCTCTACTTGCCCCATTCAAATTCTAACCATTAACTGCTCAGTATTACCTAGGATAACCTCCAATAAAATCCTGGTAGGTTTCTATTTTTGGAAAACACATCTTTTCCTCATCCATTGAAACCTAAGATGTTCCATGAGGATTTTCCGTAACTATGAGTTTAAGCTGAACTTGCCTCATCAGCACCACGGAATCAACTTGTGTGGGTTGAAAAATGTTAATGTTAGCTATCATCTATAATATTCCTATTATGTGCCAGGTATGTATCATGTCATTCCCCTTTCATAAAAATCCCTTGATATAGAGACTAATGTTACCACTTTGCCAATGAAGAAGATGAGGCTTACAGGTTTCAAGTACCATGTCAAGGCCACATGGCTTGTAAATGTCAGAGCACATTGTGTAAACAACTCTGGGGTTGGGACTTGCACTTAAATTCTTAACCATTCCCTTATTCAGCCTCTTCACATTCCATGATACAGCTTGAAATCACACATAATATACAACACAATAAAGGCTTTTCCTATCAAGAAAACAATATACAACATTTTTCTGGTTTTTTTTCTTTGTTCATAAATTGACCTAAATTTATAAGGTTTTATTGTATTAAATAAAGTTACCCAGGTTTGTTAAAGTAAGAATCCTCAGGCCTTTTAATATGCTAGTGTGCAAAAGAGGACCAGAATGAGAAGCTGTTCTCCAAATATGTTGGACTAGATCTCATTCTTACAGAGTCTTTTGATACTAGGTTCATGGAACCAACACTCCTTTAGATCAAGTTCTTCACAGTATATGAGAACACCTATTAAAATGGTATTAGCTGCTTTGTGGATCTTAACATATTATATTAGTGAGATTTCAAAGAAATGGTGGTTGACGGTTCAGTTGTCTTACTTTCCTTATTTATGATTGGGGAGAGTGTAAGACATGAGCATGAACACATGTGGCTAAATGCATTTCTCAATGAATATGTGGATTCATAAGCTTGCATGGAGATAAAGAATTGAGCAAGCAAAAATTCTTCCCATCTAGCATTGTGGTGAAAGGTGGTGAATTTAATGCCAGGATTTGAAAATGAGATGGACCACAAGTCCCAAAATTGGCAAGAAGTATATGGCACCAATGATTAGTCAAAGGCAACCAAAAAATTGGTCTCTGTGTTTTCTTTTGTATACCTGTTAGAGATTCCTCATTTTCCCATTTGATATAAAGTAAGTTCAAATTTCTGTTGATAGTTTAATATTATAGATTCTCATTGTACTAACAAAAGAAATTTTTCATTTATTTGGAATTCAAATGATTTTCAACATTCTGAACAGAAGACAAACTAACAATAAATTTTGCTTATTTTTTATGTTCCTATACTATATGTATGTATCTGTCAGGAGTTCAGTACATAGGAGAAACACGGAGGAAGGTTTCTCTCTTTCTCTGTCCAGGAAAGTCAAAGTGATTTAGAATTGAATGTAAAGCAAAGTTCAAAATTGATTTCTGAATTGCTCTCAAAGGACAATTATTAACTATGTTAAAAATAATACATATTAACATTTAAAAAGAGACAATAAAATTATAAAAAGCATATAAAATTATATATAAAAGGTATATAATAGTAAGAGTCTATTTGGTGTTGGAGAACAGTTGGGAATAGTTTTGTCTTTTGCAGTAAGTGAATATAATGATTAGACTAATAATTATTATGTCATGAAAAAAAACCTAAACTGACTTTCACTTTGCTCTACAAGGCAGTATGATGTGTACTATATTTTTGTTTCATGACAGCTATTAGCATTTTTGAGAACTGGCCTTTGTAGTCATAAACTTTAGCTACTTGGAAAATCAGTTTATATCATACAGATTATTTTCCAACTCTACTAGACAAGGTATTACTATAGCATTACTATAGGTCTAATGAGATCTTTAAAATCATTTTACAATTTTATTGTTCTTATAATTTTTAATAAAATTGATGAATTTTATGCAAATTCTAGAATAGGCAATAAAAAGACAATTGTTTTGATTGCTTCTTTTAAAATATTATATTAAAATAGAGAAATGTGATTGTTTTGAATACTCAGTTATTTTGAGCATTTTTCTTCTACATGTTTCAGTAATTTAGTTTTGTTTTTTTTTTTTCTATTTCATAGGCTCCAGAATTTCAGGAGAACAAATATAGCAATAATAAAACTTAAAACCTACACATGTGATTTTGAGATGACAACAGTTATTTGTAGATTTTAGACTGTGTTCCACACTGCTAGACTGAGTAGAACATGTTTGCCCTGAAATCTTTTCCAAGCCTACAATATGGTCTCTAGTTTCAAGTGATGACAAAGACAGACTGGTAATCAAAGAGCAGGAAATTCATTTTTGAAAAATCCTCAAAGATTCCTTTGAAGTCTGATATAACACTATCTCTTTAAGTAGACTAAGTGCATATCCCTAAAGATTTGTTTTTAGATTACTCTATTTATTCTTTTACTTCTCAAATTTGATTTGAATTGTATTTACAAAAATGCATTTTTTCTATATACATTTAGATATTCAGACCACAGACTTACTGTGTATATGCTGCTGAGATTTGTATGGAAGTAGTATGGCTCGAGCTACTGCAAAAGACTTCAAAGTTTTGAGTGAATCTGCATAGAGACATAAATTATCCAGGATATTCAAAGCCATAAATTAGCTGCAGGACATATATAGCTCTCTCGTGGCTCACAGAATCACAACAATTCTCTTTATTTCACATTTGTCTATTATCACGTTTTCTCCAAGAATCTTCATGGGCTTTCCTTCTTTGCCCACACTGTTTTTATTTCCATATTCAGAACATGCTCTGTGGTAGCAGTTGCATTTACAAAGTTAAAAGTACTGGACTACCTAAATGAATGTTAAACTTGGTTCTTTTCTCCCTCTCTGCCTACAACACACACAGGGATTAGTAGACACAAACTACAGGCGCTACTGAATTAAATATAAAATTAAACATTTTAAGAAAAAACTGTTGAATTAAATATGATTTACCACTGAAAATATTTTCTTTGGCTGCTTGAAATATATATATGTGTGTGTGTGTGTGTATATACATAATATATGCAATAATATGTATAACATACATATATTGTTACACATATATGTGTGTGTATATATATTTATTGTTTTACACATATATAAAACAATTATATATATATTTATTGTTTTATACATATATAAAACAATTATATATATATATATGTATGTATAAAAGCAAAGCCTGTAAATATTGTTTGGATCAGAGGACAGCATATTCTGACCAACATAAAAAGAAAACAGCTAATTTAAAAAATAACCCTTTTACCTAAAGTCATTATTGAAAGTTTCAAAAGAGAAATACTTTAGAAGAAAATGTCAGTTTTTGAATTTTTTAAAAGCTCATACAAAACATGAATTCCTTTTCCTAAATTAATCTCAGGATCCTGGATAAATGTCATAATGTCCCCATAGAGTGATAAAGGGTGAGAATCTGGCCCTGAATAACCACTAAGTGAATTTCATAAATATTTGAAATAATTGTCCTTCACTGTTTTAAATAGCTATCCTCCTGTTTCGGTTCCTCCTCAAGCCCCCCTCTATTTTACAATAAAACATATTGTTGCCAAAATACCTCATCTTAATCATTATAATAAAATTAACTCCCTCTTTTCAGGGCAAAGAAAGTAATTAAGTTTAACTAAATATGTACTAGCTCTTTGTATGTAAGCTTCATAAAATTCATTTTTAAATATCTTATGCAAATATAAAAACATAAAGCAGTCATTTCATGGCTAAAAGCTATTTTTGCCTCTTCATCTTTTCCAACATATTTTCATACACATACAACCTGTAATACAGACAGATGCACAGTTGATGCAAATGAAAATAACATTTTTTAATCAACACTGTAACTGCTGAGTTGATATACTTAAGTGCTTTAATGATAGGAATAAACAGTTTGATTGTACTGTTTTAATTAAGTTTGTTTGAAAATATGTTTTAGAAATAAAAAAATATGAACAATAAAAGTGAGTACACATTTATTTGGTGCAGGACAGACTTTCCTATGATGTAATCACACATTTTACAAAAGTGTGATATTTCGTGCATGGAAAGAAGACTTTTGTCCTGTCTGTGACATTTATAAGGATCACTTTACAATGCAGACTTAACTGAAAGGAAAAGTCATAGGAAGTTGAACTTGTTAAATTCAAATAGCATTATCCAAAAAGTCCCAAAGAGAATTTATAACAATTAGAAAAATCAAAGAAGGGTTTAAAGGATCTAGCCCCAATAGAAGAAATTATTGCCCTGAGAAGATATTTGGCAATAAAATATAGAACAAAAACTCTCAAAACCAAAACGCTTCAAATGGAATGAAAATATACTTATTAAAATTGTCCTTATGCGATTGTGTGAGATATGAACAAAAGAACTCCATTATTTAATATCAGATACATCACAAGAATCTTAGGCTAGGAACTCGGATCTTATTTTAATACATTTCTTTAAAAAATGTGAAAATCCTCTAAAAGTTGTAAGCCTCAATATTTTTCTAGATGTTTCAACTCAGAGATCTCTCTTCAGTAAAGAACTTATCCCCGAAATGGAATTATTTAGAAGCCTAAACCCAGTTTTTTCTCACATGAAATTATTCTATTGGAACAAAACACCCATGTTTCAAGTAGAGAAATACGAAGAAGAAAATTGAAAAATAAACTAGTTAAGGGAATCCTGAAAACCAGGAACACCCTGCCAATTGCCACTATGAATTAAAATAGCCAATGCCCATCAGTGTCTTTAATACAAATAAAATCAGGCACATCATGAAATGTCACCATACCTGCGTGCACTATATAAGGACTACGGCACACACGCTGTAAAATCTTCACTCTCAGAAATAAAGCACACTTCATTTAACTGCTGCAAAACACTGCTGCAGAGAACCCCAGTACGTTTTTTTCAGGCAACTGATCCAGCTTTCCACCAGCCCTGTGACCTTTGAACTCCCTTCTGCCCCCTCCTCTCGCTTCTGCAGTCAAAGCCTCCGAGCTGGTCTCATTTGCATAAGGCTCAGGCAGTCCTCCAGCAGCTGAAATGGAATGCTGGGTAAGGAATTGTGGAACTGCGGTTCTGCCAGGCTACCTGAATCACGGGAGAGCAGGAATACGCGATGGGGAGTGGGCACGGGTTTTACTGGGCTGTCAGCATCACATTTCCCCGTGTCTATTAATGGATAAACGATTTTAACGCTTTGTTTTAGAGTCCCATTCTCACTGCTTACTCCCTCCCCACCAAGAGAAGCTGTCAGCAGCGACTGTGGTAACCAAGGAAACCCAAATAGTCAAATGCTTCATTTAAATACGTGTGGAAGGCCAATTTTAAATTTTCATTAACTTCTCTTGTTTTTGAAACACAGCTTTTTAAAAAAATTCAAATACATATTGCACGTATAATCAGGCACATGGGGTATTTCTTTTTGTTGCTGTGGTTTAAACAGCATCTTACAGGCATAAGTTTATATTAGTCACTACACAAATACATGAGGTCACTATAGTAATTCTGTAAAATGTTAAATGTGCCCAAGTGTCTTAGAGACTATCATCCTAAGTGGTGTCCAATAATTAATTGTAAAGAATTTAGGTCCCAGGATGCCTTTAAAACAATACAGCAGTAAAAATGTAGAGCAAAGTTAAACTATGTATTTAAATCTAAAGATTCATATAGCAGCAATGCTTGTCTGTCTTTGGCAGATATTCAGTGTTGTGCTATTATTTGCTAGTTATTTCTTCCCTTATTTTGCTACACACAACAATCTCTCTATTTGAAAACATAAACCTCTCTATTGCTCATAAATGCAAGAAGTGGTTATTTTCTACATAGAAAAGGTCATGTGTATATATATTTTATAAATATACATAAAGACACATAATCTTTCTAAATGATAAACCAATGAAAATATGCATCATCAAATAATCTCTTAAAAATTAAGCAAATTTTTCTCTAAATGTCAATGAATAAATTTATAAAATAAAAGGTTTTGTGCAATAATCTTTTCCATTTGTCAAAAGAAATATAACATGAAAAATTAAAAGCACACAACAAATAAATACAGATATGTATTACTAAAGTATAAAATACATTGTTCCAATAGTGTTATTTACATTTCAAAATTTCCTTGTTTTTAAATTTTTTAATTCAAATAATTAAATATTCCAAACCTTCCTTTTGCAGTATCAAAACACATCAACAAATTTTGAATGATATATTATCTAATTTATAAGACATGTAAACTATTGCAATACAGATTGTTTTAACACTGGAAAAATAATTCTGAAGCTTTTTAAGTGAGCTATTTGTTAGTAGTATTCTCTTTTATATTATTTCTGCATACATAGAAGATTAAAAATTATTGGATGAATTTATTTCTTACCCATAAATTTTTAAAATAGACTAAATAACTTTTCAGTTTAATATAATGATATCAACATTTCTCTGTCACATCTGACTACATCGACAATTTAATTGCATTGGGTCAATTCAAGTGCATCCTTAATATTATACACTACGAATATCTTGCAAAGTTTTTGTTTAAGGCAAAACACACCAGCCCATTCTAATTTAAATACAGTCAAACACAAGTAAGTGTTGGAGTAATTTATAAAATCACCAACCTGTTCAAATAGCTGTAGTCTTAGTCCTTGCACTCTTTATTCATTAGGATCCAAAATAAATGATCACTTTATAATATGTGTCAGCATCACCGAAGACACAGTTCTTCCTGGTTCAGAGGAATCTTCTTAAATTTCCCAGCCCTGTGTTTTATTGCTTGTACCATATGCTTTATTGTTCAGCAACAAGAGCTTCACTCTGCACAAAGACTCATTACCTACTGCTTGCTGCACGGCATCAGCCTCACTGAGGCTGCCTATATGTGATCACATGGAGTTTTGTCTGAGAGAGCCAGGCGTGCCACTGACTTCACTGTGTCTATGGATATTTTTATCATCTGAGGTCTACTAGGAGGAAGGAATAACAGATAAGGAAGCTGCTCTAAGTCATTAATGCAGCACAACTTATGGAAATCCCTTCACAAGATTTTTTTTTTTATTATAGAAAATGTTTGAGCAAGCTCCAGAAGAAGTTAACTAGATTTTATTTTAATAAGAGGCTAAATAATAATTTAAGGAAGGAGAACTTGCAAAAAGCCATTTCCTATCTCATATTTTCTGAAAGTACTTTTGTACGAATGTTATTAAAGAGCCTTGTGCTACTGAATGATTTGGCAATATGTTTTAACCATTAGATGGCTGGCATTTCCTTTTCTTGGTGTTTTGTTTTTTGTAAAAAGATAATTGCTGTTTCCTTCAAAATATCCTCAATTAAAGTCTCAATCACTAAAAGATACTATATGTGAATAAAAATAGATATACTAATTACTTTTGATAAAGTAGATGAGAGGGTGAATCTTTTTTATTGATGTATATAAATGAAGTAGATGATTAATTTATCTTTTCAAAAGATGACACATTCCTAGAACAGCTGACTTAAAGGAACAATGCAGATTTCAATATAAGTTCTAAAGGACATATGGTTTTTATTAATTTTTAAAATTGTAGTAACTTATTTTAGACAGTTTACCTCAATAAAGCATACGATTTACCTTATCTGATTTCAATGTTAACAAGTAGTTTCAGGGAAAACTATTCAACATTTACAGGAATTTTCCACTGCACAAATATTACGTTAATATATATACAAATATGTGTGTGTAGTCAGATTGTCTTTCTAAAAATATTTTTTAAATATATAAAATTATTTCTCAAAAACTGAAAATGGAATGTGGATTTCCAAATACAGAACTATTTAGTTATTGGAACTTATTTTTAAAAATTGATTTCTTATCTCCTTAGTGACTGTCTAAATTAAAATGATGTTTGAAAGCTTGTTACTTTTAAGTCTCAGTGAAAATCTTATGACAAATACATGCGAAGTGCAACAAAGAGCACACACAGAAGGAAAAGTCAGAAGCACTGTAAATACAGATGAGAAAATAAATTTTCTGAATAGTTAGATATACAGTAATTTAATGGCACTTATAAATAATTCAGTAATTAAAAATGAATATACATATATATGTATATTTGCTTAAGCCTTCCATTAATAAGAAATTCTTTTGGGGCAAAAAATATTATAACTCAAAATTTTTTGTGTGTCAGCTGAAAGTTTTAAAAATAATTTAAAACCAGAATAGGTAAGTATGGTTAAGTAGCTTAGCTTTTAAATACAATGAGTTAATACCTTTCTTTATAATATTATTTGTAGGGTTAGCATTGATCTAGAATGTTTATGACTTAAATAAATGTTTATGACTTAAATAAATACCTTTTGATGGGTTTTTCTTCACATTGAAAGAAATATTCAGATATGTTTTAGATACCACCATTTTAATGCATTTGTCCCAAAATGTTCATGTTCATTTTTAGCACAGCATTAGAGCTATGCTAAAGCTGCAAAACTTTGGGGCATTAAAAGAAAAGGGCTTATAGTATACTTCTGGGTTCTTAAGATATGTACATCCTAGTTATATTGATCATGTCACCCATGCTAATGTACAAGGAAGTAAACAAAAGGCAGCCATTTTTTTTCTTACTGCATCACTTCAAAAACAATGAAATAAAAAGGTTGCCCAATGGAAGGAAAGAATCAGCAGAAAACTAAGTTACGTGCAAGTTTTTAGAAAGTGAGAGTGAGAGAACAAGAGTTGGGAAATTGGAAAAAAAATCCACATATATGTGAAATTTGTGTGTATATATGCAAAGGAATAATTTAACAATAAGAAAGAACTATAAATAAATACAAGGAATATGAAAATAGCTAGCAATTAAAACAAATTACCAGTAAAATTGTGAGTCTACAATGTGAAGTCTATAGTGTATGGTATTAAATATAAGAACTGACAATTTATTCATGTTGAAAAAGATATTTAAAGATATTTCAGAACTAGAAAGAGATAGAATGAATCATGGGATGGTAATGATCTCTCCAGGTCAGCTATTGTCATAGATGACCTTGGTGAGTTATTCCAGCATCTTATGCCTTAGTTTTCAAGTCTGCACACCAGGAACAGAAAAGTCTCTGGAAAGTATATCATGGAAACCTACAGCAATAATTTGTACTTCGGTTCCTTAAATTGGCTTTAACCAAGTATTGTCAACTAATATTAATAAAATGGAAAGATATGATATAAAATCTAATGATTGCCTAAAAGAATTTTTAAATAAATTATTCTAACAACACAGACAAACAAGTATAATAAGTAGATAGGACTTTTGGAAGTAAGAGGTGATTTTTTTTTTCTAATACATGCAGAAAAAAATAGAATTAAATTTAAGAAGTACTATAATTTGAAATCTCATAAAATTGCCTCAGGATAAAAACAAATTACAAAATATGCCCATCCTTCTAATCAAAACTCTGGAATCAGTGAGATGGCAAGAGGATAGCCCCAGAGATTCTCAAATTACACAATGAACAATGGTGGCTCTGCTTATAAAACAATCTTATGGGCCAAGAATTTTTTAAATATGAAATTAACAAAGAAACACAAGATCATAGCTTTAAGAAGCAAATTCCATCCAAGATTAAAAGGATGTTTTAATTTACTTTGGCATATTAAAAGCTGTGAATTGGAAAAAAATTATGTCAGCTCTTACAATTGACTCTTTATTAGCTTGTTTTTTCTCTAAAGACAAATAGGCCTCATAGAATTCTTTTATTTACTCCCCTTTCCTACAAAATAACCAAACCTTATCAGAAGTAATCCAAAATATTTGCTATCCAGTTCTTGCAGTAATTTAGACATGAACTTATGCTAACTGGACGATCTCTTGAACATTCTACTGCATGAAGAAAGATTTACTAACACCATCACCAGTGTTTCCTGGAACCATATTAACTGGTATGTATACCACTTGCTACTATTAGATTCTCCCTTGATGAGGCTGGATTTTCTTCCTATATTTTCTTCTCCTTCACAACACATTCAGAGAAGTCAATACATTGGCTACGTCAACCTCAAAATCCAGGACTAATTCAATTCAATTTAACAAGCATTTATTGAGAAGATACCATGTACCAAGCTCTGAGACAGTTGCTAGGGATATAAAAATGAAATATACACTGTTCTCAAGGAGATCATAGTCTCTTTAGCTTAAAATTAAAAAAACGTGCTGAGCATGTTATGTGAAAGTGTTAAATGGTACTTTTTCAAAAGTTTGCATATTTTATTGAGTGAATATGTATTTTATGTATATATTTATTTTCAATGTGTCTGCTAAAATCAGAAAAATTCTTTTTGTAATTAAAAATAATTTATCAAATGTCAAATTGTAATTTATCCTGTTCCTTTTGGATATTATAATTTAGAAGAGACAAAACTTAATAATAAGATATTTTAAATAAAATAAAAATAATGTCTACAAATTCTTTGCAATTCTTTCCAGCAAGAGGTGGAGTCTAATTTCCTCCACCTTTATTCTTAGTTGGTCTGAGTGATTTGCTTAACCAGTAGAGGCTGCAGCAGTGATGCTCTGGAAAGTCCAAGTCTAGGTCCTAAGAAACCCTGTGGCTTCCACTTGAGCCTCTTGAAACACTCTGTCCAAGAACTCTGAGCTGCCATGTAAGAGGGTTCACTACCCTGAGGCTGTCATGCTGGAGAAATCACATATAGGCATTCTGGGAGAAAAAGGAGTTCCTAGTAGTAAGTGGTACTTTGGGAAAAGCCCAGAAACAAAGGCAAGAGCTTTACTAACTATAATATGAGGGACTTTGAAGAGACTTGGGTGACAGGAGATTTAGGCATGTATTGGGACTTTGAAGGGGGATGTCTGGTGCTCTCTCTTAGATCCTTCTGAAGCTGAGGGTGAGAAGATGTTTGCAATATGCAGGACATTGTAAAGTCACCAGGGGATAAGATAAGAGGTATGGGCAAAGTAATGAGTAAAGAAGACAATTTTGGCAGTTGAGGAGAGGCTAGCCTGGTGGAGCACTGGGGCAGCAGCTGGGATCTGATGAAGAATCAGGGAGAAACAATGGGGGCATGAAATAAAGGCGGTGACAGAGGAAGGAGAAGAAAGGAATCCATCAGAAAGAATGATGACATATTTAAAATTGTTTAGATAAACTGGTCTCTGATCTTATTGATAGCCTTAAAAGTCAATGGTTCTATGATTAAGCTGCCAATTAGACCCAAAAGAGCATTAATTAAACTAGTTTTGTTACATAGATTCAGTAATTTCACAAGTATTTTTATTTGTATTTGCCTCAGTTGGTTAAACTTTCCAGCACTGTGAAAAATTATTAGTATCAAACATGGTTAATGTTCTGTTTGGGAGGCTGAGAGTAACTGTAGAACAATAGGACCTCCCTTAAATAAAGTACACAGTGGACAGTGTTTATATTTTTTTCTTGTGTCTGATTTCCAATTTAGGAAAAAAAACGTGTGGAAAAGACAAATGTGTTTAGTTATGCAAAGATAAAAAACAGATAATTTTGGATAATGCCAACTAAGACTTAAAACACACACACACATACATACACACACACGCCACCATTACCTATTGAAGTAAACAAGCCTACTGGAGTTTTATCCTTTCAATTTTTCAGTCTATTTGGATATTAGACTACCAAAGCAGCAGATGTTAGCTTCAGTGGCCAGTGAATGGCCATTCAGAATGTTGCAGGTTAAGTGGTAGGGATAGCTCTATAATTGCTGCTACTGCATCTGCAATATGTACATAAATCATTTGAACATGGCTGTAAAGAAGTCTTTATACAAAGTGACACAGAGAAGAAAGTATCCAGATTTTTTCCCCACCCTTAAGTCTCTATCATTACAAAGGCATTAGAAAACAGCATTTATCGAGAGAAAAGAATGAAGCAAACCTTCTCTCAGAGAACACGAAAGATACATTTATTTCTTAGTGACCATAAATGTTGACTGTAATGATTTCTTCTTATGCTGAATTAGATGTCTAACCTGTGACAAAATAAAACGTGGAGTAAAATAGCATACGCTGAAGTCAAATATGAACTGAGCAGGTTTAAAAAAAACAGGACTGATGGTTTTTCCATCAGTCCTATTATTGGTTGCACCATAAGTAAAAGGGTTATGACACTGCCTTTGGGGTCAAGGCATAAGAAAAAGAGTTTTCTATATTTTATTTCACCAATACAAATCCACAAGTACTTGGCTAATAGAATGAGCATACGTTTATTTGTATCACAGAGATATACAGAAACAACTTTGGCATATTAATCATCTGGGTTCATTTATTGATTTATGCATTAATTCATACATTTATCCATTTTACATTCACTGAGTTCTATACTCTTGGAACCAAGTTCGTTGTTCTGCTATGTTAGGGAGATGGAGTCTGCAAGCTAAGTGGCTCTCCATCTAGAGGCAGGGACAGATATAAAGAGATGTTACAGCATAATGAAACGAGTTCTATAATTGAAGAATATATAAGAATATACAGCCTGGGCAATGCAGTGAGCCCCTGTCTCCACAAAAAAAATTTAAAAATCAGTTGGATGTGGTGATGTGCATGATACTATCTAAAAATAGCTAATAGTTTTCAAGAATTTACAAAATCCAAAGGGCTCTGCATGTATTAATTAACTTGTATAACCGTCATAACAAGCCTATGAGGTAGCTACTTTTACTATCTCCATTTTACAGATGAAACCATTGAGGCATCAAGTGATAGAGACTGTAATCCAACCCAGGTAGTGTGGTTTTAACCCAGTATAGCTCTACTGTGGCATCTTATCTAAGGTAGTCATGGTGGGCTTTGCAGCAGAGGTGACATGGGAAATAAATCTTCAGGAATGAGTAGGAGTTCTTTTATGGAAAATAAGGGTATTCTAGGCAGAAGGGCTAGAATGTACACAGATATTGAGGCATGACTAACGTATGTGTGAAGGAAACTAAAAATCACTCTGAAAATGCTAAGATTTTTTTTATCTCGATAGGATTGTGCATTTGTAATGCTGGGATGTTTGAAATGCATCTTAGAGTCTGTCTGTAGTCATACAAGGTATTTGACTGGTTTGATTACAACTGAGTTTTATTAAATAACTCAGGAGTCTCTTAAAAGAATGAATTTGACAGAGGGTTTCGAAGACGGGAGATTCACAGATTTTTGTCTATGAACCCAGATAGACAATTCTGTCTGTCACAGTTAACTTTTAAAAGCACAGAATTTCCCTCAGTGGCCCGATTAAAGGTTAAGAAAGAACAAAGAGTGCTTACTTTGTTTACAATAAAACTTCAATTGAATTTATCTTGAATACCATCAATTGAACTTAATTGTAATGCTCATGTAAGAAAATTATATAAAAGTATTCTGTGCAGATTAAAATCATGCTCCTGATCAGGAAATCCACCTCCATACTTTCTATTAATCATACAACTCGAATAAATACAAGAAATAAATTAAATTTCTCCTTTAGGCAAATGTTTTAATGAGCTTAATTCCATGGCTTGCTATTAATGCTAGTGGCTGGCTTCTTTGATATGAGGCATGCATTTTCTTTCTTGTTCATATAGTCAGCTTCCTATTTAGTATTCATTATTCATGTCTATTTTTATCAAAGAGCACTATTACACGAAACCATGATCCAAACATATTTGGCTCTGTTTTTTATTTATGGAAGGAAGGGAATTATACAGCCTTCTTACACTGGGGTATGACTGTTATATACACATGTTGTTATAGTACACATGTGTTCCTTCATATTAGAAGGTAGTGGCATTTAATTCTCATGGTCTTACTAAAGGACAGATATTCTTTTCACACCTTTATTAGTTTAGAACATCAACATTTCATTCAAGAAAAGCACTTAGCCTTGTAAACAAACTAGTAAAAACAAGTTATTTTGATAACAATCTCAATAAACTCTACTTAGATATTCTAAGACTTTCTTATGTGAATAGCCAACTATGTGGTATTAAGTACAGAGAGAAGTATAAACATATTTTATTGGAATATTATGGCCCCTGATAACTTTAGCTGACAACCGTGGATACTACAGCAACCGCTACTCTTTGTAGGCCATAGCATGAGTTGGATCTTTGCCTCTTTAATTACTGATGATTATCTATGGAACATGCAATTATGATAGCTGCGACAAAATTGGGCGTTATACTGCTACTGTTTCCCAGTCACTCACAGTGAGGTGCTTTAAAGTTGTCGCTATATATTCATTACATCATATTTATACAATATTTATTTGCCCTAGGAAGCCTATGGCTACATCACTCCAATTTACTATATTCTATGGCCACTGTGGAACCAGGTAGCAACAAGAAGAATGCAGCTTTTAAATACAAAAAAATCTTAAGAAACCACATTTAAAACAATATGCACACTGTGATCTCAGTGTTTTAAATATACATGAACATAAAATAATAGGAAAAATATAGTCAAAATTATAAAATCTTAGAATTACATAATAGGTCATTCTAATTTTCTACTTGGCTTTTTCTATATTTTCCATCTTTCTGTTATTAATACAATGCCAAATTTAATATTAGAATTATTATTGTAATGGAATTAGTTGTTTTAAAATTATTTTAATAAGAAGAAAAGCATTTTTTTAAAGGAATACTGTTTAAATAATTGCAACTGCTGGTATGTTTAAGCTTTTAGATCTCAAGGAAATTGATGTTTGCTACCACTCTCCACTCATAGGCTGAATTTGAAACTTGATACCATACTAGGATCCCTGAAGACTTGATTGCTTTGACTGATGAACAGATTTCTTTGGAAATTTTCTGTAAGAAATCACACACTATGCTGCTCTTCTAAATTTGCTTCCCAGGTACTGCAAGGGGGTTCACGTAACTGTTTCCATTCTTTCCCTAGGTGGCGATAGACCAAAAGGGGTGATTAGAGGTGGCACATTTAGGTGTCAGGGAGTGACACCACAGAGCCAGCTGCCAAACGCTACATGATGATAAATTAGTTTACTTGTCTAGGGGGAGTGGGGGAGATTTTATTTTCATGAAAAATTACAAGGGCACTACAGGGATGTGGTACTTGTTTAAGTTGGAGGAAGATTTTCAGAAGCTACAAAAATTTGTAGCTGGCATTATGTAGTTTCACATGAAATTTAACAGCAGAAACATCAGAGAAGGCCTGTGGCACATGTGTCTAATTGGAAAAATATTAGTGTCTTAATACTATGTCTCTGTTATGCTCAGAGGGTGCCTGGAAGACAAAAGTCCAGCAGCTGAACTCGTGCTTTCTTGCTATCCCAGAGAGACCTGGTGCTGAAGTTTTCTGAACCTAAGCATATTGTCACTGAATTTTGTTATGGTTATTAATTGTGATAAAAGAAAAACTTCAGCCAAATTAGATTTAAAGGAGTTTAATTGAGCAATGAATGATTCGCGAATTGGGCAGCCCCCAGAATCACAGCAAATTCACAGAGACTCCAGTGCAGCCACATGGTGGGATAAGATTTATAGACAAAAAAAGGGAAATGAGACACAGAAACAGCTGGGTTGGTTACAGGTTGGCGTTTACCTTATTTGAACACAGTTTGAACACTTAGCAGTCTATTGGTGGTTAAAGTACGGCCACTGGGTTGCCCAAGACTCAGTTATTGTTACAGGTGCATACTCCTAAGTTAGGTTTTCAGTTTTGTCTGACTGTTAAGCTAGGTTACAGTCCATCCACTCCTCCACCAGGATTCACATATGGAAGTATGGGGTCCTTCTCAGCCATATTTAGTTTGCTTTAACAATTGTGTACTAAAAGAGAACCAATCGTTACATAGTGTTTCCCAGGCAACAATTTGAGAGGTAGCTTTTAATTTGTATTGCCCAATAAATCTTTGGCTACAAATAGGAGAGTCTGGTATAGAAGCACATTTTCAGTCTATAGCGCAGCAGTAATGTTAATATCATCCTCTGACTTCTCACACTGTCTTCTCTCCTTCATCAAGTTAACTCGCCCACCCTCTTGAAGGCTCAGCTCTAAAGGGCCCCTCTTTAGAGCCTCTTCCCATATCCTTTTACATGGAGTGAAAAAACTTGTCCCTTTCACTCTCTTTCATATCTCTTTATTATTCTACTATAAATTTTATAACACTATGCCTTGTTAATGTGTATTTCTAGAAAGATATTAATAAACTACAATCTCAAGAACAAAGGCCTTGTCTTATTCGTATTTATATCTTTAGAGTCCACCTCAAACCTTTACCATGAGAAATGCTCAACACTATTGAAAAAGTTTTTGTGAAAGTGCTTTTAGAATATAGACATAAAGTGGACACAAGCTTTGAGACAGCTATCTTTAGAATGTGCTGGTAAAATTCAAATTGCTCAGAGGACAGAATTATTGTTTAACACTTACTTCCAGTTTGTGTTTTTCAAGCTTGTCTAAATGAACCAGATGAAAAGCTGGAGATACTGCATACACTTTCTCCCCCAACAACAGGGTTATGAGAATTGGATCAGACAAAATGTTTTGCAATTTGTCCCCAGTTGCAGCTGTTCCACAGCTGGTAACACATTTTCAGCCTTGTTAAAAATTTCTCCTACTGATAAAACTTCTTGGGCCCTTCTCTCAAGCACCAATCATCATTATCATCCCCATTGTCAATGACTTTTCTCCTTTCCCTCTTTTTCTTTCAAATGCAGAAGAGATGTGCTTCAACCTGTCTCCATGTCTGTCCAAGACCAGTTCTGTGATTTTGCACAGTTATCTAACATAGTATCTTTGGAGTCACAGGGAGATTTCTTTTAAAATAGGGACACTTGTACATCAGGGGGTGTTCGGGCTTTTCTAATGGCCCTTTGTAAACATTTTTCATTTTGGATCAACACATCAGCAAATACATAATACTACTTCTGTCAACAAAAGCTTTCTGTCAACTCATGGCCGTGTGTTAAATAAAAATCGAAGTTGGAATAAAATGTTCATGTGTTAATTAATATTACATATAAAAGGAATTTCCATGTATATTCATTCAGAATTAATTTCACTGGACTTTATTCGTATTTAACATAAGAAATACTTATTGAGACATTGATTAATAATGAGAATCCCTCCCTGCCCATCCCAGTTAAACCTACAACAAACAGACCAGAAAGAAAAAGGGCTTACAAAATAGAAATTCATTACTGGCTTTTTGCCTATCACAACTCTCTATTCTTTCCATTTAAGAGAAAGAACATACTGTGGGGTAGCAAATATTAAAATTTCAGCTTGTTGTGGAGAATTTCCTAAGACAAAAGAAATTACAATGTGAACTGTATTGCAGCAATTTTGTAAACATTGGCATTAAATTCACTGAAGAGGGAGTAAATGTAATATTTGCAGACAGAATACAATCCAAATGAGCAGTCCATTTTGGATTCAGTGAATAAATTACCAACGCTAAAATGACTTTTTGTAGAATATCAAGAAACCAGAACAAACAGAAGAATCATTACTGAATTGAAAAAGTAAGAAATTACTCTTGAAGAAGAGAAAAAAAAATCAAACATTCTCATTTTTTGAGCTCAATTTCATATGGTCTTTTAGGGGGTTCCTGTGTCCTAACCTGAATATATTCAACCTTTGATGGACTCAAATTTTCTCCTGAGAAGTTTTAAACATTTGCTTTCATCGTTAGGTAGACATGAAAGGTAGAAGGACCACTTACCTCAGTTTTACTGACAGCAAATGTAAGGCATAAAGATTTCAAGTGGCCACTTTCCTAGTTTAGACTAATGCTCTTTTCGACTCAAGTATTCTGACTTTTTATTATTTAACTGCAGAAAAATTTAAATTTTATTCAAAGGCAGAATTTGACAAGTAGTAGTCCTTACTAACTAATATAAGGAATTAAAGTATTTCCTTTGGTATGTAAGACAGATAGTATTTAAAGGCATGTTTTCTGGCCCTAAATCCACTATGCAAAAGTGGACAGCTATCACTAAATATAAAAGTAATAGCATTTTTTTTGCTTCTCAAATGTAAGCTCCACTGAGCCAAATCAAATCATGAACACTAGTGAAACAAACAGTTTAAAGCGATTAAAGACATACCACTAAAAGACTAGATCTGCAAGCCAAGTACATAAACGGAAAAAGTCTGGTTTACCATAAGGATCTGCATTTCACATCTGATCAAGCAGTTAACAAAATTATACATAGATATTTTGAGCTTTGCTTTTAGAAAGTACACCTGATTACTGAATTGCTTTGCTTCCTACCTAAAACAGAATGATTTGAATAACTCAAACTGCATTTGGTAGCAAATGCTACAAAACTGCAGTTATGCTTCCTGTGGTTTAGGTGGACACAATCAGAGTAGATAAGATGGCTGTAGGGAATAGAGAGACTCACTCAGTGGGAACCAGATGGCTTAAGGGCAGAGAGAAAAGACAGTGTAAAACTTGGGTTAGCTACAGAGTATCACGACAGAAGAGGGTGCAGGAAAAGAGATAGATGAATAAGGATTGTTCATGATCATTATAAAAGTTGTGGTTGAGGTGATTGCTAGCAAAAGGTAGTAAATACTCAATTCTCTTCCTGCACAGGCTAGTGACATGGGTAATTTTCAAAATGGCTTTACAAAAGTCACTGAGCAATTTCTTCTGCTTCTAGGGATGGCTATATCTATACTATTTACATTGGTATTCCCATTCAATAAACATTTTTAGGAAAGAAGTCCATCATTCCACCATATAACAAGGGGAAAATTTCCTGGTAAAATAATAAGAACATTGTGAGCTCCCTAAGGAAAGCAATAGAAACGAATTGTAATCTTTGCCTTTGGATAAGGAGTACAAAATGATCTGTCAGTTTAAGAAAAATTTTTGCTCACATCTGTAATCCCAGCACTTTGGGAGGCTGAGGGGGGTGGATCACAAGGTCAGGAGATCGAGACCATCCTGGCTAACTTGGTGAAACACCGTCTCTACTAAAAATGCAAAAAATTAGTCAGGCGTGGTGGAGGGCACTTGTAGTCCCAGCTACTCAGGAGGCTGAGACAGGAGAATGCCATGAACCCAGGAGGCAGAGCTTGCAGTGAGCCGAGATCGTGCCACTGCACTCCAGCCTGGGAGACAGAGCAAGACTCCATCTCAAAAAAAAAACAAAGAAAAATATTATATTCAGAGTAAATTGGGACAAATAGAATAGGAAGATACTTAAAGTGCACAATACATTTAATATTTGTTTTTATAGATCTCTTAATTGTATTATTTTACATTCTAATGTGTCAAAGCTAAATGGTGACAATGGAGCCTGATTTTCCTCATTAGTACCACTATTAGTTTCATTACACATCCCTTTTCTTTTATTTATTTGTGAATGACTCTGGGACTCCTTCTATAAAGCCTATTAATAAATTATTTTTTGTGCATTTTTTTAAAAATGTCAATTTCCCAGCATTTATCTTGGTCTAGTGTATTTAAAGGTTTATCAGTTAGAAAGCTAAAAATTAAGATAGTAAAAAGCTTGTTCAACTGAAGACCATATCCTATTTCACTTAGCCTTTATCTATGAGGAGTATTATACCATGTAGAACAAGTGATCTTAAAGGGGACACTTTCAGCAGTAGAGATCAACAGTTGAGAGACTGTATTATTTGTATTTCTCACCTTCACACACCAAGCTCTTTTTCTAGTACCAGAGAGATTTATTAACAAAAGTGGCAAAGTACCAAAGAGCTAAAATTTTGAATATAATGAAAATAGTCAGAAGAAATAAAAACTCCTATATTCCAATTTCTATATGATTAACAGGCAAACTAATTTGCTTTTTTTCTTCTTTGCATATTTCTGTCTCTCTCTCTCTCTCTCAGTAGTCTCTGACACATCACCTTATTGAAGCCTATGCTGCCCTCTAGTCTATGCTGTACCATAGATGATTTAGATGAGTTTGTAGATTTGGTTAGCTGGAAACTATACCACTGTCATCAGTCACATTAGAGTATCCCTTTCAGCAATCTATGCCTATTGGAAGATTAATAATGAGAATAATCATGGCAAGATGAATGTCATTATAGGTCATCACGTGTACAGCTCCCTTTAGAGATGCAAAGATTGATTGTGGGAACTAAAGAACATTAGATAACTGAGTGCTGGCAAAATTAATTTTCCCATTCACTATAAATTAAGTAATAGGTAAAATCATTGACACTTTCACATGCATGCTGTTTACTTTAATTTTTTAAATTTGTAATTATTGTGGCTACATAGTAAACAAGAGGGATCTGGTGATTTGGCTAATCAGAGTAAATATGTGTATATTTATGTAAATGTGTGTGTGTGTGTGTGTGTCTTACAAACTCTTTTATTATCTTACCTGAACATTTTCACCTTGTTTAATGGTGGAATGATGGATTTCTTTTCTACAAATGGTTTTTAAATGGAAATAGCAATTTAAGTGATACAGATATGGTCCTCCCAAAAGGCAGAGAAAATTGCTCACTAACTCATGTAAAACCTTTGAAAACATACATGCCATGATAAAAGGTAAACCTCAAGCTGGTCATGTGGACTGCTCTTGTGCTTTCAGATAACCCTTCATCAGCAATTATACATTTAAATTCTTTTAAGATCCAGGCTGGCAGTATATTTGTATGAGCGGGTATAAGGCACCAGCAACTGTGACAATGGCAGTGAATGAGTAGAGTATACCCAAGGACATTGGTATTCAGACTCTTAAAACCCACCATGCTGGCCAAATAAAATAAACAAGTGTTGCCATATTCTCTACTCCACAATAGTTTTTTTTCCCCCCTTAATTTTTCAACTCTCCCTGTGGTCCTGATTTTCTTTTTACATTATTAGTGGCTTTTAAAAAATCTGCATGAATACCTTCTCTTTGTATAGTGTTTATTCTCAAAATTCCCTTAGTAACTTATGGAACTATTCGGATTGAAAAAAGGGAAAAATGGCCAATATTAATAAGAATATTAACTCTCTCTAACAATATTGACTCCATTTAGCAAAGTGAAAATTAAATAAGAAACCAGATTCCATTTTCTTCACACCTCTAAACATAACATCAAACTTTAATAAATGCAGGCTACATAGTAAGAGAATTAAATGCAAGCCCCTAAGGGCAGAGGTTTCTAGGAATGTGCTTATAATAGAGTTTCACCTGGGATTCAATTAAATATTTAGTGAGAATGGCTGAAAGGAAGGCACTGTGCTGAAAGCTGTGCGGGAGGCAGAGATGAATACGACACAGTTTTTGTCCTCTAAAATGTCATGATCAATGGCAGCCAACACATTTAACTTAGAGTGTGGGGTATATATGGTTGTGGGGGGAGCTCCCTCGTCTTTCTCCTCCAGCACCAACAAACTGGTCTATATTTGCACAGTCCTATCATCCTTTCCCCCAGTTTTACAAGATGAAGTATTCTTTTATTCTTTTCAAGGCCAATCTTTCCTTATATGCCCTTGATCCCATTTTCTCCCTCTCTCAAACTCCCTCTCCCTCTTTCTTCACAGATATGATATTATAAACCAGAAGTCAACAAGTTCTTTCTGTAATAAGCCACACAGTAAATATTTTAGGCTTTTGCAAAACATATGGTTGCTGTCACAAGTACTCAACTCCATTGTTTTAACGTGAAAGCAGCTGTAGATAAACAAATACATAAATGTATGTAAACAAATAAATGTGTCTGTGTTCCAATAAAACGTTATACGTAGACATTAAAATTTCAGTTTAATAAAATTTTAATGTGTCATGAAGTGTTCTTTTCTTTCTTTTTTTCAATCACTTAAAAATATAAACCACTATTTAAAGGCCATACACAAACAGGTAGTGAGGCAGATTTGTACAACAGGCCATAGTTTGCTGACCCTTGCTATACAAGATTGCCACTTTTGCCACCCTTCCTTTTCGACTTCCCCTCAGCCTATAATCACACTGAGGAGAATATTAAAGATATTTAGCAATGACTCTGGTTTCTAACCAACCCAAATAGATAAGTTAGTCAATTAGAGCTGGTACCAGCTGTAAACAACTATTGGGTAATTTCAGTGTGTTCAGGCTAACTATCAGTTCAGATCACACCCTCTCATTTTATTCAAAAGCCAAAACAAGAGAAGCTCTTCTTGCATTGCTATATTGATATTGTTCCACCATCATTTTATGTCCAATATTTTTGAGAATTATTCTACTTTCTCATCTTTCACTCAGATTCAATGAATCTGCTCCCACCGATCTTTTCAAACTGACCTTTTTGGTACAGATTTTCTTTTTATTATTTTTCTCAGACCTTTGGAAATGTTCTATTTTTGTCACTCACATTACATTCTCCTAGTTTTCTTCCACCTCTCTGACTTTTGATTCTTGGTTGCCATGCAGGTCCCTTTTCATCCAATCTTCTCTCCTGCAACCATTCCCACTTGGAGGTCCCCAAAGTTCTTGACCCACTACTTCCTGCTCCCTTTCTGTTTGCCCTGGCAATCTAATCCATTCTCAGGGTTTGACTTTTATTTTTTTGTAGATGACCTCCATATCTACATCTCTAACCTTGACATCTCTTTAGACCTTCAAACTTGTTTCACCACTTGGATTTGCCTCAGAAATCGCAAAGTCAGTGTGTCAAACAGTGAACCTATAGTCATTGCCATCATACATCCCTCTCCTCTTGCATCTCGTATCTGAGTCCGATAACACTATCCCAGTTGCTGAATCCAAGAAACCTGGAATTACCCTCAATGCTTTTCTTCCCTACCCCTAATTTGACTTATTTAGTTACTAATAATCACTGACTTTTCCTCCAAATGTTTCTCAGTTCTGCACCTTCAGCAGCATCCCTGCTACTGCTGTCTTCCCCTAAAGAGACCACGGCACCAGTCTAGTCACTGGTGCCCCTTTTCACAGTGTTACCAGGTAGGCAATCTAAAACACAAATCTAAACCAAGGGAGTCCCCTGCTAAACTCCTGAGGGACACACTGTGAAGATACTAGACATGGCAACAAGTCCCTCCACCATCTGGACTCCACTTCCTGTCTCAGTCTTATCTTTGATCATATCCTATGTTGTTTTTTATTCCCCAATAATAGAAGCTGAACATAAAATGCAACCTTATGCCTTCATGACATTGCACATGCTCTTCCTATTATCTAAAATAACTCATCTTTTCTTCAGCTGACTAATGCCTACTCACATATTAAGATTCAGCCTCCGAATTCACAAAACTGGGATAAGAGTCTTTTGTCATTGTTTCCATTTTATTTGCCCAGTTGTACTGAAAGTGGTCCTTCTCGCCTATGTAACCATCTCAGCTTCACCATCAATGAGTAGGCAAAGTATGGTAGGTTAGTCACTGACTACCCAGCTCGTAGTCCAGTATCCGGCAAACAGGCCCAAAAGAAGAGGCTGAATGACTTGGCAAGCCATTTAGAGGCTGCTAGGAGAAAAGGGTCAGAAAATATGCCACAGGAGTCATATTGCTCGCATTCCATTCTTAGTGGCACAGCTTACTTGCTCTATGGTTTTGGGCTTTGTACTTTTGAAGCCAGTTTCCTCATCTGTAAAATGAAAACTCAATTCATTCATGAAAAAGTATCTATTGAGCACATGCTATCTATATTACAGGTATTATTCTAGGCACACACAAAAAGTCTTACCCTCAAGGAGCTTTCATTCTGGTGGAAGTGGAAGAAAAAGGGGACAAAGCAAATAAGTAGGCAAAAAGAAACTAACTAAAATATACAGTATATCAGATAGTGGTAAGTGCATTGGAGAAGGAAGTAGAGTCTTGTGTTGCAGGGGGTGGTAAGCAATTTTTTTTCTGATTAGGGAAGGGTGCATTGAGAAGCAATATTTGAACAAAGACCTGAAGGAGGTGAGGAGGGAAGCCAAGAGAATATCTGGGGTAGAGAGAATTCCAGAAAGAAGAAATAGCAAATGCAAAGGATCTGAGATGTTCAATGACTAACGAGGATGCCAGAGTGTTGAAGACGAGTGAGCAAGTGAGGGAGTGAGGAGATGAAGTCAGACGGGGGTGATGTCATCGGGGAAGTGAGAAAATCAGCAGACAGTGTTATAATTTGCAGGCAATTGTAAGAACTTTGACTTTTACTCTGAGTGAAACAAAGTCAGTGGAGAGTCCTGAGCAGAGGAATAAATGATCTGCACGAGGTTGCAGATGACTCTGGCTGTTTGAAAGGAGAGCAAGGTGGAATCAGGGGCCTCATTAGGAGGCTATTGCAAACTTCCAGATAATAGATGATGGTGGCTTGGATCACACGGTAGTAAAAAAATGATTTATTCTGAATATCTGTTGGAGTAAAGCCAAAAGAATTTGCTAAATGTTTGGGTGAGGAAAAAGAGAGGACACAAACTTGAGTCCAAGGATCCTCACCTGTGCAATTACAATAATGATGTTAGCAGTTTGTTCTGGGAAAGTCTGCAAAGTTTTTCAGAATGATGGGTAAGAACAAGAGTTTAGGTTAGTTCAAATTAACTTTGAGATGTCTATTACTCAAGTGGAGATGTCAAATAGGTAGTTCTATCTATCTCTCTATATAAAAGTTGAAGTTCATGGAAGGATTTCAAGCTAAAGATAAAAACTTTCCAGTGAACAGATAATATTTAAAGCCTAGGTAGGAAAAAGAGGCAGTCTAAGGACTAAGTCCTGTGTACTCCAATGTTTAGTGATTGAAGAAATGAGGAAGAACCAGCACAGGAATATAAGAGGCAGAAAATGTGATAGGAGAAAAAACAGGAGTGTGATTTCCTGGCAGTAAAGAGCATCTTAAAAAAATGAGGAGTAAGGGGGATTGTGTAGTATGCATGAGGGCATGAGGGAGTGATCAACTCTCTACAACTACTGATGGGTCAAGTAAGTGGATGGCTGAAAATTTGCAATTAGAAACGCGAAAGGCACTGTGATCTTCACAAGCAGTTTTGATGAAGTTGTAAAGACAACGCCTGATCAGACGATAAATAGCTCTTTGAAGGAGTTTTGCTAAGCAGATGGGGAAGAAATGGGGCAGTAGATGGAAGGTGACATGGGGGAAAAGAAACTTTTCATTTGTAAATTTTTTAAAAAGCCAGTATATTTATATGCTGATAGAAATGATATAGTAGAAGGAGATGATGATGTAGGACAGTGAGGCATCTGCAGGGAGCAGTGTCTTTGGGTAGCCACCAAGAAATGAGACCTACTGCACCAGTTGAATAGCTGGCTTTGGATAGAAACATAAACATCCATAATGACAAATGGAAGGTAGAAATTTTGTGGAAAAGGCTATGGAAGTGCTATTCTGCTTTTATTTTATCAGTGAAATGGGAAACAAGATCATGAAGATGAGGGCGGAGAGAAACTGAAGTTTTGCAGTAAGAAAAGAAAGAAATCTTTTGGATAGGGAGGAAATGAGTGGATCTGGGCAGTAAGAATTGGTGGCTACCACCTACATTCAGCTGAAATTAGTGGTTATGAATTTAAATGGAAACACCTTAGCACAGTTGTGCACTTTCTCCAGCCATGTTTGGCTGTACGAAAATAGGTATAGAATATGGGGTCATACCAGGCATATACTATAACGCAAGAGAGATAGGCAAAGGGAATTGAAAGTAAACTTAAGGAAGTGATTACAATGATAGACCATGAAATTTAGGTTATTTTAGTAAAGAAGGATGGACTTGGAAAGGTGGTGGGATCAATGCAGGGTAGGTCCCAGTGAGGTCGAAGAGCTATAGGATTCTGATTGCTGGAAGAAGAGAGCTAGAAAGACAGGAGGTAGAGGCTAGACAATGACTGCTTGAGATTGAGATAATGAAAAGACTACAGTTACTGGTCATAAAAATGTCTATGGTACATACATAGGAAAAAAATGAAAGGTAACAGGGTTGGAGAACATAATCACAAAACTACCACTGGAAGAATCATCTACATGAACGTTGATATTACAAATAATTATGAAGGTATGGCCATGCACATTGGCTCAAGCCTGTAATCCCAGGACTGTGGGAGGCTGAGGCAGGCAGATCATCTGAGGTCAGGCATTCAAGACCAGCCTGGCCAACATGGTGACACCCTGTCTCTACTAAAATACAAAAATTATCCAGGCATGGTGGCACACACCTGTAGTCCCAGCTACTTGGGAGGCTGAGGCAGAAGGATCGCTAGAATCCGGGATGTGAAGGTTACAGTGAGCCAAGATTGCACACTCCAGCCTGGATGACAGAGTGAGACTCCATCTCAAAAAAAAAAATTTGAAGGTATGGTATTAGAGAGAGAAAAACAGTGAGACAAGAGCTAACATTTTCAGGGAAGGAGAAGGTGATAGAGGGTCTCAGGAGACTCTTTAAGAAGATAATGATAATTTGCCCCTTTTAGGTTTATGAGGGTTAAAGGAGATGTAACTACAAAGTGATGATCAGATACCTGGTTCATGGTGAACTCAATAAATTTTAACTTTTATTATCCTATTGTGTCCACAGTTGACAATCGCTTAACTTCTTTTCCAAAAACCAAAGTATACCTCACCCCGTACTGATTGCCTGAGGATGAGCTTTGTGCTGGAATGCATGGTTGGTTTTCTGTTCAGATTACTGAAAGAAATAGCTGCAGGGTCTCAAGTGGGTGGCTTAAGAGCACCAGGAAGTGGAATCCTGTCTTGAGACTATTTTACTATATAACACATTTACATTAATTGAGAATTCCATAAGATCATTATTTAGATGTTTGCAGAAAAACTAATAGCTTTCTTCTCTTTCAATTAAATTTCCACTTGAGCCACACTGACCAACATGCTGATAAATGAAAGATATGGAGAGATAAATGTGATCCAAGATTCTGTGTCAGAACACTGGCCTCCTCAGCAGCCTGGGTTCCCCATGTTGTGATGATAAAGTTTTTCATAAAGTTTTCTTAAGCAAGGAATGTAGCTGTCTTGATGATTTATCATTGTGCCATAATAATTAATAGGTTAGATTCCCCAAAGAAAATAAATATGAATGTTTTTTCACACTTTTCATATTTATTGAATTTATGTATTTGTTTTGCAACTCTAAAAATGCTTTCTGAAGCTCTCCTTCTATGTATCTGGCTCACTTGAAAACAGGTTGACACCACAGCCTAAACATGTTTGGAGTTCTGAGATTTTTTTTTTAATAATTTGTATATTCTTTTTTGCTAAAAGGAGCAGAGTGGTAACCCAATGTTTCACGGTATAGCCATACAGTTTGCAAATCAGCACTTTATTAAACATAATTTATTTTTACTTGTTATGAAGTGCCACAGTTTTAAATTCCTCTGGGAATACAACTTTGTTCTCCCAGCTTTCTATTTTAGCAGTGAACAGCTAGAATTAGACAGGAATAGCTATTAGCAAGATCTGCAGTGGCTTTTGAAACTGACTGCTGCTGTTACCGGATACACATAAGACACATATAAGAGTTTTTATTTTAAAATTTCTCCATCTCCACTTGTGATTTAGCACCAAGGGACAACAGAGAAAGAAAGATCAGTGGCAGACAGAGGGCAGCAGGAGTTCCCACTATTCACTTGGGTATTGAGAGAGACTAAAAGATTTTGTGAAAAATAAATAAGACATCATGGAAATAAGGTGTGAAGGAAACTTCATTTTCTCCTGGTGGGAACTTTTCCAGTGTCTGTTTCAACATTGTTTTATAGAGCTCATATTGGGGTTGGGAGAACACGTAACAGTATGTCAGCCTAGGGCTCTGAATTGAGATGAAATGACTGGGGGTATTAGTTTGAGTTAGCAGGGGTGAAACAGGAACTTCAACACTCCATGTGGGAACAACCTTGGAATTAAATCTAAAGCTCGGGAATATTTGGAATCAAAGAATGATAGCATAAGAAAAGGGCATAAAAGCTGTCCAGTTGTGTAGGCAGATGATAGAAAAAGGTAAGAGAAAGTAGATCTAAGAGGTTGATTTCAGAATTGAAAAAAAAAAGTAAATCCTTGGAAGGGGAGGTGGAGAAGGGCAGGTTATGTGGTAAAACTAAAAATGCAGGGAAACCACGTTTGAGAAAAAGCTTATATCCATCATCTTCCCGAATGGCCATTCTTGCACAGAACAACCGACTCTGAAAGCATTCCTTGCCCAAGGAAGGATGGTAGCCTCCCAAGGACTAGCCAGGGAGCATGTGCAAGTGACAGAGGGAGAAAGTAGGACAGCAAGGAATGGGCAAGATTCAGGATGGATTGTGCCCCATTTATCCAGTGAAAATATATCTACATTGCTCTAAATATAGAAACTGAAGAATAGTGTGCCTTGATGGTGTTCTGGGAAACAAGGATGAATGAATCTTTATTTCTGCTCAGCAAATGAAGCCTTTTTTGGTTTGCTCTGTTGTCAACAGGAACAATGTAAGCATATTTTAGTTCACATTTATGTGAAACATAAAGCAAATTAGAACAGCTAGAATTTATTTGTCCCAGGAAGACAATGACTCTTAGCTAATTCTAAACTGTTGGCACTTAATTGAGCTGTTAATACCATTCCCACTCTATTCAAAATAAATTGTCCACTCTGTTCCCCTTGATTTTTCTTTCTCCCACAGGACCACATTATAATTTATCCACAGGCTCACTGATATATTGAAATGCTCCCTAAAATAGAGTCTTATTTATAATAATATTCTACAATATCAAAGTAACATTTTGCCTCTTTTCATTTGGCACCCATATCTTTCTCTTTACTTTTTAAAATCTTTTTGTTCATGCATTGCCATTGCCATTTAAAAATGTGATGGATTTTTTATTAATGTCCTTGTTTTTGTCCTCAAATCATTAACAATGATCAGCATGGTTCTGAGAGGAATGTTTAACATTTCACTACATCTGAAATTCCTTGCTAAGGCTAGGGATATTTAGCCAGACCTCAGAATATTCAAGGTCCTACATGTATAATGGCAATTTAATTGCTAAAGATTTAAAAAATGCTTCCCACTCTAAAATGTTATAATTCCTCAGCGAGGTGCGACAGACTATAGAAAAACCAAGGACTGAACTGATATCTTTTTTTCATCTCCACATTCTCAAGGTCATTTTGATGATTATCTCTAGACATCAATACAAATGTGAAAGGACATGTTGTCTGCACCATATGGACTACAACAAGACTGAAAGCTCCTGCAGGCTGCCATACAATGAATCTTCATTTTACTCCAGGGCCTCTATGGCCTTGTCGCGGGTTTTAATGGGTAGAAAAAATATGGTCTTTATCTCCTTGCCATGCTACATTGTATCATATTTTCCACCCCTTCAATTCTTCCCAATTTGAGTGTTAGTGAAGAGATGTGTCTTTCAGTGATTTTGTGAAGATTTAAATGACATAGATAAAAATGAAACAGTTCATCGAGAAAAATAATGTTATATATAATTGAGAGCTACCACATTTAGGCTTAAATAGGGTTGGGTAAGTTACTTAGAGGTATAAAAGAGTAAAAAACTGGATGGAACCCCTGTGTTTTCTATGCTGGAGAAACCAAGTTCTATATCTGCCTAATTTAGTAACCAGTTGCAATTAACTTGTATTAACTGACTACAGGTATAAACTTTCAAATTAGTCTTAAATTTAAATTTATATTTACTACCCTGACTTTCAACTCTCCCAACAAACTGTCTAGATTTCAGTTGTGAATCTTGGAAAAGAATTTATATTTTCATACTAGAAAACATGACAACTATTTCTGGCCCTTACCATATTTCACAGGGTTCTGAGGTATAGATTCCCTAACACGGTAGTCTCTATTACCACAGATTATAAATAAAATCATCTTCACAATATGAATCACCAGCTCAAAATTATTCCTTTACAGTTTTTCAGGGTAATCTCAATATAGCTAAGAGTAGATTAGCTAGCCAGGTTTAAAGCATTCAAGAATTCAAAAGCAGATTGCCTCAAGTAAGCTATAATAACCTTTACTACTTAAAAAAAAAAAAGACATTACCTCAGAAAAACAATTTTAAAAAAAAGAAGTTAAAAGGAAGGTAAGCAGTGGGAAGATATTTTTAATTGTTAATTCTTTTTATCCAGACTAGAATAGAAATTCCTAAAGGAGTAGTTCTGAAAATGCCATGAATATGGATCATATTAATTTTTGACACAATTCTGGCTAAATCTGCTATTTAAAGACTATCGAGTCCACAACAGATTCATCACAGAAATAGTGAGATACCCAGAATTAAATAAGTCACTTAAAAAGACCAGACTGGTTCCTGGTGGATTTTACGTACTTGCTCATTTAGGATTATGTTTCTCTTGATTTTTACGACATAATGATTTCCATAGAATTTAGACTCCTTTTGTTTGAAAAGAATATGTTATGACCTAGTGAAGTGTTTATGTTATATACAACACTTAAAAAGAAATCTTGTTTGCCATCTTTGTGATAAGACACAGACTATTGGATATAAATCAATAAGGTCAATATAATATTTCCAGTATAAACCTAGCTGTAAGATAAATATAGTTCTATAAAGTAGTTTGCACAATTCAAATTTAAATAATATTTACTGGATACTTTCCCGTGTGTCAGGTAGTATTGCCATTTAATCCTCAGAGTATCTTGGAGAGTTATGTGTCACTAATCTCATTTTACAATTGAGGAGGCTGAGGAAGGATGAAATAATAGTTAAGATCCTACTATTAGTAAGTGGCAGAAATGGGAATCCAATCATGTTAAGACCCCCAATCCCATGTTTTAACATGATATTTTTGGAGATGCAAAATTCTGATTATTTCCAGCAAACATTTTCAGAGAATTTCCACCTCACTATTTCCTAAGTAGTCCTTCTAAATGGTTCTGAATGCCAAAATGGCAGACAGTTTTTGAAGAAGGAATTTAGCAAACCACAAATTAGTTTTCATAGTGGAAGGGTGCAGCAGAGACTTTTGCATTTCACATCACACATTTTTAGTATTTGCATGCTTTACTAGAAGCATGCATTATTTTCACAATAAAAGCAAAATAAATTAGGTTTGAAAACAACACATAAAATCTCTGTCACCTTTGTAAAATGATGTACTAAAAACCCATGTAAAGCATAAATGTATAAGTACCCAAACCTTAACAGTGGGTAACTTGAGGTCGTTATTGCAAGTGGTTTTCAGAATTTTCTTAATTGTGTTCTTAATACTTTTTTATTTATAATTATCTGCATATCTGAATCCTTTTTCTTACCATTAGTATGGTTACTTTTGTAGTCAAGAGAAAATATCCTGCAAAAAGAAATTATTTCCAGCTTGAAAATAACTACAAATATACTCTTATTTCTTTAGTGGAATTAGAGTACCCTCTGAAATATTTCAGTAAAACCTAAAAGAAGAAATCATTGAGAAACTGGGCACATTTTGCGTACTGTGCAGGTACTTAATAAAAAAAAAAGAAATTCAAACTGACAATATATTTATGAAAAGATGATCAATCTCTCTATAATCAAGGATACGCGAATTGAAACCCAGAGATATCAATTAAACAAACACACACCAGACTGGCAGATATTAACACTGACAATATTCAGTATTGGCAAGGGACTGGGAAGCAGGCTCTTGTCTACATCATTGGTGATACAGTATTTTTGTTCAGTAATTTGGCATTTTCTGTGAAAGTTTTTTGAAGCACAAAACTTTTGACCGATAATTCCATGTCCAGAAACACATGCTCCAGAATTACACAGATGCTTATTGTAGCATTCTTTGTGATACTGAAAATTTGAAAAGAATTTCAAGTGTCCTTCCTTATGGAAATAGTTAAATGAATAGTGACATCATAATAAGGGATGGTCTACAGATATAAAAATGAATGAGGTTCATCAGTATGTTTCAAAGCAGAAAGAATACCAAGAAAGCATTTTTTACGGTCCACAGAAAAAGACTTAAAGACAGGCACAAAAAACATTGACAGTGGTTATCAATTAAGAAGGGAGTGAATTGGAGAAGGATATGAAGGAAACTCACTTTTTGCTTAATGTATTTAATATAATTTGAAAATATTTTTACAATGCTTACTAATGTACTTCAATTTAAGAAAATTAGAACATAGCTGAAATTGACTTAAACTCTGTACTTCTCTCTAAGTCTGTTGTAAATCCATCTTTGGAAAAAAGTATAAGTAATTCACTTTCTGATTTGTAATATTTTCCAGGATCCCAAATTATAGATAGGTTTTCATAGTTTAAATCCCTCCTTTTTTCTAGGTAATAACGATATGTACTTATTATTTCAAAAACCTGGTTATACATTACATCATTTGAGGAAAATTCTCTGAACTCATTCAAATGTGCTCTACATTTCTTAAAAGACTACTAATTAAAAACGCTCTTTAAGTCAAAATAAAACCCCCAGAAAATAGTTCTGAATTTATGTGGTGAAGAAATTGTTTAGAATGAATCTGACTCGAAGAAAATATGGCATTGAGCTTTTAGTTAGCATTTGTATGTAGAATACCAGCGTTACGGAAGACAGAGAGGCTGGGCTTGGTGGCTCACGCCTGTAATCCCAGCACTTTGGGAGGCCAAGGCGGGTGGATCACGAGGTCAGGAATTCAAGACCAGCCTGGCCAATATGGTGAAACCCCATCTATACCAAAAATAGAAAAGTTAGCCGGGCCTGGTGGCGGGCGCCTGTAATCCTAGCTACTCGGGAGGCTAAGGCAGGAGAATTGCTTGAACCCAATTGAACAGAAGTCGCAGTGAGCTGAGACTACACCACTGCACTCCAGCCTGGGCGACAGAGTGAGACTCTGTCTCAAACAAAATAAGACCAAACAAAAAATCAAAAACAAACAAACAGAAGACAGATATTTGTGAAGACGGGTATTGAGCATGGAGTTAGACAGACCTAGCTGCAGTCCAGGTCTTCCACTTCATGTTATGATTTCAGGCAAGGTACTTAACATTTCTGAGCCTTGGTTTCCTCATCTATAAAGTGGGGATAATAACACATAATTAACTTTATGTACTGAAACAAATAATAACAAATAATAGGCAATCTAGTGGCAATTTTTATTTTGATTCTGCATTATAGAGTGTTTAGCAAATTACCTGAGGTAAATTATCGTTCAAATATTACATTTTACTTGAAATGACTAATTGCATCTTCCTGGATCTATTTATCTCTTCAAGATCAGCAATGTTTATTCTTTAATTTAAAAAGTAATACATTTTCATTTTTCTAAATTTAAGAAACACAAATAAAAGGGAAGAAAATAAAATATTCCCATCACCAAATCAGTTAGCAAATATTTATTAAATATCTATTTAATGGGCCAGAACTCATCCTAGGCACCAGGCACACAGAGTAAATAAGACAGATATGGTCCACATCCCCATGGCCCCTGTTAAGAATTCATAACCTTGAAATAAGTGACAATAACCCAGATACGTCTCTACATATTTTCCATCTCCACCAGAATTTTGGACTTTTTGAACTGCTCATAATGACCCTGTCAAGGTCAATGTATATTACAAATTTATTTAATATGCTCCTTGCTCCTCTGTGCCAAATCCCATCCTAACTTGCCTGCTCAGGGACACTGGGCCAGCAATTCTTTTATTTTCCTGCATAATTAATTTTTCACTCTCTACTGGATTATTCTCAACCTGCGCATGCTGTTATTTTTCCCACTTATAATATTAACAACCCTCTCACACCATTTCTCCTGTAGTGACTGCCCCTTTTCTTTGCTCTCCTTTGCAGCAAAACTCCTGGGATTAGTTGTTTATACACACTCTAAATCTTCTCCACCCATTCTCTCATAAAACCATATAAATTAGCCTTTACTACCACCAGCTCACTGAAACTGTGCTTGTCAACACCACCAGTGGTCTCCACGGTGTTTAATGCAATGGTCAATTCTCAGTTCCCCTTTTATTATCCATCAGAAACACTTGACACAACCAGTCGCTTTATTGTCATTGATGCACACTCTTTACTTGTGGCCCGTACTACCCATTCTTTTGGGTTTCCTCCTACTTCACTGATTGGTGCTTCTCTTTCTCTTTTGCTGGTTCTCCTTTTCTTCCTGACGTTTTCATTAAATTGTAGAGGGTTAAGTCTCAATTCTTGGTTCCTTTCTCTATTTACATTTACTTTTTTTGTGATCTTACGGTCTCTCGTGGTTTTAGACATCATTTTCATGACAATCACTCTCAAGCTTATATATTCCCTCCAGACTATTCTCCTGAACTGCATGTCCCAGGACAACTACTTTCTTGATATCTCCACCTGAGTGTACAATGGATATTTTAAACTTATTTTGTTCTCACGTGAACTTCTAACTTTCCACCCTTTTCTAGCACCTCACAAGCTATCAGCAAATCCTGTTGGATCTACCTTCAAAATGTATTCAGAATCAAACCACTTCCTTCTCCTCTACTCTCTCACTCTGGTCCAAGCCTTCTGAAAAGATCTCCTACATTTTTTCTCTTTTACAGTCAATTTTTAACACAGTTGCAAGGTAGATGCTTTTAAATATCTAAGTCAGATCATGTCACCCTCTTCTCAAAACCCTCCAATGGTTCTCCCTTTTAATCAGAGTAATAATTAGTCTTTCATTAGCCAAAAGAACCATATAACTAGGTCCACTGACTATCACCTACAGCACTCTCCTTAATCACCATTTCTAGCTGCCTACGGCCTCATTGCTGTGCTGTGAAGAAGGAGGCTTGCTCCTGCCTGACAGCCATTGCTTTAATTCTTCTCTTTTCCTGGAGCACTATTTCTCCAGATGACTCCTTGGCTACCTGCTCAATTTCTTTCAATTCTTTTCCTCTCTTAGTAAAGCCTAATGTGTCCAGCCACTCTGCCCCCCTACTCTGCACCTCAGATTCCACTTACTTAGTTCCGGTTTTATTTTATTCCATATCACTTCCTAACATACTATATGATATTCTGTACATTTTACATATAAAGAATATATATTATATTCAAACATAGTGTGTGTGTATATATATATAAAATATACAAACATAATATAATATTTCATTAACCTTGTCTATCTCTCATCACTAGAAAGTTAAGATAGTGGAGGGCAAGTATCTTGATCTCTTTTTTTATTGATGTGTTCAAGGCCCTAGAAAAGTGCTTTGCATATAGTAGAAGCTCAGTCATATTTATTGAATGACTGGAAACCACTGATTTTATTGCAACTTCAAAATAAGCTAAATCCTTTGGGGAGATGGATACCCCATTTTACATGATGCTATTATTATGCATTGTATGCCTGTATTGAGACATCTCATGTACCTTATAAATGTATACACCTACTATTAGTATGTACCCATGAAAATTAAAAATTAAAAACTAAGCTAAATCCTAGTATTATAACCACCTTCTACATTTCTTAGAAGAGTATTAACATAATCTTGAAAAAAAGAATTTAGTTTGATGATAAAGATGTCTTATTCCTCATCTCCCATGCCAAATTTTTAAAAATAGCTAGAAAACAATGTATTTGAACTGTAAAAGCTACAACTAAATAATATTGGAAATGTGGTAATAACTATATATCCAGTTTCAAATCTTATTAATATATCATTTAAATGTTCATAAGATTGTAGGTAAATATGTTTAACTTTTATGTTTCTGTCTTTTTGTTTTTGCTTTTTTTTTTTTTTTTTTTTTTTTTTTTGAGGTGGAGTCTCACTCTGTCACCCAGGCTGGAGTGCAGTGGCACGGTCTCAGCTCAGGCTCACTGCAAGCTCCGCCTCCCAGGTTCACGCCATTCTCCTCCCTCAGCCTCCCGAGTAGCTGGGACTACAGGCACCCGCCACCACGCCCGGCTAATTTTTTGTATTTTTAGTAGAGATGGGGTTTCACCATGTTAGCCAGGATGGTCTCGATCTCCTGACCTCGTGATCTGCCCGTCTCAGCCTCCCAAAGTGCTGGGATTACAGGTGTGAGCCACCGCGCCCAGCCTATGTTTCTGTCTTTACTAGCTAAATGTATTTTTAATTTGCATGCCATGGTTACGAGAAATTTTCTTTTATTAATTAAAAAAGTAAACAAATTAGATAAAAATATCATTAATAAAAGAATAACAATGTAAAAATACACGAAGAGCTTAGAGAAGAGCTCTGCAGTCCCGTTAGATTTCTGGTATAGTTAAGGAAGACAGATGAGGCAACCTGGTCTAGTAAAGTAGAAGAAAATCCCAAGGCCTCAAATTAAGCGTGAGTCAATGGATACTTCAGCCATCCCAGCAAGCCAGCTAACTGTCACCCTCAGTCTACTCAGGAAAGGACACAGCCATATGACATATTTCAACTGATAATAAGAGCCAACTGCTTGCTTGATCTATCTCAGAGAAGAATGAGAGTCTACTGCTACTTACTAAACCACAGATTCTCAGTAAATTCAGAAAAAATATTGGGATTTGCTACTTCATATCTCATACAGACTTAACATCAGAGATCTTGAGAGCTGTGAATATTCCTATATAATCGTACCTATTCCAATGTAAAAATTCTATCACTAAGAGAGAATACTATGATAACTTGCAATTAGAATATACAAGATGAATTTCCATTGATTTGGCATTTCTTATCAAAAGTCTTAAAATTAATTTTTAGGAATTTATACAGAGAGAATAATCATACATGTATTTAAAGATTTAACTTTACAGATCACTATTAATAGTGGGAAAATATAAAAACCTTGCTATTCAGTAACAAGGAATTGATCATACATTTTGATACATCCATACAGTATAATATTATGCAGCTATTAAAATTATGAGGTCATCGGATATTTTCATGATATAGTGAAGGTGTTCACAAACTACTGACAACTTAAGAAAGTAGTTTACATTATATTATGAATTGTTGGAGCCCTTTTGTTTATTATATGTTTATGTACATATATGCCTACACTCATACGTACGCACGTACAGACATGCATCTTCACCAATGCTGACAAGGTATGCACTAAACAGTGAGTTTTAAGAGATTCCTAAGCACTAGGAAATAATATGCACAAAATTGTATATGGGCATTTTTCTTTCGAAAGCTTCATCTAATTCTCAAAGGCCTGGTTCTCAAGCTTTTGAATTTCTCCATGCCATTTACTAGCACAGATCAATCCCATCAGTGATATTCTGCATTAAGCAAACTAGTTTCCCAGAGAAGGAAATGCTAGGAATATTAGGATGTGCTAGGTAAGTGAGGATGAAGTATCAGAAGTTCTAGAAGTCAATGAGCAATTTGAAAAACCATGTTTGAAAATTCTAATCATTCCTGAAAGGTTGTGACAGTACATTTAGTTACTGTCAGCATGGACAGTGCTGTGGTGAACAGAGTTTCAATTTCTAGACCTGGCTAAGAGTAGTTTCCTCATTAATAAGAAGGCAATTTTGGTCTCTACCTATGTGATCTTATTTTTAGGACATGATAAAAATAATTAGAAAACTATAAACTCTGTAGAAGGGAATTGTTGGCTGTATACCCCATTAACTTAGCAAGTATGAGCAGTCACCCTACACTGGGGTGATCAAGGCTTGTGCCTTCATTAAGTGTATGACAGGAGAGATAGAAACAACTGCTCAGATCATGACACCAGGTTCTAACAGTAGAATGAGCTGATCGTGGGTGTGAGGTCTACAGTGGTCACATGAGAGTTTAGGAGATATTGCATTATTGCATCTAGATTTGTGTTCTCTATAGGCAGAGATTATCTAATTCACCTTTGTATCCCACGATGTGTGTCACCTGGGTTGGCTGTCCCTCAGGGCTCTAAAGTGGAGAGAGAAGAACCTGTGCTATACATGCGCAGAAAACTTTGAAGGCAGGCACTACCCATTATGTGGTAGAGAGACCTCCAGCTTCAAGTCATTTTGAAGTAGCTGAAGACAGAGGAGAGAGGCCTTAGGACAATCTGTGTCCTATGGGACAACCTCTGTAGTGCTCAGGAGCCACTGAGGGACAGAATTCTAGAAGCCATATGAAAAGTGATCCGGTAAAGAATAAAGCAAAACAGTCTTTCCTTTATAAACTTGTATAATATCCAATATGTGAATTATCCAATTAAAAAAGAACCTGGAAGTCCTTCCTCACTGTCTAAAAAAAATGCATTTGGTGTAGAGGATGTGATTACATAGCAGCTATTCAAGTAGAGAGAGAGAAGGGCAGAAACTCTAGATGGGGATTGAGCTAGAATTCGAACTACAAAGAGTAATTGACCCTTCAGATAAATATTCAAATCAAAGAGGTTGATTGTTTGGTGATACATAAAATACTGACTCTAAGCTCAAGCAGTTGGGGCAATACAAGACGTTATAATGTAAAATTTTCTTTGGAAGGCCATACTTTTCAGAGAAAACCCCGCCATGTAAAAATATTTGATTTTTACAAATGTATACAAAATGTTCCTGTGAAGTTATTTCTAGATGCATAAATTACACAAATTACACAGAAACCATATTAAAGATAAATACAGAAGGACTACCAAACTACCAGGTACAGAAGATGGATGGTCCTTTCCAGACAGGGCCAGGCAGGTGAATTACCCCTCTAGGTCACTAGAACCCAGAGTTCAGGCTTTAGAGATTTAGACTAAACTGGTAATTCAGAATGTAACCAGAATCTTACAGGGACAAGCCAGCAGAGATTCCTGGGGAAAAAAAAAGAACTGGAACTGGTGCCATAATATGGGAAAGATCAGTGAGGTGTGTTGTAGAACACAAGGAACGTCTGCATGAGTCTCCAGGGCTTAGTGTGCAGAGAACAGTGAAGAGAAGCTGACTTCACAGTTAAGCTTTTGAAGGAGATAAGGAGCAGACTGCCTTGCCCAGCAGTAGAGCACAGACAGGATCACAGGTATTAATTATGTTTCTCATAGAATTAAGAGAATTTTAAATGTAAAAATAAAGACTTGCAAGTTATTGGGTAAAAGACTACCAAATAGAGGAAAAGAGAAACTTTATAAGCTTCTGTCTCAGAGAGAATATCAACTTATCCAATATTGTTAAACACTGGGCTGCAAACCAAAATTAAAACACTACGAGTACACTGAATTTAACAATAAAGACAGGGAGTAATTTGCCAAGGCAAGCCACTGGAGCAAATAATATAAACAAGTTCAACAGCCTATTCGATGCATTTTAGAGCAAAAGAGAGGGAGAACTGGTTGCCTGCCAACGCCTTGCCTCAGTCAGACATGCACTCTGCTATCCAGGAATAGTAATAGGTTAGAGGTTTGGGCTGGAGAGTCTTGTCATTTCATGTCGTTTTATTGGAGATAGACTACAGGTCAATCACTACTGGCATTTTATCCTTTGGGTTTCTTTGTGCATTAGCAGCAACTCTGATGCTTTCCCAAGTTCAAGGAGTAGTCTTCACCTGTAGATTTATTCGGATTTCCAGCACCTCTAGTTTCTTACAATTTGCTCCAGCATAGCTGCTAACAAACACCCTTAGCAAAAATCAGTCTCACATGAAAATTAAAATAACTCATGCACAGAATTGAATTAATTTTGAAAATTTATACCACTTTTATACCAGCAATTATTACTGTTATTCTTACTTCTGACATTTTGCTTATTGTTAGCCATATCTCTAGCAGGCAGCCACTTGGAGTGCAAATATAAATTCACGTTAATTTAAATAAAAAGGTCGCAGAAAGAGAGGAGTGGAAAATGAATTAAAAAGTCATCATCAAAATGCATTTCTTAAGCATCTTTTTATACATCAGCTGTTCAAGACACACTGTAAATTATGGAACAGACTAAAGCCTTTGTTCTCTTTAAGTTCTTAGTCAAAAACATCTAGAGGAGCTATGCAAAAATGTTTAAAATACATAGCCATTAGGGGAAAATAATCAAATACTGGAAAACAATAAAGGAAGCTTTTATATGTCAGGTAAAAAGTCAGCTCATTCTGGGGTGAGGAGAAAAGTAGGTGTGTATATGGCTGGGAAGAAAATCAAGTAGGTTAGCCATGAAAATTCAGTGTACTAGTTGGGCAGAGTGAAAGAAAAAGTAAATTCTTGTCTATTCCTGCTTCCCTGTGAGAGGAGGCATATTGGACTTACATGAAGCCACAGAGAAAAAACAGCGCATATTGATCTGTCAGTTTTACTAAAAATACTTAGAGAAATGCTTTAAGTAATCAAAATATCATCTTGCATTACAACAAACATAAATATACCATCGGGTTGAATGCAAAGGGTTGCATAAATTTTAAAGAAAAACGGTAAGACTCAACGAAAATTTTGAGCCTGTCTTGGTTGCTTAAATAACATCTTACCTTTTCAATCCATATTCCAAAATAACTCATGCTTCCTGTAGCATGAGCTATCGTTAGGAGTATTTCTTTTCCAAATGTGGAAAATAGAAAACTCTCTCTGTATTTGTGGTGATAGAAATGTTAAACATAGTTTTTACCACTTGAAAATTGGCGAAACAGCTACCTAGCAGTGGCAAAATGCAAGATCCTTCATAAGTGAGAAGTGTATCTCTAAGACAGTATTCACAAGTGTATTGCTACATGCCAGAAAATATGTCAAGACTCAATGCAAAGATAAATCATTTCATCATTTAATTAAGAGGGGGAGGAGGCACTTCAACAGAAAGTAAGGGAATAGAATATCTATTTCTATTACTGGAGATGACTATGAAAAAAATGGGAGAAATGTCAAGGCAAGTTACTAGGGAAGATGCCATTGAAAATGTCAATAATTCATTTCAAAAGCAATTCCACACAATGGCTCTTTCAGTCCATATGGAAATAAGAAAGAGATATGTCCTTTCTTCGCCATGAGTTGTGAGAGGCTGGATGGAAGTGGGGACACTGGGTAAATGGGATAGAATATGCACCTAGCTACTTCATGAAGTATACGGGAAAAGAGAGGCAGCAGATATAAACTTCAAAGAAGGAGAAAGCTAGTGAGAATCACGAAGGTATCACTGAAAATTAGAATCCCACGGCCTCAAAATGGCCTGTCCCACTTTCCTACTGGTTTTGGGGAAAATAGCACAATTAGAGACAGGGTGGTATGTAGTAATAATAATAATTAATAAAATATACAAAGTGTCATGGGAATTGCACATAAGAAGAGCTTAATTAACTGGATTTCTCTCTGGGGTATTTTTACATGCAGATATTCCTGTGTTGTGGGATGAATAATCTTGCCTCTTTAAGGAATTGTAGCCACCAGTGAACTGCTGAAGGTACTGCTGGAGCAGTGGGTCCTTGCTAATAATGCTAAAGGTACAGGCCAACTCTGTTTTCTTTCTTTATCCACAGACATTCTAGTTTTACTTTTCTCATCTGTCCTCAGGAGCTGAAGGGAAAAAAAAGCTCACTAGTTTCAGCAAGCAGGGGCTACCTCTTCTTCATCTAAGATTCTCAGTGCCTGTGCACATGGTAGACAATAAATGTTTCTGAATTGAACAAATCAAAAAGAAAATGGAAGGCAAGTGATAATTCTAGGTCATACATTTAATTAAGGTAAGGTAAAGAAACTCTAAGATCAATACAAAGAGAAGAAAATAGAAATGGGGGTGTGGAGAAAGGGAAAAGCAAGAGAAAAGAGGTATGATAACTTGAAAAGGACACAGTTACAGAAAAGAAAGTTTGGAGTGAACAATATAATGATATTTCTTTGATGTACTATAAATGAAATTTTAAAAAAAATTGTGAGCTCTCTGACAGGAGGTGTTACACTCTGAATAATTGCTAATAATTCTTAACAAATCAATGTAAAGGTAATAATAATTTTTCCATTTACACTTATAAAACTGACATATTAATTGATGATAATAAAACCTTTTCTCTGAGCTACTTATAATATGACATTGATTTGATAGATCAGATAAATAGCCTTCATTATATACCTAGGATGCAGGGATATTTTCACTGGAAAATTCAAGGTGAGGTTCCTGGAGTTAAGGGCCTTTAGGTCTCCTGTGGTTCGCTCTCTGAATGTCTTTACCAACAAATCTGTAAAGCTCAGTATTCACCAGGTCAGGATCCATAAACTCACTGGCATTCAGTGAGTAGCTTCTTTCACCCTTCCTTTGTCCCTGTGCCATAAACAGGAAAAAACAGCACGAAGTTGAATGTGTCAGTAACAGTTGGGTTTGTTAGCCACCATCCTTCTCTCCTGACATTTAAAGAAGGTGACTTATCTTCTGTCCTGGGCAGCAGAGACAATAGAATGATGCAAAAAATAGAGATCTGGACTGCTGTGGGTGGTTCTTTTGGAGAGATAAAGGGAGGAAAGGGGAGGCAGAGTTTCCTGTTTGAGTGTTTGTTTTATGTATCCTGTTTTCAATTTCCCTTTGGAGAATACCATACATAGGATACATATGGAAACAATGACTACAGCCAGTGCAGCATGTGGTCTTATAGCAGATCTTAATATGTATTAATTAATGTTAATCCATATTATCTTATTCATCTATTTAATTGAAAACACAATTTAAAATCTTGTTATCCTGCAATATAACATTTAATGTATTCAATAACTGGCACACATGAAAGAACTACATATAGTGGGTTGTGATTAAATATTACTTTTGGAAGAATGAGCAGATTCTGCCAGAAGTATCTCTCCATGGCAGAGTCAGAATTCAAAAAAATCTTACATACATTTTCTGTTCACTGCATTGAGTTGAAGAACTTGACACATGCTTAACATTAAACACTCCAGAAATCCTAAAAGTAATTTTATAAAGGTGATGTCAATAAACACCCAGAAGAATATAAAAATCTTAGAGACCATCGTTATTTACTTGTGACCTGACAAAAGCAATACTTTAAATAATAAGGTGTGGTTTTTATGTTGTCATTGGGTACTAGAATGTTTCTTGACAGGCAGAATCATGTGAAAACCATATTCAGCTGAAATTTATGGAAACATTGTGGAAACCTTAGTCAAATCAACTCTTAGGAAAGAAATAAAAACCATAATCAGATGCACTTGGAAGAAACTTGTTTAAGCATGGTTAATATTTATAACTAGATTAACAAGAGTAATTTGAGGTCAGATGAATCTGCATTTTCAAACTCTGAGGCTGCCAGTACTGAACTAATAACAAATAGAATACATAAGACACTATTATATTTAAACTGATAAAAGCTTAGAAAATTTGTGTTGACAATATTTGGTTGAGATTTAGTTACAATGGTTTTGGAAGTATATTATTGGCACACAAATGTGCATATAGCTTGGAGTTCAAAACCAGACTGTCCTTCATATCTCTAGTGTTAAGAATGTTATTTTAAAGTAGAACCAGAGAACTATGGATGAATGAGCTCTGATTTTACATGCAAACTTTTGTGTACATTTTTCTGAGAAGAGAAGTCATTGTTTCGTGGGAAACAGAAATTTTCAAATCCTAATAATTCTGGTGTTTCTAGAATGATTAAATATGGCATTAAATCAACAGTGTAACTATATATCATACTGTCAGCTTCCCATGTGGATTTTATAACATCAGCCTCACCATACTTAATTTATTTTCTTTCATCTAGCAGGTTCTCAATATGTTTGCTGTTGATAATGATGACAATAGTCCAAGCCATGATCTCATTTTCCAGACCGTGCTCCCCTCTTCACTTTCAAGTTTCTCTCTAGGCCAGCAAGGTTTTTATTCTCTCTCATCATAGCAATAAACCTGCCATTGTCATCAGGTCAGACATAAAATTTGCCAAGGCCAGCACACAAATTCCTTTCCCTGAAAGTAAGCTTGCCTCATTCTTGATTCTATCCTTGATGACAGGAAGACCATCTTGTATATCATCTGTCCATTTGTAGACCAAATGGTCTACAAGGAAAGGGCATCTAAATTTTGCCAAGCTTATTTTGTAACCCACTGCCTAGTTTGTGATTAAGGTTGAGATGACAAGGTTTTCTTCCCAGCAGCAGAAGGAATATGTTCTTTTTTTCCTTCCAGAACAGGTTATTACAGAGTTTTAAAATGTAGGTCAAAGAAAAAAAAGAAAGAAGAACAAGCTAAAGTATTTAGAATATGCCTAGTCCCCAGCATACTACTTTTCATGAAGCTCCAAATATTTATCTTCTTATGTTTATGAAAAATATGTATCTAAATATTTCAGTGTTTTTCTTCCTCCTAAGAATGAGTCATATTTAGCAATTTTACCTATATCTCTAAAAATGCATTTTATTTAAATAAGAAAACAAAAAAGCATCAAAAAGCTGGTAAACATAATCTAACAAGTATTTAAATTTGGACTATATTATATACCATTATTCTTACAGTATCAATAGCCAAGCCAAGTCTCATGTATAATATAGAAAAGTGGCTTCTCATCTGATAATTTTTTATAGGAAGTTTTGGTGAATTAAACATCTGCATTTACACTTTTTATTATGTGTTATATATACTTGCTTTAATAATTTAAATGTTACAGAAATATAGGTTTAGAATATAAGAAACCCACTATAATCCCATCCAATCAAGTACAACTTCTATTATCAGTTTGATACATATTATTAATGTACTAAGATATTATTATTTTAATATTATGGGATTGTTTTTTAAAGAAACATGAAAATATTTCACCACTTTCCTTTTTCACTTAACATTTACTTGATGTTTTTCCATGTCAGTGTATATTAGAACCGCTTCATTTTTTTGTTAAAGAGCTATATAATATTTCTTTATAAGAATTTATAATTTATTAAATCAACACCTTATTGATAGATATTCAGAAGTTTTTCAGTTTTTTACTCACAACCAATGTGTCAGTGAACATTCTTTATGCACCCATATGAGTCCTTCTGTAGAATGGCTGCAGACATATGGAAGATTCAAAGGAATTAATGTTTTAACAAATATTTCTAAACATATTCCAAAAATATTGTAAAGAATTTACATGTTCACCAGTAGTATATAAAAGAATCTGTTCTACACACTTTTCAACTTTTTTAAACTCATTCAATAGCAACTTTCTAAAGCAGATGTCACAAACTCAGATGACTTCAGAAACAGATAGATACCAAAAAATGTGCGTTAGCACAGAGTAAAAAATGGGAAGTAGTAGAAATTCAGCAAATTTAATTTTAGTAAATAGTATGAGGGCCAAAACAAACACATCTTCAGTTCTCAGGCTACCAGTTTTCAGCCCTTGTCTTAATCGAATACACCCAGTTTTGATTTTATAAAGTGCAGAACTTCCTTTACTTGAGAAAGCAATACAACCTTTGATGAGATGATTAATTTCACTGGATGCATCTTACTTTTACCTTATTTTCTTTCTTTACTTTTACTTCAAAATTTACAGTTATGAGAAGAATTCATTGTTTCCTAGACAGGATTCATTATATGTTGTATTAATTTTTATCAATACAAATCTTCTGTAACAGATATGTTGAAAACAGTAAAATTTATTGTCTTGTATTTCCCCACTTATAAAAACAGTTTTCTTCCACTTATCAACTTGCTAGAAAGCCTTCAAACTCACATACAAGATTATTTTAATACTCTTACTATTCCCGTATCAGTAATAGAGAAAAAATATGAAAATACATTACTTGTCTTAAACATAAGCAATATGCTGCTAAGGTTTATGTTGAACCTACCAAAGCATCCTTGAATAGAAAAAAAGAAATATCATTATTTTAGCTTGACAAAAAAACAGAAGAGAAAAATTCTTGTGTCCTTTTGATAACAGTGGTTATCCTGTGGTCTGTGAAAAAGGGTGAAGGCCATGGAGAAAATTGGTTCTGCTCTCATTTTTCTAGTCCCACTGCATCAATAAACCTCTGGAAGTTTCAACACAGAGCACACAATGTGAGCATGGAGCAGCTTGGCTTCTCAGCACTTTGTTATGTCCTTTAACCTTATGAGATTGTCAGTAAAGATGGCTAAGTAAGGGATTCCCATTGCTACAGTGTAAATGGAGGATTGGCTTTCAAAGCAGAATAGCTCCTCCCTCAATTTGAGATTGGAGGGTGACAACGATTAGGAAAGTGAGTTTGGAAATGAGTTGTTATTCTAATTGAACTTTTGTATTTACAACTGTTATTCATGCCATCTTTTTTTCTTCAGTGACTTAAAAAATAAAACACCTACACATAAAATGAGGCATAAAACTATAGGCATTTTTTCAATACTTTTGATTTCTATTTAACAGAAATGTTGAAGCTACCAACTCTACTGGATGTAAAAGAAAGTTATACAATGTTGACAATTGGAGATCAAACCCCTGTTGAAGAAAATCTCTCAAATGTTCACATTTAAAATATATCATATTATCCTGCCTTGAAAAATCATTTTAGGGAAAATAAGAATTTTAAGGAATTATTTTAGTTGTTCTAAATTACAGTCCCATACCTTAGTTTTTATTTTTTTTTAATGAGAAATCTCTCATACTATACATTTTCTTCTTTTGATTTTTAAAGGTAAACATGAGTGATATAAAAATAACTTTGTTTCAGGAAATATATGCCTTAGAGTAGGAAAGAATTGTCCAAGAGTAACACAAATTTTTAGATATTTATTTTGGCTTGATGTTAAAAATCTAAAGAAACAACTAAATTGGAATCAGCTGTGCTTAAAATACAGAAGCAGCAGAAAAGATAGGACTATTACATTTTATAAGGAAAAAATGCTAGAGAGCCTCCTAAATTCATCATAGTCATGAAGACTTTTTAAAAAATTAATTAGGAGAGGAAAAATTCCTTTCCAACTATCTCATGTTATATGCAGATACATACATTCAACTCTACCATGAAAACGCTAAAATACATATAGCTTGTAAATACTTTATTCATTTGTGTATCCATTCATCCTTACACAAATCATAAATATGGCTTTTCTTTACATTTTTTCTGCATTCTTCATCTGGAATTGTAAATAACGGGAGTTACAATTTTATTAAAATTGGGAGAGCCATTTGCTATATGATAATCACACTTATTTCATTGGAATTCTCTCTGGTTTAGACTTCTGACCCCTTTTTTCAGATTAGTAATTGAAACTTATTGACAGATACCCCAAGGCATATATAAATTGGGGCAGCTCCTTGTAAAGGGAATTTTAAGAGGACTTTTGTAGTTCTGAGCTTGGAGAATTGAGGTTACCAAACATACTTTACCTTCAAAATTTCATTTGCTTTAAAAATAACTACTCCCTTTTATAAATCCTCATAGATCTTCTAGTCTATGACAATGTTGCATTTTAGCTACATTTGGCAAACTACAAAGATACATCGGTTAAAACTGCATTCCTCATGATTTTTAAAAACATTTGCAATCATGAAAGTTCACTTAGCATTAATTTTCTTCTCTATTACTTTCCATTTCTTTCTCAAATTCTCTCTAACTCTCATACACATCAAGTTTAGTAGGCAAGATAATTTTCTCTCCTAATCCAAATCTTTAAACACTTCACAAATACCTTTATAGACAGGAATAGGAGTTTGCTAAAATTTTAATTTTGATTAAATTCCACAGAGTCACCTGGGTGCCCAACACTATGCTATATGTTCTGAATAAATAAGGCATATTTCTTGCCCTTGAAAAACTTCAGAGCAATGGTCTTCCAGCATTTTAAATTTTAATTCATACATCCACTCCGGTTTGAAAAAAAGAAAAGTTTCTGCATGCACTCCTGTGCATGTGTGTATATGTATTTATACATGTATTAGTATACAAGTGAATTAGTTCATTTCCATGCTGCCAATAAAGACATACCTGAGACTGGGAAGAAAAATAGGTTTAATGGACACACAATTCCATGTGGTTGGAGAGGCCTCACAATCATGGCGGAAGGCAAAAGGCACTTCTTACCTGGTGGTGGCCAGAGGGAATGAGAGCTTGGGCAGGGAAACTCCCGTTGTTAAAACCACCAGATCTCATGAGACTTATTCGCTATCATAACAACAGCACAGGAAAGACCTGCTGCCATGATACAATTACCTCCCACAGGGTCCCTTTGGGACTTCAATATGAGATTTGGGTGAAGACAAAGCCAGATCATATCATTTCGCCCCTGGCCCCTCCCAAATCTCATGTCCTCATATTTCAAAACCAATTATGCCTTTCCAACAGTTCCCCAAAAGTCTGAACTCACTTCAGCATTAACTCAAAAGTCCACAGTCCAAAGTCTCATTCGAGACAAGGCAAGTCCCTTCTGCCTAGGAGCCTGTAAAATCAAAAGCAAATTAGTTACTTCCCAGATACAACGTGGGTACACGCATTGGGTAAATACAGCCATTCCAAATGGGAGACGTTGGCCAAAACAAAGGGGCTACAGGGCCCATGCAAGTCCGAAATCCAGTGGGGCAAATTTTAAAGTTGTAAAATGATCTCCTTTGACTCCATGTCTCACATCCAGGTTATGCTGATGAAACAGGTGGGTTCCCATGATCCTGAGCAGCTCTGCCCCTGTGGCTTTGCAGGGTGCAGCCTCCCTCCCGGCTACTTTCATGGGCTGGTGTTGGGTGACTGTGGCTGTTCCAGGCACACAGTGCAAGCTGTCAGTGGATCTACCATTATGGGGTCTGGAGGATGGTGGCCATCTTCTCACAATTCCACTAAGTGGTGCCTCAGTAGGGACTCTGTGTGGGGACTCTGACCCCACATTTCCCTTCAACATTGCCCTAGCAGAGGTTCTCCATGAGAGGCCCACCCTGCAGCAAACTTCTGCCTGGACCTTCAGGCATTTCCATATATCCTCTGAAATCTAAGCAGAGGTTCCCAAACCTCAGTTCTTGACTTCTGTGCACTGGCAGGCTCAACACCATGTGGAAGCTACCAGGGCTTGTGGCTTGAACCCTCTGAAGACATGGTCTGAGCTCTATGTTGGCCCCTTTCAGGCATGGCTGGAGTTGCTGGGACACAGGGCACCAAGTCCCTAGGCTGCACACAGCCTGGGGACCCTGGGACCAGCCCAAGAAACCACTTTTTCCTCCTAGGCCTCTGGGCCTGTGATGGGAGGGCTGCCATGAAGGTCTCTGACATGCCTTGGAGACATTTTCCCCACTGTCTTGGTGACTAACATTTGTCTCCTCATTACTTATGCAAATTTCTGCAGCTGGCTTGAATTTCTCCTCAGAAAATGGGATTTTCTTTTCTATTGCATTGTCAGTCTGCAAATTTGCCAAACTTTTATGCTCTGTTTCCCTTTTAAAGCTGAATGCCTTTAACAGCACCAAAGTCACCTCTCGAATGTTTTGCTGCTTAGAAATTTCTTCCGCCAGATACCCTAAATCATCTCTCTCAAGTTCAAAGTTCCACAAATCTCCAGGGCAGGGGCAAAATGCTGCCAGCTGCTTTGCTAAAACAGAACAAGAGTCACCTTTGCTCTAGTTCCCAACAAGTTCCTCATGTCCATCTGGAACCTACTCAGCCTGGATTTCATTGTCCAAATAATTATCAGCATTTTGGTCAAAGCCATTCAACAAGTCTCCATGAAGTTCCAAACTTTCCTACATTTTCCTATCTTCTTCTGAGCCCTTCAAACTGTTCCAACCTCTGCCTGTTACCCATTTCCAAAGTTCCTTCCATATTTTTGGTTATCTTTTCAGCAGTACCCCACTCTACTAGTACCAATTTACTGTAATAATCAGTTTTACACTTTTAAATCACACTGCTGATAAAGACATACCCAAGGACTAGGCAATTTACCAAAGAAAGAGGTTCAATGGATTTACAGCTTTACATGGCTGGGGAAGCCTCACAATCTTGGTGGTAGGCAAAGAGAGAACTTGGTGCAGGAAAACTCTCATTTTTAAAACCATCAGATTATTCACTATCATGAGACGATCACAGGAAAGACCCATCCCCATGATTCAATTATCTCCCACTGGGTCCCTCCCATAACACGTGGGAATTATGGGAGCTTCAAGATGAGATTTGGGTGGGGACAAAGAGCCAAATATATCAAGAAGCATATTATATAACTTGCATTATACATAAACATAGAAATTAGAGATAATACGACATAAATATAAATATTGATATTCTAAAAGTTACCTCCAAAGATCTTCTGGCTCATTCCATCAGTGACATGCATTCTGCTTTGGAGTTCACTGGTATAGAGGTGAGTATAGCATGTACACAGATAATTTCAATAAAGTTGTCACTTATGTGATTAACAGTAAACAGACAGTGCTAAACATGGAAAGAGCTCAGAAAAGACTGTCTGGAGAAGGAGACACTAGAGCCCAGCCTTTAAGTATAAACAGGAGCTAGTAACACAAAAAAAGGAGGAAGAGAATGAATAGACGAACATTCCAACCAGTACAAGCAATTTATGTAAAAGCAAAATGGTGCGAAGACAAGAGGGTGATTATAAAGGAATTCAGGACTAATGAAATGTAGAATCAGAGATGGAGCAATGATGTTGAAGAAGAATGGGGAAGTTAATTTTAAAAAGTAGCTTCGATCTTATCAAGGTATGGAAAATCTTTGAAGAAATTTAAGAGGATGAATGAAAGTCATGATCAGATATTTGTTTTGGATTAGCCTCTAGGCAGCTGTATTGGGAATGGATTTGAAAGTATGCAAATATCACCAGGGAAACTCATTGGTAGCCTAGCTCTATATCCAGCTGAGAAACAAAGAATAACAGAATTAATGTGGTGGCAGTGAAGACGCAGCTCCCAGGAGGGGATGAGTAGTAACATAAGGAAAGAAACCAGTAGAATTTGGTAGTGATTTTCTGTAAGTGACTGGTAAGTAAGAGGGAATAATCTCAGCTATTTTGTAGTTTTCTAATTTAGATGACTGGCGACTTTTAACTGAGATGGTGAACATGGCACAGTGGCAGAAAAAGATTTAATGTTTAATGTATTGGGGAACCTCCATAGAGTTCTTCATAATGGCTGCATTAATTTGCACTTACACCAACAGTGTAAAAGTGTTCCATCTTCTTGACAACCTTGCCAGTACCTGTTATCTTTTATTTTTTTGATATTAGCCATTCTGACTGGTGTGAGGTAATATCTCATTGTGATTTTAGTTTGCATTTCTTTTTTTGCACTTTTAAAGTGATTAATAATGTAGAATACTTTTTCATAGGCTTGTTGGCCATTTTTATGTCTTCCTTAAGAAATGTCTATTTAGGATAAAAACTCTATGAATTAGGTATAGAAGGAATGCACACAATACATCATACATGTACAATGTACACAACACAATACAGGTCATATATAAAAAGCCCACAGCTAACATCATACTTAATGGTAAAAAGTTGAAAACTTGTTCTCTAAGATCAGGAACAAGGCAAGGATTTTCACTCATGCCACTTTATTCAGATAGTACTGATGGTTTTTGCTAGAACAATTAGGCAAGACAAGAAATAAAAGGCATCCAAATAGGAAAGGAAGGAGTGAAATTGTTGCTGTTTGCTGATGACATAGAAAGCTCTAAAGACTCCACCAAAAAACTATTAAACTTGATAAACAAATATGGTAAAGTTATAGGATAAAAGATCAACACTCAAAAATTAGTAGCATTCTTATAGACTATTCAAAAAACAAATCAAGAAAACAATCTCAATTATAATAGTGCCAAAAAAACTTAGGAATAAATTAACATGGAGATAAAAGATTGTGCACTGAAAACTATAATACATTGAGGAAAGAAATTGAAGACACAAATAAATGAGAAGATATCCTATGTTCAACTTTTCTAGAAGAGTATAGATTGGAAGAATAAATATTGTTAAAAATTTCCATACTGCCCAAAGAGATCTACAGATTTAATGCAATCCCTTGTATTGGAATAAAAATTCTAATGTCACTTTTCACAGAAATAGGAAAAAAATTCCAAAATTCATATGGAACCACACACACCCAAAAACCAAATAGCCAAGACAATCTTGAACAAAAAACAAAACAAAAACAAACAAACAAACAAAAAACCCAAAGCTGGAGACATCACAGTACTGTTAACAGGATACTTGGGGTGTCACTTTTCTGGCAGGAAACCTGTGGCCAGTAGTGCCCTTGCCTGATTTTTGCTTGAGCCCATTGAGTTCATTCCATGCACTCAACCTGGCAGGCTGCACTCAGCTCATGCTACCAACCTGGATCCCATGCCTGCCAAGGATGAGCCAGGCGTGGAGTGGTGAGGGGTGTGTGAGCAAGCATGGGGTCCGGCCACTGCGCAGTCAGACACTGGCTGCTGCAATGGGGGAGCAGCTCCAGGTGCCGGCATAGGCACCGCTCTCTGCAAGGCTATAGCTGGACCAGGAACACTGTAAGCAGCTTCCCTGGCTGGCACTGGGAATGTGATGGTGCCCAGAAGCTTGGAGATGCCACGAACCACAGAGCCCAAAGATGGAGTCACAGCCCTGGCTCTGTTAGCTCCCAGGTCTAGGCTTCCTGAAGAGCTGCAGTTCTTCTCTCCTTCTCTTTGCCTGCGACATGGTGAAGAAGGGGCATGTTTTATCCCTGTTTGTGTTACAGATCTTCTAGACCCATCATTTTGGGGGTCCCAAGTTCTTGTCCTGTGTCCAGGAAGAATGTGGTACATGGACAAGTGGAGCATGAGCAGGGCAAAAAGGAGCTTTATTGAGTGATAGAATAGCTCAGAAGAGGCCCTGGAGTGCATAGCTCCTCTCTGCCAGACAGGTCATCACATCCAGTGTTCAGCTCTCAGCAGGTAGTAGGCCCTGAAGTAGGTAGCTCCTCTCTGCGGGCAGATTGTCCCATCGTCTTTCCAGCTCTCAGCACAGAGTAGGCCCTAGAGTGGTTTGCTTCTCTCTGCAGGCAGGTCATCCAGTTATCTGCTCAGCTCTGGCTGAGACCTGGGCTTATATGGGCCTCAGAGTGGGGGAAGTGCATGCCGATTGGTCCATGGGAGGCCATAGGGCAGCAGGGAAAAGGCACTCTGGTCCATGGGACTGGCAGCCTGTCCCCCAGCCTTCAGGCCCTCCCTGGCTTAAAGGTGGGGCTTCACAGGGGATCCACCCTCTTCTGCTCAGGAACCTGTCTACCTCCTGCTGCTGTTCATGGTGCCCAGGCTGTAGGTGTTAATGGGCACCTGCAGGACAGAACCAAGCTGCCTTTAGCCCCCCCATCAGTTTCCCTCCTCTGCTTGTCAGTGCCCAAAGTCTGGAGAGAACCAAGGCAGCAGAGGACTGGTGTGTCAGCTCCACCCAAGCATGTGCACACCTGGACAGGTTGTGACAGCACCTGGGCTTGGCCCCGACTTTGCTCCAAGATTGGAGTGGGCACAGACAGCAGGGAGAAGCCAAGCAGTGGGAGCAGGCATTTCTGAGCCTGTGAGGGCAGGGGGGGCCTTCCTGGGCCCCCAAGAGTGCAGGGACACCTGGGTCCACAGCCGTGGTTTGGACAGCTGCAGCTGCACCCAGGAGGGCAGGGCTCCCGCCTGCTCTGGCCCCAAGATCACAGAGATGCCCAAGTCCACACCTATGACTTGCGTGGCTGCAGTGGCACCTGGAGAGCTCCTGCCCCAGCTTGGAAGGAATGGGGCTCACACTTGTCTCCAGCTCCTGCCGGACCCATGGAGCATGCAGGCCTAGCTGCACCTCCCTGCTGTAGCCGGCATGATAGCAGCAGCCACTCCAGATGACCCACTGCGGCCACCACTATCTGACTTCAAAGTATATTACAAAGAAATAATAGTAAAAACAGTATGATACTGACATAAAAATGGAAAAATTGACCAATGGAATAAAATAGAGAAACCAGAAATGAACTTAAAAATCCATGGTCAATTAATATTTCACAAAGCTGCCAAGAGCACACAATGGGGAATAGACAGTCTCTTTAATAAAGAGTGTTGAGAAAACTGGATATCCACATGCAGAAACATGAAACAATCTTTATCCTTTTATCTCATATTAGTTACAAAAGTCAACTTAAAATGGATTAAAGACTTAAACCTAAGACCTGAAACAGTAACTGTACTAGAAGAAAGCATAGGAAAACACTACATGACACTGGTCTGGGCAATGATTTTTTGGATTTGATTCTAAAAGATGAAGCAACAAAAGCAAAAGTAGGCCAAAGGGAATTATATCAAACTAACAAGTTTTGTACAGCAAAGGAAGCAATTAATAGGATGAAGAAATAATCTGCAAATTAGGAGAAAATATTTGCAATCAAAACATCTGATAGGGAGTTAATATCCAAAATATATAAGGAACACAAAAAACTCAATAGCTAAAAAACAAATAACCTGATTAAAAGATAGGCAAAGGACTTAACATTTCTATCAACAGTATATGATGGGGAAACAAATATGTAATTTAAAAAACTTTGCTAATTTGATAGACAGAATATTACATTATTTTATTTCCATTTCTTTGACTACTATTCAGTATAAACAGTTTTTATTATTTATTAGCTCTTCCTCCTTCTCTCCCTGTCCTTTCTCTCTCTCTCTCTCTCTTTTCTCTTTCTTTCTCTCTCTCTCTCTTTCTATTGCCCTTTCTTTTCTTTTAGCCCATTTTTCTACTGGGGTCTTGTTGATCTTCTCATTAATTTGTGGATGTCCTTAAATAATAAGGCTACTCAAACTCCACTGTCATCTATGAAATAAACATACTTTAAGTAGTTGGCCATTTATCTCTTTATGTTGTTTACGATTGTCCATCCCTTCATATTCTATACTTTACCTATTTTTAAAAATAATAATTAGATATGTTTTCAGGAAATTTGGAGCCTACTGAAAAACACGAAGAAGGCAATAAATCTAATCTATATCCCACCATCCAGACATACCACTTTTAATTTATGCATGTGTGTGTGTGACATTTATATGTGTGTACATATGTAATTATCCTTTCTTACATGCACATACATCGTTTAAGAGTACAAATAGTGGCCAGGCACGGTGGCTCATGCCTGTAATCCCAGCACTTTAGGAGGCCGAGCAGGGCGGATCATGAGGTCAGGAGATCGAGACTATCCTGGCTAACACAGTGAAACCCCGTCTCTACTAAAAATACAAAAAATTAGCCGGGCATGGTGGTGGGCACCTGTAGTCCCAGCTACTCAGGAGGCTGAGGCAGGAGAATACCGTGAACCTGGGAGGCGGAGCTTGCAGTGAGCTGAGATAGCTCCACTGCACTCCAGCCAGGGCAACAGAATGAGCCTCTGTCTCAAAAAAAAAAAAAAAGTACAAATAGCATCATACTTTAAATACGGTTTTCATAAACTTATTTTTCACTTATGTGTATATTTCAGATAACTCCCTAATCATAAAATATGCTGTGAAAACACCTTTATTTAATACCTCAGAAGGTTTACTTTGCATAGATATTTAATAATTTATTTAAAGACTTCTTCATTTTTGGACATGCAAATGTTTCCCATTTTATTACTTTAAATATTATCTCATAAACCTCTTTGTACATATTGCTTTGTGTTTATAATTATTGCCTTAATCTTTTCTTTATATTTGGAATTCCTAAGTCAGAGAGCATGCAGACTTTTAAGATTTTATGATACATAACGACAAATAGTCTTCTAGAAAAGTTGAACCAAATTCCTGGCCCATCTCTATAGTATGATATGGTCCATTTCTCCACATCCTCATCAGTGTTGAATGTATTTATGATAGCCTACACTGAGTGTTTACAATGTGCCAGACTCTATGCCTACTTTATTGATGAAGTATCCGAACATCAATAAAGTTTCAGCAGTTTGCCTAAGTCCTCACAGATAATTGGACAGTAGGGGTATACTCAAAGTTCAATAAGACCTTAACAGTGATGCTCTCTCAATATGCTATATTGTTTCCCAAAGCTTTATATTTTCAGATGACCATTATAAAGCAAATGTTTTTGATTCCTAATTATGTTGAGTCTTTTAATTTTTAAGTTTAGAGGTCATCAGAACTTTTTTGTGAAAAGCTCTCACAAGCCTTTGCCAATTATCCTAACGAGATTCATATTTATTTTTAATGATATCTAGTAATCTCCATATTTTAACAATATTGGCCATTTGTGTCATATATGCAGTGAATATTTTTTCAAGTGTTTTATTTTGAAAATAGAATTCAGAGGATTTTCTAATGTGCATGGATAAATTTTCCAATCAAAATCTCAGCAGGCTTTTTTGTAGATATCTACAAGCTAACTCTAAAATTCACAGTGTAATACAAAGGAATTAGAATACCAAAGCAATTTTGTAAAAGAAGAGGATTCACACTATCTGATTTCAAGACTTACTGTAAAGCTACTGTAATAAAGACAATGTGATAATAGAAAAAGTATAAATACATACATCAATCGGACACAATAGAGAGTAGAAATATACCTGCACAAATGTAATTGATTTTCCGATAAAAATGCAAAGTCAATTTAGTGGATAAAAAATAGTCTTTTATAAAAAAGTGATGAAACTATTAGATGTCCGTAAACATAAGTAAAATAGTGAACTTCAATCTTTCATAATATGCAAAAATTAACTCCAAATAGATCATATGACTAAATACAAAACATAAAATTATAATACATTTAGAAGAAAACATAGTTGAAAATCATCGTGACCTTGGGTTAAGCAAAGACCTCTTAGATATAACATCAGGTTGGGAGTGGTGGCTCATGCCTGTTAATCCCAGCACTTTGGGAGGCTGAGGCGGGTGGGCCACTTGAGGTCAGGAGTTCAAGACCAGCCTTGCCAAGATGGTGAAACCCCGTCTCTACTAAAAATACAAAAATTAGCCGAGCGTGGTATCACACGCCTGTAGTCCCAGCTTTTCGGGAGGCTGAGGCAGGAGAATCACTTAACCCAGGAGGCGGAGTTTGCAGTGAGCCTAGATCGCACCACTGCACTCCAGCCTGGACAACAGAGCAAGACTCTGTCTCCAAAAAAAAAAAAAAACCAAGAAGAAAAAAAAAGAAATATATAACATCAAAATCATAATCCACAGAAGAAAAAAACTGATATCATGACTTTACCAAATTTAAAACTCTAAAAGGATGTGGTCAAGAAAACAAAAAAAAAGCACACCACAGACAGAGAGAAAATGTTTGCAAGTCACATATTTCCTACAGGATTTTTATGCAGAATATTTATAAAGAACTCTCAAAACTCAAAAATAGAAAACAACTTAGTATAATTTGGGCAAAATATATGAATAAACACTTCACAAAAGAAAACAAACAGATGGCAAATAAGCAGAAGAAAACATGTTCAATGTTATTATTCATTAAGAATATGCAAATTAAAGCCAGAGTAATAATTAGAATGGTTAAAATAAGTAAAATAAAAACTGATAATACCAAGTGTTGGTGAAGGCGTGGAGCAATGAGAATATTCATCCTTTGCTGGTAGAAATTTCGGATGGTTTGTCATTTTGGGAAACAATTTTGCAATCTGAGAAAGCTAAACATACACTCATCATGTGATACACAATCCCTCTAGGGTATTAGCCCATGATAAATAAAAACTTCAGTTCTCACACAAATTTCTACGTGGATATTTATAGCATATTCAAACCACCAAAAACTAAGCAACCTAAATATCTTTAAGTGGATGGATGAATAAACAAACCATGGTACAGTCATACAAATAAATACTACTTAACAATACTAAGGAAAAAAATATTGATACATGCAAGAGCATGAATGAATCTCAATGCATTATGAAAGAGGTCAGATGGTAAAGATTACATTCTCTGTGTTCCATTGATAAGATATTCTAGAAAAGGCAAAACTGTAGTGACCTAGAGCAGATTAGTTGCCAGGGATGAAGGTAAGGATAAGTTGACAAGGGGAAGTGCAGGAAACAGTAATGGAAATGTTCTGTAATTTGATTGTTGTGAAAGTTACATGACTCTGTACAACTGTCAAAACTCACAAAACTGTACACCAAGAAGTGTGAATTTTACTGTTTATAAGTTTAAAAACGAATAAATGACTTGGCTTTCTTGCATTGCTTAAATACTTTTCTAGGCCAAAGTCACATAAATACCTATAAGCTATTGAATTTATTCAATGTTCAATAATATTTTAAAATATTATTTTAAATCTTTATTTAAATTTTACTTTAATATTGTGTAATGCACAGATCACACCTTATTTTCCCCCAAGTAGTTAAAAAATTGTTCTAGTACCATCTACTCAATAAGCCATAGTCCTTCCCTCCTCCCCCTATTTGAATTGTCTCTTTTATCAGACACTAATTGTGTGTACCTGGGTTTGTTAATTGACTACCCATGGAGAGCTTCTTCACTGAGTTATGATTATTTTGGCAGTGCACTTTATGATCGCATGTATGGTTTTGGACTCTTTATTTTATTGCTCTGATGTATGCTTTTGTGTGTGTCCTTGTTAGACATTGATAGTCCATAGACATTTAGCATAACTTGTAATTTTGTAGCTTAGCTGAAGTAAAGGGTTGGAGGCATTGACCTCTATGTCATTAACAAAGTCATAATAACAGCTTTGCTTGATTAGGAAGAACAAGAAGAACCAAAGAGCAATAGACTGAAGATGCATCTCCAGGGAGCACTGTCATTTGAATAGGAGTAAAATATCAAGAACTTTTGTGGGCATGTTGTTTGACCTCTATGGTGTTTACTGTTTTCAGTTAGCCAACTTCACTCATTTATACTACCTATAGCCACCTATTGGGGTTTGAGTTTGTGGTTTGTGACTTTCTGGATGGAAGAATAGAGACAGAAGAGCCAGTGAGAGGGGTCTTTACAAAAAGATCCACAAGATGTGAGGGAAACCAAGAGGGAGCAGTGAAAGCAGAAAAATGTAATTAACAATGTCAAATACCCATGAGAGAATCAGTCAAGATAAGGGCTGTGGGTCATCTGTGCCTTCAGAAAGTGCATGCTCTGTTAAATGGGGTTAGAAATCAGACTGCACTGTGCTGAGGAGTAACTGAATCTTAGAAATTGGAGATAATGAATGTAGACTACTGCTTGGAGAGCTTGAATGAGTCGAAGAGGACAGAAATTGGATGGTGGTGAAGAAAGAGGTTGGTTTGATTTTGTTTGTCAGTTTGCTTTTTTGGATAGGAGTGTGAAGAACATGAATGGCTGAAGGAAAAGGGCCAGCAAGGAAGAAAAAGTTGGAGATAAAGGACAAAAAAGAAATAATTAATGGCAAAAGGTCTCAGCCTCAGTGATGGGAAGTAAAATCAAACATAGGCTTTGCCTTGAATAGCAGGAAGGACTCCTGAGCCTTCTTAGAGATTGGAGGAAAGAAAAAATGTTTATAGACCTAGTTGATTTGATGCTGGAGGGGATTGCAAAGATTCACAAGTAGTTTCCACACAATGACCTCAATTTTCTTGTTAAAATAGCAGGTGCACTAAGAGTGAAAGGGAGAGATTGTGTGGCTTGAGTGGGGTAATGAACTTTTGAAATAGTGGCCAACCACAGTCAGAATGAAAGGATTAGTGAATGCTATTAAGGGGCTACCTCAGATTAGAACACCACAAATCTGCAGAGTGGTGTAATTGCCCCTGTAGCACTCATGAATATGAGTACAAGAAAGGGTTCACTATAGCTCGGGTTCATGGTTGCATGTACTGTGTAAGAAAGGAGTGGCTGGAGAGCTGTGGGAGGTAAGCTGCTAGTTTCCAAGCAAACTTCCAAGCACAGCTAGCAGAACATGGAAATATTAAAGGCACTAAAAGTCTAATTTTATTCTAAGCAAAAGAAGTGAAAGGAAAAGAGTTTATCATTTGTAACCTAACTTCACCCCGCTGATTACATTAGTGAATGCTATTGAGGGGCTAGCTCAGTTTCAATGTAATCACCCCAATGATTGCATTAGGGGTGGAGTCAGGTTACATATGTAATAAACTCTTTTCCTTTCACTTCACCTATTTTTACCTTATTTCTTCTTTACCATTGTTTTCCCACTTATTTTATGTTGTCGTATTATTTTGTAAAACATGTTTTAGATACAAGGCCAAGTATAAGCAAATAAAAGTAAAATAAAAACATACAGATGATCAAATAGAGGTGAATTTACTTTAGCAAGGGAAACTGATATTTAAAGTGTATCTGTTAAGCTGTTTTTTGTTTGTTTGTTTATTTGAGACAAGGTCTCACTCTGTCACCCAGGCTGGAGGGCTGGAGTGCAGTGGCATGATCTCAGCTCACCACAACCTCCACCTTCCAGGTTCAAGTGATTCTCATGCCTCAGCCACTTGAATAGCTGGGACTACAGACACACACCACTATACCCAGCTAATTTTTTTGTATTTTTTGTAGAGATTGGGCTTTGCCATGTTGTCCAGGCTAGTCTCAAACTCCTGGACTCAAGTGATTTACCCGCCTCCACCTCCCAAAGTGCTGGGATTACAGGCATGAGCCACCATGCCTGGCCTTGTTGAGCTGTTTTAATTGAGAACAAGATGCTGGAGGTGCTAAGGAGGTTTTGTGGTTGTTGTAGTAGAGTGGATGGAAGTTTACTGAGATTGTAGAAGTTAGGGCTGGCTTAACGCTTCTCAATCTGGGCTAATTTTTGCTGTGAGGGGACATGGGTCAATGCCTGAAGACATTTTTGTTTGTCATAACTAAAGATGAAGTGCCAATGGCATCCAGTACCAGAAATGCTGCTAAACGCCCTACAGTGCAAAGGACAGCTCTCTCCCCACCCCCAATAAAGAATTATCTGGATCCAAATCTCAATAGTGCTAAAGTTGAAAAACCCTGGATTAGATAAATTATTTGCCAGAATGATGGAAGAATAAGAATGCTAGGAAATTACTTGGAGAACTTGAAGACAGGGTCAGAGAAGAAAGAGCCACCTAGAGCATGGGCATACCAGGTAATGTGAAATTCATGTGGATGTTGGTTTGTGAGAGAATGGAAGAATCATTATTTGGAAAAATCCTAGGGAACTGGATTTGTGGTACAGAGTTGCAAATGATTCCTGGGTTAGCAATTTTGTAAAGCAAATGAAGGGAGGATGAAAGCAAGCGAATTTTTTTTTTTTTTTTTTTTTTATTTATTTATTTATTTTTTTTTTATTATACTTTAGGGTTTTAGGGTACATGTGCACAATGTGCAGGTTTGTTACATATGTATCCATGTGCCATGTTGATTTCCTGCACCCATTAATTCGTCATTTAGCATTAGGTGTATCTCCTAATGCTGTCCCTCCCCCCTCCCCCCACCCCACAGAGTTCGTGTCCTTTGTAGGGACATGGATGAAACTGGAAAACATCATTCTCAGTAAACTATCGCAAGGACAAAAAACCAAACACCGCATGTTCTCACTCATAGGTGGGAACTGAACAATGAGAACTCATGGACACAGGAAGGGGAACATCAAGCAAGCGAATTTAAAGAAAGCATATGCTATTTTCTGCCTGCTTTTGAAAAGTCAAGTTTCAGTTATCCTCAACCAGAGTTTCTAGTTCTTTCCATTGACGTTTCCAGATGAGTACAACAAAGGTCAATATTGGTTTGGAAAGAATCTATCCCTAACAGAGAAAAACTGCATGAGAAGTATTTGTTCCCCTATAACCTTCAACCAGCCCACTGCATCTCTAATTTTCTTTTCTTTTTTTTTTTTTTGGCTTTGCCATAACAGAAAACACAAGCTGTCTCTTTGTGGTTAACCTTACAGAGCTGACCATCAATTCTTTCCACAATACGGCATGTAATAAACACTCTCTAATTTGGTTTAATTAAGAAAGAGCCTCTTCCAGCCTGAGCAACAAGTAAGACCTTGTCTCTACAAAAATTTTGTTTTAAAAATTACCCAGGTATGGTAGTGCATGCCTATAGTCTCAGCTACTTGGGAGGCTCAGAAGAATCACTTGAGCCCAGGAGGTTGAGGCTGCAATAAGCCAAGATCCTGCTACTATGCTCCAGTCTGGGCAACAGAGAGAGATCTTGCCTTAAAGAAAAAAAATATATATAGATATAGATGATATAGATATAGATATAGATAGATAGATAGATATAGATAGATAGATGGATAGATAGATGGATAGATAGATAGATAGATAGATAGATAGATAGATAGATAGATACAAAGAGAGCCTCTAAACAATTGTGAGCTTTACCTTGTGTTTCTTTTAATAATCTAATATTGGACACATGTCCTTTAGATGATACACTGCTTACAATATCTGCTTTTTGGAAGACTGAAAAAAACACAATACTTAATAGATTTTGAAATCCCTTAATCCAAATTTTGTTTTATTTATTTGCATGGCCAGGTATTTAATTCACATTGACTTATTCTCAATGAAAACAAAATGACTCAACTACTTTTTCAGCATACAAAATCAGCTAAACCTCTCAACTCCAACTAGTAAAGTCAAGACTGAATGACTTTTAAAATAACACCACTTTATATGATGAGTTCTAAACTATAGATGGATTTCAAGAAAACAGGCAGGAGTATTTGGGCCTTCAATATTTCCAGACTCCTGTGCTCAGAACGAAACATTGAATGAAAATATTCCAACCAGATTACCATAAAAAAACCCTGATCTCTCATTTGTTAATGATTGCACAAAATTGATTTAATTTCCAACTCTATATATTTTCTAATAAAAATGCACATAGACCTATGTCCTTTAATATTATCTCATTTCATATACTTGTAGTAACTGTATCATCATTTCTAAAAAATAATATTTTTTCTTTCTGGTGAAATTGAAACTGATTTTACATACATTTACAACATATATCTTACTAATGATTTGGAAAACTTACCATCAGGTGTTGTATTTCATCGTCCTTGTTTTTAGTTGGTACTATGCGAACGGAAGTGACATCTATCTCTTTTGTGTAAATTATGTCATGCAAAGTCATTAGATTTATTTAAAAATTCTACCTCTGCTTACACTCTACATTCCCTTTCTTCTTCCCCTTTTCTCCATGGTACTTATAACCATCAAACACAAGATATAATTAATTTTGTTTTTTATTACCTATTTCCATCCACTAGAATGTAATTTCCACTCAGGCAAGAATAGTTTATTTTATTCACTGCTGTCACTCCCCGGCAATCCACCCTAAACCCCCGTGCACATAGTAGGCACTTGACAAATATTTTTTGAATGATTATGGTTGTTATATAAATTAATTTAGCTGCTTCTCTAATGGCATAATGAGGCAAGGAATCTTTTCACTGGTTTTTCAAAAAAGAAGTTTACTATTTTAAATTACTTTACTTGCATTAACTTCATAAGTCACTACCCTTTTAAAAAGGTTTTCTTGAGAAGTACAGTGCTGTGCAACTTCATTTCAAGCTGAGTCTGCATTCCCACCCATTTCAAATCCCTGTACTCACCTACCTACTATTTGCATATGATCCCTTACAGATTTATAGCATTCAATCCCTTTCAAACCTACAAGTCTTTCTAGGTCATTGGGGAGACGGTTTAATTCTCTGATGAGCTTAGTAAGGAAATCCAATGTACTTGAATTAAAAAAAAAATGTAGGAAATGCCACCTTTGCTCTTTTCATAGGTGATTGCACAACTATATTCTATAACATTAAATTTGCAGTTGTGTCAAGACTTTTCTTTCCTAAAATCTCATATTTCTTACTTGTGTCGTACTTCAAGAGCTACTTTCATAAAAAAATCAGTTGGATGTGGGTTGTAATGGAGCAACATTTACATTGGTATAAGCTGCCAGTATTCTAGGCTAATAGAAGCTATGATGTGAAAATACAAATAATCCCCAAATAATTCCCATTTAGCTTTAGAATTAATTACATGCCCTTATAAAATCTGGCTTGTCTTTTTAATTATATGTTGCTTGAGTTAATATTAAAATTAATTTCTAAGTAACATATTGGTTGGGAAATTTTTGAGAACAGGAACCATATCTTATTCATTTAGAAAGAACCAGCCTGGGTGACAGAGCGAGACTCTGTCTCAAAAAAAAAAAAAAAAAAAAAAAAAAAGAAAGAACCAAAGTGTTTAGCCCATTTCTTTGCATATGCTAAGTCCTAAATAAATGAATAAACCCTTGGAAGAATGAGAAATAGATACAGCTACTGAAGACATGCCTGACCAAGACAATCAAAATGAAAGATCACATTTTTTTCTTTTAAAATTATGAATATTTGGTATTGGGTCCCACAATACAAACACATCAAAAATCGCCTACTTTTTCAAGGTATCCAATTAGACTAAACCACTTTAACCTACATTTATAACTTCTAAATGAATATTGTACACTAATTTGTTATTACAATAAGGTGCTTAATAATGGGTAGGCTTATTCTTCTTTTCCAGTTATATCATCCTAAACAACTTAGAAAAGATTCCCAAGATCCTCCTATTCCTTCACATTAATTGTCATTTTATCGAAGCCACATTTTCCAATGATAGCATTATTTATTTGGCTGTAGTTAAAGAAAGTCAGGGAATGGAATTCAAGGAATCTCAGAAGGATTGCTGATTAGCTATCCTTCTAAACTACGTGTATATGTGTGCATGTTGCAGCCAAAGACACAAAAGAAATGAAAAATTCACTAAATATGTTTATATTTAACAATCAGAAAGAAAAATTTATAGAAATGTCAAATACTTATTTTTATGCTAATAGTGCTACCCTTTAAAATGAAGCAAATTATAACAACCAGTAGTTCTCTATTAAGGCAATTTTTTATTGTCCCTAATGAAACTAAATACTGTATGTCTGATATAAATGGACTTTTTTTTAATCTTGAGGAGACTTTGTTTAAAACATGTATTTTAAGTAAGACCATTTTTCCTTATTATCCAATTACACATTAGAAACTTGAAACAGATGCACAGATTATATCCCCAATCTGTAAAAGCATGAGAATAATAATGTATAAACTGCTAACCTTGAGATCTCAGGAACTCCAGTATTTTCCTGAAGACTCTATGCCTCTGAAAACATATTTTCAGTCTGTTGATATTTCCTCATTTTTTCCTTAAAAAAGAAAATACGTTTCAGCATGTTATGTAAGGTTATGTTTTCAAAGAGCAAACTTACTAAAGGTGCCAACATCGTGATTACACAGGAGAAAATCAATAGAAATCTTAAACTGTAAGTAAAGCATTAAATACAGAACTGAATAATCATATGGTATATAATTTAGCAAAGAAAGAATATTCTTAGAACAATGTAGTAAATTTCTAATGATCCGTACATAGTTTAACTCATTTATTTATCTGGTTTTCAATCAACAAATATTATTTGGGACAATAAGTTAAAGATGTATCCATTTTATTAACCGCATTACACTAGGCTTAAGCAACTTTCTAGTCTTTAGGAGATTCATATCTTCGAAACACACAAAAATCCAGGGAAATCAACCAAAATGTTGTAGCTTTTGACAGTCAATAAAAATCACAATGAATATTTGTTAGAGTTCTTGATTTATTTGATTTGCTTAAAGGAAACTATTTAATTATAAAATTAACTCAAATATTTATATATTCATGATTTAAGATAACTTAGGCTTTAAGAAAATATACAAAATATTCTTTAAAATTACATACATTAACAAAAATGTTGTTCTTTAAAATTACAGTGCCATAATTAGAAGTGATTAGTGCAACCATTTGGACAGATGATGAAACACGGGCAGTAATGATATATACTTTTTATTTACCCACACTAAAATGTATATAATCACATTTTCTAAACCACTAATGAATTTTCTACTCTTGTATGTCAAGGTAATATTACCAAGTCCACATAAAAATGTAAAAATTTTCTTTAAAAATGAGATAGAGAAGCTTGTTCATTGATTATGTTTCCATAGTAGGCAGAACAGAGCTATCATTGATCATAGCCAATGACAATAGCTAGTGTAGAAATTCTACAAATATGTTACCTGAATGAACAAATACCCTACACAAGCAACTTATTCTGCTGTAATTTGAGCAAACAAAATACCACAATCTTTAAGAAAAAAATTTGTCACAGGCAAATTGTACCTCCAGGATTCTCTTTTTTCCTTTAAACTTTATCAATATCAACATAGATATGCTGAGATAAAGATTTGGAATAAACTGGATGAACTGTGATACAACAATAGCACAGAAATATCAAATTGTGATTGGAATTACAGAGCTAATAGAGGTTATTGAGTCAGTTTGGTTCTGAGCAACCCCAGATTTGGTAGATGAACTTAAGAAACCTCAGAAAAATGCAATCAAAATTCAATTTTACTATTTTTAATGATTTTTAGATTTTTAAAAAATTGACAGATAACACTGTATGTTTTTATCATTTACAACATGTTTTGAAGTATATATGCATTATGGAATGGTTAATTCTAGCTAATTAATAAATTATACTACCTCATATAGTTATCATTTTTGTGGTGAGAGTATACAGCAACCTCTCTGTTTACGTTTTTCAAAAATACAATATAGCATCATTAACTATAGCCACCTTGCTGTACAATTTTAGGTATAATTTTAAGTATCTTAAAATTCTATTGAGAACATTACACATTCAAATGATGGCATACTGAAGACCAATGAAGACATAACTTGAATCATCCTTTGCACTTATTTTGAGGAACATTTAACAATGGAGCTTTTCCTGTTTTCTCTGTTAAAGATGAATATCCTGAGATTACAATCCAAGAAATTAAAAGCCAACAAGAAAGCAGCAAGCAAGGATACAAACAGATCTCTGTGTCCACTAAATATAGACTTTAAAAAGTTATAAAATATTTGTGGCAGGGCACAGTGGCTCATGCCTGTAACCCCAGCACTTTGGGAGGGCAAGGTGGGCAGATCATTTCAGCTCAGGAGTTGAGAGCAGCCTGGGCGACACGGTGAAACTTCATTTCTACTAAAAATATAAAAATTAGCTGGGCATGGTGGTGCACGCCTGTAATTCCAGCTACTTCGGTGGCTGAAGCACAAGAATTTCTTGAATCCAGGATGTGGAGGTTGCAGTGAGCCGAGATCATGCCACTGAACTCCAGCCTGGGTGACAGAGCAAGACCCTGTCTCAAAAAAAAAAGAAAAAAAAAAAAAAAGAAAGGAAAAGAAAAACATATTTGCAATTAAAACAAAATAATTAAATTAGATGTTGAGTTGAATATGTCTATAAATAGCATTCATAATTTAAGGTCAACTTTTCTTGTTAGTGAAAATAAATTCCCTATTAAATGTAATTTCTTATTAAGATACCATTTAAAATTTCATTCTAGAAATAAAAGTTTCTGCTGCTGTAAAAAGAAAATGAGGACGCTATATCCTTCAAGCTGCCTATTTTACAAATAAGAAAACTGACTGTATTTGTGATCTGTAACTAAATCTAAAGAAAAAAATTACGTATTTTTGACTACCCATTATTAAAGTTGAAATTCGAAAACATAATTGTATTCGACAGCCAAATAAATAGAAGTCTTTCTTTAGGCATTAAGATATTCTATTGAGGAAAGCAAAAATACTGAGAAATCTAGTGATCTAAATTTATATATATATATATATATTTTTTTTTTTTTTTTTGAGACGGAGTCTTGCCCGGTCACCCAGGCTAGAGTGCAATGGCGCAATTGGCTTACTGCAACCTCTGCCTCCTGGTTCAAGCGATTCTCCTGCCTCAGCCTCCCAAGTATCTGGGATTACAGGCGTGCACCACCACACCTGGCTAATATTTTTTTTTTGTATCTTTAGTAGAGACAGGGTTTCACCATGTTGGCCAGGCTGGTCTCAAACTCCTGACCTCATGATCCACCCATCTCGGCCTCCCAAAGCACCGGGATTACAGGCCTGAGTCACAGCGCTCGGCCACGTATCTATAACTAACCTATAATTTAGACAGAGGCAAAGTTTCCCTGGCCTATAGAAGAAAGGAATTCAAACTCTAACCTGTTTGAAAGTCAAGGATATAAAAATAAATCGTATGCATAAAACTGACCCTAACTGAGGGCAGTGAAGCCACTAGGGGGAAGTCTATCAAAAAGGAAGAAGGAGTTACTGTGTGTGGTGGTGCAAACCTTGTAACCTCAGCTACTCTGGAGGCTGAGATGGGAGGATCACTTGAGCCTAGAAATCCAAGACCAGTCTCTAAAAAAATGTTTGAGGAGGAGGAGGAGGAGGAGAAGGAGGAGGAGCAGGAGGAGGAGTTGGGAAGAATGACATATTCAATGCAAAGGTCCAAGTATTGGGGATCTGGTGCTTAATGCCTGTTCTGTGCACAATGCACAGTAGTTGATGCAGGTGACCATTCCAGTTTAGCCCCTGTGCTGGGTGGATGTTACTTGGGGACACCGGCTATGTAAGACTGTGTTAAAACAAAGTATGTGTGCACACATGTGAGAGACAGAATTTTAAAAGTTGTGCTAAGATCTACAGTGCTCACCCTGAGGCAACTTTGTAGAGGAATCATCCAGGGATGTAATGTACCTCAGGAAGATTAAGGGGCAGCTACTCTTCCTTTGCAGGCCCCCCGGGCACATCATAGAAGATCAACAGGAACTGCCATTTTTCCTGGAATCTTGCCTTTATGAGGTGATCACAACCAAGTTGGATAGCCTCAACATTGCCTTTTCATACCACCTGTGAGTGGGATCCACACCCTATGGTTGGGCTTAGCAGGGACAAATGTCCTCTACAGCTGATTCAAAGATAAATATAATCATCCCTGGTACTATGAAAAATGTTTGAGGAGTTTAAAACTTGTAGAAGACTGATAAATGTATACTTATATAAATATAACATCATTTGTCTTCAAACAACTTTGTTATGCTCATTTAAAGAAGCCCAGGGTCAGATGTCTGAATATAATTTTAATGAAAAATAAAACTGACATAAACCCATATCATCATTTAGAAATGTGCATCTAACTCCTATGATTCACATCTGCTCTTTTCTAATATTTGGGGCTTAATTGAAAAAGTCATCTAGAACCAGTTTTTTAACTTGTGGAAATTCCTTTAATATTGCAATGCTGGTGGGGAAAGTAAAGACAACCTTCTTGTTCCAGCCTCTTTGGCTTCCTGGTTGCCCATGGAAATCACTGCAAATTGTCCTGCAAATCCCAGCTGCTATCTTGATTGGCAATGGTCAAGGCACTCTTCCATGTTTTCAACATTTTCTCTAAAAGAGTACCTTTGGTAGGTCAGTGAAGCACATAGCTATTGTTGGTATGTTTCAGTCAGTAGCCAAGCCAGCCTGCACTGAGATTACTGAAGGTCATATCCCAATGATAGCATTGACTAAACTATAAAATTAGCTTGTAATATTTTTAATAGATGATTCAGTGATAAGCTATAAAGAAATAGAACTTGTTTGAAAGGCTGTCATCTTGTTCCTGCCTTTAAAAACATCTCTTTTGCCAATGCTGGGGTTTTGAGAATAAATCTGTTCCCGTCAGAATCACAGAATCTGAGACCTCTAAGTTGACGACTTCTGCATGTCTGGAAGCCTGGCACACATCACAGCCCAAATACGTCAAAAGGGAATGATGGTCTATGAACACAAGTGGAGTAATTGTCTGGTGTTCTCAAGTGATAATAAAACTTGTAAATTCAGTGAAATAGTTTAATTGCATCTGCAATTGCATCTCAAAATACAGCATTGCATAATGAATATGCCTGCAACCAGCTCAAGCATGATTTACTCTGAAGGACAGCTTCCTGACAGAGCAAAGGGCCTGGGGCAAAGAAATCTAGCAGGAGACAGCAATCTTCTATGTAGAGTTGACCCTATTTTTTTTTTTTCTTTTTGAGACAGAGTCTTGCTCTGTCACTCAGGCTGGAGTGCTGTGGTGGGATCTCGGCTCACTGCAACCTCCGCCTCCTGGGTTCAAGCGATTTTCCTGCCTCAGCCTCTCAAGTAGCTGAGACTACAGGCGCGTGCCACCACACCTGGCTAATATTTTTGTATTTTTAGTAGACATGGGGTTTCACTGTGTTAGCCAGGATTGTCTCAATCTCCTGACCTTGTGATCCGCCCTCCTTGGCCTCCCAAAGTGCTAGGATTACAGGTGTTAGCCACCATGCCTGGCTGACCCTATCTTTTTAAGAGAAGGAACTTCACTGACAGTCATGTTAATTCTATTTATAATTCTTTTTAAAATATCAATACCACTCCAATTCTGTACCTTCACATACATGTTGAAGTACAGCTAACAAAAATATTGCAGCCCTAATCGATTCATCTACCAAACAACAAAAATGAATTTCCATTGTTTTCACATATGTTGAAATATAAGAAACATTATTACATGACAAAAAATGTTTCCAAAAGAATAATAGTGGCCAGGCGCGGTGGCTCACGCTTGTAATCCCAGCACTTTGGGAGGCCGAGGCGGGCGGATCATGAGGTCAGGAGATCGAGACCACGGTGAAACCCCGTCTCTACTAAAAATACAAAAAAATTAGCCCGGTGTGGTGGGGGGCGCCTGTAGTCCCAGCTACTCGGAGAGGCTGAGGCAGGAGAATGGCGTGAACCCAGGAGGCGGAGCTTGCAGTGAGCCGAGATTGCGCCACTGCACTCCAGCCTGGGCGACAGAGCGAGACTCTGTCTCAAAAAAAAAAAAAAAAAAAAAGAATAATAGTACTTAGTCATTCTATTTCAGTAAAGTGTACAAGAGTTATATAACCAAATTAATCTTAGACTATTTATAGATGAGGTGGTCACCATGGGATTCTTCCATTCAATCACCCGTGTTCAAAAATGTGCAGACAATTTTCTAAAATTGTTCAGGTAATAATTCTCTATTTAAAGGCATAGGAAGAGGTATTACAATTTCTGGAAATCTGTTAGAATTATAAGAGAATCTAGGTGACAATTTAGGTAAAAATTATAAAACTTAAGGAAGTAGATGATTTTCCAGAAAATTATAAATTGATAAGACTGGCCCTAGAAGAGGTATAAACTAGACTAGACAGATTACCATAGAAGAGATTGAAAAACACGTTTCAAGTTCTACCACTAGAAAAGGTAAATAAGATCAACAGGGTATAAAGCCTTACAGAAGCTTTATAACGTAGGTCTCCATATTACTTAAATGATATACTTCACTAATAAAAAATTTTCTTGACCTGAACACATTTTTCACTCATTCCACAAATGTTCACACTTCCTTTCCTACCGAATTTAGAGTTTAACTAAATACCATTATTCATCATGGTAGTCTCTTCCTTGCATATACACTCACCTCCAAGGCTTTCTCTCTCTCTTCTTCAAACTAGGGTGACAAAAAACCCCACCTGATTAAATTCAGTTCTCCTCCTGCTATGAACCTGCCCCCTAGAAGCTAAACAGATGACTGCAACTAGAGAAAATGCAGGATATATGAAAATAAGACATAACTGTTGGTATATGACCACAAACATAAGCGGGTCCCCTGTAGTGCCTGGCAATCTTATCACACTTTCTTTGGTAATTCATGGCTTGGCTGTATGATATCGCTTAAAGAGGCACCTTTGCCTCTTCAGTCAACCCACATTCCTTCCCACCTCCTCACTCTCAGTTCATGATACTGCTTCTAAGAAAATGGAAAGAGTCACAGTTAAACTTCCTCCCTTTTTTATCACTGTATCCTCTATACACTTGGCATTTGTGATCACGTAGTCTGTCTTCAATCATGTTATGATGAAGAAACGTCCTTCTCCTCCCTAAGGCCAACCCCTTCTCTTAAGACTTAGATTCCATTTCTCACCAACTTAGGTTTTCACGACTTCAATTATACCCTCTCTCTTCCACATCATCGTTTTCTTCTATTTTACTAGATTATGCCCATTTGTATGCAAATATGTGATAATATCTCCCATCTTAAAATCGTTATTTTCTTTTTCATCAGCTCACCGTCTCACTATCACCCTAATTCTCTGCTCTGCTTTTTAACAAAACTTTTTTAAAGAGTGCATTCTCCATTCCTCAGCTGAAATTCTACATTGAATTCTTCTCAGTTAGGCTTCATTTCCACAGCTCTACTGAAATAACAATTATTGAGGTCAGCAGTGAACTTGAATATTGCCAAATCCAATGGTAAGTTCTCAGTCATTATCTTCCTGAATTTCTCAACAGAACTTGACTCTGATAATCACTTTTCCTTTCTTGACATATTTCTTCACTTGGCTTCTAGGATACCACACACTCCTAGCTTATTTCCTACCTCATTTGTTGCTTTTCTCAACCCCTTTGCCTGATTTCTTCCATTCTTCCTGAACTCTACATCCTTTAGCAGATTCAGTTCTGCGACTTCTCTGACACTGTCCAAGGAAATCAAACCCAATGCCATGTCTTTAAGTAGCACCATTTATTGATGAATCCAAAATTTAGATCTCTAACCTGAACCTCTTCTCTGAGCTTTAGACTCATATCTACTGTTTATTCTGCAACTCCATTTGAATGGCCAATAGGCTTCCCAAACATAGTATGTCCAAACAATAACAATAATAAGTAATAAGGAACAAAGGACAGAAGACACATAATCCAGGCTTCTACCCTCTCTGGGCTTCTTTATGTCAGGAAATGGCATCATCATTTACTAAAGTGTTCAATTAAAACCTAGCTCCTTAGTGAAAATGGCTGATTTTAGGACCAGGAAAGAGGAAATACAAGATGAACCTGAAACATTGTGTAACACCAGAAAGTAAGAAAGAAGAAAAATAAGATAGACCAAGGCATGTCAAAAGGATACAAGAGCAAACTTGAAAGAGCTCTCAATGGTCAGAGTTGAAATAGTTGAGGCAACAAATATTAATGGTAGTATTATATTATAATCTCAAGAAAAAAATTAATATATATGAGTCTATATGGATCTAAATAAATGACTGAGTAAACAAGTAAATGAGAGAGAAGAGAAAAATTGTTCCTTACAAAAGTTTTCCAAAGAACATATACAGATCATCCCTTAAGAAGTAAAGCCTGATCACCACCATCGACCTTGAGTGTGAGCTGGGTTTGATTAGTTGTTTCAAAAAAACAGAGCGTGAAAAAATAAAAATAGTAATGCTACAGTGGATAAATCTGGCAGACACTATCTCAACCAACTGACTAATGTGAATATTACCAGTGATACATCATGCTGATATTATATATCCCTGATATGATTCAATATGAAGAGTACTTTACTTCTCTGGTGTTTTCCCAAAAACCCTTACACAAAGTCTAATCATTAGAAAACATCAGAGAAAACTAAGATTGAGGAACATTCTAAAATAACTTGACTCACGCTCTTCAAAAAATCAGGATAATAAAAAACAAGGAAAGACAGGCACTGTCACAGATCAAGGGGACTAAGGAGACATGATGACTGAATTCAATGTGGTATCCTTGATTGGATCCTGTATCAAAAAAAGAATATTTATGGGTAAAATGTGAAAGCTGAAGAGTCTGTACCTTGTTTAATAGCATGATACCGAGTGATAATTTCTTACCTTGACAAGTGTGCTATTGTTATGTAAGAGGTTAACACTGGGGGAAGCTGGGCAAAGGGTGCATGGGAACTCTCTGTGATATTTTTGCAACTTTTTCAAAAATCTAAAATTATTTGAAAATAAAGTGCTTATTTTAAAAAGCCTATAAATAATTCATGTTCATCTCTTTCTCTCACACTCCACAGCCAAACAATCAGCATTGCCTTTCAGCTCTGCCTTCAAGATGCATCCCAAATCTGACCACTTTTCAGCATCTCCACGGCTACCACCTTAGGCCAAGTCCCCACATCTTTCACTTCCACTACCTGACAATAACTTTGTATCCAGTCTTCACACAAGTGTCAAGCTCTTTTCTGACATTTTACATTTGTTATTATTTCTCCTGGAAGCCTCCTCCTACCCCACATATTGCATGGCCTGCTCCCTCATTTCATTGAGCCCCCAAAATATTCCTTTTGGAGTGGCCTTTTACAAACATCTTTATTTAAAATAGCTACCCCCATTCCTAGTCCTTAACCCTATTTTATTTTTCCTCACAGCACATTTGTGACATTATGAAGCTATTTAGTTATTATCCATCTTGATGACTAATGTAGACATCATGAGGGGAGGGGCTTTCTCTTGTTGAATGGATAAACAAACACCTATTACTTGGTATTTATGGGAAAAAGTATAATCTTACCCAAAGCTGATAGGCGTATGTATTTTACTGCCTTTTGGAAAAAGCAATACGCTAATATCTGTTAAGTCAGTGTTAGTCCGTAAATGTCTGTCTCATAAAAGGTAAAGTACAAGTCTATAAGGATATTTTTTAAAGAATATATATTACAGCCTCGTTCATAGTAACATAAAAACTAACCTGAAACAAATGAGCACCCACAGGGGAAAGACAGACTAAACTGTTAAATGTCCCTACCTTGTAATATTATGAAATTATTAGACAAATAAAAGTTACTAAAATACAGCTATGACAAATAACTTGGGGAATTTCCATAAGGTGGTGTCCAATGAGAAAACCAAGATGAAGAAAAATGTATAGATATGATTTTTTTTTCACAGAAAACCCTCATAGAAAATATAGCCCATTTTTTGAGTAAAAATTCCTCTTAGAATATGTAAATGTTTATGATTATTCAATATTTTAAAAACACATGAAAGAATATAAACTAGGTTGTCAATAAGAGTTACTCACAGGGGCAAAAGATGTGAATGAAGGACAGAAGGCAAGAAGATGGAGAAGTCAAGCCAAAAAATAAAAAAGAAGAAAGAAAGGAAGAAATATTAAACGAAGTCTGTGGTATGATGATATCCATGCTTTTAACATAAAATTCTTTGTATGTGTGCATAAAAGAGAATTATTCAGGGAAGTCAATTTTAAAGTACAGAATGGCTTTTGGACACGGGGCTCACAATTTTTTCAAAGAAACATCAAGTTTTAAATATAAAATTAATTGCAGGGTTACTTAATCTCACAAAGAAAACAGAATTGCTGGTAGAATTGATCAGATTCCCAGGAAATGCATAAATTCTTACAGATGGTCCTGGGAACACAGCTAAACTGCAGACTATGTTAGTCGGTGTACTTTCATGTTCAGCTGCAGAAAATAGAAATCTATTCTACAAAAAGAAAAACTGACATCCACTGATAGGAATAAAAGAGGGAGACCTTTACAGAATTTGTTAGCTCAACTTTTAGTTAATCAAGCAGTCGATGGCACCTACCTTAAGTATTATCATGGATATGTTCCTGCATGGAAACCATGCGATTTTTGTCCTGGAGTACAAGAATGCCCAAATAAGCTCTTGAATGGTTGCTAGGGCTGCCCTGACAAGTTTCATTCTCTTAAAAAATGTGAAACAAACCACAGGCTTTCTAACAATAATATGTCCGTATCTTTTCTGCCACAATAAGATGTTAGGAGTATCCCAAATAGTCCCCTGTAGAAAGTGCTGAGCACCTAATAAGTATTTATACATGTTTAAGTACTTTCATTACGCCCCAGAAGCATTGCATGTTGTGGCAGACAGGAGGGGTATATAATCATGTAATTAGTCTGACCCCAATTGGTCTGTTTGTAACAACATGGAGTACATGATGCCAATGTCAAATATAAAATGTAAATAAAGGAAAAAATGTATGATATCCATTCTGGATATCACAGGAGGGAATTTTATCACAGAAGTCTCTTTGTAAATAGACATCACGATAGATGCCTTTATGATAAAGTGATTTTACCATAGGGTGAATACAGAGGAGCCCTAAATGAAGATTTTTAAAAAATATCATTAGAGAACTGCAGATTCAATGCTGTTCAAGAGAGAAATATTAGTGGCGTGATGATGTAATAAAAGATGCTTAAGTTCTGGAGTACCAAAAAACAGAGGTTGCCATATTTTGGAAATTTCTAACCTCTGTGACTTTTAACAAATTACTTAACATCGGTCTCTTCATTTCTCATATGGGCATATGAACTCTGATTTTATACTATATAGTGAAAATAAGTAAAAAATTTTACTTATTTTTATATCATGGGACTTACAACATATCCTCAATATATTAGTTCTTTTTATTAACCAGAAAATTAAAAAACGGAACAGAATGTGATAGAATATTTATAAATTTAATAAGCAATTGGCTATTAGTAATTTCCACTATTCACTTACAAATAATTTTATTGCAGTGTTGTTTTGAAAAAATATTTAGTTTAGTTTTTTTTCATGTTTATGAACTACGAGATCAAAGTGAATTACTAACATGGAGTCCATTGTTATTTGTGGCCCAACACATTTTTCTTCCTCCTATTTTTTCTAGTAACATATTCCATGTCTCCTTTCTTGTTACCACTACAAGGGAGAAATGAATGAGACAGCCAATCAAAGGACCTCATCCACTGGTGACAGTGTTTGATTCAGTGAAGGGTATGCGGCCCGAGGTAGGGTTGTCAGTCAGGTTCCAGTTTAGAAAATAGAGTCCGTGTCAGGTGGTCTAATGATTCCTGTGTGAAGAAATTTCACACAAGGAAGTAGTTACAATGGTTTTGAGGGAGCTGAGACCCCAAATAAAAAAGGAAAAAGAAACTCAGATATTAGCAACAGTGGGTAGATGCCGCCACCCCTCAGACTGGAGGCCCAAAGGAAGAGGCGATGTAAGTCACCAGAGATCAAGAGTGGGTGCTGCCTTCTGGGAGCCGAATCCCTGGGCAGGTTGTTGCATGGGGCCTAGGAATATAAAAGTTGGGCCATTGCAACAAGACCTGAATCATGAGATGTGGCAGCCACTGGATATATCATCTGAGGCACAGATGGGTGGGTGAGAATATTCTGGTGTATCCCTTACCCCTGCCCTCCGTTTTCCCACCAATGCATCTTATTTGCTGAACCCATCTGGAAGGGAGTAGGCATGGAAGTTGGGAAATGCAGTTTGACAGAGATCCTATCTGAGCACAAATGGACACATACTTGACACATTAAAATAATCCTGGAGATCTAAACTGTTGGAGCTAGGAGTGGAAGAGATGCCTTCTTGTCTTCAAGAAGAGAGCAATGTGTATGTCTATAAGTACACAGACATCTTCCGCAGACCATCTGGGGAACCCATAATCCCATATACAGTAGGAGAAAATGAGTCCTTCCCATAGTGAAGAGAGATCCAAGTCATGGTGGACAGGGTAGGTATTGAGGGTATCATTTGAACCCCCAATCCATTTTGGCCTAATGTGACCTACTCCTATCTCGATTACATGAGCTAGGATATCTCTGTTTTATCTAAGTTAGATAGTATAGGGCTTTCGTCATTTGCAATAAAAAGTCTTGACTAATATAACCATAATCATTAACTTTGACTATTTTAAAGAAATGCTAGGACAAATGCCATGTATTACCAGTAAAAGAAATGAAATTAAAGAATGCTTGTGGCTTTGTATTACCAGTAAGATAAATTAAATGAATGTGGTTATGTTGACAAGCCTTTATTGCCACAATACTGAATGAATTCTCTCTCTTTTATCTTAAATAAATAATTTAAATTTAAAAAACCTCCTGAAGTTAGAAAAGTAATTCCTCTCAGCCTTTTAAGATAGAGGAGCCAGTTGTATTCCTTGATTCATGTCTGGTAATCAGACAAAAAGAATGCAGATTAATGCCAGATGAAGGCTATCAAAACAAAAATTCACTACAAAGAAACAAAAATGAATCTGAAGTTCATCTGCAGCTATAGAATATGAGATGCTAAACAGAGCAGTGTTGTTCTATTTTATCCTACCTCAATAATTGAGGATTTTTAAAAATAAAGTAAGTGAATAATTTATTGTTTAACCCATTTGCAAAAAAAAGGTACAGGAGGCCCAGTCAACTTCTGTATCTATTTGCCTCCTGAAATCTAATGTTTTGAGTTTTTCCTTCTTCCACTTCAAGCAATGCCTTTATCTTTTTATTACTCTCCAATTAAGTGGAAAATAGACAGAAATAAATGGGTTTTCCTTTATAGGACAGAAATCACTGGAAACCCAAAGTTGGTTAGTAGTTTTTGCTTGCTTGTTTGTTCGTTTTGACTCCCTAAAACTGAGAATCAGGTCTTACTTGTCAAGAAACATTTTGTTTGAAGAATGAACTTATAACCCCAATCCCACAAAATTTGCTTCCATTTAATGGTGTACTTTCTCCAGGATGAAGTTTTCTGGAAATGAGAGTTAATTTTTCTCCAATCCATACAATGTACTAGTTGACAATTATATTTTTTAGCATGGTTGCATGCTAAAACATGTCATGTCTATTAGTCTGAACTTCTCAAGTAGAGTATAAGTTCCTTAGGACAGAAACATCCTTTTCAGTCTGCTCATACGCAGCAATACGTCTTCAGTGTAGTCTTTAACATGTGGTGTGCTCCATTAGCCCTTGCATAAATAGAATTTTAATAAATTCTTGAGATCTGTAAAGAATTTGTATTTCTTCAGTCATGTGAGGGACCAAAAGCAGGGACATGAGAGTCTCAGCATTTTACAAAACTAATTTTAATGGTAATCAGCAGAGATGGTTAAACTTGATCAGAATCTCAATCTCTATCACTTCCAGTGGTACCGTCATTTTATTCTAATTAATAATACTATAGATAAGAACTAAAGGACTGCTTGTATTTAATGCAGAATTTTTTAAATTAAAGATTTTGAAAACAGTTTTGTTACATGGCATGGAAATGAAAAAATTATTTTTATTTTCTTGTAGAAAGTATAGCATACTATAGTGGGCACTGGAGTTTGAGCCGGTTTTAAGTTTTTAATGCCAGCGTTTATAAGCTGTGTGGACTTACATAAGCTACTTATCCCCTTTGCATCTCAGTTTCCTTATCTTTCACATAAGAATAAACTCTGCTAGGACTACCATTCCTACTCAACTCATATGTTGTTTTGTGAGGATTAAATGATATGATGTTTCAAAAACATTCAACATTAAAATGAAGGATCAGACGCAAGAGGGTTATTGGTAGTGCTGTCTTGTATAACTTTCATCTTATTATCTCTTTTATATGTGAATTTGAAATGTGTTTTAAAAATGTATTTTAAGATAATCTTGAACATTTTTAAAGGTCTCTTAATGCACATACATTGCCAGATTAATTAGATACTCATGTGAAATTAAAGAAATTAATTTACAATGAAATAGAGTCAAAGGCAATTATAGTTTTATATTAGGAAGAATATTTTTCATTTTATCATATTAATAGGTCAAAATAGGATTACCTTGCTATGTACTATTAAGAATCTGATACAACTCTACATTCATTATTAATTAGAAAGAATTAATGGAAGAATATCTCCTTAATTTAGGACAAAGTATATCCTATGACTAAATTAAAGGTGAAATGGTGGAGGCATTTCCATTTTTAAAGCACTATACCCTTTCTAGTACCCAAAAAGCCTTTCAGAACATATAATTACAAAATCCCATTCATAGTAGACACAACAATTGTTAAAAACTTAGCAGGGAATATGCATTGCAAAAAGAAAAACATAAAATTCTGCTGTGCATAAAATAATAGTTAAATACAAAAAGATATCTAATGTGTTGCCTAAATTAATCTACATATTTAATATAATTCCAATGGCATAACAAGTTTATTAGCTTAAAAATATTCTTCTAAAATTTAAATAATAATCATGTGAGATAATGTTAAACTTTAAGAGTATAGTAGTGTACTGTTTTTCTGTTAATAGTGGTGGGTTAGGGAAAATTGAGAACTCTCATCTGAGATAATAAAATCTACTACAAAGCCATAATGTAACACTAATGTTGGTTTTAAAATAACCAGAACATGTAATAAAAAGAAAACCACAATGATCACACTATATGTGATAATTTAGCATAAGAACAGAATTACAAATAAATAACAAATAATATATTATTCAATACATGATTTTAGGAAAACAGGAAAATTATCTCTAAATTTCACACAATATGCCAATACAATTTTCAAATGGACTAAAGGTTTAAATACATATAGAAATTTATGAAAATCCTAGGAGCAATTATTTGTGTACAATTCATCTTGGCAGTAGAAGTTTGCCTAAACAGTTCCTAAAGCTAAATTCATAATATATTTGACAGTACAAATATATTTCACTAGCAAACATGGAGTTAGAAGAAAAATGACAAAATAGGAAAGATATTGTGTATGCATTCACCAAATAACTAATCCTTAATATTATAAAACAATGAAAAAGAAAATCACCATCATAATAAAAAACCTGGATAGGCAATTCACACACACACACACAAACATACACAAGGCAAATGATTAAATACATAAATAATTAGCTTCCTAGAATTCAGAGAAATTCAAGTGCGAACATTGGTATATGTTTTCACTAATCATATTAATCTATGTATTTATGTGTGTGGGTCTACAATGTGTGCATATATGAATGTATTTATACAAACACAGAGAGAGAGAGAGAGAGACGGGGAAGAGAGAGAGAGAGAGAGATGGGGAAGAGAGAGAGAGAGAGAGAGAGACGGGGAAGAGAGAGAGAGAGCTGGTGGCAGGGGGGAGAGAGAGAGATTCAGACAGACAGAAGACAGAGAGAAAATACCTAACCAGTTTTGCTAAGGTGTTTGGTAAGGTGTTGAGGAAATGTGCACTCACGTATTAGACGTGGGCATATACATTGGTAAAGTTTCCTGGAGGGCAATTAAAAACAACACCCTTTTAACTATGATTTCCACCTTTAGAGATTTGCTCTAAGATTAATCTATAAGTAAGTCATAAACAGCAATAATCATATTGGTGGAAAATTATAGAAAACTATATTAATAACAAAATAGATCTAGTTAGGATAAAGTATATAAAAATAAATTGTGAAAATATATATAGATTTTTAAAAACACCCAGAATTCTGCTACTTTTTGAATATTACCATCTATAGAAAATGTGTGTTTTTCTTTTTCCTTCTGGATCTTATTATACCACATATTTAAGATTTTATAAAAATTGATGAAATTAATATAATTTTGCAAACTTCTGTATAAATGTGAATATATTTTTATGTCAATAGATACATTTATTCAGCTGTTTTTGTTGATTATATAATAATTAATTATGTGGATTTTCCAAAGATTATTCGACTAATTGCATAGTATGTACATTCTGTATACTTTTTCACCATAAGAAAAAATACTGCAAAAATCATCCTTAAAGCTAAAACTTTTTTCCACATTTCAGCTTTTTAAAGAAACAAAGAAATGTTAAATACGTCAGTTCTAAATATTTCAATGTTCTAATTTACTAATAAATGAGAATGCTGAATTCTGATTTAGTAATGAATTTAAAGGTTAATGAAACTATATGAGGAGTTTGGGAAGTTACCTAGTTCAGACTGGCAATAGTGTATGCATAAATTGGAATCTTCATGAACATCTGATATGAAAACTTTTTTTCAATAAATCTGGACCTGTTGAAGGAGACCCTAATTGTATTGTATTTAACAATCTTAATAATTGCTATACAATTGGCCTATTTCAGTTGACTTATGTTATACTTAAGATGAAGAAAACATTTCATCAATTGAATCTTTTTTAGTAAAAAGTCATGAACATACCAATAAAAAATAAACATATTTAGCAACTAAAGTAAGGAGAATTAAATGAGATAATTTGTTTAAAGCATTGAGCACAATGCCTGCCAAATCGTAAACTGCTCAATAACACTTGCTATTCTGATTACTCCCATTCAGCAATGTGGGGAAAATATAGGACAAAGGTCCTGCCATCAAGGAGCTTAAAATAATTGTAATTATAAATTTCAACCATTTCCATACTCTCACTACAAAGCTACTACAGAAGAGCTACTCTGTTGAAAATGATAATGTTAATGTAGGCTGTGTTTATCCTTTTTGGACTCCATTCTTTAATTTTTCAATGAAACATTTGTTTATCAGACATTGAAGGGCATTTTAAAAACATATAACTTTTCTTATTAATGTTCATGAATTACTTAGTTAACTCCCTAGGTTTCCTTTTACAGCCTCTCTAGCTTTATGCCTATTTATAAAAATCTAAGCCAAAAGTATGACATCTGTCTTATGTAACCATGATCTTAGCATAGCATTTCACTATAACTGATTAATGACCACTATAATGGGAAGCCTAATCATCAATTCTTTTGGCAAGTAAAGAGTTCTTGAAATATATATCTATAAATGTATATATATCCGGAATATGTACTAATCTCTCCAAGCCAAAATGATGGTTGTCATAGAAACAGCAAACAGCAGAAAGTCGGATCTGACAGAGCAAGAAGATAATGGACAGCATCTTTGGAGGAAATCATAAAATAGGACAGGCTATGTTGGAAAAATTATATATAATATTAATTTCCATGATTTCTTCCAAACCAAGGTTCTCAAAGATGGAATTAAATACCCTAGCCTCTGATAAATTTAAAGTATATACATTTTCAAAATGTGGGAGTTGTAGGCATTAGAACAAATTTCAAGATCAAATATAAATAACGGCCAGGCACGGTGGCTCACATCTGTAATCCTAGCACTTTGAGAGGCCTAGGTGGGAGGATTACCTGAGGTCAGGAGTTCAAGACCAGCCTGGCTAACATGGTGAAACTCCGTCTATACTAAAAATACAAAAATTAGCCGGGCATAGTGGCACATGCCTGTAATCCCAGCTACTCAGAAGGCTGAGGCAGGAGAATCACTTGAGCCCCGGAGGTGGAGGTTGCAGTGAGCCAAGAATGCAAGATTGTGCCACTGCACTCCAGCCTGAAAGACAGAGTGAGACTCTGTCTCAAAAAATATATATATATACGTGTGAGTGTGTATATGTATATGTGTATACATATACATATATATACACATATACATATATACATATACACATATACATATATATGTGTGTATACATATACATATATACACATACACATATACATATATATGTTTGTATACATATACATATATACATACGTATGTATTCCTTATTTATACGATTTGTAAGTAAAATATGTGCATTTTCCATCTCACATGATATTTCCACCAACATTATAATCCAATGGCATAAAACTATGTAACAGTTTATGTATTTTGCATATCTACGTGACACAATTAATGGGACCCACCACAGACTGGGTCTCACCATGGAAGTATCTAGTGCTTTTAGCACTCTATCTAGCAATCTTTACCAGCTTTCATGTTGCTTTTGAAAATTATTTTAATTGAGTTTGAGTTTTTGGTGTTTTCTTCTCTGTTTTTTTTTTTTTTTTTTTTTTGGTGATGCTAAGACTGGTGCAGTTGTACATTAAGGATTGTAAAGAGACTTAAGAGTTCACTATATAAATCAAGTTTCATAAAATTTTATTCAAATGTCTAGAACTGTAAATTATATAACTCAGTCTTTATTACTACTCCCTTATTATAATATTTGTGAAATAAAGGCAAATGCAACAAACTGAGAGTCCATTGTAATTTTAACTCACTGCAAATAGTTTTCTACCTGAAAATTAAATGTCATTAAAAAGATGTTTTTCCAAGTTTTTATGTGCTGGTTTTTGGTTGAAAAGCAAGTTATCTTTTTGGTTTTGTTATATTTATTCTGATTGCTCTTTCTTCCTTCCATTTAAAAACTATGCTTTTAACCTTAGTCCAATTCTCAATGGAATTCAGTATTTTTGAGACTTACTTAACTATTCTAGTTCCTGCAAGATCACTGTAGCCGAACATGTAAAACATATGGTACAATAATTCTGTGGCCCTAAAACATTCCCAGCGTATTTACAAATTCCTCAAACAAAAAAGAAGATTTCTTTTTATATACAAACACGCACTTCCTAGAGTGAAAGGATTAAATATTATTGCAGCCTATTTAGAAATCACACCAACTGTCTCTCTCCCTTTTTTTTTTTTTTTTAAGCAGGACCATGTTTAATTCCTTCCTGCATTCACTTGCACACAAATACTCTTCCTCCAAGCTGTCAGAAAGCATCAGACTGCTTGATCTGCAAAGTGAATTTCAAAATCTTTTGAGAAACACAAGGACATTTGCTTCAGGCGCTGATTTCATCATCACCTTCATAAACAGCAAGTATAAAGCAAGTCAATCTCTGGTATTCAAACCAAAGCTAGAAGATGATGGTACTTTGAAGATGGTTAGTAGAATTTTAATCACCTAGATTTGTTTGGATGCATTTTTCAAGCCATGATATTTTACAGTTGGGCAATCACTTATTTATTGCCTGTGACCACTCCCAGATGGACCCAAAGTAAGGATGTGATTCTCTAACAAGAGGTTTATAAAATACAAACACTCTAAGATTTATTTGTGAATAAATTACACCGTCAGATGAAAATGTTTTGATCACTAATGTGAAGATGGTATCTTTAATATTTAATAGCAACTTTAATTCTTGTGCTGTTTATGAAATGTAGCTACACTATCAATTCCACCTATGAACATCCTGAGTAAATAATAGATGTGGGAAATTTGGAGGTTTTCTATGACGTATTTTGGATCTCATGCTAATGAAACCATATCCTTCAAATGATGTGAGCGATAGTACCATTAACATCACCAGGACTAACTTTATATTTAGTTTTGCATGACAGCTACTTGAGAGTTAAAACCACAGTGATTGTTGTTTTTCTAGATTCATTGTTGTAGATAAATAAAATTTTATTTGAAATTTGGTCCAATTGTGCTTTTGAGTTTAAAGCCAAATTTAAATGAAGTTTGTTGGGAATTAAAACAAACAAGCAAATATAAAATCCAACTCTGTCCCTAGCCAGTAAAGTTGAATATAATTACTCCATTCAGTCAGAAGCTGTGACTGAGTCCAATTGAAATGCAGGGTAAGTGGGTTTCTGAATTCTTGAATTATTGAACAAGTAATGCAAGGTCCTGGAGTTCAAGAGATAGAAAGATACTATCTTTTTTTCAGGGAGTCCAGGATATCCATTCATCCATCTGGCAAAAGTGGAATATACAAAGGTTTTACCTTTAAAGTAAATGAACTAACCTTTGATTTGTTAGCTGCTGTTAAAGATTCACACTGCTTACTTCATCTCACCTACTTTTCATTGTAACATTTTCACGTTATCACAAGCAGCATTATGTCACCAAGACAAACCAATTTCTTTCATGTAAATGTAAAACAACATGTTTGCTGTAAGATATTTCCATCAATGTCAGTGACATACAAGGAAAGTCTCAACAATCTGCCCTGTCACTTAACTTACAGAAAGGGAAAGTAAAATGTTCTTTCACACTCAAATTGAATTATCTGCCCACTATTTCATTTAGCTCATTGAATTTGTTCATAAACTCATCACTAGCACTGCCCTAAAGCCACAAAAAGGCAATAAGAAATGAGAAGCCAATTACATTTACCAAAAGATAGATTCATTCTATTTATAAGAGATGCTGGCATATAAGACACAGCCACGTCTTTCACTTGATTTGTATCCCTCTACTTAGTAGCCAGGCTTGTAACTGAACCATCAGAGAGCCGTGTGGTCTGGTAGAGAGATACGCTCTAGGGATCTACATTAAAGTCCTCTTCCACCAGCTCACATTTTGATTCTTGTCAAGTTACTCTCCCTAGACCTTAGTCTCCACATCTGCAAAATAAGGGAGTCAGCCTAGACACTCTCAAAGGTCCTACTAGTTCTCATAGTCTTTGAATTAAAAATGAGGTGTTTGACCCTTTACTGTTAGTTTTTGTCTCAGTTATATACACAGCATTTGATCCTCTTAAAAACACTAATGTGGGTTTTCCTCTTCAATTCTCCCAACTTTATAAAATAATAAAGTTTTGTGTTTGCGATCAGGCTAAGAGTAACCCATAGTGATAGATAGTCCTCCGTAGGTCCTATTGCCATTTATTCTTTACCCTTCTTCCCCACTGTTTATCTCAAGTCGTGGTTCTGATTACACACTCAATTACAAGTTGTTCAATGACACATATCACCATTCCCTTCCAGAGGAGTATCAACAAATGTTTCCCTCAAAACCCTTGAAAATTCACAAAGAAAAGTACATCAACAGCACTACAGGGGGGAAAAAAACTCATCGAACTTTGCCGCTGCCTTCTTTAATAGCCTAAGTATTCTCCTCTGACCACAGTGGATATGTATGTGTTTTCTCCTTTCTAGACTAGAGTAATGGTGGTGGAGTGGAGCAGTTAAAACCACACGTCGAAATAGTTATTAAAAAATAAAACCACTCTCAACCATACAGTTCCAGGGAACTGTTCAGGTGCTCAGAACAACTGCCTGACCTATAATTTTTCAAACCTCCCTAAACCACCAGAACATCACTTTCATCTGGAAAGCATCTTGAGCCATAATTGTAAGGCCTGATGGTGTTTAAATGAACATTGTAGGTAGTTTGTGAACTTACAAGCTATAGAAATCAGTAAGTGTCTTGCATAGAGAAGTCCTGCAATTGATTTTTCCAGGAGAGAGCCAATTTGTAACTTTAGGAAAGTCATAGACACCTAGGAGGTTGTAAGCATGCTGACGATTAAAAAAAAAAAATCACAGGGGTGTGGAAAACACTTCACTGCACTGCTAGATGAGGAAGCATCTCAAAGATACAGGGTTTTAAACTGACGATGATTTTCAGGAGTGGCTAAAGGAAAAAAAAGATTGAGAAATAGTAGGTAGCTCCTGCAGTGCTCTAGGATTTGAAAAAGAAGAGCGCTCCCAAGTACACAGAAAAGGTTTGAATAGAGTGCTCCCAAGGGTCTTGAATGTAAATATGTACTATTGCTTGTCTAAGGGTAAGAATATCCAGTGGACTCATTCTCTCCAGCTTTTAAGATTTGTCAGAAAATAATTCATTCACTCAATAAAAAACTGCAAGCATCATCCAGTGCTCAGTACTCTTCTAGGCATTTTAGGTAATGGCCCAGTAGGAAAGGCAATATCAGTGCCATCCACAAGGTTACAGTCACTTGGAGGGAGGTGTGAAAAGGCTTTAAATAAATCCCAAACAAAACCTATCTTCTGAAATTCTACTCTCTGGCCATAACTTTTCCATGTAACTGGAGAATCATATCCTCAGAACAGCTCTTCTATTTTCCCTTCTCCCAAGTGTTTTTATATTCTCCTCACTTTTTTTATGCTTTCTAAAAGTTCCAAATAAAATAGGTTCTACTGCAGTCAAGAGATAAACATTTTTATTCAAAATTATTCTAACAATGATGGAGAATTATGAATACCAAATAAAATTTTGAATCCTGGGGGAGAGGGAGGAGGATTAAAAATAGGATCTCAGGTCACAGAACTACATTGGATGAACTTTAGTGTAATTTTTTTTTAAATTATACTTTAAGTTCTGGGGTATGTGTGTACAATGTGCAGGTTTGTTACATAGGTATACATGTGTCACGTTGGCTTGTTACACCCATTAAGGCTGTTTTGGTGAGTTTAAACGCCCCAAATACAAATACCCCAGAAAAACAATGCTAGAAAAAAACTATTGTGAAAACAGCCTCTCCTGAATGCTACTCTTTTATGTTGAATAATTTTTACCTTTACTCGTGGAATACAAAGTTAAAAGGAAGTTACACTATCATCTCATGAGGGGTGGGTGAAGGTAAGGGGCTTTCACTTCATTTAGTTTTGCTTTGCATGTTAACTCTTCTAAAATATAATTCTGAGATTCCTTTTCCCTTAAAAATTGAGGTTGAATGAGCACAGAGCTGTTGGAAAAGGATCACCTATTTCACAACCTTCATATGTGCATCTGTTACAAGGACTGCCATTTGAAAATGGGTAGACTTTTAAGTTAGAACATATCATACTAAGCTAGATGGTATTATTCACATGAACTGCTTGGGAGAAGTCTACACATGAAGAAAGCTGCCCTTACTCAAGAGCATGAACTTGGCCTTGAGTCTGAGTTTTACCTGTATCCAAACAACTATAGGATCTCAAGGCTTTCAAGGCCTTGATTTCACATAAGCAATCTTTTAAAAAATAAACATCATTTTCTCATCTAGGAAGTAAATGTGTTACACTCAGCACTGTAAATATTCTGTAACTCATTGACCAATCTATAGATGTTCAAAATGGCTTAACTGATTAGATGTCAAAAGATAGATTTATTTCAGCAAGCTGAAGACACTTATTAAATTATTTCCAGTTGCTGTCTGCTTACCTCCAATTAGACTCATTTCTGCCTCCTATATACTCACTCCATAGAAATGAGAAGAAGTATACTGCTGAAGTTTAATTAACCAAAATTATGTCATGTTTTACAAATATTTTGGTATGAGGAAGAATTTAAGAGCAGATACAAGCCAGTGAATTAAGCTAAAGCCCCGAAGAATGGCCCATGCACACAATTTAGAGCACAACTGAAACAGAGCTTTAGATACTCACTGGTAAAATCATTAAAACTGAACGATTGACACTATCAACACTCTCAGTACTGTCACAGCTGAAAACTTCATCATCTGATTCCTGCACTGAAAAGCAGGGTGAGGAGCCGTTGACTTCTTCAAACTTCCCCTTTAAAATTCCACTCATAGCTGCAGCGCTGTCACATGTACCTGTAACAGGAACAGGAGCAATGGAGCATTGAAATATTTGGCTGCTGATTGCACAGTCAAAGTCTCAAAGTCATTTGGGGGGGCTGTAAATTTTTGAACCACATTATCGTATCCATGCAGAAATTTTTCTTCCCATAATGTTGGAAAGCACTGAAAACTATTCTATGCTAAGTCATTATTTTCATTCTCATTCTGACAACAGTGTCTTATAAGAAAAAGTAAAAATTAAAAATATGAATATATTTGCTGCATGAGGAGATATGGCTTACTGTTTTGAAATGTCAAAATGGGAGTCAAATACACTTATTTGATTTGTTCTAGTAAATCGTGTGTTGTCATTGACAGAGCCAGAGTTCAGAACAAAATAGATCACTCGCTTGCATGCTGTCATATCCAGAGCATACTGATTAGAGTATGTCTAGCTTGCTTGGGATTTCTTTTTTCTCAGGTATAAAGGCGTCTATTTTCCTGGGGCTCTTTGTCCATCAAAAATCAAATTGGTTGCTAGGAATGGCGATACCTGCAGAATTTAGATGCCTTATCATGTTTCCAGTCAATTTAGCAGAGCTACAGGGAATACTTGAGTCCTATGTCAAGGAGGTTGGCTGAATAGATTTTATACATGGTAAACCAGAGTCCTGAAATCTTTTATTGAATAAAATATTAATTTAAACCTCTTCACTCTCTGTATTAACATGGTCAGTGAAAGCCAGTCATATGTAGCCTGATACATTTCTTAAAATTTGTTTACGTCAATTTAGATGAATCACTAAACTTGAGAGTAGTAATTTCTTCATAGCTATGTAGAGAAACAGTGAAGGTGATTGTGGGTTGCAAACAAAAATTCCTACACTGGCAGGTAACCTCGATAAGTAAGTTGGGTCATATGTAATAGAACCATAGTCATCTTAGTCTTCTCTTTTGCCTACAGTTATTTGCAACAAGGATACCAAGAAATATTCCACCTGAAGGAAAATGATAGCATAAGTACAATAGTAAATGACCTCTTATTCAAGGAGACAGTAGGTAGTAAGAAGTGGTGACCTGTGGAGAGCCAGAGAAAGCATGCTCAGGCCAAAGGGTGAAGCTGTTACTTGGGCCCAGGTCATTCTGCTCTATGCTTTCCTTATTTAATCTCCTCTAACTCTGGCCAATGCTCCGTTCATATTCAGATTCTGCATTTTTCTTTCTCTTATTAATTTGGTTTACAAAGTCAAAGGAGCAATTTTTAGACTGCACTGCAATTTAAATCCCAACTTGAACTGGCTCTACAAGATAGCCCAAGATTGGTTTGGATAGTAAGTTGGAAGCGTTAACAGACTAGGGAATCAAAACAGTCTCTTCCCCATCAACTCAACACACTATCTGAAACCCTCTTGCCTAGAGATGCATCAGTTTGGGGAACAAATTTATTTTACAAAAGACACCTGCACAATATATGATATCAAGGAGAGGTGACATCTTAAGCCATCAAATGCCAGCATGGTGGTCCTATCTATAACTTTCTGGTAGTAAGAATCAAGTCTAACTGAAGTGACTTTTTTTTTTTTAATAAAGTAGCAGACTAGGGACTGACCACCCTCCTTGTGCCACTCATGGACATCATGCTCACCCTTGATTTTAATGCTAAAATTCCTTGGGGCATATTTATTCCAGGTCTTTCTGTTGACTGGCTTTCTCTGTTTCTTTATTTTCTGCTTTCTTGTATTTCCAGCTTATAGATGGCTTTGGCTTCTAACAGACTTACCTCTACCTTATCGTATCATCATATTCTGTCGGCCTCTACGCTGAACACCAGTGACTCTTTTTTTTTTTTTTTTAGGGAATTTGAGTATCATCCTTTGGTCACTTATGCTGTTCTATAGAAAAGAGATCTATTTGTCTGTCATTTGTTTCAGGGCCATTCATTATTCAGTAAACATCTACTGAGTTTTATTATGTTCCAATGACTATTTTAGATGCTGGGGAGTGGCAAAGAAGCAACATCGCAACAAATTTTGTTTTGTTCTTTTTTTCTTTTCTTTTTATTTTTTATTTTTTTTACTCTAATAGTGCTTACTTACTGGGTGTTATTAGGGAAAGGAGTGGACAAATAATAATATGAAAAAATAAATTAAATATATAAACATCGTATGGAGATAAATACTATTGAGAAAATAAGCCATTAAGTGATATGGTGACTATAGGGTTGACTGAGCAATAACATTTCATTTTTAGTTGATCAGTGAACTAATGTCACTCCACCAAGAGGTAATAACACAGAGGAGGTGAGGGAACTAACGAATTGGGCTTCTTAGGGAAAAGCAGTCTAGGACAAAGGAATGGTGTGTGCCAAAGCCCAAGAGAGACACAGTGGGTGATAAGGTCAGACAGGTCTTCAGGGCTAGACTGTGTAGAGCCTTCAAGGACTTTGGCTATTTCTCTAAGTGAGATGAAAGCCACTACAGGTACTTAAAACTATAGAATTTAAGTAGTATAGTGCCAAGATCTGGCTTACATTTTAAAGGGACAACTCATTAGCTTGTTATTTCATCAGAAAACAGAGGGTCTACAAGGTAGAAGGTAGAAATGATGGGAAAAAGGAAATTCCTAGTAGGGAGGATTTAGTGGCTCCAATGAGCAGTTACAATCAGAAAATCTGACAAGTCACTGGGCCAAAGAGGACAATAGTTCCTTTGGGGTGGGAATTGGGGAATAAGAATTCAGGAAGAAGACAAAGTGGAGGGAAAGTTAAAGTATTTCCTAAAAGAATTTGGTTACTTAATTTCACGTAGGACCATCTCTGGTTTCTAGCATTGTTAGTTATTTGATGATGGTGGAGGCACCTTACCTACTAGATTTAAAATAAGAATCATCCAGATACTTTGTACCACTTGTGGTGCTACTGTGGCAAAATAACTACAAAAATGTAAGCTTTCTTTTATCACTCTAAAGAAATATTTCTTTTAATTCAATAGAGAAAAGGCAATATGTGATCATTCTCAAGGATTTATTTATTGATGGGAAGATGGAGGCATGGAGTTAATAACTATTTTATCTACCATTCTTCCTAAAGTTATTTATTCAAAATTTTTGAAAGTCGAATCACCACTACCTGCTACAATAGGGACTATAGGACTCTGGCTCTGGGTTGACCCTGTTTGAAAGCCAAGTAGCCTGCACCTTAAAAACTCACTTTTAGACCTAACGTAACCTTTATTTAGGAGAGATGCTCGTCTTGAAGTGATGTTTGACAGTTTTAGAAATATTGCAGGAAAGTTCTGAAAGACTGAAAGCTATTGTTGATTTTTTAAAATGTGGTTGTACCTTATGTTTATCGGTTATAGGAAACTATTTGGACATTGTTGCACTATACAGATGTTTAATTGATCTCTTTATCTAATATAAAATCAATGTATCTAATATAAATTAGATATTATCTAATATAAAATCACCTGTCAAGGTGATATATTTGCTCACATTCATACTTCTATGCCCTGGAAGCTCTGAAGATACTTGCACAAAGTCATTAGAGAAAGATTGAATTGTATGATTATGTATCTAAGCAAACACAAAAATAAGGTGGAAAACGTATTTTCCACCTTAGTTTCCGATAGACACAATATCTATCAGCACCTTGATCTTGGACTTCCATCCTCCAGAACTGTGAGAAATAAATTTCTGTTGTTTATAATTCTCCCAGTCTATGATATTTTGTTGTGGTAACCAGAACTGATTAAGACACAGAATAATCAGTTTGAATTAAAATATTCAAAATGACAGTTTAGTAATTTTAAACAAAGCTTAGGAGACTCAGAAAGAGAAAGAAAGAGCGAGAGCAAGCAAGAGAGAGAGAGAGAGAGAGAGATTGAGTGAGAGAGAAAGGAATTGTTTTATTCTAGTTTGTTTTCACCAATCTAATTCTGTAGTACACTCTGGTTGTACTACCAAAATTGCAATGTTGTAATGATTCCATGGCAATAGAAGCAAGATCATACAGAGAAAGCTAAATTGTGAGTGAGAATAGGATGCTACTCCCTTTCAGATGTCTGCAGTAATAGATGAGAAGGGAGGAAAACTACGGGAAAAGACAGTTATTATGAACATTCTTCATTGAGTTTGTCCCATCCACATAGTCAAACAAAAGTGATCATAAACAATATTTTAAAAACACCCTATAATACAGAATGCTCTTTCTGACAGTACATGTCTGGAAGAAACTGTTAGCAAACAGAGGGAAATACAGATGACTTGATTTATATTTTCTAGCACTGGAAAATTATATTTGTTGTGTATGTTAGAAGTCAGAAGTTCCTCAATTCTACTCCAAGGTCCCCTCACAAGTCCTTTGTTGGTCCAAAAAGACGATACCTTATTAGGTTTTTAAAATAGATCTCCTGTAATCCCAGGACTTTGGGAGGCCGAGGCAGGTGGATCACTGGAGGCCAGGAGTTTGAGACCAGCCTGGCCAACACGGTGAAACCCCATCTCTATTAAAAATACAAAACTTAGCCGAATGTGGTGGCGCATGCCTGTAATACCAGCTACTTGGGAGGCTGAGGCATTAGAAAAATTGCTTGAACCTGAGAGGTGGAGGCTGCAGTGAGCCAAGATAGCCTGGGTGACAGTGGGACTCTGTCTCAAAAATAATAAAATAAAATTGCTCTAATGGGAATTGTTGCATTATTACTGATTCCATATACAATAATTCATTTTGAGACATATATAAAATACAATTTTCTTACTAGCATTCCTAAGATAAGAATTGTTAAAATTGCTGTATTTATTCAATAGAATGCTATGGTCTGAATATTTATTCAATAGAATGCTAGGATCTCCCTAAAATTCATATGTTGAAATTCTAGCCCCCAAAGTGGTGTTATTAGGGGCTGGAGCTTTGGGGACATAAGTAGGTCAGGAAGGCGGATTAGTGCCCTTATAAGGGACCCCAGAAGAGATCCCTTGCCTTCCTGCCACATGAGGTTACAGCAGAAACATGGCTGTCTAGAAAACAGTCCCTCACCAGACATGGTATCTATCAGCACCTTGATCTTGGGCTTCCATCCTCCAGAACTGTGGGAAATAAATTTCTGTGGTTTATAATTCTCCCAGTCTATGATGTTTTGTTGTGGTAACCAGAACAGATTAAGACACAGAATAATCACTGTTTGAAATAAAATATTCAAAATGACAGTTTAGTAATTTTATACAAACCTAGAGACTTAAAGGAATATAAGGAGATTATTAGCATTTAAAAGTAACAGTAGAAAAGTGTAAGTTATTGATTTTTATGCTGTTGTTACAAGAAACAACTGTATTAGCTACTGACTCAGGACAGATCACTTACAGAATACAAAGGTAAAAATCTAAAATCTCCATTTTGAAGGAAGAACTACAATGAATGTTGACTACGTTGACTTTTCTACAAATATAAGTTATTTTTCTAAAAATCAGATAGTTTAGAGCTCAGATGGATCCCCTGCAAGGGCCTTAAATGTGTGTTGTTACCAGGCAAGTTTTGCAGACTACTACATCCAATGGTTGAGATTTTATGATTATGGACAAGGGCACCTGAATGCCCTGCCCAGAGCCTGGGTATACTGAATAGCAAACCTCCACAACTGTATTATATGTTTATATAGACATAATTTATTTATATCTATATTTTTATATACATATATATATATACATACACACACATATATGTATGTTCTCTCTCCCTCTCCTGCCACTGCAAGGACACTTAATAAATAGCTTGGATATAATCATGGGCTTAGGTTGATTACAGGAGGTTAACTGGCAAAACCTAGAACAAGAATGAGGACAGACTCTCGAAGGTAAAGATGGATACAGAATAAAAGTGAATGTAGATTGAACAGTCCTGGGAATATAAGGTGAAAGTATATTTGGAGACATGGGAGAAAAATTCTGAGAAGGCTGGAGGGAAACTCCTAAATGAGAACATTGATTTTTATCAGTTTACTCATAGAAAAGCAAGAGGTGGAAGAAACCGGCTTGGGTTGTAGGGTCTATGGGTAGACGATAGTTTCAAAAACTAGGAATTTTGGTATATCTCCCTTTGGGTTGAAAGGTAAATGGGAAGAATTGCTTCAATCTGAATTTGTAGTGATATCTGTATCCCTCAGGTAAAAGCACATCTGTTGACTGGGCATGGTGGCTCACACCTGTAATCCTAGCATTTTGGGAGGCCAAGGCGGGCAGATCACCTGAGGTCACTAGTTTGAGACCAGCCTGGACAACATGGTGAAACCTGGTCTCTACAAAAAATACAAAAACTGGCCCAGTGTAGTGGGGCGTGCCTGTAGTCCCAGCTACTCGGGAGGCTGAGGCACAAGAATCGCTTGGACACAGGAGGTGGAGGTTGCAGTGATTCAAGATCATTCCACTGCACTCCAGCCTGGGCAACAGAGCAAGGCTGCATCTCAAAAAAAAAAAAAAAAAAAAAAAAAGGCACATCTCTTAAATTTAAGATCTGAGAGGCTAGAGCTTCAAAGCCCAGTTTCACCATTTAGGAAGTGGTGAATCCTGAATAGGATCTCTTGAGCAAGTTATTTAATTTCTCTCAGTCTGAGTTTTCTTACCTGTCAAATGGGGCTAATAGTAGCTACTTTATTTTATTTTTTTCTTCTATGTTTATTTTAGGTTCAGGGAGTACATGTGCAGGTTTGTTGCATGTGTAAATTGTGTGTTGCGGGGGCTTGGTGTACGCATGGTCCCGTCTCCAAGGTACTGAGCACAGTACTCACTTGGTAGCCTTCCAGTCCACCTTTCTGCACTGTCTCCTCGAGCCCTCCCCAGTATCTATTGCTCCCGTCTTTGTGTCCATATGTATTCAGTATTTAGCTCCCACTAATAAGTGAGAACATGCGGTATTTGGTTTTCTGTTCCTGTGTTAGTTTGCTTAGGATAATGGCCTCCATGTAGCTATTTCATAATGCCAGAACGTGCGTTGTAGGTGTTCTAATTTCCATACTCCCTATCTCACTGGTACATATTTTGTATTCCAGGATGCCTTTTATTAGAGCTAAAAACAAAAATCATACTCTAAAATCTTGTCTGGGTGTGTAATCTAGCCAGTTTAGCATAAAGGAGAACTGTAAATCAGGAATGAGGGCTCACACCACACCGTTTCCACTTTGAGGTAGGAATGAACAGAGGCAGCACAGAGAACTAGAAAAGATGGTGCAAAGTCTTCCTGTTGAGGATGCCCTGGCTGTTTTGGTGGGTGGGTGTGATCAGTTGGTGTCAGGGCACGTTGCCTCCCTTGTTAAGTGATCCTGTCTTGTCAAAGCCCACCCCACACTCCAGGAAAGAGGCTGGTGCTCCCTAAGTAGTCACCAGCAGTCTGGTTTGAACTACAGTAATCTCAGGGGGTTTGTCAGGGTATATTCCCTCCCTCATCAAGTGACCGTAGCTTGCCAAGAGTCTACCTCACACTGCAGGAAGAAGTGTGCATTGATTAACTCAGTATGTGCAATTTTACACCTGCAGTTTATCCACTAATAACATGAGCATATAACCTTCTCATTCAATATTTTCCAATACCATGTGCTTTTATTTGATTTTGGGTTTTGTGTCTAATATATTGTATTTCATTGAATAACGAGGCCATGATATTTAACCAAACCTCTAAAGGGACATGTTTGGTTTATTTTTAAGTATTTGTTACTATAAATCACAGTATAATTAGCATTTCCTTTTTTATTTAATTTTTTTTTCATATTTTTATAGACATAGGATCTCACTATGTTGTCCAGACTGGTTTTGAATTCCTGGGCTCAAGCAATCTTCCTGCCTCAGCCTCTCAAAGTGCGGGGATTACAAGTGTGAGCCGCTGCACCTAGCCAACATTATATTTATATATATATAAAATATATATTATATATATTTTATATTATATATTTTTATATTATATATTATATATATTTTATATATATATATAATATATATATTTGTGCATATCTCTTATACCTTTAAGGATGAATTCCTAGAAGTGGAAATATTGAGTCTTCCATATACGTTGCCAATTTGGTTCTGCCAGTAAGGTTCTGCCAATTTACATTTCTTTAAGGGTGCATTGGGATATTACTTCACTCTTGCCAATACTGTGGCAAAAAATATTGCTATTTTTTAAAACTGTTTATGAATTTGTCAGCTACTCAAGATAATAATTATAGTCAACACACATATAGTGCTTACTATGTGCTAAGCACTGTTCTAGCACTTCATATATGTACTAGGTAGGATTCTAAAGTGGCCCTTAAAATTCCCTACCATGTAATGTATACACCCTGTTCCCGTATAACCCTAGACATGTGAATACTGTGAGATACCACTCCTGCGATTCTGTTATGTTTATGTTGCTATGTTTATGTTACATAGCAAAAAGGATTTTGCACATGAATTAAAGACCCAAACCAGATAGGGAGATTATGCAGGTGGGCTTGACCTAATCACATGAGCCCTTGAAATCAAGGTCTAGAGGTCAGATACTAAGGTTGAGGGGGATTCGATGAGAGAGAGATTCTCTGGCTGATGTGGAGTAGGAAAGGGTCACATGATAGCACATGTGTGCAGCTTCCAGGAGCTGAGAGCAGCCTTCAGCCAGCTGACAGGAAGCAGGAAACAGAAACCTCAGTTCTATCAGCCCAAGGAGCAGAATTCTGCCAAAAACAAGAATGAGCTTGGAAGTAGATTTTTCCCCAGAGTGACCAGATAAGAGTTCAGCCAAGTGACACCTTTATTCTAGCCTTGTGAGGCCCTGAACAAAGAACCTAGCCATACCGTGCTGGACTCTTTTTTTTTTTTTTTTTGAAACTGGTCTCATCTCTCACCCAGGCTGGAGTGCAGTGGCATGACCATGACTCAGTGCAGCCTCAACCTCATGGGTTCAAGTGATCCTCCTGCCTCAGTCTCCAAGTAGCTAGGACTATAGGCATGTACCACCAAGCCTGACTAATTTTTTTGATTTTTAGTAGAGATGGGGTCTCACTATGTTGCCCAGGCTCATCTTGAACTCCTGAGCTCGAGCAAACCTCTCGCCTTGGCCTCCCAAAGTGCCAATGCAGGACTTCTAACCTACAGTAATATAAGCTGATAAATAAATGTGGTTTGAAGTTGTTAAGTTTATGGGAATTTGTTACATGTTAATAGAAAATTAGTATAATACATATCAACTCATTTAATCTTCATAGCCATATAAGATAGGCATTATTATTAATAATACCATTTAGAGACTAAAAACTGAAGCATATGGGGGTTAGGTGATGGGGCCAAGGTCACACAGGTAGTTTTAGAGCCAGAATTCAAACCCAGGCTTTTGGGCACTTGAAATCATAATTTTATCACCATGGACTTTCATGACTTTCAATATCTCACTGCTTGATATTGTTTTGTCTTGTTTTTGAATACTTAGAATTACATTTTTTCTCCCACATACTTTCTTTTTATTCTTAATGTGTTTCTGTGTGTGTATGTGTGTGCCTGCGTTACTTAATTTTCTTTTTCCTGGTAAAATATACATAAATATTGTTTATAAACATTCATAACAGCTATAAAAAAGACATATTTCATTTGTGATTTTTGGTATGTTTCAATTATCTTTACAGAAAAAGTAGGTTATGAACACTCTTTATAACTAGGTGCCTTCACAGGGTTTAATGAGAATTCTTTGGGATATTTTTCATATTGTCCATAATGTCCTGTTTAGTTTTAGTTAATAAATAGCTTCGCTTTTGGATAAACAGATGATAATAATGTTCTTGAGTTTTTACTGGGTGTTAGAAACTAAATTCTGGGAACATGTTATCTTGTTTGCCCTTACAATGATTCTGAATTAAGCATTATGTTTCTCTTTTTATCATGGAGCAACATGAAGCTTCGGATGGAAGTAACCTACATACATTGACAAATGCAATTAAGTAACTGAGCTGGAATTAAAACTCACCTTGCCTGACTCCATAGACTGTGCTCTTTAAGGTCATGCTACACCCCTTCTATATAAAACTTGGCATAGGTTTCCTACTCAATTTCTTAATAGACTGAGAGCAACTGAAGAATGAGATCTTATTTAAAGATTCAAGAAATGTTCAATAAATAACCAGGTACTTTTGAAGAAGAAAAGTAAGGTAAATAGAAGACAAGACATGAGAGAAAAGGAGTAGTTTCCAGATTTTCCTCATGGAGAAGTTTAAACAAAATGGAATCATGCTTTTGGAAGTAAAACTTCTTTGGACAGCAAATATTTTTAAACATATGTACACGTGCTGCTTTTTTGAAGTCTAAGAGCACAACATGGGGGAGAGAAAAAGAGTGAAAATTTTAAAAAATTGAATATATTACTGTGGTGAAGAATGAACACATATGTAATTGAATAATTTTGGAAGTGTTTTTGTATTAGAAACATTGGAGCTATTTTTTTTTTTTTTTTTTTTGATACGGAGTCTCGTTCTGTCGCCCAGGCTAGAGTGCAGTGGCACAATCTCGGCTCACTGCAAGCTCCGCCTCCCGGGTCCACGCCATTCTCCTGCCTCAGCCTCTCCGAGTAGCTGGGACTACAGGCGCCCGCCACCACGCCTGGCTAATTTTTTTTTTTTTTTTTTGTATTTTTAGTAGAGACGAGGTTTCACCGTGGTCTCGATCTCCTGACCTTGTGATCCGCCCGCCTCGGCCTCCCAAAGTGCTGGGATTACAAGCATGAGCCACCGTGCCCGGCCTGGAGCTATTTTTATAGTTTGAAAATTATAAAATGTAGACCATGTTTCAGCCTTTGAATTAGAGGCTCTTTAATAAGACAGTAGATATACATCTGTCTTAAAAATGCTTAGTGAAGCTTGCATACACAAAATACAATCTGCAAGATTTTAGTAGGAGACTTTTGTGTTGGGAAGGGGTCTATGATGAAGTAGGTCTAACAATGTCCTTTTTTTTTTAACCTTTCTTTCCTTTTCTTTCCCTTTCTTTCTTCCCTCCCTTCCTTCCTTCCTTCCTTCCTTCCTTCCTTCCTTCCTTCCTTCCTTCCTTCCTTCCTTCCTTCCCTTCCTCCCTCCCTCCCTCCCTCTCTCTCTTTCTTTCTTTCTTCTTTCTTTCTGACAGAGTCTCACTCTGTCACCCAGGCTGGAGTGCCAAGAGGTGACCTCAGCTCACTGCAACCTCCACCTCACAAGTTCAAGCAATTCTCCTGCCTTGGCCTCCTAGGTAGCTGGGACTAAAGGCACTCACCAGCACACCTGGTTAAATTTTGTATCTTTTGCAGCGACAGGGTTTCACCACGTTGGCCAGGCTAGTGTCAAATTCCTGGCCTCAAGTGATCCACCTGCCTTGGCCTCCCAAAGTGCTGGGATTACAGGTGTGAGCCACCACGTCTGGCCTACTGGCCTACAATTTTTTTTTTTTTGAGATGGAATCTGGCTCTGTCGCCCAGGCTGGATTGCAGTGGCATGATCTTGGCTGATTGTCACCTCCGCCTCCTGGGTTCAAGCGATTCTCCTGCCTCAGCCTCCTGAGTAGCTGGGATTACAGGTGCCTGCCACCACACCTGGCTAATATATATGTGTATATATATATACACACACACACATATATAGATATATACACATATTTATATTTATATTTTTAGTAGAGACGAGATTTCACCATGTTGGTCAGGCTGGTCTCGAACTTCTGACCTCATGTGATCTGCCTACCTTGGCCTCCCAAAGTGCTGGGATTACAGGCATGAACCACTGCACCTGGCCTACAATTTCTTAATATTACATACCCTTCGTTAAAAGTCTTAGTGTACGTTAGCATAGAAAAGACTTAACAGGAATGGATATTATTTAAATATCCTCCAAATTTCCCTAAATTTATCTAATCATAGAATATTTTTATGAAATCTTCAATTATATTTCTGAGAACTATCCCCCAATTTTGAAAATGCTTGATATTAATATTTTGAAGGTCCTATCTTTGCTCTTCTTTAATAATTCTAGGATTTGTTTTCACAATTGCACTTTCTCATACAATAGTAAATTTGCCAGCTGATGCCCAGCAATTTAATTGTAGTTAATATGGAAAAAATAGAAAATCTAGCCAATCAAAAGGGATTTTTTTCACCCACTAGCAAGCAATAATACTTAGGAAATCATTACAAATACTGAGGATTATTTTGCTCCTTCCATTCTTGGCTTGTAAACAGAAAAGCATGACTGACAACAACAACTAAAACTGTACACAATGGCTTACTATACTCCAAATTCTGCAATGAAAAGTCCTCTATGTACACCTGCCAATCTTCACAATACTACCCAGGTAGATAACTGAATTTTACAGATAAGAAAACTAAGGCTCAGATAGTTTAAGTAACTGGTCCAAACTTACACAGGCAATAAGAAGGTATGCCTGTTTGATTGCAAAGTCAATCAGTTAGGAAGCCCATCAATGATTATCCTGCACTACCTAAAGAATAGATAGATAAGCTGAAGTCACAGTACCCCATTAGCTCAAACGATGCATTTCTAGAAATAGGCATGCTGCCCGCATGACTGAATCACACCTTTAAGGGGTATATGTGTACCACAGTATAGCTCCATGTAAATGAACACGTTTATGGTACATTGGTAAGCACTACTTTTCCTTCAGATTAAATTTATCAGGATATTTCATTCGTTATTCTTTTGGTCATTTTTACCTAGTTGTGGTGATATTCATATCAAAGGACTTCTACCAGTCCCATATTATCTGCTTACCTTTACCCTGAGGCATAGTAAACCCCAGTGACACACAGCATGCAAGCATGCACACTTGTTTTCTTTGTAGCTTATTCAGCATTGTCACTTACCAGGCATTATGGCTTAGAATTGTTCACCAGAACAGAACACAAATGGCAGAAAGTGTGCCCAGAGCAGCATAAAAATATTGCTGAACAATTTTAACTTTAATCAAATGTTGTTGAACAAATTTAACTCAAGAGAATGGGGATTCGTTGACTAAGAGTGGATGTATGAGAGCACTCAGATTGGTTAAATATATACTACTATATTTTCTTACACAAACATTAATTAACACTTGTATTATATATTAATATAACAATTACAGTTAATTACGTTAATTTACAATTAACCCATTGATTTAGTATATGATAATCTGTGTGTGTGTATCAGAAACCGAGCAGTATTATAATGAAACAGAGCAGGGAAGCATGAAATGGGAACTACATGCAGATAAAATCCCGTTAATGTAGGAGAGCACAGATAGCGTTTGGACAATAAAAAGTCTGCAAGACAAAACCTTGCATGGCTTAATGACATTTAGGTGACATGGACATTGTCACATTGAATAGCATTAACAGAGAAGAACATGGAAGGAAGAGACTGTCTTAGAATGTAAGGAGTGTCTGCCATTGAGAGGAGGCTAGATGACTATCTGACAAGACAATTTGCTTAATTATTCAGTCGGCAAAACAATCTGGGGGCACATACTGTGTATCAGTCATTGTGTTAGGCATTGATGCAGAGATGAAGGAAACTCCTTGTCATCAAGAACGATAATTTAGATAGTGAGTAAAAGGGTACTGAGAGATCACAGAGTGGCTGTAATGACCACACACCAAGAAGCTCTGGCAGGGAGCACAGGACAGGCCCACGGCTTCTCTCCTTGGCCCTGCCTGTATGTTGTGGGAAGATCTCTGAAAATAGATTATAATGGCATCCCCAAGATCAGTTTTCCATTTAATAGTCAGCTCTAGATAACTTCAGTGGGCAGCATGAGAGCAGCCCCTTGGGGCCCTTACTGATTTGGATGTACAGGGGGCAAATCATTTAAAATTTTAAGTATGAGTTTCGTGAGCAACGAGAAGGGAATTTTGATTAGACGGAACGAAGATGTCTTTTTTTAAATCACTTTTGAAACCCTTTTCCAGAATCTTTCTGCTTTAAAATGCTGACACCATCACAACCAGTATTACGTGGGTAATGATTGATGACAAATATTGATTTTTCATGGCTAGCCTAACCTGAGGAGAGAAAAGCAAATGAAAATCTTTGTAAATACATTCAAGACTCCTGTTTAGGAAACTATTTGTTTCATTATTAAATATATTGTGATATATCCACAACATGACAGCAACTAACTGTATCCACATTTGCTAGAAAACAAAGCTGAAATGCATTTTGACCATGACAGCAGGCTAAAAAAGTCAAGGAGACTGTGATAGTAGGTCAAAGCCACTAGGCTCACTGGATATCAGGGGCAGGTCTGAAGTGGAGAGTTCTATGCAACTCTAAAAACCCTGTGTTGTTATGCATCAGAGGCCATCTGGCCACACCATGCTTTTTCACCTCCGTGCAAAGCCTTTCTAAGTTCTGCTTTTCTTTCATCCAGTGTTTAATGCACTACATCTAATATTTAATACAAACACATAGTGTCTGGCTGTTGTAATTTTGCATAGGAAATACTTAGTTTCCCACTAAATATGATCATTGTCCTCTCTGTGCCTTAATTTTGTCATACATAAAATGAAGAATCCAGGAAGAAATTCTCTCTATAGGGCAGTCCCATGTTTCTAGGGCAATAGAAGACTAAAATATGAAAAGGTAGTACATGAATTAAACGAGTATTGGCCAAGGAATTTATAGTAAATATTGTTTAAAGACATAAACATTTGCATAAAAATTACTTTTGCCAGGCACAGTGGCATAAGCCTGCAATCCCCCAGCCACTTGGGAGGCTGCAGCAGAATAATCATTGGAGCCCAGGAGTTTGAGGCTGCAGTACACTATAATCTTGCCTGTGAATAGCCTGCTGCACTCAAGCCTGGCAACATAGCAAAGCCCTATCTCTAAAATATAAAATAAAATAAAATAAAATAAAACAATAAGATAAAATTAAAAATATATATAAATTTAAAAACTACATTTGATAGTGTTGGTGATTTTTGTTTAAAATAATGTCATTTTTATGAATGTGCACAAGTCAGGAGATAAGGAGAAATGTGTTGTGTGCACCACCCTTTGTGGTATTGGAAAATAATATATTAAGCTCTTGATGTAAGTAAAGTGTAAGAGCTTATTGGAAATAAGACACATGCATGCTTATCTACTTTTCAGGCCATGATATGAGATCATGAAGTTGATCATGAAGTTGATCTTGTATCAAAGTGATTTCCTTACTATACGTAATTCTTAGAAATAGCACTGATATTTATCTAGATCATTATAATCTTGAATTAAATACCTTAAAAGTTATATTGAGTGTTTTCTCAGGGCATGCACATTCAACCGTTTTCAGCTCAAATAATTTAGACCATTATAATAACTGAAATCTAAGCAATTGACAGATAAATCAAATGATCTGCCCAACTGATTCATTGAGATATGTGAAATATCCAAATGTGACAATTAGCTTGATAAATCCATTCCATGCTTCTTCATACAAAATCTTAATTAAAAAGCAATAATGCTGCTTTGAACCAACCCCCTTTTAATATCTGTATAAGCCCTGTATTAAACTATCAGGTATTAAATATATTAGTCAAAAATAACATCTGATTAATAATACCTTTGAGTTGTGGTGTACTATAGTACAAATGTTAATGTAATTTTTTATTTGACTGTGTTACTTTATGTATGTAGCACAACTTGAACATTATGAAATCTGACCCAAGCTTTCTTACTCTCGTGTTATTTCCATTTCTTGTAAATCCCACCCCTCCATTTCCAGCAATAAGAGGTTATTTGCCAAACTAGCGTATTTCCATTACAGATGTAAAGTTTCTACTTATATTATAGGGGAAGTAATTAAGTATTTTGTTTTCTTTAGTATATTTTGTGAGACTTTAAGAGGCCATGAAAACCCACCCACAATTCTGGCAAGCTACTTTTAGCAAAGAAAGAAGCATGAAGCAGTAAGTAGAAATGACTAACAAACTGTATTTTTAAATTATCTGTAGTTGAGAGTAAGCCTATGAAATGCATTCTCTTCAGGATCTTGGCAAGCATTGATAATTTTGGTTGTGCCTTAAATGGGGGTTGTCTACACAGGTCACATAATCCATTTACTAGTCTATCTGATTTGCTGTTAGCTTGCTTTTTAATGTCATCAGTGTTTATGCTGAAAATGCTGTCACTGAAGTGCTTTGCTCATGTTAATTGATAAAAACAAAATACTTGCCACCTTCCTAGCTTTTTTTGAAAATAACATACTGACATGCCAAATTAATTTAACTTTAAATAATATGTTGGCTACATATTAAATATTTTAACACGTAGTTTAAGCATGTGGTGCTTTATTTGCTACATTGCTAACATTGAATCTAATAGACTAAGGTTAATATTATGAAAATAAAGTATGATATGTCGCAAATATTTAAATGAGTTGTGAAGAGAAAATAGAGTTAGGAATCTCATCCGAATTATAATAAAAATAATAGGAAAGCTGTAACAGCTTTATGATGATTTTTCCTCTTAAGAAATAGCTGAGAGATTTGAAAAAAATGGTGTATGGGATGACAGTGCTGACTTTGAAGCATGTAATTTTATAATAAAAATGTTTTAAATTCAGGAATTGCCTAGGGTAGAATATGATGATAATTGTGATTTTTTTTGTATAGAGAAAAGCTACATAAAAGTAACGTTTATTTTCAAAGAAAGCAAAAATGTTTCAAAGAAAGCAAAAATGTTTCAAATAAAGCAAAAAGGATATATGTGCATTTACAGTAATTTATATTAAATTTTACATTAATTACCTTAACATTAACACAAATAGCTTTTAGGTTGTTGGAATGTGTAATTTTTTTTTTTTTTTTTTTTTTTTTTTTTTTTTGAGACGGAGTCTGGCTCTGTCGCCCGGGCTGGAGTGCAGTGGTGCGATGTCGGCTCGCTGCAAGCTCCGCCTCCTGGGTTCACGCCATTCTCCTGCCTCAGCCTCTCCCGAGTAGCTGGGACTGCAGGCGCCCGCCACCACGCCCGGCTAATTTTTTGTATTGTTAGTAGAGACGGGGTTTCGCCGTGGTCTCGATCTCCTGACCTCGTGATCCGCCCGCCTCGGCCTCCCAAAGTGCTGGGATTACAAGCGTGAGCCACCGCGCCCGGCTGGAATGTGTAATTTTTATACATATTAAATAGATTACAAAGATAAGGAAATAACTGCATTAATGAAACATGGTTTGGACATTAAGTTTAAAAAATTCTCATTCTAATGTCAAAATGTGTATTGAATGCTTCTCACTATCCATAGCCTGGACATATATCAAGCTTTTCTTTTTATGATTAAAGTGATTGATACATTAAAAAATACTTCTTAATTTATTGTATTATTCAGTATATTGCAAACCACTGCAAACAGAAAGAGAAAAAGGAAAGAGTGTTGTGAAAAGGGGACAAAGTTGTATAGAGTGAGCTCCATTAACAACCTACATTTAAATCTTAAAAATGTTTGTACCAAAGGAAAAAAAAATGGTGATGCCTTCCCATTTCTCACTGAAACCCTTACACGGTTTTCATTTGCTTTGTTTCATCCTTCACTTGGGCAGTAACCTCTTAACTGTTTTCTTTCATGCTTTTTTTTCTCTCTTGTTGCCACTCCAGCACACATTCTCTCTCTCTCTCTATCTCTTCCTGTGGACTCTGCAGTAAAAGCTATCCCAGTTGTCTCATTTTTATAAGACTTGCAGACGTCTGCCAGTGGCTGATAGGAAATGCTGATTGAGAAAGGGTTTATCTACTTTTCATCCAAAATATGTGAACCATTAAGGAAATTATAAAAAGCAGCAACAATATACTCTGGTTTTATTCAGTCCTCTCCCTTAGTGATTATTAAAAGGGTGATATTTTTAGCCAAAGAAAGCAAAATGCATCTGCAGCAGCTGGTTTCCAAGGAAACAGAATAATTTAAAACCATGTGGAACTCTGCTCTCTAATTTTCATCAATTCCCCTTCATTCCTGGAGGTAGCTTTACTCAGAATTTATAATTTCTAAAAAATATAGCTGCATTGATTTATTTCCTCTAATACATTTTAGGAGATGAATATCTGGTCTTATATATCACCTTGAATTTCAATCTTGGGGTGAGGGGTGGATTAATTTCAACCATTGTTTTGCTTAAAAAAACAAAATTGGAAAGATCCATCAATAATTAGAAACATGCCAAAATTTCAGTATTATGTAATAATTTTTGAAATCCAGAAATAGTTCAAAATAAACCATACCGGAATATTTACTTGGTTCATTATGACACTTAACCATATAAACATGTTATTAACTATATTTAGTACATTTAGGAAATTTAAGGTAATTCTCAATTCATTTAGATAATTCATACTAATATTCAGCAATTTTCTCACTCTTATTTTAATTTTGCAAGAACTATTATATTTGTGTCTGTTTATTCAAAGACAAAATCTCTCTCTCAAACAAAAAAAGTACAATAAATAAAAAAATTTGAAAAACAATAAACAAAAAGAAAAACAATAGCAAAAAATATTTAGAAATTATATAGTCATTCCTATTAGTTTTAATTCATTCAAAAAGGTATTAAAATATGTATGAACAAATTATTTACCTCATTGAAAGACTTTTATTTTATTATTATAATCAACAGGTATTAATTGATGGCCAGTGTACTCAAGTCAGTCATAATTCTTGAAAGCTCAATTTTAATGAGGTTCTACCATCGTTAAATGACCTATATTTATGAATTAAAATAAAGAATTAAGTGACTGAGAGTTCAATTTTTTTGTATGTTTTTACTACAAGTGTGTTATTTATTCTACATACTTAGAACTTGTAGCTATTTTCCCTAAGGCAATATAAAAGACCATATTAGGAGATACAAGCACCTAGTAAAATTGTTTAAAAAAAATTGCCTAGAGATACTATCAACAATATAAATGCTCTGATGGAATTCTTATCTAGATGTGTTTGATTGATAAATTAAACTACCAAGGAAACATGACTGTTAAGATGCTATTTTTTACAGCAATGTTTAATCCTTCAAAATTAGGTTTCTGTGCTTTAAAATAAAAATGGCTCCATGTAAGTTAACAAATAGAGACAAATCATTGTTTAATTATCACATAAGCTTAAAGTTTACTGAATAAAATAATGCAACTATTGAACAACATGAGATTTATCAAGAGAAGTAAGTTAAATAAAAGGGCTTAAATGCACACAAATCATTCATTCTAAATTAGTGCTAAGAGAGCCTATGACCTGCAAAAATAGTTTTCCTAAGCCTTTTACTGTATTGTCAGTATTAAAAGCCATCACATGAAATTTTATATTGTACATTCACAGAAGGCTCCATTTTCTCAGGACCTGTGGAATTTACCGAGGTTTTCTCATCTTTCCTGCGGTTCCTAGTAACAAGCTTGAATTAAACATTTTTAAAGAGACACATGATGATTCATTTTATCTATTAATTTTGCTTCAGTGACACTTGCATAGAAAGTTATTTAGGATAAGACATGCCTCTGGTGATTGTTTTGTTTTGTTTTTAATCAGCTAAGGATTTTGCAGAGAGAAAGAACAGCAAGCTCATTGCAAAGCTTCCTCAAGTAATAAAAGGGACACACTTTCGGAAAACGTCCTGAGAATAATTTTCCTCTCATAAAATTGTTTCCGTAAAAATTGAGAAGCATTCTCTTTTAAATAAAAAAAGAATTTTCTTTTCTTTTTTTTTATTTTTTGCTCTTACCTGTAAATATGGTTTCTGTACTTCGGCTCCGTCAGAACACACTGAAGAGAGTACACTCCTCCCTTGTCTATCCATCAGGCGGCAGCCAACCAATAACAAAAGCCAGATCCTGGCATTCTCTAGCTCATGCTCCCTGCTTTGCTTCCATTCCTTGTTCCCTCCCACCTCCACTCTTTTAGAGGACGAATCCCTGCAGCTGGGAGAGAGGAAGGGAGTGGAGAAAAGAAATATGGAGAGAAAAGCAGAGATGCAAGATATTTCAAAAAATAGCTCCAAACTGTGGAAAATGTCTGCAGATGACCTCAGCTAAAGTAAAAAGTCTTGCTTTGGATTTAGAAAAATAGAGTTAATCAATGCCTCACCTACCTGAAATCAAAGCAAAATACTCACAGTAAAACCTAGGTAAATTGCCTGTTTTTCAGTTCCCACTGATTTTTCTCAGTGAAAAAAATGTACCTCCTCATTATACATTTCGATATGCAGATAGAGGAGGGAGACTGAACATCAAGATGACATTTTGCATATTCAGTTTGCAAAGAGATAAAATTAAAATGAATCAACACCCTTTACACTTATGTTTTATATTATTTGCACTACAACCTCTGTTTGCCAATGTTTTCTTTCAAACCCAGTTTCGAGGCCTAATCAGAAATATTCTGAGCATTAGAATATTCAAATATTTCAAAGTTACGTGGTTTGCATTACTTCCGATTCCTTAAATACCATCAATTTGTGAATAATGGAACTTGTTAAAGGTTAAAAAGAGATCAGTCACTTGGTTGCTATGCCTCAGAGTGACCAGCTGAACTCCAATTTTATTCTAATAAACTTGAACAAAAATCATTTCACTTCTGAACCTAGAGGCATAACATGCACTAAAGGACAGTTGAAGAAAACACCAAATTAGGATTTTTTTAAGGCAATAAAGCAAATTCATCCACAGTTTCAAACAGGTTAATTTTTAAAATACTGTAATACAAACCAGGGACCTTTATGGTAAAAATTCTCTCAATTGAGCTTCCTCTAGCGGAGGTGGTCTGAAAAATTTCCTTAGAAAGACATAAACAGTAGATATCACCACTACAGAGGTATGTACTGCCTACTTGAGATATTTGTAAGCCTTGCTCTTCAATTCCTTAAATCAGTAATGTGTCCTCATGGGAATAAGGCCAAAGGGAGTAAAATTAGAGGGAAGGGCAAGCAAGCATTCTTTAAGAGTTACTGGCACGATGGCAAAACATTATTCCAGGAATATCTGTACGGGAAGGGCTTGGGGGTGTCAATATTGTTAGGAGAGGAATGGCTGGTGACTCAACCTGACACTAACTTTAGTTAGAAGTGCACTGATTTTACTTAGTTTGCACTGTTATTTAGAGTAGCTTTGGGAGGCTCTGCTAAAGATTATGGGGAAGATTAAACTATCGCTTATTCCCACCCCCAAGTCCTCTATTGTGAAAAATGCTTTCAAAGCCTTTGTGGTCCTATTGCTAGGAATAACTGGAGGAATCCCTAGGACAGACAGCATTTTTAGAAGTGGTTGTTCGGGGCCATCTTCATCAGAATCACTGGGGGAAGATTTATTTAAAATGCAGGTTCATGGGCCTCCTCCAGCTTTAATGCATAAGCATTTGAGGAGTTTCTGACTCAGCATTTTTAACAAGCTCTCCCAGGTGATTTATATGTCAAATATGATTGTAGAAGAGACTTGTAGGAAACTATTTGCAGGGCACAAATTCTAACCAGATTTCTTCTGTTTAGATGATGATGCCATTATCTCAGCAAAAAAAAAAAAAAAAAAAAAAAAAAAAAAAAAAAAAGATTTGGGAACAAAATAAAATTAGTTTGGACATTTTGAACTTTTTGGATATCCAGATTAAAATATTAGTCAGTTAAACTCATAAATAAGGCTGGGGTGTAGGTTCAATTTGGAACCCCTAGCATTTAGGGTTTGGTTAAAGTAATGAAAATAAATGAGCACCCTAAGGGTTTAATACAAAAATTTTATAAAGAACTCATATGACTTAACAGTGGAAAAACAAACCCAATACAAAATGGACAAAAGACCCAAATAGACATTTCTCCAAAGAAGACATAAAAATGGACAACAGGTTTATGAAAATATGCTCAGCATCACCAACCCTCATGGCAATGTAAATCAAAATTACTAAGAAATACCACCTCATATTTATTAGGATGGCTGTTATCAAAATGTCTACAGATATATGTTGGAGAGAGTGTAGAGAAAAGAGTAGTCTTGTACACTGTTGGTGGGAATGTCAACTGCTACAGCATTATGAAAAACAGTATGGATGATTGTAAAAAAATTAAAAATAGAACTACCATATGATCTAGCAATCTCTCTTCTGGGCATATACTCAGAAGGAAGTGGAATCACAGCTTTGTAAAAATATCTGTATTACCATGTTCATTGCAGCATTATTCACAATAGCCAACATATGGAAACAACTTAAGCATTCATTGATGGACAAGGGGATAAAAATGTGGTACAAATATACAATGGAATATTATTCAGTCCTAAAAAATAGATCTTGCTTTTTGCCACTATGTGGATGAGCCTGGAGGACATTATGCTATGTGATATAATCCAGACACAGAAATATTTCCTGGTCTCACTTATATGCAGAATCTTTGTAAAAAAAAAATTAAATATATAGAGATAGGGGACAAAACAGTGATTACCAGAGGCAGGGACTGGGGGTATGGGAAGATGTAGGTCAGAGGATACAAAGAAGCATATATATATGTGTGTGTATGTGTGTGTGTGTGTGTGTGTGTGTATACATATATATATAATGAACAAGTCTAGAGATCTAATGTACAATATGAGGACTACAGTTAATAAAATTGTACTGTGGGTTTCATGCAAAATAAGTAGATGTTAGCTACTCTTGCCACAAAAACAACAAAAAAGTATAGCTATATGAAATGATGGATATGTTACTTTGCTTCACTATAGCAAACTTTTTACTAATTAAATATATATAAATATTGTGTTTAAGATAATATGAGGTTATGACATACATTGTGTTTAATTAAGACAATATAAGGTTATGTATGCCATATTTATATACATTTATTTTTTAAAAAAGAAAAACATCTTTAGCGGAATTAAAAATGCTGACTAAGAGACTGCACCCCATACCTACTGAATCAGAATCTTTGGAATGAAGCTTAGGGAGCTCCATTTTGATAACATTTTTCAGCTGACTTCCTTTGTACACTAAAGTTTGAGAATCATCACTCTAGGAAGAGGAGAAATAAGTTGAGAATGAAACTCAGGGAATTTACTCACCTTTAAAGAACAAGCAGAAAGTAGAATGAAGAAAAGATGCTTAGGAGGAACAGTTAGCGAGGAGGGAAGCCAGGAGAGCATGGTGTAGCAAAACCCAAAGGAGTAGAGAATTTCAGGAAGGTGAACGGTTCTGGTGAGGACTAGTGCCTTGCTCTTCAAAGCGCAGTCCACTGATTCCAGCTTAGACATCCCAAGGGAGCTGGTTCTAATGCAGAATCTCAGGCCCCACCCCAGTAAACTGAATCACAATCTGCACTGTAACAAGATCTGCAATCACACTCAAATTTTAGAAACGTTGTTACCCATGAAATTTGCACTTTGGTTCTTGGTGAACTGACAGTGAACAGTTTCAGTGGAGTGGTTGGGGTAGGGCAGGATGACTGTGTTGGTTGGAAAAACAGAAGGAAGATGAAGTGGAGACAAGTACGGTGCTTTATATACATCTAGAACAAGGGTCTTCTAGCAAACACACTCATCACCAGACCATCTTTTCAATTCAGAGAAACAGAATAGGAGCAGAGGCAGAAAGTGAGCCTTGCTTGCTGCTGCAGGTCTCTACCTTACGCCACTCGTCAGACAGGTGTGACATGATGGGAATATCACAGGCTGATATTGATAGAGGGAGACACTTTCCTAAGAAGCAGTGACAGTCAGGCCCTTGATGGCCATGGGAGCTCAGCTGCATGTTGCCTTGTTTGCCTGAAGCAAAGGTAATAGACCGTCTGAGAGTGTGTCTGAGTGACTTTAAAAATCTTTCATAACAAGAGTAATATTACAAAATTTCTAAAGGTTAAAATACCCTAAATTAATTAATAAAATATTCTTAAAAAGCTGAAAATAGAAATAAGCCTAAAGAGTAACATAATGGCCAACTTTTAAGAAAGTCCAAAATTAGAGCAGGTTGTAATAGGAAGGGATTTCAATATCTTATGTATTAATTAAGTGAAGGTTCTTCCATTGAGCTGTAGAGGTAAGGTTTTGGGATAATATAATGACCACCAAGGAAATAGATGAGGCTTGGCACAGACCAAATGATTAAATAAAAATTTTTCGTACTTAACTGTCCAAAGAGACTATCTTAATAAAACCTATATTTTTGAAAGTCAGAAATTTGCCAAGTGAGTGGAATTGACAAGATCTTAAGGAGTGGTAGTGCAGATGAATCAAAAATTATGTAGCTCAGAATCGAGAACACTCTTGTAAGAGACCAAAGTAATAAAAGTTCAGACCTTCAAATATGTTAAAAATATAAGCTGAAGGATCAGTGGAACTATTTAATATCTCCAGTATCATAACATATCAAGGGATATAAACAAAATAGAGAAAAACCATTTTTTATTTCAGTCTTCTTTGAGGAAGTCATTAACTGATTCCTAAATTGGTTTTTGAAATTGAGATTCAGAAGTATCAAATCCAAACATGATAAATAGCACTAAGACTACTCTTGACCTAATCAATACAGAGGAATAAGTAGATCAACAAATCCTGGTAGCAGCCATCCAAACGTTTGTAGAAACTCAAGGATAAAATTCGGTACAACTGGCCAAAATATTTTGCATGCTGCTATAAATTCCTAGAGGTGTTGAGAGACTAATAAACCACCAGTGTGGCCTATGTCCATGTGCAAAGACCATGATAATCAGACAGTAAGAGATGCTCAAAGATATTTCATAAAATAACTTAAGTACTGATGCAAATTAGTAAGAATTTATTCACTAGTTGCCTATAAAAATAACAATGCACTTCTAAAGTGTGAATTCAAGGATGTTTATTGAGCGTTTTTATGTGAAGACACTGTTCTTGGTACTAAGGTACTGCAGTAAACAAGACCAAGTCTCTGACTTTATGGAGCTACCATTCTAATGAATGAAAATTACATTTTAAATAATAATATACATAAAACATATATATACAGTATAATGTATACATACATGCTATAGAAGTAGTGTGCTGAATTGGTCAATGTGTAGAGAACCAAATTAAACAGCAGTCATACTTCCTGTCCTGGAGACGCATGCCAACAAAATGCTTAACAAAGAGGAGGATTGTGGACTATAGCAACAACTGGAATCTAAAAACTACTGCAAATAAGGCTGTTAATTTTACAAAAATTAAGCAATGTTAACAAAATGTTCTCTTCTTTTACAATTTTTTTAAGAGACAAGGTCTCACCCTGTTGCCTAGGCTTGACTTGAACCTCAGGGAACCATCAGTCCTTCCACCTCAGCCTCTAAAGTAGCTGGCATTGCAGGCACCGGTGTCCTCCCAGAGAACAGTAGAATATCTAGGTTTTCTGATCCTACTACATTTACAAGTAAACAAGAATAAACTATGGATAGCTTTACAAGCTAGCATGAATGAACAATAAAATAGTAGGTGATTTTCATTAGATACAAAGTTATAAGTTAAGAATAAGTAATTTAAACTTTAAATTGTGATGATGTTTGAATATCAATTGTAACTCAGAAAAAGGTTGACTTTAGACTGGTTCCTAAATACATTATTTCAAATTGTCCAAAAACATCCCCCCAGCCAACTTGTCTTCTGGAAAGGTATTAATGCACATTTTATAAAGATAGGCTGATTTTATATAAAAATGTAGATTTTCCACACCTGAAATGCCATAGTAATTATTGGTTATCACATGTTAAGAAAGATACATAATGACAGGAAAACCTCTAAAGAAGGACAAACCAAGTGATCATTGGAATTAAGGCATTTTGAATGAGTTTGACCATGAGATTTAGATTTGAAACTGGTAAGACAAAAATGGGAAAAGGACACAACCCAAGTTTTAAAAATTTAAATGCAAATTTAAATTTTACTAATGTAAACAGAAGTTTCTTCACCAAATTGCAAGGCAGCTTGAGCACTTGAAACGTAGGCAATCTCATAAACAATAAAAATACATAATTGTTTCTACTTTCTCATCTCCCTAACATTCCACATTTTAATTGCCCAACATGGATAGGAAATGCAGTGATTAGACTAGACTAGTTCCAAAATAATTTCAGTTTTACCTTCAAGGTTTGGAAATCATACATGAATTATACTTTATTTAATACTTAAATATGCAGAGCATAAGGTAGGGACTGGCAAATAATAGATGTTCAATAACATCTATTGGAAAAAGATACGAATCCACAGCAAGAGTAAGAATGGAGTTGGAAGAAAACGGAGAGAAAAGAAGAAAGCAAGGAGGATTGAGAGAGAAAGAGAGAGAGAGAGCACGTGAGTAAATCAGAACTGCACAGATAAATTGATATTGTCTTTACTTTGGCTGCCTCTTAGAATTATATTGAATAAGAATTTCAAACTCTCTGAGTAATGCCAGCTCCTGGAGCAAGGAGATGAGCTATAGATCTTAGAAATAAACAAGCAGTAACAGCCTCATACACCAGACCTGAGACTGATACTTTCCTTTGGTATTCGTCTATCTAATGATGCTCTGTCCAGAATATTCTGAAATAAATAAAAGTAGAGGAAAACGAAATAATGCCAAATTCCTTAATAGGAAACAATTTGGCAGGTGATAGTGAGAGAGAGCCCAACTAACATGGAAACATGTAATGAGCCTCTAAGATCCCTGCTGATTTTTGGTTAGGTAACAGAGCCAATAAGTTGAAAGGATGCTTGCATTTACGGCTGGTGAAGACTACAGAGACAGCCTTTACTAAAGTGTGAGTTGGCTTTCCCCCAAACATTACATTACCCTTGAATGGAAAATTGATCGGATGACATATGGTGATAACATCTGCCACCCATGGATAAAGCCGTAGTGCCATGTGGGTGGTAATGGAAGCTGTAATAGTGAGGGTGGAGAATTTAATGACAGTATGTAACACGGAGGAAAGTAACAGCACTCTGGAAGAAAGGAACAATTTGTGTAAATCTTTATGATGGGTGCTACAGGACTACCCATCCTGTTCTTCTGTAGTCATCCCAGAGTGAATGATAGAAATGAAAGCTGCTTTGTCATTTCATTATCTCCAAGTCGATCTGAGCCATAACCCCCATGGAGCTATTTCTCCCAGACAGTATTATGGGTAGGCACTCTTTCCTTTTCAATAAATAGATAATTATATAACAAATTTGGGATGATAATAGCAAGAAATTGTAGCCATTTAAATTTATTTATATTAAAGACAAAAATGAGGTCAAATACATTACTTCAAAAAATGTATAAAAATATATTTAAATAATTTTTGGAAATAAAACAAGTGACAACATAATTAAGAATGCTATTGTATAAATGAAATATTTAAGTTTATTTGTTGTGTTTAATCCATACGAGAAGAAAATAAATGGTATATCCAGCTGAACATTGCAAACAGAAGAGTTGTATTTGCAAAACAGCAAAAAGAACAAGGAAAAATTTTCCATGGTATACAGCGTGAGGTTTGGCCAAAGATGTCTATAAAATTCAAATATTCGAAATGGCAGCAGCTGTCCTGATGGACTTGGCAAGTAAAAATTATTCAGGTGAATTTTCTCCTTCACAACCAACAAAATGGCCTTAAAAACTAAGAATCCTAATATAATTTTTAAAAGCACTCTTGATTAGTTTATAGGTATTTCTATGTTTCATTAAATTCTGAAGAATGGTTTTTAGTTTTTCTCTTTCCTAAAGTGAAGGAAAGCAGCAGGTGGTTTATGGTGTAGCTCTGGTACACAGCAGACCTCAAATTGACTTCTTGAAGCAATTCATGGGTCAGGCGCGGTGGCTCATGCCTGTAATCCCAGCACTTTGGAAGGCCAAGGCAGGTGAATCACTTGAGGTCATGAGTTTGAGGCCAGCCTGGCCAACATGGTGAAACCCGAACTCCACTAAAAATAAAAAAATTCACCTGGTGTGGTGGCATGCACCTGTAGTCCCAGCTACTTGGGAGGCTGAGGCAGAAGAATCACTTGAACCCAGGAGGCAGAGTTTGCAGTGAGCCGAGATTGCGCCACTGCACTCCAGCCTGGATGACTGAGTGAGACTGTATGAAAAAAAGCAATTCATGGTGAGTAATGAAATGCCTGGACTGATTTTTCTGTCCTTCTCTTACCACTCTTACACGCATATTTTGAAGCCTTTTCATCCTACTAGTTTTTCTTCCTATCTTCATTTGGGGGAACAAAAAATAACAAGATTTGAAGTTCTGATCTTGCCAAAGCAGATGCTATGAGGTATTTATCATTACCATTATTAATTTATTTATTATTTTCTAATAAAGTCCAGTTTTCAGTTGTAAATTTATTTAAAGCAGAGGATTAGGGATAAACTCTTGGCCAGGCATAGTGGCTCACACTCGTAATCACAGCATTTTAGGAAGAAGAGGCAGAAGGATCCCTTGAGGCCAGGAATTCGAGACCAGGCTGGGCAACATAGAGAGACCTTGTTTCTACTAAAAAAAAAAAAGACAATAAAAAAACAAACAACTTATGCATGGTGGCACAGGCACTTCAGCCTGAGCAACAGGCAACAGGGCAAGACTCTTATCTCTAATAATAATAATAATAAACTCTTAAGCTTACAAATGAATAAACAAATATGGTGTGTTTTGTGATATTTTCTTTAAGTGTTTGGTGATATTTTCTTTAAGTGTTTGAAGCAAAACAGCAGTTGATCTATGAGAGGTATATATCATTAGCTTTGTCTTGTGTGTTTTAGGAAAAATTAGCATCTCACCTTTCTTTTGTGGATTTCAGGGAAAACTCTTCTGGACTAAGAAATATACACTCTCTTCAAGAGAAATAAATGCTTGAACGTCTATCATGATAAGGAAATGGTACTAGTGCAATAATAGAGAAAATAGGAACATAAGGTCAATTGTCTAATTGTGAAGATAAAAATACACCTTAATATGATGAGAAATCGATATGCCAATTATTATTTTATAACATAATCATGTTATAATTTAAGTGCTGGAGAGTCGTAAAAGTATATTTTTTTATAATGTACATGAGAAACATTTGGGACCCCAACTAAAATCAAACTCCTGGTTCTTACCTCACACCCACGAAATAAAAATCATGAAGTTTCCGCCTCAGAAATATGTATTTTTATAAGGTAAAGGACATTACATTTTAACTGTTTATTAATGATAATTTTAAACACATACAAATTTAGAAAGAATAGATACAATAATTTCCATGTGTACTTCACCTAGTTTCAGTAATAATCAACCCATGATTGTTATTGTTTCCTTCAGACCCTATCCACTTCTACCCCATTATATTAAAGCACACTATAGGCTTCATATTATTTTACCCATAAATATTCATTATCTAAAAGAACCACAAAAAATAACTGATGAAAGAAATCATAGATAACACAAACAAATGGAAAAACACTCCATATTCATAGGTTAGAAGAATCAATGTTATTAAAATGACTATTCTGCCCAAAGCAAATCAATGGAATTCCTATCAAATTACCAATGTCATCTTTCACAGGGTTACAAAAAAGTATTCTAAAATTCACATGGAGCCATGAAAAGAGCCCAAATAGCCAAAGCAATCCTAAGCAAAAAGAACAAAACCAGAGGTATTACATTGCCTGACTTTAAACGATACTACAAGGCTGTAGTAACCAAATCAGCATGGTACTAGTACAAAAATGGACACACAGATCAATGTAACAGAATAGAGAACATAGAAATAAAGCTGCACATCTACAATCAACTGATCTTCAACAAAGCTGATCAAAAGAAACAATGGGGAAAGGATGCCCCACCCAATAAATTGTGCTGGGAAAGCTGGCTAGCCATATGCAGAAGAATGAAACTGGACCTCTACCTCTCACCATATACAAAAATTAACAAGTTGGATTAAAGACTTAAATTAAGGCCTCAGACTGTTAAAAAAAATTCTAGAAGTAAACCTCTTCTGGACATTGGAAATGCCCAGAATTTGGACAAGAATTTTGGCAAAGAATTCATGACTAAGCCCTTAGAAGCAAATGCAACAAAAACAAAAATTGACAATTGAGACTTACTTAAGATAAAGAGCTTCTGCATAAGCAAAAAAAAAAAAAAAAAACCAACAACAACAGAATAAACAAACAACCTACATAATGGGAGAAGGTATTTTCAAACTATGCATCTGACAAAGGACTAATATCTAGAATCTATAAAGAACTTAAATCAATAAGAAAAAAACTCATTAAAAAGTGGGCAAAGGACATAAACAGACACTTCTTAAAAGAAGATATACAAGTGGCCAACATGAAAAAATGTTTGTCACTAATCATCAGAGAAATGCACAATAAAACCACAATGAGAAACTATCTCACACCAGTCAGAATGGCTATTATTAAAAAGTAAAAAAATAATAGATGTTCGTGAGGATGCAGACAAAAGGGAATGCTTATACATGGTTGGTGGGAATGTAAATTAGTTCAATCCCTATAAAAAACAGTATGTAGATTTCTCAAAGAATTGGAATTGAACTGCCATTTGACCCAGCAATCCCACTACTGGCTATATACCCAAAGGAAAAGAAATTGTCCTATCAAAAAGACAGCTATACTCATATGTTTATTGCAGCACTATTCACAATGGCAAAGTCATGGAATTAACCTAAGTGTCCATCAACCATGAATTGGATAAAGAAGATGCAGTAGATATATATCATGGAATACTATGCAGCCATAAATAAGAATGAAATCATGTCCTTTGCAGCAACATGGATGCAGCTGGAGGCCATTATCCTAAGTGAATTGAAGTGAATTGATGTGGAAACAGAAAATCAACTACCACATGTTCTCATTTAAAAGTGGGAACTAAACAGTGGGTACATATGGGCACTAAGATGGAATCAATAAATACAGGGAACTCCAAAAGTGGGGAGAACTGGAGAGGGGCAAGGGGTTGAAAAAATACCTGTTGGGTAGGGCACTATTTTCACTATTCAGGTAATGGGTTCAATAGAAGCCAAACTCCAGCATTATGCAACGTACCCTTATAACAAGCCTAAAAACATACCCCTGAATCTGAAAAAAAATTTAAAAATTATCTAAAAGACAAGGAAACTTCTAAAAATACCTTTATTCCATATAAAAAATATAGAGTTAGTGTTCACATTTCTCCAAATTTCTCATGAGTGTTTTCTAGATTTTTGTTGAAATCAGCATCCAAAGTCCATTCATACATAGCACACTACAAATGGTCTCTTTTAACCTACAGGTTGCCCTGACCCACCTCCCTTTTTCTCTCTCTTTCTTTCCTGCTGTAATTTATTTGTTGATGAAGCCATAGCCTTTACTCTGTAGAGTTTTCCGTGGTCTCAATTTTGCTGATTGCTTTCCCAATGTGTTATTTAATATGTTCCTCTGGTACTTAAATCTAGATGTTTTGTTACCTTCAGACTTTATTCCTAGATTGTGTATGTAGTGTTAGTACAAGGTTGGGTTGATTTTCTTTTTATGATGTTAGGTATTCATAATCGTAACATATCTATAATTTTATTTGAAACTGAAAATTAATGATAACCAAATCTTATTATTCCTTGTACATTTAATAGCAAATTGAGAAACTTTCGTTTTTTGTTTATTCTGAGTTAATAATTCATAGGGGAAAGAGAATAAATCTTATTTTTCCCTTTCTTCGCTACTTTTGAAAGAATGAGATACGATAGGCTAAAGAGTATATGCATACTCAATTTTGTCAGATTTACTAATTCCTTATTTATGAGGTTCTGTGCTTTCGTATGACCACCAGCAACCATCTTTGAGAGTATTTGTTTCATCACAAACTTGACAACAGAGTATGTTGTGGATGTTTTCCTGAAAAAGGTAAAATATATGCTAGGATTTTAATTAGACTGGGATGGAGGATATCTTTTGTTTCCTTTGTTTTTTTTGTGTTTGCTGTTTTGCTTTTTTTTTTTTCCGAGGCAGGAAAGAAAATGGAACATTACAAAAATGTTTTCTGTCACCCAGCCTGGAGTGCAGTGTTGCAATCTCAACTCACTGCAGCCTCTGCCCCTGGGGCTCAAATGATCCTCCCACTTCAGCCTCCTGAGTAACTGGAACTACAGGTGTGCACCACCACGTCCAGCTGATTTTTGTATTTTCTGTGGAGATGGGGTTTTGTCATGTTGTCCAGGCTGATCTTGAAGTCCTGGGCTCCAATGATCCTCCCACCGTGGCCTCCCAAATTGCTGGAATTATAGGTATGAGCCACTGCGCCTGGCTCAAGCATTTTTATTATTCCATTTTCTCCTGTTTCTTCCTGGTTATTCTCAGGAGATACGTCATCTGCTGCAAGCTACTCCATTGTGTCTGGAACTGAGAGTTTGTCTCAAGAGGCAAATGATCTTCAAAGACAATATGAGAAATAGTTTGATCTTAAGAGACAATATGAGAAATAATTTTATAACCAAAACAGATGTGAAAGATATGATAATAATAATAAATATTGCTGTTAATATGTTAAATGATATTCTCCTTTTCCCAACAAGAAGACAAGATTTTAAGCCTGTTACCCTATACTTTATGCTGAGGATAGTAATGAAATTGTATTCATTTCTCAATGCCCTAGTCCTTCATACTATATGCTAAGTTTAATACTAGCAATAAGTTCTTTGTATTGCATATCAAGTTTCTACCAGGAACTTAGCTACTTATCTACCTATAGTATTTATAGAATTTTACTTAAACTGTAAAATATCTTCATTTTTTTACTAGCACCTCCATTTTTTATGAGAAAAAGTCAAGGTTTGAACTCAAATCTGTCTTTTACACAAGAATATACTGCTAAATGTATGAAAATCTATTTATTATGAAAAATACATTGATAAATTTAGGAATTAGATCTGGTAGTAATTCCTACAATTACTAAAAGTTCTGAAATGTTTTAATTTTATTTGCAGCTTTTCAATGTATAATTTAAGTTTAGTTTCTGAAACTGCTGATAAGAAGATATACTATTTTCCTAGGCAGTTCATATATATAAAATACAATATATGTGTATTAAATTCTTTTAGATAATATCCCTTTTAGCATGTTGAAAAGAATTATGTATTTTAAAATATTTCACATGCTATATGGATGTACTATGGCACTTACTTTTTTTTTGTCTTCTTTCCTATTCTATCAAATGCAAATGCTATAATTTTCCTGTAAGTTTTTTTTTTTTTTCTCTTTAGCAACACAGTTTTGGCCCCAGAAAGAGATTTTCAAGAGATCTGTCTTACGTTTCCACTTTCAGACCTTCAGAGTTGTGGGGTATTTATCTACAGGCCCAAGTACACAATTGCATAGGTGAGCATTTATACCTGGGAAAATAAAAATTTTGCCAAGGTAAATTTTTCCACTCATACTTTGTTAGGGTTTCTGTATGATTTAGTTTTAGCTGATTTTTGCCTCAAAAGCAAAGTTGTCTTTACCTGCCTTGCAAAAGCCTTGGAATTTTCTTTGAGCCTGGATGACAAGTTTATCTATATGAGATATTTCCAAACTGGTAAAGGATAAATAAATCTTATTCAGTACTTCCACAAAGTCTAACTTGAGCCCAGGTCACTTGAAAATACCTACAGATAGACAACACTCAATAATGAGGGAAGAGAATAGGAATCACAAAGGAAGGTTAGCAATTCTATGTCTCGTCTGATAGCTGAGCATATAAATAAGCTAAGTCTTCAGTGGTTACCAGTTTCCTGGACTTCCACCTTATATGGAGCCCAGACTCACCTGTTGGTCCTCTTTGCTTTTGACATACTCATCCGGCACAAGCAGCTGCAAAAGGAGTCCTTGGTCTGCCTCTAACTTCTAGACCTTTCCTTAAAGTTACCCAAATAACTGTGGTGGTGTTGTGTAAGAAGGCTGTAGGAGATCCTTGCCTCTAGATCTCTTCCTTTTAACACACCAGGCTCACACCAAGAGGGAACTGACAAAATAAATACACCTAGGTTTACAAAGCAGACAATGCTCCTCATTTTTCTTTTTTATGATTCCTATCTGTGCACCCTTCTCCAACCAGAAAAGAATCTTGGATCGAACATTCTGAGAGTTCCTCTGAGAAACTTTATTTTTAAAATTTTTATTTCTTGGGCTTTCCAAGGTAGACATTTTATAAGCTTTCTAGATAATTGGGCCCGAGAAATGAGAAATAACTTTTTGGCATAGAGTAAACAAATTGGTCTTGGTCTCTAGGAAAGATGGCTTAAAAAGGAAATCTAAGATAGCTATGAAGTAGGAATGGCCAATGACGAAATAGGCATGTTTCTTTTTAAAATGTCATTGGTAGGATAGAAAAAGACATATTTTTCCAAAGATGAAAACACGATTATATCATGGTTTGCTCCCGTTTTAAGTCTTCAGACTCAAGTTATGGAGAGAGAAAGAAAACCCCACCTTATTTTCATGAGGTGTTGCCCAGTGTGTTCTACCCTCTCCTTTAAATTCTGATGTGTGAAACAAACATTCATAGCCAGATAGCTCCCTAGTTACCGTGCAGGCCTAGCTGCTGAACATAGCACTGTTGCAACTAGTTTTGACATCAGCCATTTGTGCTTGAAGAAATGTCTAATTTTTGGCTTCCTTCATATGGTTTCACACTCTTATAGCAAGTGGGGTTTTTATTCTAACACTCGTTTTGGGTCAAACTACACCCATTTTTGGGAACCCACCAACACAAATGTTAATAATATGCAGATCTGGCCTTTCCTAAGATGGCACTGCATCAGCCAAACTTCATTTCCTGGGGAGGTTGCTAAGAAAATCATTAATCTTGCCAAATTTCACTAATGTGCTGAGTAGACCTGATGTTATCATATGGGTGTTTATCTGGAGCCAAATCTCTGTACATACATATTGATTATCTCCTTTTTTGTGTGTTTTTCCCTGACTACTAATTTCCATAAAAATAGAGTTTGAATGGTCTCAACAATGTGCATTCCCCTTAAACAATATCAATAACTATATTTTTGTGTAATTTCTCACATGAAAATCAAATAACTTTCCATTCTTAAGAAATAGTCACATGACTTAACCCAGACTGGTTCCTCCGTTGGTTATGATGGGTCATCTGATCTACTTCTGTGAAATTAGATTTCTTTTCAAACATTGCCAAACTAGGCACTTCCCTCTGGATGTCTCAAAAGCTGCATGCCTTCCCTGCCTTATCACCTGCCACAACTTTGTTTTCTGAAATTCTAAACTCATTATTACTTTGTAATTACGTGATGCTCTCTCACTCCCGTATGTTCATACATTTTCTTTCTTCTAGTCCTTTACACTGAAAAAGCTTGGCAAAATTCCACTTAGCTGCAGAAATTCAGATAGGACTCTGAAGCCTTTCCCATTTCTTTCAGAAACACTGAGCTTCAGGGTCTCCTTTCCCTCTGCCCCTACTGTCCTTGGTATCACCTCCACTATAGAAATACTGTTAGCATGTGGTAATGGTTTGTTTCATGCCTGATGCAATGAGCAGAAAATGTATTTTAGGATATATATTATATAATATATAATACTGTAGTCTGAAAAAAGATTTTCTTCTTCCAGAAGTGAGAATAAATACACTTAATAGTAAGACTTTATTAATAGAAATGAGCATTTCATCACAAAAGTAGTATCTGGTGCATATTAAACACTCCATAAACAACGCTGAATAAAGGAACAATGTGCTTGTGTTTGACCTGTCTTTAAAATTTTTAGGTCTTTATGTTGCAGCAGTAGTGAACAGCAAAGCAGTTTGAGCACGTAAAGCTTAAAATAGTAAAACAGCTTGGGTGCCACAATGTGCACAGTGCCCATGGTAAAAGCAGAAATGCTTAGCACTGAAGGTTTAGATGAAAGTTGCCACCTAATAACTTCTTCTGGAAACATTCAAAGAAGCCAACCTGGGAGGAAAAGGAAGAAAGAAGGAAAGAAAGGAATTGGGGGAGGGTGGGGGAGAAGGAAGAAGGAAGGAAGGAAGGAAGGAAGGAAGGAAGGAAGGAAGGAAGGAAGGAAGGAAGGAAGGAAGGGTATAATAGCAAGGCTGACAAATAGAGATTAGCCAATTCCCACTTTGCTGAGTTTTTTCCCTTATTATTTTTATAAGGTGGATAAATTTTGAGAAGCAATTGAATTTTATATACATAAAATCAAGTACATGTACATACCCCCTCCCCAAGCACACACATTTTATTCACTTATTTCTGTGCTAAGTCAAGATGAGTGGTGTGTTTTCTATTTGATAGCATGCCTGCAAAAGAGACTATTTCTGATAAAGATACTACAAAAGATCAATAAAGCATTCCTTAAACACAATATCCACTGTGGGAAAATGTTAAAAAGACATATGTGTGTTCTAGTGAGAAGGGATAGAGGAAGTTTTCTTACTTTATTCTTTCAGTTTCTGAGTAGTTGCAACCAAAGCTATGAGGCTGAACCGGGCCAGATAATAAAACAAGCTTTGTCAAAGAAAAGCAACCACTTTCCTATTGTTACTCAAGCAATCATACAGTGTGGAGGGTGAGCTGTCAGAGTGATCACCTCATTATTTTCTTTCAAAACCCAAACAATGGATTCCACAAATACATGGCAAATATCAATAGAAATGGAAATGATATATTTATAACCCAATAGGACCTATTTCATTATGGTCTTAATGATTTCATTAGGTTGCCAAGTAGGAAAGAATTAAAAGACAGAGGGAAAAAATGTCAGAGAAAGATAAAAATCATAAGGATATATAATGCTTATAGCAAACAGATCAAAAGCATATTGATAAAAGCCACATGGAAATAACAGCAGCAGTATTGTTTACTCATTGCTGTGCAGTTAAATAAAATATGTTTAAGCATTTTCCAGAGTTAATCATGTATTATTTACTCATTCACTCAACTGATGGGAGTGATCATGAATTATATTTCTGAAAAAGGGAAAGATGCATTTATAGAATAAGAAATAAACTCCTGGTGCATTTATGAAGAAGAACTTTAAAGGCATGAGCTCATTTAATTCCAATGACACTTCAAGATAGGTATTATGACCTCACATTTACAGGTGGGAAAATGAGATCAGAGAAATTAGGTAATTTGTTTGAACTAACCCCATTAGGAATTTAACACAGAAACATCTGGCTCTCAAAAATATTTCACTAATCCCTTTGAAAAGCCATGAAGAATGAGTCTTTTCCCAGTAAAAGACATACACACAATACTTTACACACAAAATCTGTCCATAGATTTCCCCCACTGACCAATCCCAACTACAATCAGATAAGATCCAGGGTCGTGTCTTGCTTCCTCAGACTGAATACTCACTCACCCCAAGCAAGCATTTTTCTTCCCTAGAATTAAAATCTTAGTAGTAAACAAGTGATTTTTTAAATTAAGTACGTGGATATAGACAGCTTACTATCAGATTGTTTTTAAGATCTGCATGATAACTTCAAAGGAAAATGCTAAAATGGTTGAAGTAAGACTTGATGATGCCATACACATCAATATAAAACACATGAGTAAAGTGCATTAAGGCTCACATCTTTTTTCAACACAGTAGATCCTACAATCTAGGATCAATGATTGTATGAAACTGGTGAGCAAATACTAGAACACTATTGTGCCATGTAAATTGCATTGTATATTCACAGTAAAAACCTATTTATTGACATTGAAAGAGTACATACAAGTTAACGTTTGTGTGTGTGTGTGTGTGTGTGTGTAAAGTTCTAGAAGAATATATCGAAATGTTGAAAATTTTATTTCTGGAGATAAGGTAATTTTTTAAAATTTCCTTTTGCCTATTTGCATTTTCAAAATTTTATATAAAAGTATGCACTATATAAAATTACTTAATAATTTAGCATAATACATCATTGCTCAAATGTCAAAACTTCATGAACATTAAAATCCTTTTCTTAAAGCCAAAAGTTAGCTTTATGACTTGGAATCATTTTCTGCACACAGATATGCCACCAATTTAAGCTCAGAGAGAAGTAAGAGTCTTTGGCAGGAAACAGACAGCACCTTCCTGCTAGTGTTCTGTCAGAAAAACATTAATCTTGACTTCAGTGTGGGGTGACATCTAGTGAACTGTTTCTGCAGATGATTGCTGGTTATTACCATCATTATTCTTTCTCTTGCCTCTTTTTTTTCAGTATACAGTCCTTAACATGCCTGTTCCTTTACAAAACATGCATGTTTCCCCAACCTAAAGAAGGCGGTATTTGGGCTGTGCATATGCATATAAGAGAGTCCTTATTTTGTGCACCTTGGCAAGAGAGAGCTTTTCTGTGTGCCATGTAAATAACACACACTTTTTTCTCTGAAAAACAATGGTAGAGCCTCAAATTTTGGATTATGATTCACCTAGCTTTTCATCTGTTAGTAAATAATAAGGTAACATCATAGTTGCTAAGGCTTAAGACAGATAGGAAGTCAGTATCTATAGTCAGCCAACAGGTTAAAGACCAACACTATCCCCACTAATAGGCTTCAGTTTTGAGGAATAGTCAACTGTTCCTTAGGGGGGCAAATAGGGGCCCTTAATCCTTTGGTTTCAGGCAGATAGACTAATAATCAATACGGAAATTACAGATCAAGACTGGATGAGTAAGACCAGTGACTTAGCTATGAAATGGAACCTGCTGTCTACAGTCAGGATTGCTCCTAAAGAATAGGGCAGGTAGAAGTCAAGTTGCCTCGGAAATGGGGAAAACATACCATAGGCAGAGCTCGACAATATGTGGAAGTAGATAGTCCTTTGGAATTATCTTACAGAATTTAGTCTAGTCCCTCTCCACATTAATGTTTAAATTATCAGAGTTTCATTTACCAGTATACCCTTAGTTATGAATTATTGATGTAAGTTTGGGGATCATGACTCTTCTGGATTTTAAAAGAAATTTTGACATCACAAACACTCTTGGCCAGTCATAACAGAGATTTAAGCACCGGATATTCTGTAGTATCATTCTTGTACTAAAAAAATGTAAGATCCATGAAGCTCTATCAACCTCAGAGAGTGGGATGGGCAAGGGGAAGTGGTGGGACAGAGAAGGATGGGAGTCACATGACAAAGCTTGCTAGTTGTCCTAAAGAAGCAGTTATTACATGTTACAATATTTGTCCTAAAACATAAGGTTGTCTGTAGTTTCCATAGTCATAAAACTCAGATTCTAGTCAATAAATACCAAAGGAGTAAAATAAACAGGTTGAACATACAAAAATGAGATATTAAAGTAGCATACTAAAACATCCACAGCATTAATAAAATTGCCTTAAGAAAAAGTTAAGATATCATTACATATTCATTAAATGAGCAAAAGCTATAAGAATCCATTGGTGACAGGTTACGATAAAAAGGTAGGCATATATTTTAAATGCCATTGTAAATTGATTCAAATTTTCTGCAAAGCTATTTGTGACAAAAAGCTATATAATGTTTTTTTTTTTCCTTTGACCTAGTAATTTCACTTTGGGGAATGTATTCCCAGAAAATAATCTTAAAGCAAACAAGTAATTTGTTCCAAACTGTTCATACAAAGCTGTTTAAAAAAGGAAAATTTGAAAAGGACTCAAATGTCCAATAATAAGCGATTGTCCAGTGAAACTCATGTTTGAGTTTCATGGGATACTAGCTGGTTTATTAAGTCATGTGGACTTTGTCAATACAGATGCATATTCACAGTAAATTATTAAGTGAAATAAGAACAAGATCCATATGGGAAACCTGATTAGAGTGATAAATACATATGCATGTGCATGACGAGACTAGGAAGTGAAGGGAGGGAGGGAATACAGATTTATTAATATCTTGAGGACCTTTATGTTCCAAGGTCTTTACATAATTCATCTCTTTTAATCTCTGAGCAACTTTGTGAGACAGATTTTATTTATCCTGTTTCTACTCAAGAAAGCAAGTAGTTTGACTATGGTCACGCAGCTGGGAAACTGATGGAGCTGGAGTGAGAACTGTGTCTGGGATTCAGATGTTCATGGCTTCCCAGTTCGTTATGTTGAACACATTTTCTGAAGTTCTTTTTAAAAAATACTAGTCTCATGTCATGATCATTCAAAAGGGATTAATTGGTTGAATACATTTGAAAAGTGTGTTAAAATATATCCTCCTAATGTTAATTGGCACAAACTTTTGCAGTCTTAGAGTAAATAAGCCAGTTTACATTTGTTTAAGACAGCATTTCCCAAACCAGTAAATCCTGTGTGCGTGTGTGTGTTAACTGTTTGTTATGTGTGTGTGGCATACTGTTTGTTCCCAGTTCTGCAGAACAGTTTGGGAAACACTGATTTAAAGTGTTGTCCTCATTAGATATATTCTTTTAAGTTTAAATATTAAAGCATCTACATTTATAAAAGTTAATTATCCCCACCGTGTATATAAACCTCTATCTGAAGGTGCTCAGAGGATTAAATGCAAATTATGGAATTGCTCAGAACTCAAATGTAAATAAATCTATATATCCATATTTTCTTTTAACTTTAGAGTGATAAGTGGCAACTCTAAATATTAAGACAGAAAATTACCACAGAATCCCTGGAGTTAGTCTCCCTTGGAGGAGCAAGTACGTGGCAAGTTGTCCTGTAGATAAGGATAATAAAAATGTTGAGGCTTTCAGGGTCAAAAAATTAGCTATCAAAGTAGACAATGAGGAAGAAGTAGAAGATGAGGATTCTGAGTCTCTACTACGTGAGGTGGCACTTTCTACATGAGGTGGCACTTTCTGAAACCAATACTGACCCAACACCTTGAGGGGTGATTGTGTTGGTAAACTTAAAGAAATAAACTCTAAGAACTATAACCCTCTGTTTAGAGGACTGCTGTTTTCCCAAAAGGATCACTTCAAGGCCTGTGGCAGTGACCGTACTAGAGGATCCATCTTTTCCCTCTGTTCCTGACCTTTGGGTTCAAGCATTGCGTTTACAGAAAGCCAATTCTGAAGCCATCACAAGGCATCACTAATAGAGGGCTCGGATATGCGGTTTACCCCACAATCTGTATCAGCCTCTCATGCCTCCATAATTTCTTGTATTGCAAAAAAAGCTTTGTCTAGGTAGTGTTTTTTGCTATGCAATTATAACATTAAGCCAGTTTTTGAAGCACTATTCCCATTCCCACCATGTACAAATTCTGGTGTTGTCTCTGGAATGATCTTATATTGGGCTCTACTCTGACCATTTTTTCAGCATGTCCAGCAAGTGGTGCCTGGTTCCATCAATGCTCCTATCTCCTTTACTTCATACATCTGAGCTTTGAGAAAATTGAAGAATCTTTAGTTTTAGAGACCCAGGCCACTTTATCCAGCAGCCCTGCCACAGAACAAGGAAAATTGACACCTGAATGGTGGTTACGAACTAAACCATCTTTGGCACTTAGAATGCAATTAGCTAAGGCTTTATAGATTCCCTCTTCAGTAGTCAGCATGGCGATACGGGACTGAGATGGATTGGTTGTTCTTCATGAGATCTTGATTCTGGATATCCTGGAATGCATTACAGGGCCTGGTGTGGGGATTTAGAGGAGGACTTAGTCCACTTCTGGACCTATTACTATTTCCACCATATTTTCATCATGTGTTATTACCACTATGTGGAGATAAACTGGCTAAGATGTCTGTGTGCCCACCTCCCAGAGTAATTCAGTAGAAATCTCTGGCCATTGATTGAGCACTGGTATTTGTTTCAGTTTCCTAGATGATCTGGGCTAAGAATCACCTATGTAGAGAGTCATCTTAACTACACCCTTGAAGTGTGCCTTGGATATATTGTATGCTTTAGGTCCTCTCTAATCTTACCAGCCATACTTCCCTCTACAGATTTTAGTCATCTTTTGCCTGGTTGATTCTGTTTCCAATCTTGTGTAGTTTCTGAAACAAGGAGCAATGCCTGCTGCATCATCGGAATATAAAATCTCATCAGTGGCCAAAACATTAACTGAGGAAATACAGACACTTCAGAGATATTGTGTGTTCTGTTCCGGACTGCTGCTATAAAGCAAATATCACAATAAGGCAAGTCACATGAATTTGTTTCTCAATGCATATAAAAGCTACATCTATATCTCACTGTAGTCTATTAAATATGCAATAACGTTATGTCTAAAAAATCAATGTACATATCTTAATTGAAAATACTTTCTTGCTAAAAGAAATGCTTATGATTATCTAAGCCTTCAGCAAGTCTTAAACTTTTCGCTGGTAGAAGGTCTTGCTTCAATGTTGGTGACTACTGACTGATGAGGGTGGTGATGGAGGAAGGTTTTGGTGGCTGTGGCAATTTCTTATGATAAGAAAACATTGACGTTTGCCACCTTGATAAGCTATTCTCTTCTCTGCAACGCTATCAAATGTGATGCTATATAGCATTGCCCACAGTGGAACTTCTCTCAAATTTGGAGTCAATCATCTCAAACTCTGCCGCCGCTTTACAAACTAAGTTTCTGTAATCTTTCAAGTCATTTGTGGTCATTTCAACAGTATTCACAGCATCTACACCAGGAGTAGTCTCCATCTCAGAAAACCACTTTGCTCATCCATAAGAAGCAGCTCCTCATCCATTCAAGTTATATCATGAGATTGCAACAATTTAGTCACACTTTAGGCTCCACCTCTAAATCTAGTTCTTTTCCTATTTCCAGTACATCCGCAGTTACTTCCTCCACTGAAGTCTTGAACCCCTTAAAGTCATCTATTGATCTAAAGTTACCTCTCAAAATTTGGAACCACCTTCTTCCAGACTCCCGTTAATGTTGATATTTTGACCTCCTCCCGTGAATCACAAATGTTCTTAATGGTCTGTAGAATGGTGAAATTTTTTCCTGAAGACTTTCAATTTGTTTACCCCAGTTCCATTGAGGAATCACTATTTGTGGCAGCTGTAGCCTTACAAACTGTATTTCCTTAATAGTAACCCTTGAATGTCAAAATTACTTCTTGAGTCATGAGCTGCAGAATGGATGTTGTGTTAGCAGGCATGAAACAACATTAATCTTGTTCATCTCCATTAGAGCTCTTGAGTGACTATGTGCATCGTTAATGAGCAGTAATATTTGAAAGAGATCTTTTTTTCCTGAGCAGTGGGTCTCAATAGGAGCCTAAAATATTCAGTAAAACATGTGTAAACAGATGTGTTGTCATTCAGGCTTTGTTGTCCCAATTGTAGAGTCCGGGTAGGGTAAATTTAGCATAACTATTAAGGGGCCTAGGTTCGGGGAATGACAAATGAGCACTAATTTCATCTTAAAGTCACCGGCTACACTAACTCCTACTAAGAGAGTCAACCTGTCCTTTGAAGCTTTGAATCCAGGCATTGACTTCTCTCTGGCTATGAAAGTCCTAGATGGCATCGTCTTCCAAAAGAAGGCTGTTTCATCTACATTGAAAATCTGTTGTTTAGTGTAGCCACCTTCATCAATGGTCTCAGCTAGATCTTCTGGATAACTTGCTGAAGATCCTCCGTCAACACTTGCTGCTTCCCCTTGCATTTCTATGTTATAGAGACAGGTTTTTTCCTTAAACCTCATGAACCCACTTCTGCTAGCTTCCAACTTTTCTTCTGCAGCTTCCTCACCTCTCTCAGCCTTCACAGAATTGAAGAGACTTAGGGCCTTGTTCTAGATTAGGCTTTGGCTTAAGGGAATGTTGTGGCTGGTTTATCGCCTATCTAGACCACCGCAACTTCCTCTGTATCAGCAATAAAGCTGTTTCGCTTTGTATTTATTTATTCGCTTTGTTATTATTCATGTGTTCGCTGGAATAGTACTTTTAATTACCTTCAAGAACTTTTCCTTTGCATTCACAACTTGGCTCACTGCTTGGCACCACAGGCCTAGCTTTTGGCCTATCTTGGCTTTCCACGCTGCCATCTTCACTAAGCTTCATCATTTCTAGCTTTTGATTTAAAGTAAGAGACATGCAACTCTTCCTTTCACTTGAACACTTATAAGCCGTTGTGGCCTCATTTCAACATTATTGTGTCTCAGAGAATAGAGGCTGAGGAGAGGAAGAGAGATGGGAGTAGGGCCAGTCAGTGGAGCAGTAAAAACACACATGTTTCTGGATTCACTTTGCAGTCTTCCATGGGCATGGTTTGTGGTGTCTAAAACAATTACAATAGTAACTTCATAGATCAACGGCCACAGATCACTATAACAGATATAGTAATAATGAAAGAGTCTAAATATTGCCAGAAACACCAAAATGTGACACAGAGACTCGAAGTGAGCATATGCTATTTGTTACCACAAACCTCCAATTTGTTAAAAAATGCAATAGAAATGAAGCACAATAAAATGAAGTATGCCTATAGAAAGTTTACTTCTCATAAGAATGATCTGGTTTATACTAACAAACGTCTATTAAAAGTTTCTTGAGTCTTTAGAAAAAAGGTGCTTTAAATGCAGAAAGTAAAATGCAATGTAATAATATAAGCACAAGGAAAGAGATTATTCTTGCAATTTGCTTATGTAATTTTCTCTCTCTCTGAATTACAGGTAGTCTCTAAGGCATTCATCAGATAATAATCTGGTAGAAGAAATATAGAATATATCGATTCTCTTCCATTAGCAAAACCCTACCTGAAAGCTGAATATTGTATTGCAATTGGATATTATTACACTACCTGCCTCTCAGGTGTCAGACCTTACTACCTACTCAAACAAAACCTTCTTGTCACTTCCTGACCCATAAACACAAATGCTTTCATTACATGATCAAAGGTGTGAAACAACTCCCAGACATTTCATCCTCACACAGGATGTGCTTTCAAACTTCCCTCCTGATTTGTTAAGGAAATAGCTACATCAAATCACAAACATCTAAGATTGAAGAGCACTGAAATGTTTGTTTGATATCCAGGATGATTTTAGGCAAGCTTTTATGTCAATTTGAACTTTAGTTCCTTCATCTGTGAAATAAGAGTTTAGTCTAACCATTCTTTGAAAACTGTCTTCTCATTGGCTAATTTTGTCCTGCAGATAGGTTTTATTTGACCAGCAGTGCTTTTTTGTATGCATCTGTGGCCAACATTTAAAAATTAGAATGTTTACATAAAAGCCCATTTCTGGATTCTCTTTTAAACATTGGTAGATCTGGCCTACATTCTCCCTTGGCAACAATTAGCTGGAGCTGAGTCTTCACTGCTCTCCTCGTTAGACAGGGATTGTGTTCTCTAAGACATCAGAAGCCACAGCAAGTCCAGGAATTGTAGTGTTGCCTGGCCCTAGGAGCACTAGAAATTGTAATCTATAATCTAATAACCTCTTCTATCGCTTCCAATTCTGAAATCCTATGATTCTCTTTTTCCTAAAAGCCTAACACATACTGCTGAGATAAGCAGAGGAGGATGTAAAGGGATAGAACAGAATAAAGAAAGAGAGGAATTCTAGGCTTCCTCTCTGATTCTCTGACAGGGTATGAATGTAAAATCTCTCTTGAATAAGCAGACTTAATCCTTTCAAAATTCGATCCATAATTTCAGAGGGGGTGGAGGGTGAGAAAACATACAAACACTGCCATCATATTTACCAGATGATGTGGAATTGAAAATAACAGCAAAGCAGAAAAATAGCTACTAAATTTTATTTTTGTTATTTTTAAAGTTTATTTACTTATTTTTTAATGGAGATGTGGTCTCACTATGTTGCCCAGGCTGGTCTCAAACTCCAGGGCTCAAGTGATTTTCCCACCTCAGCCTCCCAATGTGCTGAGGTTACAGGCATGAGCCACCAAGCCCAGTTATTTTTAAAATTTAGATTTGTTCTCATTCAAATTATAAAAACTCATCCATATTAATTTTAGAATATTTGAAAATTCAGAAATGTATAAAATAGTACCAGGTTAGCATCCATTCAATTCAAATTCTAAGGATATTATATACATGTATCATATTTATACGTGTGTGTATATATATAATATGTATAGCTTAAACCTGCAAGCTATGGTTTAAGCATTAGGCTTACAAATTGTGGTACTATAGTTTGAATTTACAGGGGATAAAGTGGTTTTATTCAACTGATTATAACAAGCGTTAATACACACTTGCAAGGTACTAGAAGGGATACAAAGACAATCCAAGAATATAGTATTGGGCTTCTGGAGCCACAAAATCTATGATGGGAAAATAATACAAGTACACACACCACTAATGCAAAGCAAAAGAAGGCAAAAAGAAAATTACCAAATACAATAATTTCAGGTCTGTAATTCAGAGAAGCTTGCCAATGAAATAACGTAAAAAAATTTATTTTCCAAACAGTTTTAAAGAAATTCAAATTTTCACCATTATGCCAAATAGCACAATTCAAGAAATAAAAATATTGACTGAAATGAAAAAAAGCCTATTATTGAAATGCACGTGTATGATTATAATTAATCAAAATTATTCTAAGACAAAAAAATTAAGTATTGTGAAGACAAGTAGAAAATGGATCCTCTGCCTACTCAATGTTTGCGTAAAAGAAATGAAGCGAGGTTTCATAGCTTACTGGATGAACATTGTGCTTTCTCCCAGGCTTCATGGGGCCTAGCACTGAAAGTAGTTACCATAATTTAAAATACCTATGTTTGAAAGATTTTTATTCTCCCATAGATCATAAACCAACCAGAACATGATTTCAGTATGTTATGAATAATACTTGAAAGGATTTTTTTGTTTTTGATCCATAATTTGTTTTGATCCATAATTTCAGAGGGATGGAAGTTGAGAAAACATACAAACACCACCACCGTATTTACCAGATGATGTGGAATCGAAAATAATACCAAAGCAGAAAGAGTTACTAAATTTTATTTTTTTATTTTTTAAATTTATTATTTTTTTTAATAGAGATGTGGTCTCACTATGTTGCCCAGGCTGGTCTCGAACTCCTGGCCTCAGGTGATCCTCCCACCTTTTTTAGAGACAGGGTCTTGCTCCGTCATCCAGGCTGGAGTACGGTGGTGGGATCATAGTTCACTGTAGCCTCAAAGTCCTGAGCTCAAGCAATCCTCCTGCCTAAGCCTTCCAAGTAGCTAGGACAACAGGTGCATGCCACCATACCCCATTATTTTTTAAAAAAACTTTTGGTAAAGGTGGGGTCTCACATGTTTCCCAGACTGGTCTCAAACTTCTGGGCTCAAACAATCCTCCCGCCTTGTACTCTCAAAGTGCTGGGATTACAGGCGTGAGCCTCCGCACCTCACCTGACAGAAAAATTGTCATGTCTAAATACATACTTGCAAGGGAAAAAAAAATTATCCTGATTTAATTTAAAAATGATAATTGGTTCATTTTTCAAAGGACTTTAATTCTGAAAATGTTTTGCTATAGCATATTTGTATGTGTAAAACCTAATGATAGCCTCGATAAGTTCCCAAATGAAATTACAATCAGATGCCATGTATTCTATTTGCAAGTCTACAATGTTATTAAATTATTATTGCCTTGCAAATTAATACTTGCTTTCGTTTTTGTAAGTGACCAAGAGGAAAATAGGCTCCAAATGAAAGTCAAACAGTAAATACAAATCACTAAAATTTATGGCTATTTTTCCCTAGAATCTTTTTCTCGTACTTGAAAAAGACAACTTAAACTAATAATAAAACATTTTTCCTAGCTTTTTATAGTTTTAAAGACTGATATGCTTACCACAAGATCTTTATTTGTACAGAAAATTTAGTGGAAATAAGACACTGTCCACCAGATAAAACATGGATAATAAATGTATTCCTTCAAATTTACTGCTGATTTATCAAATGTACAGTTGTCAACCTGATCAATTCCTTTGATGGAACAACATTTCCATTACTAAGAGAAAACGTATACCTCTGAGCTGTGTATTATTCTCTGCAGACAAAAAAAAGAAATGAGGTTGTTATGGCAACTGCAAACTGTGGAGATTCTGTCATGACCCAGTAGCAGTATAATGGAAAACATCTGCCTGGAAATCACAAGCTGACACAAGGTCTGTGGAAGGAAGTATTTGAGAGAATTTAACCTTAAAAGATTTCCTCAGTTTTGGTCTGAGACTCTGTTACTGCAAACATGTAAAATGTTGCTATTCTTGCCAACATGTGCAGCACACAACATAAAGGAAAACACAGAGAGAAAAGGTGACTTTTTTCATTGCCAGTATTGCATCTATTGAGGAATTCAGTTCTTAAACATGAAATTATTTATTATAAACTCTCTCTTGGCACCCCCTTCTCCAAAGTAGAGCAATTATTTTCATTATTTGACCCAAACCAATTGTCTCAAACTGAAGCTTATGTCAGGGTTTGTTAAAACACAGATTCCTGGGCCCTACCTCCAAAGTAGGTTGGAGTGGGGTCTGATAATTTGTATTTCTAAAGTTCTCAGATTGCTTGCCAGCCCATTAACCACATTTTGAGAGCCACAGATTTACACCAAGAACCTCAAAGAATTCTAAAAGCTTGCTAGCAATAAAATCTTGAAAGGAGTAAGAAAAATGTCAGGTCTTATTACAAAGCTCATTTCAAAGATAGAGACTACAGTGGTTTCTATACCTGGCACCGCCTGAGAAAGCACTTCTAAAATACAAAATTCCAGGTTTCATCTCTAGAGATTTGGTTTTAGCTGGTCTTGGATGGAACTCAGTGCCTGGATATTTTTAACCAGCATCCCAAGTTGATTCAGATGCAAGCATGTTCCTCTACCTTGTTTGAGAACCACTAATTTGAAGCATATTATGACTTTGTGGTGTACAATAATCACCTGTGACGTTTGTTTGACAATTCTTATCATTGCTCCAGCTACTCAGAATCAGTAGGTCTGGATGACCCAGTAGTTTGAAAGTTTATGAAATATCACCAGGACTTGGTGAACATGATCACAAACAGTCATCAAAGTGAGATGTTCAAGACATCTATTGAAGTTGGAGGAAGAAATTTCTAGAAATCTTTTTAAAGTTTCTTTATCTGAAAACTAAGAAAAGCATTAAGATTTACTCATACACTGGCTCTCACATTGAGTCCACATGGAAGGGAAGGATGGGCCTTCAACTTGGAGAAAGGGTTGACAGTAAAGCTTTCATTTCAGTATTATTAGAACACACAGGAGTTCGTTGGACTCATTTAGGTGCGCTTATGGATTTTTTTTCTGAGATTCCACTTACCTAAGCCTTCAAAAACGAACTAGTGGTTTAAAAAGAATGTCGATTGCATAAAAATATTACAAATAATGCAACCACAAGTGAGCTACCTGAAAATGAAGAGCTGACAAATTGTTTTACTCTCAGCACAAACTCTTTCTCAACCTTATTAAGAGAAATAATCTACAAAGATCTTACAAGAAGTTGATCAATAAAAAGAAAATAATTATTTCCTGAAAGAAACACAGGCTGTAGAAAGAGCATTTTGAAAATGGATGTTTTCCATCATTATATAATTTTGTTGCTGAAAGTCTACAAACTTAAAAACATGGAAACCAAATTTTCTGCCTTGATAAAAAGTCTTCAAAAGGCTTTCATTAGGTTCTGAAGCATTGTTTAAAGCTAATTAACACCTGATTAGTTTACAAGAAAAACTGATGAACACTGGGGAAGATGAAGGTTTGCTTGAATTTCAGCAGAAACTAGACACTGGATCTGCATGTGCTTTTTTTTTTTTTTTTTTTTTTTGAGAGAGACAGAGAGTCTCCCTGTGTTGCCCAGGCTGAAGTGTAGTGGTACAATCTTGGCTCATTGCAACCTCTGCCTCCCAGGTTCAAGCAATTCTTGTGCCTCAGCCTCTTGAGTGGCTGGAGCTACAGGTGTGTGCCACCACACACAGCTAATTTTTGTATTTTTGGTAGAGATGGGGTTTTTCCATGATGGCCAGGCAGGTCTTGAACTTCTGGCCTCAGGTGATCCTCCACCTCAGTCTCCCAAAGTTCTGGGATTACAGGTGTGAGCCACCATGCCCAGCCTGCCTGTGCCTTTGATGTTGGACTTCCCAGCCCCTGTAACTAATTTCTGTTGTTGAAGCCACCCAGTCTATGGTATTCTGTTACAGCAGCTTGAACTGAGTAGAAGAGTGTTTATCATACCAGTAAGTATTTAATATGGTTTTACAGATTATACAAAGTTATTTCATCTCACATTTGCTAAAATTTTATTGAGTAAATAAGTATATAATGGTTAAATCATGCTAATTCTCGTCTGGTATGTCTGGTATGGTACTTTATGAGGAATACAATGGCTTTACGTTTATATAACACATCTTGTCTTTATTTAGATTCAAGTTCTATGCCTCTGAGTTATACATTTTCTACCTTGTTTCACCTAAAAGCATGTCTTTGGAGATGCAAATTGAGTTGCCTTGCTAACAATTGTTTGGGGCATGGAACAGGTAACCAGGAGATTAATATTCTAAAGTTAGAGAAATGATTTAAAAACTGGCAAATGAAAAATATTATGAATCTATAATATCTGCCTCTGCCTGTGTGCCTGTATGTCTGTGTGTTTATATGTGTCATGTATATGCGATATTTCATTACCAAATTACATGAAAAAAACTCTAATCAATCGGCTTAAAGAAAAGTAAGTGCTTAAACCAAATATTTTATGTAATAGAATCTAGCTCAAATGCTTTTTAGTTCATGTGACTTTAATAATCTTTGGTAAATACAATGGTTTCTAAATTCGCTCTAGTAATTTATAATTTTAAAGTCAGCCGGGCACGGTGGCTCACACCTGTAATCCCAGCACTTTGGGAGGCCGAGGTGGGCAGATCACGAGGTCAGGAGATCGAGAGCATCCTGGCTAACACGGTGAAACCCCGTCTCTACTAAAAATACAAAAAACTAGCCGGGCATGGTGGCAGGTGCCTGTAGTCCCAGCTACTCGGGAGGCTGAGGCAGGAGAATGGCATGAACCCTGGAGGCGGAGCTTTCAATGAGCCTAGATCGTGCCACAGCACTCCAGCCTGGGTGACAGAGCGAGACTCCGTCTCAAAAAAAACAAACAAACAAACAAAAAACTTAAAGTTATTTTATGTTTAATTAAGAAATCCTTGTTTTTTCATGGGAAATAAAAGTTACTAAGAGTTGCTAATAATTACTATATGTAATTAAAGCTACTAAATATAAGAGAAACTTCTACATACAGACTGTCTAAAGAAAGTAAGATGTGTTTTTGGTGAAGTTTAATTTAAAAAAAACATGAGGGTGTGGTTTTTGCTGAAGGAAAAGTAATTTTGTCTAGTTGAGGAGCTATTTAAAGGTTGCCTCAAAATAAAGGGAAAAATAATATAAATAAAACTAAATGGCTAGAAAGAGAAAGGAAAAAAGTGTGGGGAATTAGGAACCTTTGATTCCTGGGTGGCCACGTGGTCACCCATGGTATGGAGCTACAGCTGGGCTGCATTCAGTTACGAAAGATAAAGGGCACCAGAAAAATTTAGAGATGGGTCCAACTCCTGGGAAGTTGGTTCACTGGATGCATAAGGAAACGTGGACTAATAAGGAAAAAGCAAAATATTTAATCCCTTGGTTATTGTTATCTATAATAGCTAAAATGAAAGTAAAAAAGAGTGCTGGGTTGGGCCGTGAGAATGGACCAAGCTCAGATGTGAATCTGCCTGAGCTCAGGTCACTAGCCTCAAAGCTACCCACAAAGGGGAAAATTATGCCAGGGCAACAGAAAGTACCTCTGAGACCTGTGGTTACCAAGAATGTAGTCAGTGTGGGAAAAGGGCAAAACAGTATTGAAACCAAAGGGTGTAATGTTAACGAATTGTCCCGTTTTATGTTACAGATCACCAGTTTATCACCGGCTTGCTAAGGAACTTTTACTAAAATGGACTGTGAGTGTAGCTAACTTAGGGGCAATATCTTTGGTTTCAAATGCTGCAGAGTGGAAAAACATGTTTGAGTTGATGCAGAACCCACAGCTCACTATCGAACAATTGTGGACAGGTATGTGTAACTGAGACACACAGGAGGTTAATCCTGAGGGGGCAGCCAGCTGGGTGAACTGGATAAAAGCCACTGTAATATCTATTTATCCCGAGAAGGGGGACTACCAACTCCCTTATAAATGCCAAGTGGAGCACCCCGGGTGAGGCAGCTGATACGTTTCATATACAAACCATGGGGGACTGGCTGTATAATGACTGGGATATTAGCCCATTAAATATGCCTCTTACCTGGGTGATAAATGCTGTGGTTGAGGGGGCCCCTTCTACACGGCACAACAGTTTGGGAAGCCTTATCAAATTTGCTGTCTCAGCTTCCCCTCAGAGGTCTTACAGATGCTAATAAAACATTAGGGTAATTAACACAAAAATGGAAAAGAAGGAGGAGAGTCATGGGACTTGTCCCAGGGCAGTGAAAATCTTTAGAGGGATATTAAGAAATGATATAAATAAAATGGAAATTTATGAGGTTAAAACAAAGCTTTTAGTATAACACCATTGAAGGTTGGGTGGACCAAAGGGAGCGCCTGCTGGTCTCCCAACATTAAAGGGCTCCAAACCAGTTTTCTGTCTTTACCCCAGGTAGATGTTATTTTTAAAAAAATCAGAAGGCAAAAATTGCAATGAGAAAGCTGACCGAAAATTGCCTGAGGCAATATTGAGGCAGGTTAATCCAGATAAAGATTGACAAAAGGGCCAAAGTCTCAGTTCAACCCCCTGCTGGGAACCCAAATCCTTCTTCACCAGAGAGGATAAAAGGGTCTGGGGGTGAAAAGAAAAAGTTTCTTGGGACCAGCGCATAAAAATGTAAGGGCTGATAGGATTATCGAAATTGGAATGTTTAAACAAGCCTTATATTAAGTAGTCGTGACTCCTTTGCCTAAAGGTTTTAGAAAAATAGATATTGTATTTGACTGAAGGGTGTTTCACTTACCTGATACTATAAAACAGAAGATATATAAATCTGCCCTGCAAGCAATATTAATTAGACATGCTAAATGAGAACCAGTAAAATTTTCCAAGCTCACAGGGTGTAGAGTAGAAGCTGGAGTGCTGGTAGGGACAAATTCTCCACTTAATAGCCCTTTGAGGAATGTTTACTGGGGCTTATGGCAAAACCCTGCGAGTGCTTCCCAAAGAAAACAATTGGGATTTTGAACTAGGGAATTTCCACTTGAGAAGCATTTACTGCCTTGCTATGGGACATTAACTGAACCCATCCCTGTCACTGAAGGACATAAAATGATCTGACATCTGAAATACCCATGCTGTCTGGGATGATGTCAGAGAAACACTGTAAGAAGAGGGATAGCAGTGTCCAGAGGGTTCCATCATAAAATGGGAATAGTTTATATAGGATCATCCTGCCTGGGGAATTCAAAAGGAGATACTCATGAGCAGGGAGCCTCTTTTTCTCTAGGACTGACTCTGGAACTTGGGGAGGAGCTACCGTGCCTGATAAACAGCTCTCACCTGACTAAGAGTTGCTTGGTTTGTGGATGGCAGTTCCAAGGTGAATGGACAACGTCCTGTTCAGAAGGCTGCTACTCTGATTGTAAAGTGTACTTTTGTGAACAGAATTTACCTTTCTCTCTAACTGAGTTCTCCAAACTGTGGAAATTACTCGTGAGTATTCTTATTTTATGGCAATATAGTTATTTGCATAAATTCAGTAAGAATGTGTTTTCTTTTGAAACAGGTCACAATTGGAGATGCTGGTTATTTTACCAAGGCTTTGACCAGAACAACATATTTTCAGGCAAATTTCCAGCAAAACTAACTTTAAAAAGAGCCTACATGGCCAATGACTATTCGTGCTGCACATTATGCAAATAATGAGGCCTAATATAATAAGCCTAAAGCTTATTTTATACATAAATTGGTCTTATTATTATTTCTCCTTGGTTGAGAAATATTATAGGAAGAATTTTGTTTCAAAGGAAAACTGTAACACACCTGATACTAGATTCCAGCCGAACCTTTGTTTTTGAGTTCTTACTATTTGTTACAATAAGTCTTTAAAACTGAAACAGGTTAAAATTTTCATGACATTTTTACTTAGCTACCTAATAAAATAGGTTCCATTTTCTATTCTGACACACACATTCTCTTTTAATGTTCAAATTATTAATGTTACTTAATCTCTTGTTTTACTTCTTCCAAATAAACTGAAGACTAAAGATGATTCACCTAAGGCCTGTATAGCTCCCTAATTTGAAATCTCACTGGACCCAATCTGCTTTTCATTGCCAATGCTGTGCAGCTAAAACTATCCAAGCATGCTCCCAGAGACTATCACCAAAGCGGTGGGCCTGTGATTGTAAGGGCCAGTTTCTGGCTTCTGACCAGAGGCTGCACTTCCCAGCCTGTCAGAGTAGCCACCCTGCAGGCTGCAACGTGTATGAGAAATAGAGCTCTCTTTTCCAAGTTTATGACCCCTGTCATTCTTCAGCTGACACTACAAATATATGCAAAAAAAAAAAACAAAACCCAACCCTGCTTCAATTGTGAAAAAGTAACATATGAGGCATCTTAGGTCATCTGTACTTAACTTTTCTTGAAGTTCGTGTTGTTTGCTAAGCATAGTGTATTAGCCCATTCTTCTGTTGCTGTGAAGGACTACCTGAGACCGGGTAATTTATAAAGAAAAGAGGTTTAATTGGCTCATGGTTCCACAAGCTGTACAGGAAGCGTGGCTGGGGAGGCCTCAGGAAACTTACAATCATGGAAAAAGGGTAAGAGAAAGGAGGTATGTCTTACATGGCTTGAGAAGGAGGAAGGGAGTGAAGGGGGAGGTTCCACCCACTTTTAAATAACCAGATCTTGTGAGAACTCACTCAGTATCATGAGAACAGCAAGGAAGAAATCTGCCCCCATGATCCATTCACCTCACACCAGGCCCTTCCTCCAACATCTACACCATTTCACATAGTGAGTTAGAGCCACAAATTACAGTTTAATAAATTTAGAGAAAAACACCTTTTTTTAAGACCCCTCTGAGTTGCTAGATCACATCATATACAGGCAAAGTGAAATAAAACAACCATAATAAATATATAGTTCATTAATATAGTCTTTACAGATCAGAGAACTTAGTGTTTTTTCTAATATGTGATCTTATTTTTAACAACAGCAATAGTAATTTTAATTATTTCCAAAAACTTGAATATGTGTAATTTGGATTCTAACAAATTAAGTAGTTTTCTTCAAGAGTGTATAGTTAAAAAAATAAGCTTTGTGTTCTTTTTTCACTGGCCATACAAATCATAGACATTCCAGATTCCTACCTTCTACAAGCATCTTCCCTCTGCTGCTTTTATTCTTCCTTATCCTCCTCAGGACCCGTTTGTTCTCATCTTTGCTGTCTTTTCTTCCCTTTTAGGAGAACAGGGGTAGTTGAGAATTTGTTTTCCTTTTCAGAAATTTATCTGTTACTCATTGACAGAAATTCAGAATCACAAAGCACCAAGAGATCAGTAATACGATAGCTGCTATTAAGTTGCCTTTAAAATAAGAGATATGAATGCAGGAGATTTTTAAGATGTTAGACTGGTGCTTTTTGATCATTAATGAACATACAAATCTCCTGGAGATTTTGTTAAAATGCAGAGTTTGGAAGTGGAATCTGATATTTTGCATTTCTACCAAGCTGCCAGTGGTAGGGACCACACTTTGAGTAGCAGAGTAGGGCGGAGTGCTGTTTCTTTAGGAATGCACTCCTTCCTTGAAGAAAGTTGGGCTTCCCTTCTGTTCTTCCTTTTCTCTTTAGGAATGCACCCTTTCCTTGAAGTTTCTGAAAAACACTGAAGATTTTAATTGATTTTCGTTATTTTTCTTGCTGCTTTATTTCTCTGCATTTACTCCAGCAAGATTTATATAGCATTTGTGAAATCTACAGTTTCTCTTAGACATGAACGTTGTACTAGGGCCTGTGTCATCATATATCAGTGATAATGAGAAGATAAAACAACATTACTGCAATTCTCTCAACAAGATAATTATGTTTCCTTTTTTAAAACCAATAACCCCAAAAGCTATTTTCTAAACAGCTACTCTGTTCCAGGTACCATATATGGTCCTGGGGATCCAAAGCTGAAAATTACAGAATTCCTGCTAATAAATTATGATCTAAAATTTGTTGTGAAAAGTGTTGTAAGATACTGTAGTAGGGTATGTATAAATCACAGGGGAGAACAGAGGCATAATTTAACTTGCATATGGGGAAGAATGAAAGGCCATAGAGAGGAGGTAAATTTTTAGTTGGGGCTTAAATGGAATGGTAAGGTTTTGCCTATCAGAAAAAGGAGAGAGAATATTCTATGCAGAGAAAACTGCACGTTCGAAGGTGTGGAGGCATTTGCTCTTGGGTAGCAGTTTTTGAGGCAGGTGTTATGCTCACCATTGACAAGTTCTTTACAGGAGAAATAAATAGAGTTACTGTGAGAAATACTATTATGTTATTCACAGTGACTAATACTTGAAATAAGAAGCAGGTAATTTTGAAAAAAGATAAACAGTACTTGAAAGCGTAAGTGGACATTGAATGTTTTATAATTACTCTCCACACTACCTTTTTAAAGAAAGCTTTTGTGAAAGAAAGAAAAAGGGAAAGAATGTGTTTTCGTCACTTGTTAAAGAGGTTTCCATGGAAAAGCTGAATCTCAATTCAGGGCTCACTGATGGTGAAATTACTAGAGTGTGCTTCAGAAACATATCCCAGTTTCTGAAGATTAGTGTCCCTGTGGAATTAGAGACCATTTCTAATGACTACGTATTTTTTAGGATATCTCCACATTCAGAGGGAAGCCTTCTAAGAGATAAACTTTATATAGTCTGGGTTTGTTTCAGTTTTTTGTTTTTTCTATCAGCCACTTTGGCTGATAGATAACTTACTAGGGGAAGACTAAAAGCAAAACAGTACAGAACAAGCTTCAAATATAGTGAGCATTAAATTGATTTGTTTGTTACATATTTTTATTGCACTTTTTGAACTGAACACCTTTCTAGGCTTTTAAAATAAAATGATGAAAAGATAAAATCCCTGACCCCAAGAAGCTCTATTCTAGTGTAAGCACAACTAAGCAATAGGGGTTTTTTCTTGATCGGTGGTTCTCAAAGTGAGTCCACAGAGCCTTGGGGGTCCCTGAAACCTTTTCAGAGGCACCATGAGGTCAAAATACTGTTCATAATTACACTGAGATGTTATCTGCTTCTTTTCACTATGTTGACATTTGCATAGATGATTCAGAAGCCATGGTGTGTGAAACTGCTGGTGCTTTAGCACAGATATCATCTGTGACACCAAATTCTTCTGTACCTTTGATTATTGTATTCTTACTGCCACAGACTGCAGGAGAAAAGAGAGAGAGAGAGAGATGAGAGAGAGAGAGAGAGAAAGAGAGAGAAAGAGAAAGAAATTTCTCTTAAGAATGTCCTGGATACCTATGTAATAAACCTGCACGCCCTGCACATGTACCCCAGAACTTAAAATAAAATAAAATGTAAAAATAACTAGTTTTATTAAATCCTGACCTGTAATCCCAGTGCTTTGGGAGGCTAAGACAAGAGGATTGTTTAATGCCAGTAGTTTAAGTCTAGCCTGGGCAATATAGTGAGATCCCGTCTCTACAAAAATTTTAAAAATTATCCAGGCATAGTGGCCCACACCACACCTATAGTCTCAGCTACTCAGGAGGCTAAGGTGGGAGGTTTGTTTGAGCCCAGGAGTTCTAAATTACAGTGAACTATGATTGTGCTACTGCATTCCAGCCTGGGCAATAAAGTGAGACCCTGCTTCTAAAAACAATCTTAACCCTTGAGGACATATTTTTTAAATGTTCTCTGTGATTAAATGGAAAGTATGAATAAACCACTTCTGCTTCATACCAAAGTATGATAGTTGTCTCAAGGAAAAGCACATGTGTGATTGAGTCAGGAGCTAAACAAGCTGTCTTTTTTTTTTTTTCCCATGAAAAGCCATTTTTACTTGAAAGAATGACTGGCAGACTGGTGTTTTAGATTTGGGTATTTGGCAGGCAGTTTCTTGGATATGAAGGAAGTGAGTCTGTCATTTCAAAGAAAACTCAGGGTTTCTCGCCAAAGATAAAATCTGAGCTTTCAAGCAAAAAATTAGAATTTTGGAAATTTGTTTCTGCCACCATTTACTTTAGGGCTTCCCAACACCTAAAGTTTTTCCTGAGATCAGTGGTAACATTAACAACTATGATTCTGATATTGTCTAATAAAATGTGTCAACATCAAGGACATTTATTTAACTCAATGAATGAATATTTTCTAAATGACAGAAGCATGATGTTACAAAACAATGCATTGTAAAATATATGTTCAAAGTGCAAGAGAGACCAAAAGATTTTAATGTAGCAGAGTACAAAGATTTCATTGATATAATTTCAAATTTCACATTGCAGCTAACCTTTAAAAAAACTACCCTTGTCAATATTTGTAGTAGTACTAAAATAATATGCACAGTAATCTACAAAGGCTATTAAAATATTTCTCACTTTTTCAACTACATATCAAAGTCAGACAATTTTTTATTAATGTAATTCAACTAAAACAACATATTTCAACACTTTAAATCCAGAAACTGGTATGAGAATCCAACTGTCTTCTATTAAGGCCGACATTAAAGAGATTTGCAAAAATAAAAACCAATGCCATTCTTCTCACTTGTTTTGGAAAACAGTGACTTTTTACACACAGAAAATTATTTATACCAACATGTATGCAGTTTATCATTGTTATTTTAAATAGATTTTAAAATAAATATTTTACAATTATCTCAGCTTTAATTTCTGATACAGTAAATACAGCCCATGTAAACAAAGGCTCTTTGGGGTTTTCCAGAAGTTTAAGATTGTCTTGGAAACAAAATTTGGGAACTACTGTATTAGAATACATTTATTAGATCAGGGAGCTCATGGGGGGATGCCAGGTTTGTAAGTCTGGGAAGTTTTCATTGCAGGAAGGGAAATGTGATTGGCATGGAAATGTCATGGGATCCTTGGGGTGTCATTTTTCTAGCTGGAAACCTCTGTGGCTGGTGGTACCTTTGCCTAAGTTTTGCTCAAGGTCTGCTGCGCTCTTTCAGCCCACTTGGCCTGACAGGCTGTGCTCAGCTCATGCTACCCGCCTGGATCCCACACCTGCCAAGGATTAGACAGGCACAGAGATCAGCAAGGGGTGTGTGGGCATGTGTGGGGTCCAGCCACTGTACACGAGCAGGCATTTGCTGGCTGCAGTAGGGTGGGCAGCTCCAGGTGCCGCCATAGGTGCCAGCGCCATGAGAGGCTGTGGATGCACCAGGTGTACCACAAGCAGCTTCCACTGTGGGTACTGGGGAACATGGTGGCTCCTGGAAGCTTGCAGACACCAGGAATCCATGAGCCCCAAAGAGGGTGTCATAGCCCTGGCTCAGGGAACTCCTAGGTCTGGGCTCCTTTAAGGGCTGCAGCTCTTTTCTCCTTGTCATCAGCAATGTGGTGAGTTGGGGGCATGTTTCAGCTCTCTTTGCATTACAGGTCTTTCAGTCTCACCATTTGGCAGATCCCGGGCTGTTGTCCCACGTCCAGGAAGAATGAGGTACATGGACAACTGGAGAGTAAGCAAGGTGGAGAGGGGCATCACTGAGCAACGGAACAGCTGTCAGGAGACCTGAAATGGGTAGCTCCTTCCTGCAGCTGGTAGTCCTGATGTCTGTCTGAGTTTGGTTGAGTCTGGGTTTTTATGGGGTCAGAGGGAGTAAATGTGTGCTTACTGGTCCATGGGCAGCTACGGACAGGCCCAGAAAGAGCACCATAAGTTCTCACTCCAGGCCAAGGACTTAATCTGGAAATGGCAGCGTAGGCCCCAGGCTTCAAGCTGTTTCTGGCTTAAAGGTGGGGTTTCACTAGGGACCCACCCCTTTCTGCCCAGGAGACCATCTGCTTTTTGCCATCAACATGCCATCTATGGCACCAGGCCGTTCATGCTGAGGGGTACCTGCAGGCATGCACCAAGCTGCCCTCACCATCCCCCACCTCCTTCCCAGGATTATTGGCACCCAAAGTCCAGAGGGGGACAAGGCAGCAGGGGGCTGGCATGTCAGTGCTGCCCCAAGCATGTGCACAACCAGCCGGGCCATGACAGTGTCTAGGTTGGACCACAACTTTGCTCTGCACTGGACCATGTGCCAGGAGTTGGGAGAGGCCAGGGAGCAGAAGCAGGCACTTCCAAGCCTGCAGGGGTGGGGGTGGGGGTTGTCAGGCCCCCCTGAGGGCACAGGGATGCCCAGGTCCAAAGCCACAGCTGGGTGACTGCAGCTGCACCCAGTTCCTAGCCCCCGGCAGCTCTGTGGAGCATGCAGCCCCAGCCACGCCTCCCCTGCTGCAGCCAGCATCTTGGTAGTGGCCACTCCAGACGGGCCTCAACTCCCATCAGAAGGCTGAGTAAAGTTTCTTTATTTCAATGGTTCTTAAATACAATATTTATTAGAATCACTTAGAGTGCTTAATAAAACAGATTTCCTGGCCCAAGTCTGGAGTTTCTGATTTAGTAGGTCTGAGGTGGAACCAGATGATTTTTACTTCTAACAAGTTTCTAGGAAATACTAATGCTATTGGTCCAGGGACCACACTTTGAGAACCACTGCTTTGTGTAAATAAGTGAAGGAAGGGCCATTTGAAAACAGAGACTGCAGTGACTGCTGGTGCCAACTAACCATAGTAGCCAAATTTCATAGATTGAGGGCACAAGATTGTCCTTACCTTATATACCAGCTGTAAATTCAGAGGTCCCCAGGCCACTCGTACTCTGACCAGCTGGCTACAATTTCTGGATTCCCCCTAACACCTCAGGCTTAATTATTTACTAGAACAGCTCACACAACTCAGGAAAGTGCTATACTTATGATTATAGCTTTATTATAGCAAAAAGATACAAAATAGAATTAGCCAAAGGGAATGAGGCATAGAGTGAGGTTTGGAAGGGTCTCAAAAGCAAAGCTTCCATTTTGTTCCCCATGGAGTCAGGATAAGTCACCCTTCCAGCATATTGATGTATGACAGTGCATAGAGACCTGCTAACCAGGGTACTCACTTGAGGTTTGTCCAGAGTTTTTATTGGAGTATCATCACATAGGCAAGATTGATTGAATCACTGTCCATGTGATTAAACCAAATCTCTGACCCCTTTATGCTCCGCAGATATTGAGCTAATATCAAGGTCCCAATCCTCTCATCACATGGCTGGTCTTTCTGGTGTTGCCAGTACCTATCCTGAGTCATCTCATTAGTATAAAACATGTAGAGCCCACCATAAATTACCCCATTAGTATAAACAGGGTCCACCATGAATACTATAAACACTCCTATCAGTCAGGAAATTCCAAGGATTTCGAGGCTACTTCTCATAAGCTGGGGACAGAGACCAGCCAAATTCTTTATTGTACTACAGAGATCAAACACATAGGCACTGAAGTATAGACACCTGAATATGCATGTTTTGCATGAATAAATACTTCTACTCAGGAGTGGCTTGAATCCAAGGTATTTTGAAACATAAAATAAATAATAAGTCCAGAAAAGCAGTTTGGGAACATTTTATGGGAGATCTTTGAAAACAGCCTAAATATTTTATTATTTTAATAACAGCAAATCTTTACCTATAACTGTATATATTTGTTACCATACTGTTTTAACCTTAAGATTATGGCAATTCAAAAGATGTCAGGAAGAAGAATGTGATTTAACCACGTTTCTTAAAAATCTAACTTATATATTATTTGCATTTGGGCCAGTGAAAATTCTCTGAGACTAACAGCTTAACAAAAATAACAAGAACTGCCCTCATGCTTCCATACAAGTCAGTATCTGACTTCTTAGTTCTGATTACCTATTTAGCTCCAACCCCGGATTCTACATCTGCTTTTGTCTCTGTTAGCCAGTTACCCATTTTGTTTTCTGACTCAATTTTTTCTTTAGGATTTCAGCTTTACGGATCCTCCCTAAAATAGTTTTTCGCACCTCAACTTATCAATGTTCATTCTGACCCTTCAGCTTGCCTATGAGTGACCTCTCACAATTCCATCCTAACCAGCTACCTAATTATATCCTCCTATTATCAAGTTGACCACGCAGGACAAGAAATAACCAGTTCCATAATATTGCATTAATTTCTGCGTTCTTTCATTTTTCTTATATGCCTGCCCTTTCACTCCCTTACAGCTCTCAGCTCTCAGTCACATAGTGTTATTTCTGCCCTGGCACACTGCTTGGCCATGGCATGATGCATTGTATACAATGAGCACACTAATTCTATCACAATATCTCCATACTAACTACTTCTGATGAATTGACTATTATACTAATCTACTTTATTCCAAAAAACAGGGGTCTTTAGAATTGTGTTATACAATAAAGAAAACAGCATCTGGCCTGGCTTCGAGAGATTCTGTACGTGACTTAATTGCTAGGTGCTAAGTGATAAATATGAACAAACAAGCTCATAAAACTTATAGATTAATGGCTTAGAACTTGCTTCATTATAAACAATATCAGTTAACTAGTAAACACATCCGTATTACACATATCTACTTAATTATAGTCTACTAATATACTACTATATTGTGTATATTATAAAGCATATATAAACCAGAAAATAAAAAGGATAAATTAAATAATACTTGTATATTCTTCAAAATTTCTACTGTTTTTGGCTAACTTCTTATTAGATATATAATATGGTTTGGATCTGTGTCCCCACCAAATCTCATGTTGAATTGTAATCCCCAGTGTAGGATGTGAGGCCTAGTGGGAGGTGATTGGATCATGGGGATGGAGTTCTCATCAATGGGTTAGCACCATGCCCTTGGTGCTATTCTTGTGATGGTGAGTGAGTGAGTTCTTGTGAGATCTGGTTGTTTAAGAGTGTGTAGCACCTCCCCCCACAACCCCCATGCTCTCTTTCCTGCTCCAGCCATGTAAGACATTCCTGCTTCTCCCTTCACCTTCCACTATGATTATATGTCTCCTGAGGCCTCCCCAGAAGCCAAGTAGATGCTATCATACTTCCCGTACAGCCTGTATAATCATATGCCAACTAAATCTCTTTTCTTTAAAAATTACTCAGCTTCTGTTATTTCTTTATAGCAATACAAGAATGGAGTAATACAGAAAATTGGTACCAAGAAGTGGGGCATTGCTTCAAAGATACTTGAAAAGGTGGAAGCAGTTTTGGACCTGTGTAACAGGCAGAGGTTGGAGCAGTGTGGAGGGCTCAGAAGATAGGAAGATGAGGGAAAATTTGGAACTTCCCAGAGGCTTGTTAAATTATTGTGACCAAAATGCTGATAGTGATATGTACAATGAAATCCAGGCTGAGGAGGTCTCAGATGGAAATGAGAAACGTATTGGGAATTGGAGCAAAGTCACTTTTGTTATGCATTAGCAAAGAGGTTAGGTGCATGGTGTCCCTGTTCTAGGGATCTGTGGAACTTTAAACTTGAGAGTGGTGATTTAGGGTATGTGATGGAAGAAATTTGTAAGCAGTAAAGTGTTCAAGATGTAGCCTGCCTGCTTCTAACAGCCTTATCTCATATGTGTGAGCAAAGAGATGTCCTGAAACTGGCAACTTATATTTTAAAAAGAAGCAGAGAATAAAAGTTTGGAAAATTTGCAGCCCAGCCATGTGGTGGAAAAGAAAAGCTGATTTTCTGGGAGAAATTCAAGCAGGCTGCAGAAATTTGCATAACTAAAAGGAAGGCAAGTACTGATAGCTAAGATAACGGGAAGGAAAATGGCCTCCAAGGCATTTCAGAGGCCTTCCTGGCAGCCCCTCCCATCATCAGCCCAGAGGTCTAGAAGAGAAGAATGGTTTTGTGGGACAAGCCCAGGGTCCTGATGCCCTGCATAGTCTGAGGACACTGCTCACTGCATCCCAGCTGCTCCATTTCCAATTCCAGCTGTGGCTCACAAGGGCCCAGATACAGCTTGGGCCACTGCTTTACAAGGTGCAAACCATAAGTTTGGTGGCTTCCATGCAGCGTTAAGCCTGCAGGTGTGCAGAGTGCAGGAGTTGAGGCTTCAGAGCCTCTGCCTGGATTTCAGAGGATGTATGAAAACACCTGGATGTCCAGGCAGAAGGCTGCTACAAGGGGAGAGCCCTCAGGGAGAACTTCTACTAGGGCAATGTGGAGGGAAAATGTGGGGTTGGAGTGCCCACACAGAGTCCTCACTGAAGCATTGCCTAATGTAGCTGTGAGAAGAGGGCCACTGTCCTCCAGGCCCCAGAATGACACAGCCACCAACAACTTGCACTACACACATGAAAAAGCCACAGATACTCAATGCCAGCCAATGAGAGCAGCTGTGGCAGCTAAACCCTGCAAAGACACAGGATCAGGGCTTCCCAAGGCCTTGGGAACCCACCCCTTGCATCAGTGTGGCCTGGATGTGAGACATGGACTCAAAGGAGATTATTTTGGAGCTTTTAGATTTAATGACTGCTCTACTGGATTTCAGATTTGCTTCGGCCTGGATCCCCTTTGTTTTGGTTGATTTCTCCTTTTTGGAGCAGAAGTACTTACCCAATGCTAATACCTTTATTGTATCTTTTAGGTAACTAACTTCTTTTTTATTTTACAGGCTCATAGGTAGAAAGGATTAGCCTTGTCTCAGATGAGACTTTGAACTTTGGACTTTTGAGTTAATGCTGGAATTAGTTAAGATTTGGAGGGATTTCTGGGAAGGGATGATTGTATTTTGCAATGTGAGAAGAACATGAGATTTGGAGGGGCTATCAGCAAAATGATATGGTTTGCATCTGTGTCCTTATCAAATCTCATGTCAAATTGTAATCCCCAGTGTTGGAGGTGGGGCCTGGTGGGAGGTGATTGAATCATAAGGGTGGAGTTCCCATGAATGAATTAGCACCATGCCCTTGGGGCTGTTCTTGTGATAGTGAGTGAGTGAGTTTTTGGGAGATCTGGTTATTTAAAAGTGTGTAGCACCTCCCGCTCTTTCTCTTTTTCTCCTGCTGTGGCCATGGGAGATGTGACTACTTCTCCCTTTGCCTTCTACAATGATTTTAAGTTTCTTGAGGCCTCCCCAGAAGCCAAATAGATACTGCCATACTTGCTGTATAGTCTGCAATATCATGAGCCAATTAAACCTCTTTTCTTTATAAATTATTTAGTCTCAGGTATTTCTTTATAGCAGTGTGAGAACAGACTAATATAATATGATTAGATTTTCATTGCTTTTACCTGATTATCTGGGTGGAAGAGAGGTCTAACCAGTAATAGTGAAAGTGTGATTTTTTTTTCTCGTTGCTATGTAAATTTCATAGTCCCTTGCAGGGATCTTTTTAAGCCACTTAGATAAAGAATCCAGACTATCTCTCTCATTTTAACATAAAATGTCTTTAAGACATTGGTCCCAAACCGGAGTAAGTAAGTTCTCTATTTCCTGATCCCTTAGGCATGCAAGATGGGTACCTATCTCAAGGGCAACCATCCAAAGTGGCCTGACAGGAAGTACTCCAAACACAAGTAAGTAGCTATGTCAGCCAGATTCCTTCTCTAGAATTTAAACTGGGAAACAGAATTTTCAAGAGCATGGCATGTGGGAGCAGAAGCTGAGAGGACCTCCAGGAGGCACGTGGTGGCGAGACTTGTGGAAGCCATGAGGGAGGTAAAGATATGAAGAAGCTGAAGCTGCAAGGGAGATGAATGACCTGATTGGGGGAGGGCAAGATCGAAAGATGAGTTCCATAATTGCCCAAGAATGATGTACTCAGTCAAGAAGACAACCAAATCAATGGAACCCCAATACTGTGTGGGCAATTCTACTACTTATGTTCCATTTCCACGAGCATCAAACATTTGTTTATCAGTTCCTGGGTTCCTGTGGGGTCTTGCCTCCCTTGTTTGCCACATATATCTTTTTAATAAACTCAAACAATTTAAAGTAGCCTAAGTGAGTTTCTCTTACTGAGCAATAAACAATACCACCCACCTATCTGGGGTCACTTTTTAAATATTTGATTACTAAATAGTAAAAAGTAAAAAAAAAATGGTACAGATGTTGGGGTAGAAGGGGTCTTTTTTGTTTGCTATGAGTTTAAGAGCTTTTTTCCAGTATATCCAGGTTAGGGGATATATTCAGTGCCTTTTTATTTGCACCCGTTTGGAGAGAATTCATAGGAGCGGGGCAAACAGAGCAAACATCACCCCTGGCAACAGGCTGATGTTCTTCCTCCTCTTTCTGAAGTTCAACTTGATCAAACTGAATGAAGCCATTCAAGAAATACCCATGATTGATGGGAATATCTTGAAAATAGGCAAACAAGTAGAACAGTTAGGTACACTCTTTTACAAAACCTATGAGTAATATTGTTTTAAAATCCATTTTGTACTGCGGCAAGAACAAAATCATACAGAAGAGTATTAAATAAAAAGTCAAAGTCTTCAGCCCCAATGTCTAGTCCCTATTTCTACTTACCAGAGATAATGATTCTTAACAGTTTCAGGCATAGCCTTTCAGAGTATTTATTTTTAAATACACACCTTTTTATACAAATGAACTTGTACTAAACATACTCTTTCTTTTCTTGCTTGCAGCAGCTATCTATTTCTATTAATACAAATCTGCCTCATTCTATTATCAGCTGCAGTGCATTGTATTTGGTAGTTGTCACATCATTTATTTAACCAGAACTCTACTGATGGGCAAGTAGGTTATTTCCAGTTCTCTGTTCTTATAAATAATGCAGCAGTGAACATTCTCCTACATGTATCTTTGTGTATTTGCATGAATATATTTATTGGATAAACTCCTAGAAATGGATTTGCTGAGTAAAGGGGATATGTTGATTTAAAATGCCATAAATATTGTGAAATTGCCATCCCAATTTGTTGTTTCAATTTACAGGAACCACGTTTAAAAAAAAAAGTGATTTTCCCACACCTATACTAGACTAGATATTATAAAATCTTTTTATTTTTGCCAATATTATGGATTTAAAAACTACTGTATTCATGGCCGGGCACAGTGGCTCACACCTGCAATCCCAGCACTTTGAGAGGCTAGGTGAGTGGATCACTTGAGGCCAGGAGTTTGAGACCAGCGTGGCCGTAATGGCGAAACAGCATCTCTACTAAAAATATAAAAATTAGCCGGGCATGGTTGTGGGCGCCTGTAGTCCCAGCTACTTGGGAGGCTGAGGTGGGAGAATTTCTTTAACTCAGGAAGCAGAGGCTGCAATGAGCCAAGATCACACCACTGCACTCCAGCCTGGGCAACAGAGCGAGACTCTATCTCAAAAAATGTTTTCTTTTTCTCACTTTGGTTTTTTTTGTGATTAACTTATAGTATGTTTTCCTGCATATACATATGTTTCAAAAAATATTTATATATATTCCACAGTACTAGTCATTTGCCTTTGACTTTGGGGATTTTTGTTAGAAAGTCATTTCCCACTAAAAAATAACACCAAAAAATATAGCTTGTGTGTTCTTCTTTAATGATTTTATTTTTAATATTTAAATTTGGGGATGTCTGGAATTTATTCTAAGGAGGGATATTGGGATCCATTTCTTTTCCAGAAAAACCATACAGCCTCCCAACAACATGCATTACAAAACTATCTTTTCTAATCTTATATATATAATAAATATATCTTTCATGTCCTATATCCCTATATATATTTGGATCTATTTCTGATCTGACTGAATATGATTGTGCTGATATACCTACTCCTGTGCCAGTAGAAGCTATTTAAATTCCTATAGCTTTGAAAATGCCTTAATATCTGGTGGGAGTTATGTCTGTTTCCTAGGGCAATTTGAAAGTAAGTGTAAAAAAAAAAATCATAAAATTAAGTGTAATCTTTGACCCAGCAATTCCATTTCTGAAATTTTTAACTAAGAAAATTTTAAAAGTATGTATAATTGAACGATATATAATTCAAATTTCCCCAGGACCAACCAGGACATAGCACAAATTGGATCACAGTTAGAGTTATAACTAGAGTAACGAGTCATTTGCTTGAGAATGGGAGAGTTTCCCTGGGTCTTTCAGTGCTAAAACCCAGGAAATCCTCAAGTTAAACTGGATGGTTGGTCACCCCCGCTCCCCAAATATTTTTGGTTCTTGTTCCTTCTGTTCCTACATGTTCTCTAGCTTCAGAAACATTCCTCTCCATAAATATTTCTGGGAGATTCCTAAGTTTCATCTGTGCTCACACATGTGTGTTTCACATGAACACACATAAATATTCATCTCTATTCCTGCTGACACTGCTATTGTTCCACCTGCATAGGAGTTCCCAATAGATGCTACTCTCTATTGTGTGCTACTTTGTTGTCAGACTTTCCTGCTTTTTTGGGTAGAGTGGGCATCACTGCCTCTCTGCTTGGTATAGTATTACCTATCTGGTGTTAAGAAATCTCTAAAGCTGTGTGACTCCAGTTACTCTGACTTTACTGCTGTTGCACATGTCTGCCACTCTATAACCAAGCACTGAGCCTCCAAGAGATAAACTGCCAGACTTCCAATCCTGAGAATAGTCTATGCCTTCTTTGTATGAAATATACAGAGACCACGTTGGTGGGGAGCTGCTAGAATGGTTCTCTGATCCTCCCAAACCTCAATTCATCATTTGCTTGCACTTGTCTGTGTAACTGACTCCTCGAGCCTTCCCTCCTGAAAGGAGTTTTCAAGGGTCTGCCTGGTCACCACATGGTTGACATTACATTCATGTTGTATTGCCTTCTCTGCTTATAGCAGTGAATTCCCAAATGCTTATCTTGAGGTTGCTACCCTTCATCTTTCTATATGTTCAACATTAGGAGAAAGCTAGATGTTCTTGGGGCAGAGACCAAACAGCAGCAGGGAGGTTAACCTTTATGCAGCTACTTTGGGGAGCTGGTAGTCAAGTCATATCTAATATTTACCTACTGAAATCCATAAATAACAGAACGATGCTTTTTATCCTACTTTTGTCTACCATTTGTGATTGGTAGGTTGGGTATTGGCCAAAATTATGTTGGAGGATTTACATAGTTTAGGTTAACTGGAATAAATCTTTTCGTGTGTGGAGCAAGGTGAAAAGAAGAAAATATTAGAAATTCATAAGTGAAAAAAAAATGGTGGCCAGAAGACAGGACTAATATGCACCTCCCGCTGGATGGACAGTCCTGCTGGGACTCACATTGTGAAGTTTTGCTACAAGAACCACCAAAGAAGCACACCAGGAAAACCAAAAGAATTCACAGACCCTTTGAAAGAAGTGGCTTGCCACTGCAAACGCCGTGAGACAGCCAAAAAACTGTGAGATCCCAAAGTGTGAGAGGGGAAAAAGTTGGCCTCCAAATATACATTCCCACTGGGGAACCTGAAAATCCAGATCACAGGAGAAGCATTTAACCTTACCTAGAGCTGAAACGGATTTAGAGAACTGAGTAAACTACAAAAGTAGAAGCAGCAGGAAGAACCCTGTAGGCACTCCCGGTCCTCAGCTTGAGCCCCAGGGACCATTCATGGTTTTATCTCACACAGGTGTACAGAGAAGGGAAGGCAGCCAGTGGAAATGGGGAGGGTCCACAGGGTGAAGGAAATTCCTGCTGAACTTTGTAATAATTTTGACCGAGCACGAACTCTCCTGAGTAGACTCCAGGGCAGGGGGTTGGGAGGTTGGGTGGTGAAAGCGAAGTGCAGATATGAGTGCAGAAGCTGCAACCTAAGGTGCAGGCAGGCAGAGGTGAGGCCTGAGACACCTGCTTGCTTTCTCAGCTGGGAAGCTTGTAGCCTGGGACAAGATTTCAGCCTGGCTCACCGCTCTATGGCCCTGCCCATCACCTGAGAGGCCCTGGTACTCATCCTGGCCAACACGGGGCAAGATTATAGCCCACTTCTACTACTGTAGCTGGAGCTTTCTTGAAAGCGCCATTTCCTGGCTGGAGGTCAGCCAACTCAAGCCATTACAGAAACTCAGAACAGAACAATCCTGCTTCAAAGAAGGAGAAAATAAGAGCTAATTCCACCACCTGAAATACCCTGCCTCACCAGATGACCTACGTCTGTCCACATGACTTTACTGCTAGCATAACCAGCATTTGAGAAAACCAGTGCACTAAACAAAACTACAACCAAAGACTATCACAGAGTCCACTTAGTTCCCCTGCCACTTTTACTGGTACAGATGCTGGTATCGATGGCTGGGAGACCTGAAGACAGATCACATCACAGTTCTCTTTGCAGACATTCTCCAGCACCAGCCTGGAACCCAGCAGCCCCACTGGGTGGCTAGGCCCAGAAGAGAAATAAAAATCACTTCATTCTGGCTCTCAGGAAGCCCTATCCCTGGAGGAAGGGGAAGAGCACAGCATCACGGCATCACCCCATGGTACAAAAGAACTTGAACAGCAGCCCTTGAGTTCCAGATCTTTCCACTGAAACAGTATACCCAAATGAGAAGGAATCAGCAAAGTGATTCCAGCCATATGGAAAAGTAAGATTCTATAAGACACCCAAGGTTCTACAAGACTCACTCTAGCTCTCCAGCAATGGATCCAAACCAAGAAGAAATCTCTGAATTGCCAGAAAAAGAATTGAGAAGGTTGATTATTAAGCTACTTAAGGAGGCACCAGAAAAAGATGAAAATTGTCTTAAAGAAATTTTTAAAAATACAGGATATGGATGAAAAAGTCTCCAGAGAAATAGATATCATAAAGAAAAGACAATCACAACTTCTGGAAATGAAAGACACACTTAGAGAAAATCTAAATACACTAGATAGTTTTAACAATAGAAATTTGAACAAGTAGAAGAAAGAACTTCAGAATTCAAAAACAAGGCTTTTGAATTAACCCATTCTGACAAATACAAAGAAAAAAGAATAAAAAAAATGAGCTAATCCTCTAAATAATTTGGGATTATGTTAAGTGACCACACATAAGAATACTTAGTGCTCCTGAGGAAGAAGAAAACTCAGACCAGAGAAAGAAATAAGGGGCATCCAACTCAGTAAAGAGGAAGTCAAATGGCTGCTGTTCACTGATGATATGATTGTATACCTAGAAAACCCTAAAGACTCATCCAAAAAGCTCCTAGATCTGATAAATGAATTCAGTAAAGTTTTAGGATACAAAATCAATGTACACAAATCAGTAGCACTGCTACACATCAACAGCGACCAAGCTGAGAATCAAATCAAGAACTCAACCCCTTTTACCATAGCTGCAAAAAAAGAAATAAAATACTTACGAATATACCTAACCAAGGAGGTGAAAGACCTCTACAAGGAAAACTACGAGGAAAACTACAACACACTAGTGAAAGAGATTACAGATGACATGAACAAATGGAAATGCATCCCATGCTCATAGATGGATAGAATCAATATTGTAAAAATGACCATATCGCCAAAAGCAATCTACAAATTCAATGCAATTCCCATCAAAATACCACCATCATTCTTCACAGAACTAGAAAAAACAATTCTAAAATTTATATGGGAGCAAAAAAGAGCCCACATAGGCAAAGCAAGATTAAGCAAAAAGAACAAATCTGGAGGCATACATTGCCTGACTTAAAACTATACTATAAGGATATAGTCACCAAACAGCATAGTACTGGTTAAAAAAAAAAATAAAGGCACATAGACTGATGGAACAGAATAGAGAACCTAGAAATAAAGCCAACTACTTACAGCCAACTGATCTTCAACAAAGCAAACAAAAACTTAAAGTGGGGAAAGACATCCTATTCAACAAATGGTGGTGAGATAATTGGCAAGCCACAAGTAGAATTATAAAACTGGACCTTCATCTCTCACGTTATACAAAAATCAACTCAAAATGGATCAAATACTTAAATCTGAGACCTGAGACCATATAAATCTTAGAAGATAATATCGGAAGAAAACCTTCTATACATTGGCTTAGGCAAAGACTTTATGACCAAGAACCAAAAAGCAAATGTAATAAAAACAAATATGAATAGACAGGACTTAATTAAATGAAAAAGCTTCTGTGCAGCAAAAGAAATAATCAGCAGAGTAAATAGACAACCCACAGAGTGGGAGAAAATCTTCTCAAGCTATGCATCCAACAGAGTACTAATATAGAGAATCTACAAGGAACTCAATCAAATCAGCAAGAAAGAATCAATCAATCCCACCAAAAGGTGGACTAAGGACATGGATAGACAATTCTCGAAAGAAGATATAAAAATGGCTAACAAACATAAGGAAAAATGCTCAATGTCACTAATGATCAGGGAAATGCAATTCAAAGCCACAGTGGGATACCACCTTACTCCTGCAAGAATGGCTATAATTTAAAAAAATAGAAAAAATAATAAGTGTTCGTGTGAATGTGGTGAAAAGGGAACAGTTTTACACTGCTGGTGGGCATGTAAACTAGTACAGCCGCTATGGAAAGCAGTGTGGAGATACCTTAAAAAACTAAAAGTAAAACTACCATTTGATCTAGTAATCCCACTACTGGGAATCTACCCAGAGGAAAAGAAGTCATATTAAAAAGACACTTGTCTACACCTGTTTATAGCAGCAAAATTCACAATTTCAAAAATATGGAACCAGCTTAAAATTCCCACCAACCAATGAGTGGATAAAGAAAATGTGATATCTATCTACTTAGCATATGGTTGTACAAAATTTTAGACTCTCAGAGGGAAACCACAATGTAAACAACATTATTTGTACACACATTTTAGGCACAATGAGTCATTGTGATTGTTTTGGGAAAGTGACATATAGTTGTAACTACCTTTCTACGGCTTACTTACCTTTCTATGGCTGAGTATACATGTGTGTGTGTGTATGTGTTTGTGTGTGTGAATGTGTATATATATATATACACACACATATATATACATACACACACACAAACACATACACACACACATATATATCATGGAATACACTCAGACATAGAAAGGAAGGAAATAATGGCATTCGCAGCAACTGGATAGAGTTGGAGACCACTATTCTAAGTGAAGTAACTCAGGAATGGAAAACTTAACATTGTATGTTCTCACTTATTAGTGGGAGCTAAGTTACGAAGATGCAAAGATATAAGAATGTCATAATGGACTCTGGGGACTTGAGGGGAAGGGTGGGAGGTAGGCAAGGGATGAAAGATTATATATTGGGTGCAGGGTACACTGCTTGGGTGATGAGTGCACCAAAATCTCAGAAATCACCACTAAAGAACTTATCTATGTAATCAAATACCACCTGTTCCCCCAAAACTATTGAAATAATAATACTTTTAAAAGAAATTCATAAGTATATTTTAGCTACTTTTAATAAACAAAATTACCTTTATTATTTTAGTATCCCAATGATTTTAAGGCTGTCTTAGAATTACAAATGAAACAAGTTATTCTATTTATTTGTAATTCTAACAACAATAATGATGCTGATTTACCTGTCAATTCATTGACAGACACATAGATGATAGATAGATAGATAGATAGATAGATAGATAGATAGATAGATGATAGATAGATAGATGATAGATAGATAGATATAGATAGATGACAGATAGATATAGATAGATAGATAGATAGATAGATAGATAGATATAGATAGATAGATAGATAGATATAGATAGATAGATAGATAGATGATAGATAGATAGATAGATAGAATCTCATTTAGTCATTATTTTGCCACTAAGAATCTCTCCGGACTAACCTCTCTCTATTTCTCTCTCTTTTTTTAAAATTATTCTTGTGTTTGACAAGAAATGTAGGTTTCAAGCTATACAGAAAGCTATTCTCACAGTAGACCTGAGACTGCTCTCCTTAGAAGGATCTGCATGCTAGGTTGGCCCCTGACTAACACAGGAGAACTTGGCTGGAAAACAATTCCCTACAACTGTATGTAACTTTTCCCAAACGGTCACAGTGACTCATTGTGCCTAAAGTGTTTATACAAATAACGTTGTTTACATTGTGGTTTCCCTTTGAGAGTTTAAATTTTGTGCAACCATATCCTGAGTCCTGTGAATATTTTCATCTATAGTCCTGTGAAACCTGGGGGTTGTCGGGATCCTTGACGCACAGGATCATGGTGCATTTGTTGTGACCTGAGATTTGGTGCCACTCATCCTCTCAAGGTTCCATCGTGTGATTTAGTGAAAATAGTACAAATGGCAACATTCTGAGTTAAGAGGTTTCCTGTAGATACAATTGGGGCACAGGTGACACCAGCAACTAACTCCCATTGCCATAGTGACTGAATGCTCCTTAGAACCATCCACTTATACTAATACTTTCCATTTATTGGCATAAAATCCTATTCCAATATAAGAACTTGTTAATGTGTGTGTTTGTGTGGTTCCTTGCCACCAAACTTGATATTATATGCTATTCACTCTTGTACCAAAACATCTCCTCAAGTTACCCTACTGAACAAAGTTTTAGATACTATTGATGTTTACCATGAAAGAATGTTTACAATGTGCTAGTTATTTCATTTTAGGCCATGAGAGACTAATATGATTCACTTACAAAACACAAACTTAGGGTGTCCATGGAAACAGTGTTGTATTAGTGTTTTTCTTCTTTCCTCCTTGTTCCTTCTTGATTTTGGTTCATCTTTATTGGGTACGGTCTGGAATCAACTCCATGTTTATTGGTTAGGATGATGTTTCCTGCCCAGCATCATCAGAATAATACATTCTGTGTGTCTAAAGAAAGATCTTTCAACTTCTCTCCAAGGGATGAAAGACTCACGGTCTTAACTAAAGTCACTAATATTTGAACCTGTGTACATATTATTCCAATGGAGTCAGTGGAATTTTTGCCATTGTGTTTTTTTGTTGTCTGTGTTTTTTTACACTGAAAAAGTTACACTCCTGATAATTTCCTTTCTTGATTAAAAAAATAAAAACTAAAACTATAATAAGTGCTATTTTCCATTTTCCCTATTCAAAGACTTCTAAGGCAGCTATATGTGCCAATATCAGGATATTTCAGGTGGCATCTTTTGACTCTATCCCTAGCCTGAGATAATATACCCATGTACGTAAGAAATAGATTAATCATCTGCTGGAGCAAGAAAGCATTGAGAGACTGTTTTTCAGAAGCGCCAGATACAGAAGTACAAATCGCACAAAGAACAACAGTGGCAAAAAATAGGCAAAGCAGTCCCCGGCCTTGCTGTTTGCTTTTGGAGATAATTAAGCAGTTTGAACTAAACCAGTGACAAAGAAATCTAGGAGACTGAAGAATTTTTGACAAACCTTTAACTCAACATCAATTATTTAGAGGTCTTAGAGAGTATACCTGAATAACAAACTAATAGCCATTTGAGACATGTATATGACATTATAATATAACAATAGTAGAGTGTTCATGGGACCTTTTATAGGGTTGATAAAACTCAAATTGCAAAGGACAAAAACACAGGTGGGTTGCGGTACATTTTTATTATAATTTTGCAAATATGTTTATTATTACAAGTACATTTTTGTTTTTATGTCAGAGTATTTCATGTAACATTGAGCACAACAGTATCAGGAAGTGATTAGTGCAGATAAACACAGGCGTTTCAATATGCCATGAAGCTTCCTCCGATTTTGTACTTTGAAGTAATGAATTGCTCTATAGAGATGAGCTCGTCAAATATTATTATATTATTATCAAATATTGAAGTTCAGATCTTCAAAAAATATTATTACAATTATTACAACAATAATAATACAACAACACAAACTATAACCACATTTTTATAAGATCAATTAGGGTAATCAGGTAAAAAACAACCCCTGAAATAAGAAGTGATAATTTTCTAGTTCTATTGTACTATCCATTTTTCTACCTTTTACTTTCAGCTTAAAAAAGTAACTTTCCAACTTGGCTGTTCAGAACTTTCACTAAAAGCTGGATCTGGAGCTTTTAAGCCCCTTGAAAGGGTAGTAGCATCAGGACAGTATTCTAAAATCTATAAAGAACTTTCACCTAATACTAATGGTTAAAACATTTCCACATAAATACCTTTGCCTACTTATTTCTGTTTTATCTCCAGTGTAGTAGAGTCAATATAGCCAATCTTAAACAATCTTCCTTCTCCAAAGAAGGGATGTATACTGGGAAAAAAAATTAATTCCCTCCGAAACAGGAAAAGTTATATGTAGAAATCTAATAAGAGAGGGAAAGACAGAGAGAGACAGAGAAAGAGAAAGAGAGAGAGAGAAAAGGAGCATTTCAGTCAACAGAGAATAACTGTGGCTAAAATAGGAAAATTAATTCATTATTATTTATAAGTTAATTGATTTTAACACTTTGGTTTAGATAAACATAGTTCAAGCAAATGTTATCCCAAAGGACTCATTAACGTGAGCATTCTGCTGGAGTTTGCAAATTTTCATTGGTGAATTTATAGCTGCAGCCTGCTAACAGAGATCATATTGCCTAACTAGACGTATGCATGTAATATTCGCAAACAGATATTTAAAAGTCATAAAAGGAGAGGATCTTTTGCAATTACAATGATGCAGTTTTCTGTTTCCACTTAAGTAGTTTTAACAATTACCTAAGTAGATAACTTTCCAAAAAGAACACCATTTTTTAATCCAAAATTTCTCGAATATTGAATTTTAATTCCTTCATCTTTCCATACTTTTGTACAAAATCAGAACCTCAATGTAGAGAGATTTTGTCTGTTTGTTCATCTGTATTCTGTTTTCACTTACAAGAAAAAAATGTAAAGTTAATATTGTTTTAAACAGTATTGCTTATTATTAAAATTTTAAACGCAACAAGTGAAGACATCCAGCTTTCATACCTCTAAATCCTATATCCATCCATAGTCTTTCTTTTAGCTAATCCTTTGAAGAAGGTTAATGTACCCATTTCCATGTCCATTCCTTTCTCTCTTCCTCCTCCATCATTTTTTTTCTTTTTTTCTTTTTGAAACAGAGTCTTGCTCTGTCACCCGGGTTAGAATGCAGTGGCACGATCTCAACTCACTGCAACCTCTGCCTCCTGGGATCAAGCAATTCACATGCCTCAGCCTCCCAAGTAGCTGGAATTACAGATGCCTGCCACCACATCTGGCTAATTTTCTTGTATTTTTAGTAGAGACGTGGTTTCACCATTGCATTAGTCCATTTTCATGCTGCCGATAGAGACATATCCGAGACTGGGCAATTTACAAAAGAAAGAGGTTTAATTGTACTTACAGATCCACACGGCTGGCGAAGCCTCACAATCATGGTGGAAGGCAAGGAGGAGGAAGTCACATCTTCCATGGATGGCAGCAGGCAAAGAGAGAGCTTGTGTGGGGCATTTCCCATTTTAAAAATCATCACATCTCATGACACCCATTCACTATCACAAGGACAGCATGGCAAAGAACAGAAAGACCTCACTATCATGAGAACAGCATGGGAAAGACCCGCTCCCATAATTCAATCATCTCCCAGTGGGTACCTCCAACAACACGTGGGAATTATGAGAGCTACAAGGTGAGATTTGGGTGGGGACACAGAGCCAAGCAATCTGGGTCATGCTGATGCAAGAGGTGGATTCTCATGGTCTTGGGCGGCTCCACCCCTGTGGCTTTGCAGGGTACAGCTTTCCTCCTGGCTAATTTCATGGGCTGGCATTGAGAGTCTGCAACATTTCCAGGCACACAGTGCAGGCTGTTAGTGGATCTGCCATGCTGGGGTCTGGAGGACAGTGGCCCTCTTCTCATGGCCCCACTAGGCAGTGCCCCAGTGGGGAATCTGTGTGGGGGCTCCAACCCAACATTTCCCTTCCACACTGCCCTAGCAGAGGTTCTCCATAATCCTTTACTCTTACTGTTTTCTCTTAATTTCCAATGGCTAGCAACATTTTCCTTCCCTTTGAGGCAGGAATTTTCTTTATATAATATACTATTCTTTGTATTCTGTCCAGGGACGCTCCCTTCCCTTTCTTCCCTTCCTTTACTCTCCCACTCCCCTTGGAGAAGTATTAGTAGTAGCCTCAGGACAACATTCTAAAAGCTATAAAAAACCTTTCACCTAATACTAATGGCTGAAATATTTCCATATAAATATCTTTGCCTGCTTATTTCTGCTTTGTCTGCAGTGCAGTAGAGCCAACAAAGCCAATCTAAGACAACCTTCCTTCTTGAGATGTATGCTGGAAAAAAATTGTTTAGACCCTATTTCTGGGGTCTACACATACTCACTCTATTTGTATGTCACAGGGTCCAAAGTGATGAAAGCTGGCCAATGCTACTTTGAATTCTAAAACCCCAGTTCATAACACTGTGTAAAATACACTCATCAGCCTCACCCACAGGGCCCATACTTTTGGATAAGAAATATCCAGGTTGGATCAATTAAAGGTCATTATAAAATGTGAATTTTACTACCTTCTCTTACATACAACCTCCAGATGGTTGTTACAAGGTCATATCCCCCTTCCTGTTTGTCTATGCTTTTTATGAGCAGGACAGGAAAAGGACAGGAAGGTAGCTGGGGATTTGGCAGTCAAGTGTAGCATACTCGATGCTCACACCCTCTCTTTTCATGCTCCCAGTACTGTTTGTTGAGTCCACATTGCTCTGGCAGGGCCCCCAGTCTCTGAAGCTACTCCTGTCCACAGGCATGTTCCACCATGTGGGTCCAGAGATGCCCTCCCAAAACCAAAGTCAGGCAACAGTGAAGGGATGAAGTGGCTGGAAGGGAAAGTGGAGATATAATATGTTAGAGGAATCCTAAAGCACTATTTATTATATCCAGTGGTTCACAGAATTGAGATGCACGGATGTTTTAGGGGATTTTATTTGTTTGTTTTTGTGGCCTAGGCTGGAGTGCAGTAGCATGAACTCTTCTTACTACAACCTCCACTTCCCAGGCTTAGTCGATCTTCCCACTTCAGCCTCCTGAGTAGATGAGACTATAGGTGTGCACGACCCCTCGACCACTGGCTAATTTTTTCTATTTTGTGTAGAGATAGGGGTTCTGCCATGTTGTCCAGGCTGGTCTTGAACTGCTAAGCCAAAGCAGTCATCCCTCCTTGGCCTCCCAAAGTGTTGGAATTATGGGTGTGAGCCACCATAGGCAGCCAGACATTTTAGTTTTTATTTACAATTTGCTCTTACAGACTTGCCTCAAAAATTATTTTTAACAGACAGCCTCCAGGAAACAGTCTGGATTTGGGAGCAGACAAGCCCAAATGAAGGAACAACTTGTTCATGGGTAATCCTCAGTCTCTAGGATACAAAACAAGTGCTTATCCAAATACTTGCTGAACTAATCACTGAATAAATCCAGAAACAAGCCTCTATTGTTACATTCATTCAACCCATCTTATTTCTTATTCCCAAATCCTCAAAAAAGTTCAAACAGTTGTAAAGATACTTGGCAAAAATGATGATTTTTTTTTTTTTCCCTAGGATAGTTTAACCTGAGTGGAAATGTTGGCTGTTCACATTTTTGGAGAGAGAAAAAGCTTCAGGAGTACTTTGACCTGCTGCTTGGTCAAAACCATTGAGTGAGTTAAGAAATTGCTAGAATAAAAAGGAGTTGAGTCAGACTCACATGTGCAGCACATTTCAGTGGGCACACACTTGAGTCACAGTGCGTAGGTTCAAATCCTGGCTCTGCCACTCAATTCTGTGCAGTTAAGCAAGTTACCCAATCTCATATGCCTCAGTTTCTCCAACTGAAATGTAGAAATTATTATACTTATTTTTTTATGGTTGAGGTAAATGAGGCAAATTATTTGGAAGAGTGTCTGACAGTGAAATTAAAGTTTGCAATAATAATAATAAATATAACAAAAGTATTGTTATATATTAGAATATAATTTAATATGTAATAATAATACTATTATTTCTAGGTGAGGGGTAGAGATAATTGTGAAAGAAGAATCTCAAAGAATATAGTGGAGAGAGAGCTCATAGGAGACTTCTATGAAAGCTTACAGTGGTAACCAGTGGTTCTCCTCAGAAAGATAAAAGATTATAGACTGATATTCAAGCTTTTTTTCCTTTGGTGGTAAAAGTCACTCTGTGTTTCGTCCTCTTCTCAAAACTTTTTTCTTCTCACCAGCTTAAGCTATTCCCCATCAAAGGCCTCTCTCTTTCTCCTTTTTGCCATCCACCATCCGCAATGTTTTTCCTGCACATCTCAAGTAAAATCCATATAGCAAGAGGACCACGTGGGTTAAACATTCTGGCCAAAGGGCAGCATCAGGAATGCAAGAAATGGATGTCATTAACTGAGTTTTTGGGAAATGAGACACCAGGAAGGCTACCCAGAGGACATAATGTCAGACCTAGATTGTTTAAGGAACAGTGTTTTCCCACCATGTTTCACATTATCTAATTGACAGAGCTCCCCTTACCTATTTATAACCAGAAGTCAAGCTTCACCACAGGACTCTGCCTCCTCAACCTTTAAGCTGCAGTGATCACCATCTGCATACCCAGATGATGACCTAAGAGTGACAAGAGCTCAGACTCTGAAGTTTGGGCTCATTGCCAGTTTAAGTATATGCTGCCACCTTTCGCTACTGAATTTGGCATAAGAGATGAGTGACAAGCAGAGATTTTAATCACTCCTCTGTGTTGAGCTACAAGCAGTCAGAAAGACTTGTAGGGTCAGGCTGAGCCCTAACCACAGGGAGTGCTGTTAACATTGAGAGCAAAGCAATAACAGAGACAGACCCCTGTGACCCACAGCAACACAGTGGGCTGGATGTGCTTCTGTTATATTATTAATTGTTATCCCAATGGCTAAATATCAAATATAGTAATAACTCAAAACACCAAAACAAATAGTTAGTTTTCAATTATCCTCTCTAGCCTGTTGCAAGTTACATTTTTTTCAGCAAGGAAGAACAAAAATTAGCCATATATAATCAATTCAATTATATACTCTCTAAAGCAGGTGAATTTTATCATAGGTTATACTTTAAATATATGTCTTTTATACTTTACAATATGTCTTTTATATTTTAAGTATGTTTAAAAGTAAAATGAAAAATATCTAAGAAAACAAAAGTAAAAAGGAATCTCAGATATCATTTTTAAAATGTGTTATAGAAATTTAGAAATAATGCTGTTCAATAAAAAGTTTAAAAAATGATATTTTGCAACCCTTTCTTCTTTGTGGTCCTCAGGATTTAAGTATTGTGAAAAATCAAAAAATAGTACAATGTTAGAGGGCAAACATATTTTTTAAAATCTATGTATATGTTCATTTAATGTTATGTATCTTTGTTGTATCTTTGAACAAACTAGAATGAGTTTATAAACTATGACTTATACGTAGAAAACATATTGAATGCTCAACAAAATGATCAGTGCTACTAAATCTCTTCATGAGCCTTACAATACACTCATCACTTTCTTTTACCTTAACCTACCTTTATGGAAAATTTTATGTTGTGGTCTTTTCATTTTCAGGTGGGGCACTGTTGTAAGTGGCTGAATGAATGTATACAAAACCAGTTCTCAGAAAATAAATTTCTCTGAGTTTAAAATTGCTTCCTCCTGGGGAGACTGCAATGTAATAAAGCTTAAATTTTGAGAGATTTTTATGCTTGAAGTGAGAAAAATACAGAAACAAGCTGATTCATGCACAGATGTCTCACATTTCTTTCTTCAGTCTCCAGCACTTTCCAAAAGCATGTCAGTGGTCCTATTTGAGGCATCTTTGGTGAAAATTAATAAAATTTTCAAAGAAACCCTAGCAAAAAAAAAAAAAAAAGAGAATGAAAAAAAGGATTTGTAGAAGAGATACTTCACAGAATCCAAAGAAATGTTGAAGAACCAGGTCTCAGGAAGAACAGAGGCTTTTTCAACTCTGCTATTACATAGTTAAACTTGCAATTCTCAGTCTCTGTGTCTTTAGTTCAAACAGTTAAGGAAGAGAATCTGATTGACCAGCTTGGGTCCAGTCTTCATCCCTGCTGCAATCAACTGTGAGCAGTAAGGTGCAGTTACACAGTGGAAGGATGTCTGCTGACTTCCCTTGCTATGAGATTTGGGGTAGAGAAAAGTTCTAATGGGAAAGGCATGAGGGCTGCACAAATTGCTACAAAGTCCAAGTTGTCCCAAACACTTCAGAAAGCTCATAAACAGATTTTCACTCCCTCAACTTTGCAGCAATATTTAATGAATACATGCTATATGTTTGGTACTATTCTATGCATGGGCATGGTGGAACAATACATTGGTACCCTCCCTATTTTGACACAAATGGCTGATTATTCATGAGTAACTGGCATTGAAGGCTTCCAAAGGAGCCAAGAAGCAATGATGTCTCTCTGGTTAGTGACCATCCCAAATGTGACCACTTTAGATTCCCAGATGCTCTCTCACTTGTGTAAAGACAAAAACTCAAGTTTTAATATACAACAAAGCATTTGTGACAAGTCGTTGTGCCATGGGACACTTAAATGTTCGTTGGTTTGTGTTTGATGATAAGACTTCTTCAATATTCTGACCCCTTCATTACTAGTTCATACCAAATTCTGGTCTCTGGCAGAAAGTCTAGCATTCAATACTGAGAAAGGGCCCCTTTCTCCATGTTTTGTAATCCAGCATTACACCGGACACGTAACTGGCCTTAAGCAAACACTTACAGATTGATTGACTTGGTCATTTTATCATTTCTGGTAACACATTAAATCATTATTACAAATGATCCTCAAGTAAGAGTTAAATTTCATTTCAAATGATTATTCCAAATGTTGTGCATCACTCCCAGGACTAACAAATTAAGCAAGACCATGCAGGCAGGATTTAAACCAACCTCCAGCAATGTTACTTTTGCACGCTCTCTCCAATGTCCATATCTGCAATATCTTTACTGCCTCACATAAGGCTCTTTAAGCTTAAAGTTGCTTTTAAGAACATTCTTTTACTGTTTATTTTCCTTATTGCTTTGTGGCTTAAATTTAATTCAATTTTATGTGTCGCTTTTTTGATTTTTTTTTCTTCAAAGTTCTGATTTTTCATGCTTGGGATTGTATGGGGTGGCCACTTTTCTTCACTAATGCAGTAACTAATGTATAGTTGCCAGCTCACTTCAGTGCCTTCTTGAGAAAACAGTTATGTGCAAAGTTAAGTGATGTCGGAATGAATTTACTGTGCTCTGTGTGTGTGTGTGTGTGTGTGTGTGTGTATGTTTAATAGGATAAACTGCAAAAAAGCAAAAAGCTCCAGCAATTCCTCATATCCTGAATAAAAGAGACATGCCAAAATTATGACTAGATAACTTCGACTTGATTTTCCTACTAAGGTACTGGTAGAAATTTAATTTCAATTTTTAAAATCAGGCTGCATGCTTCTAACACAAACGTTCCCTGTACTGGCACAAATAATGAATACATACACGGATAAAAACCATTTTAACTTTCAATGCTTAGGGCATTGTCTGATGGGGAAAGATAAGTTTATTTGTAGCACACATGAATGAGTGTGCTAGTGTGAAGGCATAAAGTGTGATGACTGGTAATACTCGTTGCTTGGGTGATATTTGTAGCCACTGGACAGAAAGAAGCCTTGTTACTCTATAATGAAGGGAGGGTTGCAGAAGATGCTTTCTTCCTGGCTTGTCCTGTGTAGCCATTAGAATTTTGATTAGGATAGTCAGGGTTCATCTAATCCAGCTATCTTTACATGTGGCCGACTCACCTTAGACCACCACCCTCTTATAATCCCCTCCACTTGAATGTGGGCAGAATATGTGACTTGCTTCCAGCTGATAGAATATGACAAAAGTGAAGGGATTTTGCAAATGTAATTAAGGTGCTGAAACAGTTTGATTTTGAGTCAGTCTAAAGGAGATTATGCTGGGTAGCCTGACCAAATCAAATAAGCCTTTTAAAAGAGGGTTTAGGTCTTCCCTGAGCTCAAAGGCTTGATGCAGTGAAACTCTCCTGGGTCTTGAAGAAACTAACTGCCATGGGTTCTATAGCTGATAGAAACGAATTTTACCATTAGCTGCTTAAACTTGGAAGAGAACTCCAAGCTTCAGATGAGCTTCAAGTCCTGGCTGACATTGTGATTGCAGACTTGAGAGACTGAGAAGAAGACCCAGGTAAACTGTACCCAGATTCCTGACCCAAAGAAACTGTAGGATAATAAATACTGGATGTGTTGTCTGGGCCTCTACATGTGTGGTTATTTAACAAGTGAAAGCCAATATGCTGTAATAAATAACAATATCTGAAGATTATTTCATAAAGATTACAAAAAGATATCCATTTTTTGTTTTCAAAATGAATAAACTGAGGCACTTTAGGAAAATATATACAGTATATTATTTATTATATTGACTACAAAGTAGGTTCTGGTATACATCCAAACCTTTCTAAAGAAAAGCCTAAGATTAAGCTTATGTTTCTGGATTTTTGGACTCTCTTCTGAAGCCACATATTGATTCTTGCCCCAAACTACCTGCACTAAAACACCTGCTTCTTATTTTATGGAGGACTTAGTAGTGACGTCATTCTGGTTTTGCTCCGAGGATGAGCTTTTATAGTCTTTATCAGCTGGCTCCTGAGCAAGGATTTGCTTCCTATTAGTATGCCTTGGAAAACGCTGACTGCTGACTTTATAAATAATCCAAGAATGACTTTACAATGCTATAATTACATGGATTTAATCAGATTGTTTTGGATCAGATTTACTTTAGGGACTATGTTTTCGTTGGCTAATTTTTCTGTTACATTTGCAATTTTGTTGTGAACAGTGGCAGAAAGACATTCCCTTTGTAGGAAGAATAACTTATTATGTGAATTTGGAGCTGAAAATAAGTGTTCCACACATAAATGTGCACACTTCCTGTGTTTCTCTCTTAAAACCCTTGGCCACAGGATCTCTGGTATATGACGAGCTAATTATTTTATTCCTAATGCAACTTCAAGAAATGTAGCTTTACTAAATGATGAATTATTTTCTGAATTAGAGACAGAATTTAAGACACGTGCTGAGTTAGACAACCAGATTTTGCTGTGCTCGTGAAAATGTGGATAAACACTTTCAAGGCTCTCAAGTACTTATAGTGATAAAGTTACTTGAAACTCTCTACTGATATGAATACTTCAACACCTTGCTTATTTAGTTTTATGTTAGTCGCAGAGATGCTTTCCATTAACCATGTCTTTAGTTTCATAATTTGCTCATGTTTGTTTAATTTTTGCACTATGAGATCTATGCCCAAGGAAAGAAATCTTTTCTCAATACAAATGCTTCACAAACTGTTTTTTCTTGAAGAGACACATTCAAAGTAAACATTATTTTTCCAGCAATGTTTCCAATTAAGCAATGCCTTAATTGTTTTACACCTAAAATAGATGCAAAATAAGCAGAAAATGTATTCGCAAGGCTAACTGCCCTCTCACCAGCCAAAAAAAAAAATTTACGACTCATGTTTCTTAATGGAAGCATCGCCCTCTAGTGGATAGGGCTGCAATAATGTTAACTTACTTTTTCCACATAACTACCTTTGTGTGAAATTCAAATAACATAACCATTTTAAAGTGTACAATTCATTAGTATTTATTGTAGTCACATGTGCAAGCACAAGCTTTCTGTAGTTTCACGTTTTTATTACTCCATAAAACATCCCATAACCATTAAGTAAGCACTTCCTATTCTGCTGTCCTTCCATCCCCAGTAACCTTTAATCTATTTTTATTTTATTTATTTATTTTTTGAGACAGGGTCTTGGTCTGTTGCCCAGGCTGGAGTGTAGTGGCAGGAACAAGACTCATTGAAGCCTCAACCTCCTGGGCTCAAGGAATCCTCCCGCCACAGCCTCCCAAGTAGCTGGAACCACAGGCCCCCACCACTGTAACTGGCTAATTTTTGTAGAGATGGAGTTTTGCCATGTTGCCTAAACTTGTCACGAACTCTTGAGCTCAGGCAACCCTCCCCACTTGGCCTTCCAAGAGTGCTAGGATTACAGGTGTGAGCCACCGCGCCCAGCCTAACCTACTTTCTATCTCTATTGATTTGCCCATTCTGGGTATATAAGAGTAATCACATAATATGTGATTTCTTGCGTATGACTTTTTACACCTCTCATAATGTTTTTGAGATTCATCCAAATTGTAGCATGTATCAGTACTTCATTTCTTTTATGATTGAATAATAAGTCATTATATGCATATACCACAATTGTTTATTCATCCATCTATGGGCACTTGGTTATTTCCATCTTTTTTTCTATTATGAGTACTGTTGTTATAAACATTTGTGTATTGGATTATATTAGACATATGTTTCCATTTTTCTTGGGTGTATACCTAGGAGTAGAATTCCTGGGTCATAGGATAATTCTGTGTTTAACTTTTTGAGGAACTGCCAAAAAAGGGCAATCAGGTACATCAAAGTACGGTTTTCTAAAATATTGGCAAGTTTGTCAAAAGGTGCTGGTTAGTATGGAAAAAATGACAATAGTTATTAAACACAACTATGGTTCTTTCTATGCCAATTCTTTATATAAATCCTTTCTAGAAAGGGGAATGGGGTGATAATCCCTCTTAACATCCTAAAGATTGGCTCCAATAGTATGCTATAAGATTTATCAAATTAAAAATATATGTGCATGTATTTATGTATATTAAGGTAGTGTTTGCATTGTCTGCTACTGCATTTTACTTTTCTGGTAAATTTCTCTCCTTTTCTTGAATCCTTTCCATCATGAAGAGCATGAAGCCTTTTCTTTCAAAGAATAGGAATTCAGATAAAAAATATATCATCTATAGAAAAACATCACTCACCTTCTAATTTGATATTTATAAATCCGTAGTAATGTCAGATTTTTGCATATTAAGGCCCAGAGTTCAAAGAATTGAACAAAGTATGGATCCTGGGATACAAAGAATAGTATATTATGTAAAGAAAATTCCTGCCTCAAAGGGAAGGAAAATAACTGTTGCTAGCCACTCGAAAGTAAGAGAAAAAAATTAAGAGTAGAGGATTATATATGAGTGATCTGATTTTCCTCCCTCACAATTAAAACTAGAACTGGGGGTGGTGTTGGTGGTAGACATTCAACGATAGAAACATTTACGGGACTCACAAGCAGAGGGCACATTCTACCCTTTCCAGAATATAGACCATGAAAATTGCAAGATACTGAGGAATGACCCACATTTAGCATAGCCCTGGAGAGGCTTGGTGCCACCCTGCAGGTACAGGAGGAGGCTAAGAGCATGGCTACAATGCCACATGGTCTGCACCTAGCACAAAAGAGGATTCAGAATTTCTTTGGAGTTTTGGCATGGGGAGGGGTAGAAAGCAGGGTATGAAACTGCCCAAAAGACCAATAGACCAGAGACATCTGGAAGCAACATTTAGAGAAGGAATTTCCATCAAGAGACCACAGAGACTCTGTTTCTGATAATTTTACCTGTAGCCAGGAAATGATTCCTGTTCATGGCAAAGCAAATAAATGTTGTCAAGCAGAGTTCACGGATCAATATAAGTCAAATCCTCCTTTAATCCTGTTGTTTAGTTCTTATGGATTTTCTCAATAATTAATGAGTTAAATGAAATCTTTGACATGTGGTCATGTTTTCATTTTCATGAGAATTATGGTTTTAGGGGTTTCTTGAAATTATTCTTTTTACAGAAGACAGTGACTGTCACCTCAAAAAGCTAAACTAGAAAAAGTATCTCAGAACTCATATCTGGTGAAAATATCTTTCAAAAGTGAAAATTAAAAAAAATTGGGGGGACAAATTCAACTGGAGAGAGTCAGTAAGAGCAGACCCATAGTAAAGGAAATATTAAAAAGAATTTTTTTTCAGGCAGAAGGGAAATAATCCATAGATAAGTAGAAAATATAGGAAAGAGTAAAAATCTAAGTATTTTGGGAAAACTAAGTGATATGGTTTGGCTCTGTATCCCACCCCAAATTTCATCTTGAATTGTAAATCCCATGTTCAAATGAGGGACCTGGTGGGAGGTGACTGGATCATGGGGGTGGTTCCCCCATGTTGTTCTAGTGATAGTGAGTGAGTTCTCACGGGAGCTGATGGTTTTGAAGTGTGGCACTTCCTCACACTCTCTCCCTCTCCTGCTGCCATATAAGGTGTGCCTTGCTTCCCTTTCACCTTCTGCCATGATTGTAAGTTTCCTGAGGCCTCCCTACCCACTAGGAACTGTAAGTCAATTAAATCTCTTTCTGGCTGGGCATGGTGGCTCACGCCTGTAATCCCAGCACTTTGGGAGGCTGAGGTGGGCGGATCACTTGAGATCAGGAGTTCGAGGCCAGCCTGGGCAACATGGTGAAATCCCATCTTTACTAAAAATACAAAAATTAGCCGGGTGTGGTGGTGGGAGCCTGTAGTCCCATCTGCTTGGGAGGCTGAGGCAGTGGAAACACTTGAGCCTGGGAGGCGGAGGTTGCAGTGAGCCGAGACTGGACCACTGCACTCCAACCTGGGCAAAGGGCAAGACTCCATCTGAAAAAACAAACAAAAAAACTTCTTTCCTTTATAATTACCCAGTCTCAGGTAGTATCTTTATAGCAGTGTGAAAACATACTAATACACTAAGTAAGTGTTGACTTCATAAAAGTAATAATCATGTCTTCCAGAGTTTACACTACATGTAAAAGGAAAATATATAATAATAGTACAAAAGATGAAATGGGGGAAATAGAATAAAAGTGTTCTCATGTCCTAGCAATGTCCAGAAAGTAGCAGAATACTAATTCATTTTGGAATTTAATAAGTTAATGTGGCAATTGCTTGGGTAACTATAAAAAATATAGTAACAAAATGTATAAAACTGAATTATACAAATAATCCAAAAGAAGTCATAAAATTTAAATCCAAACGTCAGGTGTGTGTGTGTGTGTGTGTGTGTGAAAGATTGTTAGACTGGATATAAAATACAATTCGTAAATATTCAATATTGAATAGGAGGTTACAGAAACATTTAAAGTAAAACAATGAAAGAGGATGTACCATGCAACCACCAACCCAGCCAAAGCCACTGTAGGTATAATAATAATCAGACAAAATGAACTTAGGACAATCTTACTAGAAATTAACAGGACTAGTCCATATGACAGTAGGGTCAATCTACTGGAGAAAAAATGTAGCAATTTAAAATTTTAGGCACCTAATAGATATCAAATAACTAAATAAATATTAAAGTGTATAGCAAAAGTTAACAGAACTAAAATAAATAAATTTATAATCATGTTGGAAAATTTTTACACACCCCTTCTGGTAAAGGATAGTAAAAACAGCCAAAAGAAATGAAGATTTCTTTCAAATTCATGAATAAAATGTATAGAATTTTGTACTTAACAACTGAAATGTACTTTATTTTCAACTACACATGAAATATATGACACATTTGATAGAAGCTGAGCTACAAAGCATTTTCCCCCAAAAGTTAAATAATTAAGATTATACAAAGTATATTATATATATTATCTGAATGTAGGAAATTAAATTAGAAATCTAAATAAACATATCTAGAAACTTTTTCAAGTATTTGGAAATTAAACAGTTCTCTTCTAAGTTTCTAGTAAGATTTTTAAAAATCAAAATAGAGATGAGAAAATATTTTAAACTGAATGTTAACAAAATAAAATATACTAAAATTTGTGGGATGCTATTACAGCCATGCTTAGAGGGAAATTTATAGTCTTAAGTGCATTTATTTAAAAAAGAACAAAAGTTGAAATTAATGAATGAAATAGAGATTTTCAGAATTTAGAAAACAATAGTAAATTAAAACTAAAGAAATAAAAGAAAATTATAAATATAAAAGCAAATAAAAAGAAATAGAAAAGAACATACAGTACAGAATATTTTAAAAGGCAAAAGTTGGTTCATTAAAAGACTAAATAAGTAAAAAGAGAAATCACAAAATACCAGTAACAGGAATCAAAAGGGGTCACCACTAAAGTTCCTGTAGAGTTTTAAAAAACAATGTCATCATAAAAAATTTTACGTGAATAAACTTGAAATTTTATCAAGTTAGAGAGTGAAACAAGAAGAAACAGCAAATCTGAATGGTCCTCTATCAGAGAAAATAAATACACAATTAAAAACTTGTACATAAAAACAATTCATGCTCAGATTTTACTAATTAATTATCCAAAGGATTAAGAAAAATATTAACACCAGTCTTACTTATTCTCTACCTGAGAACAAGAACAAGAAAAATCCTTTGCCAACTTGTTTTAAGAGGTTAGCATAATCTTGATTTCATAACCTAATAAGCACATTAAGTTAAAAAGATTACAAGCCAAACTCCTTCACAAATATAGATGTAGGAATATAAAACAAAATATTAGAAAATCGAAGCAATATATGAAATTGATAATTCAAATGACCAAATTTGATTAAATTCTAGGAACATAGTTAGGATTAATATCCTAAAATCAATCACTGTGTACCACAATATCAAAATACAAAAGAAAAATAATACATGACTTTCTAAATAAGATGCAGAAAAACAATAAAATTTTGCATTTATTAATGACTTTTAGAAACTTCTAGAAAACTAAGAACTGAAAGAGTCTCTTTAAGATAATGGATATCTATTTGAAAAACATCTATACCAACTGGTATTTTTAATAGTTAATTATTAAAACCTTCCTTACTCATATTAGAAACAAAACAAAGCTTCCCACTATCACCTCACCTCCTCAATGTTACAACTAACGTTCAGCCAGCGCAGGGAGGAAAGCAAATGAAAATTATAGTAGCAGGGATGGAAAGAGCAGAAATAATTAAAATAGAAAGCAGAAGAACTATAGAGAAAATCAATAAACCAAAATTTGAATTTTAAAAATATATTCATAGAATTGAAGGACTCCTATATGGGCTAATCAAGGAAAAGAGATAATTAACAAATTTTCAGAATCAGAAATTAAAGGAAAAATGATTAGAGATGTCACAGATATTAAAAGCACAATAAGGGAATAATATGAACAATTTATACAGTAAATTCAAATAACAATAACTTAGATAAATGAATTCTCAGAAAAATGCAATTTGTCAAATCTAAAAAAAAATCTTAGTCGTCCTACATACCTGTTTAAGAAATTGATATCTTTAATTAAAAACTTTCCCACAGAGAAGACTCAGGTTTCCGATGGCTTTGCTGGTGAATTCTATCAATATTTAAGGGAGAAATAATCTCTCCTACTCTCTTTCAAGAATAAATGCCTCCCAACTTGTTTTATGAAGCCAGTACTATTTTTATACCAAAACCTGACAAATTATCCAGAGAGACCACTAAAAAATAAAAAAGAAATGTTATGGGATGTGGAGAAATGATTTAGACATTTAACATATATTCTTAAGGAGTTCCAGACAGAGAGAATAAAAAAATATGGAATGAGAACCTATTTGTAGTGTTAAAAGCTGATAATTTCCTTGGAATTTTCTGAATTAAAGATATTAATATGTGAATCCTCAACTTACATAGCATAAATTCTGAGTCAGATTAATAAAAATAATTTCATAGTCTCATAGAAATAAAAAACAAAATTATTATAATTAAATATTTATATAAATATTTCAATATAAATATTATAATTTACATAAATATTTTAATATAATTTTACTTATATTATTTTTATATATAATATATTATATAAGTATATAATAATATATATTTATTTAATATAATATTATTAATATAAGTAGATATATACATAAAATAATTATAATTAAAAATGTGGCCAAAATTAAGCCATTTTCAGAAAAAGAAAAACGGGATCATTTTGCTAACAGATCTGACAGAATTCCTAAAGGATACATTTCAAGAACGAAATAGAAGACAAAATGAAAAAGTTGGCTGAAGAAACAAATTTGAGGGAAAAAATTACTAATAATTAGTATGTAAGTCTAAATAAGCACCGCCTACAAATTCATGTAATAATACTGTTTAATTTGTTTTATCTCAAATTAAGGTAGAGTTAAGATACTAGACAAAAATAACATATTAGAGGAGAGCAATGATATGTCGTCAGTCTAGGAAAATTCATTTTTCCAGATCAGGATACAAATATTGATTACAGTTCACCTTAAGTATGCATGTTAAAATTTAAGAGTAATCACTTAGAAAGAAAAAAGAAGAAAGGAAGGAAAGGAGGGAGGGAGGGATGAATGGAAGGAGATGATGGGTAACTTTCCATCAGAGATGGGGGAAAGAAAAACAGAAAACACAAAGCAAAAGAGGACAAGAAGGAAGAGGAGAAAAAAATGAAAAACCTCAAAAAGTAGAAAGTGTGAAATAAAGTGATAGGAATAATATTACATGTATCTGTAAATATAAAAAATGTAACTTGATTAAAGTAGGCTATTAGTAGGAAGTGTCACATTGGATGACTTAAAAATCTAGTTATATGCTTTTACTTAATAAATCTGTGTACTATACCAAGAGATAAGAACCCATTTAAATAACTGGGAAAATGAGATTGCTGTAAAATACTAGAAAAAATGGGCAGCGTGCCTTATTACTACCAGATTCAGCAGCTACAAATGTATCATATTTCACTGTTCCTTCTACTTCTCAGGAGTAATCACTCCTTTTTGCCACAGAATCAATTCCAAACTCTAGCATGGCTTTCCAGTTTCTTCACCTCTGGTTATAGCCTTTCTTTGGATAGTTATATTCCTCTTTGATCTCTTAGCTGCTATTGCAAAGCTGATATATAGTAAACACTCAAATATGTATTTAGTTCAGGTAAAAGAAAAAAAATTATTCCTGAATCCATGGAATCATTGTAACATTTTCTTGTATAATGTCCCCTTCACTTTTTTCACAGGTATCTTTTCTTTAAAAAAATGAGAAGGGCAGGTGCAATGGCTCATGTCTGTAATTCTAGCACTTTGGAAAGCTGAGGCAGGATGATTGCTTGAGTCCAGAAATTTGAGACCAACCCAGGCAACATGGGGAAACCCTGTCTCTACAAAAAATACAAAAAAAAAAAAAAAATTAGCTGGGTGTGGGGGCACATGCCTGTAGTCCCAGATACTTGGGAGGCTGAGGTGGGAACATTACTTGAGTCCAGAAGGTTAAGGCTGGAGTGAGCCATGATCACACCACTGCTCTCCAGCCTGGGTGACAGAGCAAGACGTTATCTCAAAAATAAATAAATAAATAAATAAATACAAATAAAAATAAATAAGAGAAGAAACATGTTTATATTTTAGATTGAACATATTGACAACTAAGCAACATTTCTTCCTCCTTCCCTCACCATTGCTAGAGGTATCCACACCAGACTATTTTTCAGAATTATAATTTATGAAATATCCCATTTCTTACACTCCCCTCCTTTCTCCTACTTTCCCCTATCGTTCCCTCTCTTCCTTTCTCCTCTTTCTTTACTTCCCCTTACCTCTCTTGTCTCCTCCCTTCTGTTTATAAATAGGTCTGTATTTTACAGAGCTCAGGAAAACAAGGGATTGTGTGAGATGCCCCAAGAATGGAGAAGATGAGAATGAGAATCTTTCCTGTCTAGATTTGTGAGTTGGTAATGGCAAATTGAATGGCTTTCTGACTGGCCACTATGAGCTGCCTTCTATTGGGTCCAGATTAAAGGTTCTCATGCAACAGGGCATGTAGCATTCACTGGAGGGAACTATTTTATAAATTTATACTGTTTCCTAGACCATCCCACATTCATTCCACCCAGTATACACTAGGGATAGTTAAGGTGCCATATGGGGTGTGTGTGGGTGAATGTGTTACCTGAACACAGTCTCCCTAAACTATTCTAATAGAATCCCTTTATATCAACTACAGCCCTAAAGAAGAGCCTCTATTATAATTAGATCAATGTCAATCCCTCAGTCTGTAAGATAAATACTCCGAAAGCCATCCTCTTAGGAACTCTATTCTGTACGTGATAAGTTATGTAATGAAAGACAGTTTGCACTTTCCGGAGAATATGTTTTTTCTATTGGGCAAAGGAGACCCAAATTTGCTAGTTCTCAGTCCTTAGTATGAATCAGTATCAATGATGAGCCTTCAAAAAATTAAATGCTTAAGTATCACTCAGAGATGTGAGTTCAATTGGTCTGCTCTTGGCCCATGCACTGGCTTTTTTTTTCTTCTTCTCAGGTAGTTCTAATATGCATTTAGAATCGAGAAACATTTCCCAAACTGTTCATAATTAAATGAGAAAGTCAAATCTGTGCCATTTGGGAATTTTGTTTATATATTATGAAAGGTTGCAGTCTAAGCTTTCTTAGAATTTTTGTAAAGAAAATTGTAAAAATAAATACGCAGATACTATGTGCACTTTACAGAGTGACAGCAAATTTTAGGGATCTAAATCTAAGTGATCTACAGGCTGTAATAAACAAGACATTTGGTGAATAGAAAAGAAACAAGGAGAATATCCTAAATGAAAAATACTGAGAGTGCAAGGAAAGGATAGAAGGATATAAAGAAAAGTAGATCAAGAATACATAAGGAAGAAATTGAAATGGAAAAGTGAAGAAAAGAACAATAGGTGGACAGGAAGGAGAAAAGATGCACAACTTAAAATGTTAGTCAATTTTTTATTAATTTTTGTAACTTTCCACTACTCTACCTGATGCCAAATCTAGGTTTTTGGCCAATATTAAAGTAGTTATCCAATACACTCTTCTTAATTAACTTCCATTCCATGAAAAAATTGAAAGATGAATTATCATAATTAATGTATGTTCTTTACATTTGTTTTTCAGATAGATTATTTTTACATGATAGAAATCTACTTTTAAATGGCATTTCAAAGATAGAAACAAAGACAACAATTAAATACAAAAACAAAAGCGAAACCTTTATTCTTTTGGCTTGATTGTAATGTGGTTTACCGTTCTTTATGGTAACAGCATTTTCCTGCATGCATTTCACCAACACACTACAAGTCAATAGCTTTAGTATAAAGAATCTACATTTATTGTTGCTTGTGAAACACAAAGTATTTTGCTGTAACTGGTAATATAACTTCACTACCTGGTTTTGTGGGGGAGGAAAAAAAGCTGGGATCCCATATTGTATCTGATACAGTTCTAGTGCCATATGGGTCAATAAGATCTATCTGTGTAAACAAACATTGGAAAAGACTGATGATTACTGAATAAAAAGACTAGGTGGAAACATTGGATTCAAGCAATGCCAAAAATATCAGCTGATTTTTTCTTTAAGCCTCTTTCAATGATAAGGCATTACTATTGAAAGCAAATAAACATTGAACTCAGTTTGAGATTTGTTTCACATTGAAATGTGTGCAAGTTTACAGTACTAATAAAAAAGCAGAAACCTACACTGCATCCTAGTCCTTGCTTCTTATTTTGTGAAGTGCTTCAATTTAAAAGTGCTAGGAACAGAAACTAACAATAGTGACTGTGACATCCACCTGAAGATACTTTTAATTTCTCATTTTATGTACAAAAGGCTGAAAAATAAAATAAAATGAACTTTTTACAGTATTTATATTTTCTTAGAAAACTCTAACCATATATTTTAAACAGATTTAAGCAGCTTGCAACATGTTTGTACAGTCGGGCTTTTCATAATTGAGTGTTCAATTAAGGTTGGAAGAATAAAAAGCAAGAAGCTCTTCCTTGTTTGCTGCAACCTATTGCTTAATGACATGAAGAATGAGGTCTTGGTAGAACAATTTGCTTCACTTTACCACTGATATATGGCTTCCCATATTAGACTTCTGAACAGTGGAAGGAATAAGATACAGCAGCATAGGCAAGATAAACATGCAGCAGTGACAGCTTCAAACTATAATGGAACCAATTACATCATATTACCTGTTGAAAGCTTGCAAACTATACTTACTGTGGTACATATTTGATGCAATAAGTAGTGTGCTTAAATCATCATTTTTGTTTGCTCAAACATGCACCACTGGGTAAAATTACTATTTACAAAGCAGACTTTTATTTTTTAAATTGACATATACTATGTCAACCTTACCAAGAGCAGAAGATGGCTAAACAATACTGCAGGATAAAGCAGAATCAACTTTATAAAGTGGTGGTGGGGATGTTTTTTGGTCAATTCAGGTTTCTTAGAAAGGACTGATTGATAGGATATTTTTATTTTATGCCAAAGGACACTTATCAAAAATGTGATAGTCATGCTGCTGGGACTGTGAGTGACAATGTCATGGTATGTGTATATCTCTGTGTGTGCATGTGTGTATACATATATATGTATATACACGCACATATACATATATACATATATACATGTACATTTAATGGGTTATGTAAAAATAAAACAACTCTTTAATGCTTGTGATTCTATGGAACATTTACAGGCACATTAAATTTTTTCTGGATGAGACACCTTAAAAATACGAATAGCTATTTAAGCACCTCAAAAATCTAAAAACATCCTGAAACAAGAAGTAAACTCTTTCCTTTTGTGATGTGATTATTTTCATGTGTGAATGAGAATTGCAGCATGCCTCCATTTAAAATATATCCAGTTATACAATACAATAGAGAAATGTAGAATTCCCTCCCTTTAATCCCTCTCCCCAAACACAAACCCATTTACAAAAATAGTCACATATAATAGTAAACAACCTGTGAATTAAAAAGAAAAGTGATAAATTCACAGCACACGTTTTGTAAAAATATGGCAGGTGTGGCAGTTAAAACATAAACAGTGGTGACAATTACTATTATCAAGTGTCACATGTTGAATTTACATAAAAATTTAACTTCCCTCCCCCCTTTAAATTGGTTCCTATCGTCTGAGTAGCCATTACGCCTCTGCTCTTCAGCAGTGTCAGCTGGTTGTGAAAATAGAAACCTCCTATCGATACTATTTCTCCAGTTTACTGAGTTCCAGTTTGCTGACCAGAGGTCTCTGTCTTGTTATAGGCACTGACCTTAAGTATACATTTGTAAAAACAGTCAGTTTGGCATAGACCTCCTGTGGGAGTCCTGTTGACACAAACACATCACCATCACGGGCTGTAAACAATTGATCACAAAATGGAATATTCTTGGTTTCTTTTTACTTTTTACTTTCCCTGATATCTTTCCCTTTGTCTTCTTTTTCTGATTTGTCTTTTTCAAATTTTTCTTTTTCCGGTTTGGTCACACTATCATACGAGGGCGGAGATGTGGTGGAAGGCGTCATATCGGTTTTCTCTGGAGTTGAATTCTCATTCAGTTTATCAATGAGAGTATCTTCTTTGATAGGTGTTCCATCACATTCTTTGCCTTTGTCTTTCTTGTATATACTTGATACCTTTTTAACTTTTTGCTTCAAGAGGTAGCGTCTGTAAGCCCTCTGGATAATAATAGCAGACACCTCCTCTTGTTTGCGTTTCAACGTGGTCGTAATGGGCTCATAAGAGACTTTGGATGGGTTTGATGCCATGAATCTTTCTTCCATCTGTATTCGAAGGGCATCCATCTCTCCACTCTCACCCAAAACACGCTTTGTAAAAGCAAATAAGATGTCAAGGCAGTGGATCCGGTCACCACTGACCATGGGCAGATCCATGGCAATGAGCTGGACTTTGTTGGGTTTTGCTATGAGAAGAGGAGGATCCAGGGCATCTGCAAAATCAGAGAGTTTGGCAAACTCTATAAACTGGGTCGCATCAGGATCAAACTTCTCCCAAACCTCATAGAACATCTCAAAGTCATCCTCACTCAGAGGCTCTGCACTTTCTTCAGTAGCAACACTGAAGTTCTCCAGGATGACCGCGATGTACATGTTCACCACAACCAGGAAGGATATGATGATGTAACTGACAAAAAAGAAAATCCCAACAGATGGATTCCCACAGTCTCCCTTAACTGAGCTTCCAGGGTGATCTTTTTCAGGGTCACAGTCTGGAGGTCCACTATTAAGAATAGGTGCTAGCAATCCATCCCAGCCAGCAGAGGTTGTAATTTGGAACAGGCAGATCATGCTGTTGCCAAAGGTCTCAAAGTTGAACATGTCATCGATCCCAACTTCCCTCTTAACATAGGCAAAGTTGGACATCCCAAAGATGGCGTAGATGAACATGACCAGGAAGAGCAGGAGGCCGATGTTAAACAACGCAGGAAGGGACATCATCAAAGCAAAGAGCAGCGTGCGGATCCCCTTTGCTCCTTTGATCAGACGTAGGATTCGGCCAATCCTGGCAAGACGGATCACTCGGAACAGGGTAGGGGACACGAAATACTTTTCTATCAGTTCAGCCAGAAACATTCCTGCAGAAAATCAACAAATAACAAAAGTAGTGTTATACTTAATAGTAGCAAATGAAAGTTTACATAATTACATTAGTTTTACAAAATGTGAATAGGACAGTTAGGTACATGTATATATGCAAATAATCTGCAATGTTTGTTCAGCAAAATGAAACTGGTATGTTTGGTGTTATAACATTTACATCTTTATATTAAATGAAGATAGTAAGGGTCATTTTTCCTAGTTCAAGGAAAGCATCTATCAAAAAAATGACTCAACCCTGGAAGGTCTAAAGACATCATGAAGCATACAGTGGCCAAGTACAGAAATTAATTTATATGTCCAAAATACTAGTTTTAGCAGTTGCATAAGAACCAAAGGCATATGATTTTGGATCAGGAATATGAGAGTTCTTTACTTTCTGAGATGGTTGTGATCCTGTTTTATTTGGGAGTGGGCAGCGTGAGGTACAGAAGAAAACATAGGCTTTGGAGACAGACACACTTGGGACTGAATCTTGGCACTTGCTTTTATGCATGAGTAAATGGTGATAATATCAACTTTTTCTTGTGGTCAAACTGAACATTTACTGAGTCCTTTCTTCATGCTAGGCACAGTGCTAAGTGCATATATATACATAATCTGATTTAATCCTCACAATAACATTTTACAGAAAAAATCCTTGCAAAACCAGGGATTGGAGAGCTGAGGTAACTTCTCTTAGGTCACTGAGTAGGTAAGTAGTGTAAACAGGGAAGCTCCAGGTCAGATCTCAAATCTTACCTCTTAATGCTACCTCATAGCACTTATGTGAGAATCAAATGCAATGGAACATTGTTACAATGTTCTATTCAACTAAAGAAAGTAGTTTAAAGAGTGCTATATAATTTTCCCCTCCATGTGAATGTTCTCTTTCCCCAAATAGGCAGAACCTTCTCTTAAATCTTCTTCTATTTACTTACAGTACCTCATTTAATATCTTATACATAAACACTGTATATATATATTTTTTTCCAATAAACCTTTTGCATTCCTAGCACTTAATGTATGTATGTATCCTAACATTAATGTATCATTGATGATAACAAATCTGTTTTGGATTCTCAAACAAAATAGCTGCTTCCAAAAAGAAATATTGCAAACCACAGAAAACTGTCTGCACCCAAAGATAACATGAAACTTATATATGTGTAATTATATATATAACTGCACATATACACTATTCCAATTATTTAAGAGGTCATATTTATGAATTATGTGACTACTTCAAATGATTTATGTATATATGTGTGTAGATTGATTGTTTATTCAAAGCAGTAACTGTCAATATCACAGGAGTATGACCAGGTACAAGAGTATTCTACCAAAGTTGCAGTTATTGTCTTCTGAGATGAGAATAGATGAAAATATTAAATGAGAATAAATGAAAGCTGAAAATATAAATTCCTTATATTCCACTCATCATTTCAAGCACAGCATGCAATTAGAGAAATGGCAAACTAAAACTAAAACAATGGACTATTAGATTTTTATTTGGGAGTTTGGGATGAATGAGAAAGATCAGTGAAAAACACATCTAAAGTTTTAAAACACACATTTTTACCACTATATTCCTTAATTTAATAAAAGCACCTCTTCTTACCTACAATGGAGAGAATGACCACCACAAAATCAAAAATATTCCATCCGATAGTGAAATAGTAGTAACGAAGAGAGATCAGTTTCAGCACACATTCTCCAGTGAACAGAACAATAAACACCAGATTAATCCAGTACAGAATGTTTGTCATTTCTTGACTCTGGTCATCGGTTTCCACCATCATGGTGACCATGTTAAGGCAGATGAGGATCATGATGCTGATATCAAAGACTTGTTTGGTTACAAAATCAAAGACCATTCCTTGGAATTTGTTCTGGAACAAATAATATGTAAAAGTTCCATTAGCAACTTTAAAAAAAATCGAATTCAATTCTTCTGATTTTAAGAAAGGAACAAAAAATGTAGCTTTTATAAAAACACACCTTTAATCCTCACAACATTTTACAAAAAAAATTCCTTGCAAAACCAGTGATTGGAGAGCTGAGGTAACTTGCCTTAGGTCACAAAGCAGGTAAATAGTGTAAATAGGGAAGCTCCAGGTCGGGTCTCAAATCTTATCTCTCTCTCTCTCTTTTTTTTTTCTTTTTTCAGTTGGAGTCTCGCACTGTTGCAGAGGTTGGAGTGAAGCGGCACGATCTCGGCTCACTGCAAACTCTGCCTCCCGGGTTCAAGTGATACTCCTGCCTCAGCGTCTTGAGTAGCTGGGATTACAGGCACATGCCACCACGCCCGGCTACTTTTTGTAATTTTAGTAGAGACGGGATTTCACCGTGTTGGTCAGGCTGGTCTCAAACTCCTGACCTCATGATCTGCCCACCTCGACCTCCCAAAGTGCTGGAATTACAGGTATGAGCCACCATGCCCGGCCTCAAATCTTATCTCTTAATGCTACCTCATAGCATTTATGTGAGGATCAAATGCAATGGAACATTATTACAATGTTCTATTCTATTAAAGAAAGTAGTGTGTTTTATTTTTGTTTTATACTTGGAAGAAAATTTTGTATGTTGTATATTCAACTCTATTCAACAAACTCTATTTGTTTTATTTATACTAACAATGATACCAGGTTTTATAAACTCACCTATTATGTTCTCAGTGCACAGAACGCCATCATGTTATGATGGACAGTTAGTAAATATTTGTCATGTAATAAAATTTTTTATCCCATGTGTTGGGAGGGCATTAATTTTACTTTAAGTAACTAATAAATATATACTTCTCCAAGTTTTCCTCTCTCTTTTTAAATTTTTCGTCTGATTTCTGACTTTATATTCTCTCACTAAAGCTACAGCATCTTAAATTTCATTTTAAAGTTCAGCTAAGATGTTTTAAAAATCATCATTCTAGAGAAAAGCCTTCAGTGGAAAAATTGGTGAAATCTGACTCAGTTCTGTATTTTATTTAATGGTATTATACCAAGATTAATTTCTTAGTTGTGAGAACTGATCTATGGTTGCAGAAGATGTTAAAATAAGAGGACAGTATGTACAGATTCATTAGAGTATTCATTATGAGTAACTCTTCTGTAAGAATAAAATTGTCTTTCAAAAAGTCACAATGGAAATATTCAATCTTTGCCCTAGTCTATTTGGACCTTATTTCCAAGTACTAACTGCCTTATGTCTTGCTTATGAAATTAAGTCCCCAACTTGTAAACCAGTTCTGATCATTGGTTTCTGTATTGTTCCATTTTGCACATATCTGCTTTGTTTCTCAGGTAATCTAGGGATCTGGTCTTGACTTACCTCTGTTGGGCTGCCTTTCTCTACCTTCTCAACTCGAATGACTAATACTCTGCTACATATACACCTAATGGCTTGCTTTCCCAGATCCTGATACTTTCAGTGGCCTGGATTCTACATCCTAGTGTTCTGCCCTCTTTCTATAGGGAGGCTTCCATTACTTCCAATGGTGATTTTTGGACATCAAGCACTACTTGTTCTATTTTGTTTTGCTCTTTTCTCTGAATGCATATTTGGCCTGCTGAACTAGATTTCTATTACTCCAGCTGGATCTGTCTTCTCAGGGCCTCTTTCAACCCAATAAATGTGTCTACTTTTAGTTCAAACCCTTCCTTATTAATTATTAATTTACTGTAGTTTAACTTTCCAAGTCTGGCATGTTCCCCTTACTTCCACCCTCTGATATTTCCTGCCTACCACTCTTAGAAGCTTATGCAGGTTCTACTGTATCATTTTACATAGTTTATCTGTCTACTATTCTGTCTAAAACAGACGTCCCCCACCCCTTCTCTGTCTCATGAATTCTAACTCAGTTTTGAGTTTAAAGCACTCAGTGCTCTCAGGAAACTGAGTTCATTCATTGATCACAAAATGTATGGCATTGTACTGCAAATGGTTTGCTCTTATTCAATTTTAGTTTTCTTTCCCTTCCACTTGTTTTGAGGCCCCTCAAAAGCAGAGCAATGCCATTTTTCTCTCAGATATGGCTCCTAGAGTATAGTAAGTTCAAAATATCTTAAAAGCAGAAATTTGGTCTTAATTTTAATATCACCATGACTAATAAAAAACTCCTTAGATTCCCTGTTCATAGAGTTGTCCAATGGGACAGACATCTCAATGTACAACTCCAATCGCGAGTCTCTGTGTTCTGTTCTCCCATTTAAATCCTAGGGTGTCAAATATGCTGGAACAAGATGTATAATTCTGAAGATCTTATTCACCAAAAATTTATGTTCTCTAACTTCATCTTGGCCCTTCAGATTTAACAATTAGCAATCCTTTGTCCTTCATTTGCTCCAAAGATAATTCCAAACTTCTCATAAATTTCCATTCTCTTGCCCTCTATTTTTACTTTTTTTAGAACATTAAATTTAAACAGTTTAAATAAACTCCTCTGGCCGGGCGCGGTGGCTCACGCTTGTAATCCCAGCACTTTGGGAGGCTGAAGCGGGCGGATCACGAGGTCAGGAGATAGAGACCACGGTGAAACCCCGTCTCTACTAAAAATACAAAAAATTAGCCGGGCGTGGTGGCGGGCGCCTGTAGTCCCAGCTACTCGGAGAGGCTGAGGCAGGAGAATGGCGTGAACCCGGGAGGCGGAGCTTGCAGTGAGCCGAGATCGCGCCACTGCACTCCAGCCTGGGCGACAGAGCGCGACTCCGTCTCAAAAAAAAAAAAAAAAAAAAAAAGAAAAAAAAAACTCCTCTGTTTCCTTTTGCATTTCATATTATTTTAATTTCCATGTTCTTTTCATATATTACTCCAAATTCATTAGAGGACTCAGCCCCTTTTTCTTTCTAAAGCTACCCTAGACCACTATGTTCTTGTCCCACATCTTGTGCATTTTTATGTCATATTTATTCCCTCTCTCTTCAATCTTTTCCTCTCTAAAATTCCTTTTGCTTTCCTTTAAACCTAATCTCTGAATCTTAAGAAACCTTTATTTTGCTACTTCTAAATATTCATCATTTCTCTCCCTTCCTCCTTCCTCTCTCTCACTCTGACTTGGTTGCCAAATTCTGCAAACTAGCATCTCCAATTTTTCTCACCACTTCTGTCCCTTCTTCATTTCTTGCATGACATCAGTATTTATCCAGTTGTGCAAAGCAGAAAGACACCAGTCATTCTTGTTGGTTCCTTCTTTAGTTCCCATATTCAATTAATAGACAAACTTTTTAATTTCACTCTGGTGATAGCTCACAAATCCATCCACTTTTATTAATCTCCACATCGCTATGGTTCAGGCTACCTACCATCTCTGAAATAGCTCCAAAACAAGTCTACAATGTATTCACACAGCCTCTGTGAAACTGATTGAGTGATCACCACAAAGCCCAGACTGACTGGGTCCACTTTAATGGTTTCTTACTGCTCTTAGGATGAAAACAACTTCTGAAAATGCCCTCCAAGGCCCAGAAAAGTTTGGGCTTGTCCTAACCTCTTTATTCTCAATGTGTCCCAAATGAAACTTGACTTTCTGCACTCCAGTCTCACCAGCCCTCCTACATAAGGACCTTCACATATTCATTCCCCTTCTAAAGGGCTCTTCTCATCCCACTCTGGCTATTGATGCTTTCAATTATTTTTCCATCCTCAGCTAGTATATTATTTTAATAAAGCCTTCCCTAACTTCCCTGATTAATCAGCCTCTTCCCCCTAATAAGCTCTCACAGCTGAAAGTATCCCTTTTTTTCTGGGATACTTTCATTTTTTGGCATGACTATTTGATTACTATCCATTGCATTAGCTAGACTCCATACTGTTCAATATTTAAGTTCAAATGCTTAGCATACTACATAGTACATATTGTCAATTAAGGAATAAGTGGATTTTACTAGTTAATTCCTAAATTGCCAAATTATCGCTGATAATATTCTAGCTGAATGTGTTGAACTTTTTCCACACAACCCTGCCACTACAGGTAAATCTATGTCATTTGATGGAAATAAACTCAAGCTCATTTCTTCATTGATTTATTTCTTCCTATAACTTGATGAAGTATGCAAGGCCTCATTCTGAGAATTTTGTTTTTTTCTCTATTCTAATTATTTTTCAAAAATGAATCTGTGTTTCAGAGCTCAACTGAATTTTGTTCTGACAACGCTAAAATCCTTATCTCAGTCTGGATATTTCATAGGCTCTAACACTATTTTTCCCAGTGCATTCATATGACTTCAGTATATGATAGTGGAACCAACAGTTTCACAAAACATCAACTGGTGTTATGTTTTAGATTCTCTGTTATCTACATATCCGCCCTCTTTTTCTGTGCTTCATAACAGGCAATGAAAATACGCTATTCTTACAGCAGGTCGCGGTATGGGTTTTTGTGGTTTCTTTGAACCCAGTTTTTTCATTGCATCCTCCCTCTTTTCCTGTGTTTCATCCCAATTGAGTCTTCTTATTGGCTAACTTCACTCCTGGAGTAATTCCAGTCCTGCTGGTGTGACACAGATTATGGACTATCTTCTTGTATGTAAGGGTTTATCTTCTTGTCTATGGCCCAGGGTTATTTTGCCTCTAACATTGTTCCACACCAGTCTCTAGGTTAAACTCTCTAAAATCTTTCTTTTCACATTACTAGGCTGTTCTGTTAACTATATTCCATTTGTATTGCTTAATTAGAACAAATTTCTTCAGACTCGTATGGTAACCTTGACTCACTTAACTCGGAAAACCAGTGTCTACTACACACTAATTCAAATGCATCACTATTCTGCACTGATATATTTGTCTATATGGCTATGAAGTATACATTTTCTCATATAGTAAATGTTCTCTGCTTCTCTCTCTATTCATTCAAATTGTATTATTTCCTAAAGACTAGGCTCAAATTGTACACCCTTTATGTTTGACCCAATATAGCTATCCATTTTCTTTGAGTTATTGGCCGGCTTACCAACTGAACACTTAATTATGGTCTGTTTTAGACTGTCACCAATAAACTTATAGAGTCAAGATTTCTGAGAAACACTGAAGTGTTTTACACCATGTATACCTTGGGGAAGATTTTCTGAGACTTAATATATGAGCTAGTCCTTCAGGAGTGATAGAAAAACTTAGCGGCTCTCCTGGCAGCAACTCCCTGCAGCAGCCAAACTGAACGAACAGTATCACTGGCAAATATACACCCGGAAGAGCCAATAAAAAGCCCTAAAAAGAATGATATCATCTCATTTAAGGGTGGGATAGTAGGGGAAAATATGAGGCTTGCCTTTTTTATTGTTTAACTAGAAAAAAGCAAAACCTGTGGCCTGTTTCATTAATGATTCCATTCAATCTGCAGAGTTGGACAAAAACTGAGGCCAATCTGTGACGTACCAATTATTCCGATCTGTCTCCTCTGTACTCTGAGAACATTTAATATTTTCACATTATGTATGTATGTATGTATGTATGTATGTATGTATGTATTTTATTTTTGATGTTATTAGAAGCGTCTTAATGACATCAGTTTGTATGATACCACTGGCACTTAAGTATAGCAAATTTTATTTCTATGTATTTTATATGTTTACATATAAAATATGTTATGTATTATATAATTTATACATATTATATATGTAAAATACATTTTTCAAGCTATTTAGGCTACCTAGTCCCATTGTTAAGGTAAAAAACTTTGTGTTACAAATCCACAAAAATAACTAGTTTCTAGAAATTCTGGCTGTGAAAGGGTTAGGTAATATAGTTTTAATAGGCAATGAAAATATGCTATTCTTACAGCAGGTCGAGGTATGGGTTTTTGTGGTTTCTTCGAACCCAGTTTTTTCATTGCATTGTAGTATTTCTTCTGTTCTTCTGTCATAAAAATGTCTTGACCTCCAAAGTAAAGAAATGAAAGCAATACTTGTTAAAATTGTGTTCTTTGAGGGCTATAAAATCCACCTTAGTAATCATGTGAAAATTGGCTCCCACATTTCGTTCTATTGTTGTTAATATCTGTATTTATAAAGATGCCTTTATTCAATATACAAATTATGCCATATTAGTCATATTTCTAGACTAAAAATATCAAAAAATATGCTATCTGAATTATTAATTGCTTAAAAGCTTATCAATTATCAAATGTCTCAAAATAATTTCTGAATTTTATATTCTTTTTTTGGTGATTGCATTTTGGAGGCTAAAGGAAACAGTATGAAATATTTAGTTCATATTTCAGAGCAAAGATGAAATTTTAATATACTTATCTTCTTTTTCTGTTGGTTGAAGTTATCTATGATGACACCAATGAAAAGATTCAAGGTAAAGAATGAACCAAAAATAATAAAGATGACAAAATAAAGATACATGTACAGGTTGTCTTCATACTTGGGTTGTAATTCTACCTAAAAAATATGAAGAATTGTAACCATTATATTTAGTACTTGTTTCAGTGAGTTTTTAATTATCTAAGCATGTTTTAATCCCTGGAATGAAAATAAACCAAACATTAAACAGATTTTATGAACCTTCAACTCTCACATGCTTATTGAAGAGTTCTGCAAGACTATTCATTACCTGGGAAAATGAAATAACTCATATAGAAGTCTGAATGATTATAGACAATTTCATCCAACAAATGCCCAGATTATGAATGCACTTTCCTTTCTAAGCAAAGTTCCCCACACAGCATGCAAATTAAAGATTTCCTCTTCTTACAAAAGAGATGTCAGCGTCACATTATTCTATGTCAAAACTTTTAAGATTTACTTTCTCTGCCTCAGTTTTCTCATCTGTGAAATGAAAATAGTCAAACTTAAACCTCATAGTGTGGTTGTGAAGATTAACTATATTAACATATAAATATGCTTAGAACAGTGGCGGCCAGTAGTAATTGCTAAGTGTAAGGGTTTGGTATAATACATTTCTTTAGATAGGCAAGAATCATTGTAGTATGTCTGTATGTAGGTGTATAGGTTGATCTCTCCTGTCTGAAAATGAATCTATTGCTTTATCCTATTCAGTAGGGACTGTTTCTGTAACAATAATACTATCTCTTGTCTAATCCACTTTTGATTAGAAAACTGTGTGATAGTAGGTTTCAGCCTTAGCTGGAAGCTTTCACAGGTCTAATAGGACATTGTTCTAACCAACTCAATTAACCAGTCCCTGATGATGATAATAGATGCAAGTTATAACCCACTGTGTTATGAAATCAATTTAGAGGATTATGACCAGCACAATTTTTTTTCTAAGGAAATAGAGCAAAATGGAAAATATCAGAAATATTGTAAAACTACTTATTTTTCAATGAGATTTTATTTGTGTATGTGAGTTTAGTTAACAGTGATGTAAAATTATATTTTTAAAACTTTTAAAAGACAATATACATACAGGAAAGTGCATAACACATAAATGCAAAATATAATATGTTTTTATAAGTGAAATCCATAACCCAGGTCATTGCTATGACTTCAGAAACCCTTGGTGTACCCTTCTCAAACAGAAACTCCATCATCCCTGCTGGAGGTAATCATTATCCTGACTTTTATGGTAATTATGTCCCTGCTTTTTCTTTCAAGTTAACACCTCAGTATGCATTTTTGAACGATAAGCTTAGTTTTGTCAATTTTGAACTTTATATAAGTAGAATTATAGTACGTGTCTAGTTTCTTTAACTCAATGTTGTATTTTTAAAGCTCGTCCATGTGATTGTATGTGGCTGTATTCGTTCATTTTCATCACTATATAGTATTCAATTATTTGCCTATTTCTACTATTTTTGAGTTGCTCCCAGTTTTTTGCAAGTGTAAAAAAAGTTATATTCATTTTTGTACATAGATTATCCTAAACATGTGCATAAGTTTCTTTAGGATACATTGTTCAAAGTAGAACTGCAGGATTAAAAAATATCTTTAACTTTCTCAAATAATGTGATCATACCCAACAGTTTTTAATGGATTATTTAACTAATTTTTTTCCCATCAGCATTGTATGAGCGTTCTTATTGCTGTTTATACTTGGTAAAACTTGGTATTGTCAGAATTTTTGGTATTGCCAATCTGGTATGTGTGTAGATAATGTTTTATTTTGGTTTAAATTTGCATTTATCTGATGCAATATACTAATTAAAGTAAGATCCAGCAACTTTTCATAAATGTAGTGCTCAATTGGCTTTCATCTTTTGTAATGTGCTTGAAATTCCAGGAGTTTTGCAGCAGAAAAGGTCTACTAAGTTATTAAAGAAGAAACTGAAAATGTTTCATGCCATATAAGCTATTGATAAGGAAGGTGAAGAGAGCATTGAATTAATTAATCAAAAAGGTAAGAAACTACTGTGGGAAGTGGGTATGAGCCATTATTTGTGGTCAGGGTTCAAAAACTTGTTTTCCCATTTAACGCATTAAGCCTCTTTGCTTCAGTGGTAAAATAGAGCTAGTATCACCTATACAATAAGGTTGTCATTTAGGATTAAATGGGATAATGTGAGAAAGTCCTTGGCATAGTGAATAGTGATAAACAATAAATTATTATTACTATTCAGAAAAATCTCATAACTGGAATTCCTGATAGCACTTACAGAGATACAATGCAGGGCTTTTTATGCTTTCTTGCTCCCTCTCTGTTTTTATGAAGTGGGGAAAAAAAAAAAAAAAAAAGAAAAACCTCAGGAATTCTTCACTCAGAAAGCTAGCTGCTGGTGCTAGGGAAATAGCATTTTGAGCTTTATTATCATGCTCTGGCATATCAGAAATCAATGTCTTTTTTTTTTTTCAAAATGTGACTTCATTCCTCATTAAATAGTGAGAAATTTGAAAATTATAGAAAATAATTCAAAGTACTGGTATGTATAAGGTAGATTAGGAAAGTCCCTCCCTTTTACCACTTAATCTCACTTTCCCAAGAGAAACACTAAATTGTTTATTTTTGTCCCCATTATCAGTCATATCCTTCCTATTATAAGGAAGATCAAAAGCTGGAGGAAATATATGACAGATGAAAAATATTGCCTGTGAGAACTTCTAATGCACAAATGACCAGGGCTATCAGAGCCAAAAATAAAATGTCTCATTTTGAAAATACATCCAATAAAGTTTTGTGTCAGATGCCTTGCTAAATACTAGAAAAGATATGTTAAAAGATACATAGTGATTAGAGAAAATCATCCTATGATAATTTCGAAAGAAATAGTATGATTAAATATTTTATCCTTATAATATAGATGTGTTTTATAAATTAAGCACATAATTTTATTTTATTGACAATATCACTAAATTACAATATTATAGAAATATACATTTAATCAAATTAAACAATTTCCCTCTAACTAGACTTACATTTCGTGAGTCAACAGCTGCATACATAATATCCATCCATCCCTTAAACGTGGCCTGTAAGAAAAGTCATATCATTTTCTTTTTTCCCAAAATTATAATTTTGGAAAATAAATTGAATAAGAATAATTGATCAAAATTCTATTTGACATGTATTCAATACAGGGATATAAATAAGCTTGAAATTTGTATTCACTTTTGGGACAATGTTTTGTGATATGCATTGAAAATACTTCAAATTTATATTCCTCTATAACATCTTATGTGGATATTTAACATATGTAATTAAATAATGATCTACTGTAACAATATGCTATCATAAAAACAATATCAACAATCTTTGACTCTGATGTGTTTATATAAAAGTATATCATGAACTTTGATGACAAGATTTCATGTATATAGTAGCAGCATGAGACAAGTTCAAAAGTATGCCGCATTATTTATCTTAATGCTTTCTTTTCTACTTATTCTTCTCTATATGATTATTACCAATCACCAATCATGACAGCTTATTCTTGAAAATCTTCTTAATATTGTTGAACATGCTATTTTGAGATGATTACTCTGTAAGAGGAAGCAGTTTCCTAATCTGAAAACAATATATTCTACTGCATTTCCTTTTTTAAATATTTGTTTTCTGCTCCGTTGACATAATGATCTTGAAAATAAAACTCTTGTACATTTTTTCAGTTCCTTAGTGCCACAGGCTCTTCCCCTTTCCTATTTTAATAGTCTTGAGGATCGTGTAAATGGATTGTGTCCAGGAGCTAGTGGATATTACTGCAGTCAGTTGAATAGCTGAATGAATCATTATAAGTGCATAGCCGACACGATAGTCTTAATTGGAAAGTTTTCATTTGCAAGAGAGCAATTTTCCTATCTGAAAGTCTCTCTCTCTTTCTCTGTGTACACACACGCACGTGGACACACACACACACACACACACACACCATTTCAACCCCCCTTGGGGCCAGCACTTCTTTCCTCAGAGTAGGAAGGGAGGAAAACAATGAGTGCCTAGATTAAACTCCCAGTAACAAAGGACTTGGCTATGCTACCAAATGCATAGTCGGGGAGACAATAAAGTTTTTAGAACCATCATGTTTCCAGCATGGGGCAGAAAAGATAGTTCAATCATGGTAAGAGGAATCTAGGCAGATGGGCCTAAGGAAGTACTTGTAAACACTGAGGAAGAAGAATTTTATTTTATTATTGTATAGTATTATATCATTTTTATATAGTTTTAGTGCATCTGTATAGAGTTCCTAAAATGTATATGCATTTTTATTTTAATTGCTTTTCAAAAATGTATTCATTTTTAATTGATAAATTAAAAATGAATATATTTATGTTGTACAAAATGATGTTTTCAAATATATGTATATTGTGGAATGGCTAACTCAAGCTAAGTAATATATATATCGCTTCATACACTCATTTTTTGTGATGAGAAAACATATCTACTCACTTAGCTATTTTCAAGTACATAATATATTATTATTAACTATAGTCACCATGCTGTACAATAGCTCTACAGAATGTATTCTTCCTGTCGAACTGAATTTTGTATCCTTTGACCAACATCTCCCATCATCCCCCAGCCCCTGGTGATTTTCATTCTGCTTTCTGTTTATATGAGTTTGTGATTTTTTAGATTCCATATATAAGTGACATCATGTGTCATTTGTCTTTCTGTGCCTGGCTTATTTCACTTAATTTCCTCCAGGTGAATCCATGTTGTATAAAAGGACAGGATTTCCTTCTTCTTTAAAGGCTGAATAGTATTTCATTGTGTATGTCTATAGGTGTGTGTGTATACACACACATATATATACATCCAATAAGTTTTTAAATGATTATTACCAATCACCAATCATGAGGGCTTATTTTTGAAAATCTTTTTAATATTGTTGAACATACTATTTTAAGGCACTCTATAAAAAGAAGCAGTTTCCTAAACTGAAAACAAATACATTCAAGCCGCATTTACTTTTTGAAATACTTTTTCTGTTGTGTGGACATAGTAATTCTGAAAACAAAAGTCTTGTACATTTTCTCAGTTTCTTAGTGCCACAGGCTCTGCCCCTTCCCTGACTACTTCTATATACACACACACATAGACAAACACTGTTTCTGTGTATGTCTATATCTATGCATATAGATATATACATATACAGTGTATATCTATACGTGTGTATATAGAAATACATGTGTGTGTATATATATACATATACATATATATACACACACATATATATACACACACACACAATTTTCTTTATCCATTTGTCTGTTGATGGGCAATTAGGTTGTTTCCATATTTTGGCTATTGTTAATAGTGCTGCAGTGAGTGTCAGAGTGCAGACATCTCTTTGACATGTTGATTTAATTTCCTTTGGATATATAGCCAGTAATGGAATTGCTGGATCATATGGTAGTTCTATTTTTAGTTTTTTGAGAAACCTCCATACTGTTTTCCATAAAAGCTACACTAATTTACATCCCTGCCAACAATGTAGAAGGGTTCCCTTTTCTTCACATTCTTGCCAACATTTATTGTCATTTATCTGTTTGATAATAGCCATTCTAACAGGTGGATATCTCATTATGAGGAAGAAGAACTTGAGACTCATTTTAATTACACATCATGGAAAATAATAAAGTGATTACTTACTACTTGAAGTAGAGACAGATATCCAAGTCCTACGTTATCAAAGTTTACTTTCACATTTTTCCACCTGGCAGTTTGATTGCTCTCAATGAGAGCTTTGCACTCACTGTAGTTGTTGACCACGCTTACATCAAACATCTCTCCAGTGGTGTAGTTAATACAATGGTAAAACTTGCCAGCAAAGAGATTCACTCCCATGATACTGAATATTAGCCAAAAGATCAGACAAACCAGAAGTACATTCATGATAGATGGAATGGCTCCTAAAAGAGCGTTTACAACAACCTGGCACAGGATGAGAAGGAAAAATAAGTGAAAAGCCAACAATAAATATTTACTTATTTTTAAACATTATTAAAAAAACAGTCAAATGATTTAAAAAAACCTGTTTCAAAGTTGAATATTGGGTAGAAACTAGACTCTGGTAGCTCCAACTAAGAATTTTAAAATTATAAACCAGAAGAGTATACAACGAATTTTATATTGGAGAATGTTTTCTCAAGAGGTAATAATATACATGTAGCAAATTTACCTCAAAGGATGGAACTAACAGTAAATGCCAAAAATAATTAAGAGTATAAACAGTGGCATGAGTATAGAAGCGAACATCACTTTCAAAAAATCATACAAACCATACAATTTGCTGTCCAAAATTTGAGAGTAAAAGAGACCACTTGGGGATCAAATTCCACACAGAAAATATAAACAGTATTCTGGTACTGAAAATTTGATACCTTTTGTTTATTAAGCCTTCTACTGCAAAAACTGTTCTTTCTAATTGGTAAAGTAAAAAGAATTTAACAGCTAATAACACTTTTCTATGTAACCATGCATATACAGACACACACCATTCATCTCTAGTTGTGATTGTAACGTGCAGATAAAGTCTAAGTAACTATTTTCAAATATCACAAAAAGTATCATTTTTTAAAAATCCCCTTTGAACCAGCTAAAACCACCGAGACAAGGCATCATCACTTTCTAGGTGGCGAGGGTATGTGGTCTCAGGTTTTGTGCCTCAGGGAATGACAAATGTCAGCACAAACTCCTCTGTTCTTTTGTACCACCCTTCTAAATGAGTGTTAGATTTCCAGTTGACCTACTTTTTAGCCATTTCAGCCTGTGTTTAAGAACTAAAAGGCCTGATTCAAACATCAAAAGGCTCAAAGTGTATCACAGTGGAGTAGTGAAGAAATGATGAGTAATGATTTGGTAGGCTTAAACTACAGCGAGTAGGATTTCCTGCACATTTATAAATGAAGTGAACATAAATAATTTTGATTCAAATCAGCAGCATAACTATAGAGATTTTCCACGAAGTGAAAATCTAGCTAATTAGAAACAATCCCTCTGGCAATATACTCTGTGAGTGACTCCAGCAGTGCCAAGTATTATGGACATCTGGTAAATATTATTTTTGATTGATTAGCTATGTCAGTATGAATGTATAAGACACATTCTCCATAAATTTGACATTTCCGTGGTACAAAGTGTCAGTCTGCTCTCAATAATAATTCCGACAAATTCTAAGGCATTCAGTCTTACCCTCATTCCTTCAAACCGAGACAAAGCTCTCAGTGGCCTCAGAGCTCTTAGTGTTCTGAGGGATTTGATGGCACCAAGTTCTGAGTAACCCAAGGCATTTGCAGTTAAGCTAACCAGTGAGACCTATACAGAAAAAGCAACACAATTTTCTTATTTACATACAACAATGTCTACGCAGTTCAGCCTTGCTCTATGCAATGAATCAGTAATTCTCAAACTTTCACGAGTTTCAAAATCACCCAGGGGTCTTGTTAAAAACACCAATAGCAGAGTCTGATTTAGTAAGTTTGGGGAAAGGCCTAAGAATTTGCATTTCTACAGGTTCCCAGGGTGAAGTTAATGATACTAGTCTGTGAACACTTATAAAAAAGAAGCCCATATATGTGCTCTTTTTTCAAGATTCTTGGTAGGAAATGTTTTTAAAAAATTAAAAGTAAAGAAAAAACAGAGAGAGAAATGTGATCTTCCTCTACAGATCTGTAAAACTTATTTCTGTATCATTTCTAATAATATTGAGCAGATCTGAAATGGAAAGTAACATTTGATATGCAAGTAAACTATACAAACCACTGGTGAATATGGGCATGAACACATTTAAAAAGGAATAGGCCTCTAAAAAGCAGCTTTGACTTTTTGTAAATTTCAGTGCAAAGGGCATAATATCATTAATTAGGTCAGACAAAATTAGTGAATAAAAAAGTTGAGATTTTGTGATAAATTAGAAATTGCAAGAACAATGTTGTCTTTAGTTATTCATACAGATGACTAATGTCGTTGATAAAAATTATAAAGTCTTAGCTAAAAAGGAAAAGACAAACGGTCAGGGGGACATACACATGTCCAATTTCCTTGAAAACACACAGAAAAATTATTAGAATTATATAAGCTAAGTAAAGATATTTCATTCTAAAGTACACCTGAATTTCAAAAGCAGATAAATAAAGATAAATATGCAATATAGCTTTTAAGAGTATGGTGTTAATATATATTTGAAAAATATATTTTTTAAGGAAAATAAGTGAAGCACATTGAAAGTTGTTACAAAAAACAACTTATTCAAAATAATTTTGCACATGCAATTTGAAAGTGAAGCCTCTTGAATACAGAAAATGAGTTATAAAATTATGTCTTACATAGTTCTATAGTTCCCTTAAAATCCAAACTCTTAGGCTTTGTAAGTCCCTTTTTAACAGATAATTGAAAAATAGTTACTGAATTATCATGAGTTGTGAAGCTTTTCTGTATTTAAGATATGAGGACCTGTAGTACTTTACCTTCTCTGAAGACAGAACCAAAAAGAGATAAGCATAAGTTAAAGGATGAAAGATAAAAGTTAGACAGAGGAAAATATTTTGAATGGGGTAGTATTTACTGGCTGAAAAGAGGTTGTAAAATACTCAATTTTATGTGACTTGTGTAGCTAAATGTGAAAAAGGAGATACATACAGGCCTTCTCTTTCTGGGACATTGCAGCAATCTCCTAATTGGTGTTTTGATCTCTAAATAATCTCCTTTCTACTCCATCATTCACACCTCCACCTAATTTCCCTTCCTAAAAAAACAAGCTGGTCTTGTCACTTCTCTATACGTAATTCTCCAATAGCTTCCTCTTTATTAAATCATAAGTCCAGGTTTCCTTGGATGGCACCTCAGGTTCTTCAGACTCTTTTCTAACTTATCTTTCTTACCTTATCATCCCATTACAAAGGCTTACCTCACCCTATCTACTTGTTTCTGGAACCCGCCCTGCATGTCATGCACCAACATTTTAACGAATCCGTGTTCCTCCCTCAGCTGTGCCTGCTGGCATTCACATCTCTCAAGCTCCAGCTCACACTCCACTTCCCTCTCGAAGCCTTTCCTCCTTCCTCAAGTAAAGAGGTGGCACTTGTAATACAGGTGTCGACTTACTGTGTACGCAGCTGTCCTCACTTTTCAACTGTAAGCTACTGCAGGACTAGAAAAATGACTTATTTATATTTGTATCTTTCATAATGAAATAGATGAGCAATAAGCATTTTTGATTTAAGGCAAAGTGTTTATCAGTTTCATATACTATCATAATAGTTTTCTTAAATCTAAAAAGGTAAATGTCAGAGTACTTTGGATAATATGATCATTAGCTGCAGGACAACTAGATTTCTCTTAAGAGTTTCCTTATATTCAAGTAGTGTTGTCTTAATACTTTTATCCTAACATAGATATACCAAGTATCAGATATTTTTATTATGGATTTACCAACCTATGATAAGTACATACAGAAAATAGAGACAGGAAATAGTATCATGCATAATCCCATTACACAAATAAAAAATGGTTATAGTTTTGGTGCATTTTCTATTGTTTGTAATGTCCACATTTATGTAGTTCTAAATATTATTTATTGTCTTCCTTTATTGCCAGAGACTGTTAATGTAATTCTGCACGTAACCTTTATACATTTAATAGTAGTAGTACATTTAATGGTAGATTTGCCTCATATTCAATTATATAAAAACCCTCATATTTTAGTACTCTATCTTATTTTATTTCAACACCAATGTAGTTTAATAAAATCTTTGACTACTTGGTCAATAGCCAATTTGCTTCTATATCATACGAATCAAGTGGTGTCTCTTGCTTTTTGGACTTTCAAATTTCTTTGTAATTAATGATTCATCTGTGTGACCTGAACTCAACAGGCTCTAGAGATGACAAAGATACTAATGTCAAAGATGCCTGTAAAAAATTTAAATACAAGTTATTTTGCGAAATGTGAGCATGCAAAAAGCAAAATTTCTAAATTCATATTTTATTTTGCATAACTTGAGATTTTAAATATTAATTTGAAATTAAATGAATAAGTATAGTATGATGACATTTGAATGTATATGTATTTAAATTGGTAAAAAATGTTTTGGGGCATCCTCTCACTGTGAAATGAGAAACATAATTTATATTTGGGCTGATACAGTGTTACTGAGTGCTTACACTGTGTCAGGCACCATTGCTAGAACTAATACATATATGCCAACAAATAAAGCAGCAAAGTGCAGCATACTCACATCAACAATCAGGAAGTCTAGCCAGCACCAGGCATTGGTAAAATACACTTGAAAACCATATGCAACCCACTTTAGCAGCATTTCCAGGATGAATATGTAAGTGAAAACCTTGTCAGCATATTCTAACATGGTCTTAATGGTTTTTCGCTGCTCAATGTATATATCTTCAAAGGCCTGTAAGTCAAAAAATTCTATTAAATTTTATGATCAGAAACAGTCTCTAATTGATGATTTCTTAAAAAAGGAAATGATGCAAGCTCTTATCAGTGCCTAAGGCTGGAAGGTTTAATGTTTCCCATGGCCGAATTTTACTTTATCATTATCTGATCATAAATGACTGCTGACTGGGCATTTCAGTCAACCAAGGGTTTCAGTAATTTTTAAATTTTGGTCTCAGTGTGCCCCCAAAGAGCTTAAAATTTTTGAGAGACTGCCAGCTGCTTCTCTCTAGATCAGGAGGCAGTGGAACGCCTGGGAGTAGATTGGTCTCATTCAGTGCAGACTCAATGGAATACAACCTCTAGTAATGCAGATATAAAGCAGGGAGGTCCCTCAGCCTACGGAAAAAGGAAAGGATTGTCATTGCTCGCTTTCTTGTCTCTCTCCCTCTCTGTGTGTGCGTGTGTGTGTGTGTGGGCGGTGTATGTTTGGAAATTCCCTTTGACAGAATTTTGCAGAGCCCTTGGGAAAGAGTGGGTAACTCATTTGCCGGAACTCCTGAGGCTTCCGGAATGAAAAGACTATTTATCTAACTTGATCTTCTTATCGGAAAAATTATCAGGAAAACCTGGCAGCCTGGATTAAAGACAAAGGAACATTTTATATATATATATATATATATATATATATATATATATATATATATATATATATATATCAAGAATCAGGGCTTGTAACCAGAGCCCCATACAAGGACCTAAAGGTTTCTGGGCTTTGCTTATAGCTGAAGCTGTAAACCCCTGAGGAGCCAGCCACTGTGCCAGCACGTTGTGCAATTTGGTGAGCACTGACTGGGTGTAACAGAGAACAAAGAGCTCCTACAGCGAAGGTACTAGTCACTTATGAGGCTTCATAGTTCTCTCGCTACTTGGCTTTAGAAAGCACGTCTGGCAAGGTGCGGTGGCTCATGCCTGTAGTCCCAGCATTTTAAGAGGCCAAGACGGGCAGATCTCTTGACGCCAGGAGTTCGAGACCAGCCTGGCCAAGATGGCAAAACCCAGTCTCTACTACTAAAAATACAAAAATTAGCCAGGTGTTGTAGCTCACACCTGTAATCCCAGCTACTTGGGAGGTTAATGCACAAGAATGGCATGAACCCGAGAGGTGGAGGCTGCAGTGAGTCGAGATCACACCACCGCACTCCAGCCTGAGCAACAGCAAGACTCTGTCTAAAAAAATAATGATAAAAAAGGTAAAGAAAATAAAGCATGGCTGATCCTCTTTAAACTGAGTATATGGCAGGACACAGGATTCTTAGTCAAATCAGAATTCGGCTTACAGACCTCCAGATCCAATGCAGTAATTCTCCTAATGAAATCAACCCACCAAACACTCTAGTTATTAATTAAATTGAAACAGTAAAAGGAATGCAACCACATTTGTATCCCCAATTAAGAAAATGGTCATATCATTTTCATTATATTAATATTTTGATCCAGTTGATCATTTCATTGAATGAAATCAGACATGTTTGTAATGCCATCATTTTTCTGCTAGTCAGTAATTACGTTAGTCTACTTCTTATCATTCACTGTGGTTGGCAATAGCGAATCAGTGTGAAGAAGACAGAGGAATCCCCTGAAGCATGGAGTTTATGTTAAGCAATTTGGACCGGAACAGGAGGCAGAGAAATTCTGGAGAGAAGAGGACGGGTACCCGACGAGGGTTCCACCCTCAAGCCTGGAACCGTGGCCCAAAGTGAGAATATACATCCCTGTTTTCCCACTTAAATGTTGCCTTTTCCAAAACTACCCATGGTGCACCCTGCCCCCATCCTGTGCCTATATAAAGCCCAGAACTCGGCAGGGAGACAGGAGGAACAGCTGGACATCAGAGACTACAGTTGGACATCAGAGAGAAGTAGCTTGACATCAGAGGGACAGCTTGCCAGCATAGCTTCAGAGAGGAGTCTGGCTGGGGATGGCCAGACTCCAGGGGAAGATTACCTTCCTGCTCCATCTCCTTTCAGCTCGCCTTCCCTCTGAGAGCCACTTTCACTGGCAATAAAATCCCCTACATTTACCATCTTCAAGTCGTTTGTACAAACTCATTCCTCCTGGACGCTGGACATGAACTTGGGTACCACAAGTGTGGGTGCAAAAGGCTGTCACACTGACCCTCCACTGAACTGTTAACATTTAAGCCATCCATGGATGGCAAAGCTAAAAGGGCACTGTAACACTTCCTCTGGGGCTTCAAGGATCGTAGGCACCCTCCCCTAGACGCTCCCGTGGGGCTGGTATGGAGTTCACTCTTGCGGTGCCCAAATGCGCTCTCCTTGGCTCCTGCACCCACTCACCTGCGCTCCCCCTCCTGTGAGGGGTGGAGCAGTGAGTGAATGGAGTTCGCTCCTACCCGCACCCATGCACTCTAGTTCTCACCTGCAAAGGGGTCAGGGAAATATCGTGCTTCAGTTTGATATTTAGCTGATAATCTTACATCATGTCTACATAACCAGTCTTAATAAGAACTGCCTCTGATGACTAAAAGTCAAAAAGATCCTTCTTTAAACATTACAAGAAACCATCATGATCTGAGTTTGGTTCCACCTGAGGGCTACTCCAGACAGAGTAATAAAAATTGCCATTTCCTGAGCCTCTCACTGTGCTAAACACATCACACATATTTCTTCTCATTCTTACAAACACCTTAATTTAAAAGTGGGTAATATGAGTTGACTGAAGGGAAAGGGAAAAGATTTCAGGTGAAAGGTGAAGGAGTGGATCATGCATCACCTACCAGAGCCCCACTGCTCAGTAGAATCATGAAGACAATGAAGGTTTCGAACCAATTGTGCTCCACTATCTTATAGCATGTTTTCCTCAAATTCCACCAGAGTTTCCCTTTGCCTTCTTCTATGCTTATCTGACAACACTTGAACTTCCGTACACAGTCTAAAATACGTGGAAAAAACATGAAGAAAAAAATTACTCTTTGATTAGGTATATTTGTGTTGGTGGGAGATTTATCTACATTATCACCTGATAATACATTGTAAATAACATTAATTTTTAAGATAGCTTCCACTTACAGAAGCTATCTTAAAATCATCTATATGGCTTTTTAATCATTTGTTTAACAAATATTTATTTTTATGTTTATAGCACTACTATAATGGATTACATTACAAAAACACAATATATAAAAACAGAAGAACCAAAAGGAAAATAAACTTACCAAAAGTTGATATTTCCATCCTGTCCTTATCCTGTGAGTGTAATTCCACTCTATATGGACATTTTACATATTTGAATTCTGATTAGTTCACTTAATGCTGTAACTATTTCCCATCTTTATTATAAGTAAATAAATTTGTGAAAGATTTCATAGTATTTCTCTAAATATGATTACTAGAATTCATATAACTATTCCACTTTTTTTTTTTGAGAGGGAGTCTCACTCTTTTGTCCAGGCTGGAGTGCAGTAGCCTGACCTCGGCTCACGCACTGCAGCCTCTGTCTCCCAGGTTCAAGCGATTCTCCTGCCTCAGCCTTCCGAGTAGCTGGCATTACAAGCACATACCACTACGCCCGGTAGAGATGGGGTCTCACCATGTTTGCCTGGCTGGTCTTGAACTCCTGACCTCAAGTGATCCGCCTGCCTCGGCCTCCCAAAGTGCTGGGATTACAGGCGTGAGCCACCGTGCCCAGCCCAATTCTACCATTATTGAATACTTCGTTTGCTTTAAATCTGGCCATTATCAATAAAAATCCAATAAACACCTTTGTATAATTTCTGGATTGCCAGATCAAAGGCTCTTCCACAAATACTTATTGAGTATCTACTATTGTCAAAAAATTGCATAGAACAAATTATAATACTATAACATGTAAAACATAGCCTTGTCCTCAAAGAATATACATTTTAAGTTGGGGCAATTTGTCTACAATTCTATAGTTATGGAAAGCCACAATTATCACAAAACAAAGTATTATGAGAGTTTTCTGGTAAACTTTGACTTCCGAGCTTTATGGAGGAAATGGATTTGAGACTAGATCTTGAAGGATATATAAGAGCCATATGTAGAAAACAAAGCTGTAAGAATAGAGAAACAATGATACAAGTAAAACTTAGTGACAAGAAAGTCTGAGCTACACAGAAGGAAATAGGAGTCAAAACTAGAAAAGCAGCTTAGAGCCCAGGGTTTTTGGTGGTTTGATACATAGCATTGCTATTACAATATATAACTGATCCATACCTCAAATAACATAATTTTAGCTTTCTTCAGAAAATCCTTTTGCAATTACTCCAGTAACATGTTGCCCCATATCATATGACTCACAGTATATTTTGGCATTTTTATGATCTATCTTTTTTCAGGAATAATACAAAATATTTGACCTTGACTGAAATAGGAGCTGTTTCAGTGAAGGACAAATTTAAATGTACACTTATCAATTAGTACCCATTATAATATCACAAAATAGTACATGATAAATTACTTCTCTCACTTTCTTATTTATTTAATTTTTAAACCTAAAGAGAGATGTGTGTGATTTGGCTTTCTGTCCTGTAAGATATTTTATAAGGCCACAGAAAAGCCAGTTAGTAATTTCTCAGAGTTAAAAATGATTCATAAAAATGAAAATATCTAATTATGTAAATTAAACTTTGCCTTTTAAAAAGTTGCATTTTTTTCAAACAGCAAATGCAAAAAAACAAATAAATGAACAGTTGTTGGATAGGTATAGATGATTACTAGATAGGTAGATAGACAGACGATAGATTGATGATAGATAGATAGATAGATAGATAGATAGATAATAGATGGTAGACAGATAAACAGACATTTAAGTAAATAGGAAAAAATGGACAGATAAGAGGATATTCAAGACCACGTATGTTATTGTTTTGCTTACCTTCTGTAAAACAGGCTTCAGGTTCAAGGGATTCCTCAGGTTCAACCTCAGGCTGTTCTCCCTCAGCAGGAGCTCCTATATCAACTGTGCTGCCTTCAGATGAACTAGTTGCATTTAGCTTCTGAAAATCAATCCCACAAAAAAAAACACATTTAATTATTTTCTTTAATGTAAATGTAAAAATTAATTAGGTGTGCCCCCCCATCTTCTGTATGCATTTTCTTCATCTGTAATTTAAGAATAACTTAAACATAATGCCAATCCGCTTTGGTAAAGGTCGGGGGTCACAAGATTAGATACAACACCATAGTATTTTTTGTCTTTAAAATATGGTGCTAACAACTGAAATAACTTCCGTTTGAGCCTATGTATAGAGATTCTGAAAGAAAATCCTGCAGAAAGCTTATGTAAGCTGCCAGAGTCATATAATCATCTGTGATCTTGCTTTTGTACATTAGTTTGCAAATGGTTTGCAAATAGTTTGTTTTATTCTAAAATTGTGACCCAACCAATGAAAGCTGCATAAATGTATTTTCATGTCAAATTCAGAAAAGATTTGATCAAATGCACATAAACAGCAACCATCTAAATTTATCCACTTTTCATTGACATGAAAACATATATCAGATTGTTATTAAATATATTCTATAATTTTCTAATTCCAAAAAGAGCAGCACATTGTTAGCTATATAGCAAGAGCTGATATTTTGCATTCTCTTTGGCCAATGCACTCCTGTGTTTCATTGTGCATTTGGAAACTACTTGTTACTCTGGCACTCTTACCTGCCCTGTTAGTACAGGCAGAAATGAATATTTAGTTGTTCTTTTGTTTTCCTTTAGGTTAAATCAAATATCACTAAAAGAAAAATATAATAGAAGTTGTTTTATATCTTGAAATGCAATAAACTTTAGCCAGGTCGGTCCATTCTTGGGATCAGCATACATAAAGGGATCCCAGTCTTTAACCTGGTCTTAAAATGCTCCAGAAATGATGCAGGGCCAGGTGTGAGTGCCACACAGGAATCAGAGTAGTTTGGGCCACAGCATTCTCGGACCTCTTACAATGTTATTACCATTAGTGCATAACATTAGGAAATGGTTGAGCTGATAAGAGCTACTTTATAAAAAGGATGAGGTAAGCACATGATAAAATGCACACTGAAGTATGTTAAACTAGAATAAGATGGATGCTGTAGTCAGTACTGGAAATGTTATATTTATATTTGGGCATAGGATTATGTGGATTTTCTCTAGGAAGATGTTTTCTTTATTTTATGAAAATAATTTTCTTTATATAAAATATTTCCTTAGCATAGTGATCCTGATGACTTAAAACACATTGATGTATGATATACATGAGATTAAAAATGCTTTTGTCTCTTGTAATTTAAAAATACTAATGATAGAAGCATAAATATTAGATACTTCTGCCTGCTTTGAGTTAGAGAATTATTTTTTAATTTGTCCAAAAAAGTTAAATCAAAGATTATATATTGTAAGGTGCTTGAAGGTTGATGATTTCTTATTTTAATTTTTCAGGTATATCAAATTACTAGAAAAATAATCCTAATATCTTTGTCATTAAAGTTTGAATATATTTGTTCTCAGATGAAACATTACATGTTTTTGTAATTTCCTATCTTTTGGATTGGAATCTTTCTAAGTAATAACTATGTTTCTATACATGTAATTGACTAAAAAATGACTTAAAAATCTTCGCATTTTAATATAACTAATTCACACTAAGCTGTTATGCTATTAGGGACCTGATAATATTGATCTTATCACCTGCAGCATGTTGGAAAATAACACAGGCAATCAGAAAAACTGAAGCTTAGTCACATCTGATGGAAGTACAAACAATCCACAATAAGAAACAAAAAATATTTCTTTTAAGAATAAGGTTCACACTGTAAACACAGAACGGAGTAAGACTTGGGGTGACCCCGAGGGAGAAATGAGGATCCATATTCAGGGTTCTGCAAATGCTCAGGCTGACATTGCTGAATGACTGTATCAGAGCTTACATCAGTGCTAAGTATGTTACAGGTCTTAATAAATTTTGCTTAAAAAAATGAATGAGTGAGTGAATAAATGAATGAAAGACATCATAACATAATGAAGTCTAGCCCTTGACAGTGATTGGGAGGAGTCACCAGACAGCATATTATAGAAGATCTTCATTAAAATGTGCAAAAGTTTACATAGGATTCCTGTAACATCAATTGTCACTCCTGCTGCCAAGTATCTGGGTTGCCAATACTTTAAATGACTTTGGGAAGACTTTCACCACCACACCATTTCTTTCTTCACTGTCTATTTTTCAACAATCATGATTCCTTGCTTTCATAAAGTCTCCCCAATAATTCTGGACTCCTAATTTCTTCCATCCATCTTCACTCACCATATGCACCCTAGGCTGTTCACCAACCTTTTCATGGCTTATCATACATATTGAACCTTGATAATGTATGGGTCAAATTATTTCGGACAGATGGATTCTGGGTACTTTAACAGGCTTGTAAAACATTTGGGGGCAGAAGCCGTTTACTCTAGGCCCTATGGATAATACACCAATATGGATAATATGAATAATACACATGTACTCTAGGCCGTATGGATAATACACCAATATAGTTCAATACAAGGAACAGACTTTGAATTGCCAAAATGCTGTTCATTAAGTATTGAATGAATGAATGAATTGCTAGATACACTGTCTGTTTTCAATAGCCTGTTCAAATTAGCAACTTGCCAAATAGTTTGATCCAAGGTTAAAATCAGAGAATATCAAACAGAGTTTGCTGTACTTGGCTGAAAATGAGACGCATGTTGAAGTGTTTTTTTTTAATTGCTCTTTTGTTCATTTTCTCTGGAACTTAAATTATAAAAGACATTCCTGTATTTTCTCTTATTTAAATCACATTAAAAGTAGAAGAATTAACATTGTTCCCTTTCATTTTAGTGCACTACCTTAGTTCTGATGTAGAATTAATAGATACCTTTTTCCTAAAGCCAAATATTTATCTATTGAAAGGTCAAGTTTTTACTTTTTCCAAGGTTCAATTCAAAAGTATTTTGTGTTTCTAGAAAATGCATCTCATCAGACTTATTTTTTTAGAGGAAAGATCATGTTTTTGTCACCCTTGTATCTCTAGCACCAATGTTTGTGTTTAATAAATTTTGGGTAAATGAATGAATGACCAGTGCGAGGACTCTTTTATCCAACCACTAACTACTAACACTTCCTATCTGATATTTACTTTCACATTCAAAAGAATACACATAATATTCTCTCTTAATTGCAGAGTAACACAAATCTTTTAAGATTCTGAATTGTGTGGGCAATGACGAACAACTCTTAGAACTAGGAGAACTGTCTTAAAACCAGTCTGCCAATTATTCAGACCTAATGTGAGCTTATGAAGTGAACTGTAGTTTAACTGTGGATCAGGAAAACTATTACTAAATCATTTTGACAGTGTTTTCCCTCTTTTCACTCTGTGTACAAGGATCTATAGCTCCAGTGATGAATGGAGCCTCTTTAAGGAATGCAATCTCATCCTTCCCCACTGTCTTCTGAAGCGGAGCAGCACAGGATCCGTCACATGTGTTACTTGAATACTTTTCCACTTACAGTACTTGATTTACAAATAACAAAGAATCTAAGCTGCACATTGATCCTTAATGTCAGCCAATCCAGTATTTATTTAGAGAAGGAAATGTGAGTTTTATCGTCTTGTCAAAAGTTATAGCGAATCAGTGGTTGGATTCTAGATCTTCTGCGCCCCATTCTTCCATGCTTCTCTAAAGAGTCTTTTCGATGATTCAGAAGTAAACCCAATGTTTATCAATTTAAAACATTTAGACTAGATACGTAATCAGATATTGTAGGTTCCAGATAGTGCTTATGATATTGTTGATTTCCATGTTTCAAAACCATGAACTTTAGTATTAATTCAAGTTATATTCATAATTGTTAATATATTTTAATGTAGATTAGAGCTAAATACACATTGGAATATTTCATAAACAAAAAGTTTTCTTTAAGCAATAATCCTGAAACATAGGCAGGAAATTCTGATTTATAAAACCCTTCTTGATAACATCAATTAAATGACTTTCTTTAAATTACATTCGAGGCAAATATCATAATATTATAAAATATGTTGACTAAAGCCGTTAAAATGTGTAAAAGCCCATAAAATAAAATTAATCAAATTAGGAATATAAAAATATTCAGCTTCATTTAAGGTCATAATTATGATCAACCTAACTGTAGTACATAGTCACCAATTAGAACTGTGAGATGATCATTATGTGAAACTGTTACAACTCATGCACTTAAGAATTTTCAAATAAAGAGTGCCTGTAAATGCTCCAATCTGGGCATAATTCATGGTGAAATACTAAATAAGTAAGTGACCAAAATATGAACTGGCTAGAAGCAGGTCCAGTTTAAAAAGTTCTATATACGTCCCTTTGGTATAATTTGGATATTTAGGTTCACTTTTTATTACCTGTACTTATTTATCAGGAAACTAGTGGACTAACTGATGTTGTTAGCATAGCCCTTGCCTAGTTAAAATTTAACAAAAAAAGGATGCCAGGACAATAAAGAGATCAAATAGGAATAGCCGATTTTATATGCTCTGAAAAAAGGCATTGGCAATCATTTACTTTCAGGTGGAAATATTACTTGAACAATGTTTTTGGTGGATACCTAATATTACAGGACTCTTCCTATTGAAAATCTACTGTGATTCTTTTATATGCTAGATAATTATAATCAAATGATTTAAGCAGGGCGGAATCATATTTTGCTTAATGATCTAATAAACATCAAGATACAATATTTCATTTTGTATTTTTAGATATTATACTTCCAACTTATGCTTTCTGCTTTAATAATAAATTACTACTAAATATCAATGTGCCAAATGAATAGTTTCTCTTTAGACAGCAAATGTGAGCAAATGAAAGTAAATTATTTTAAAAAATAATGAATCACAACAGAAAATGGAAGAGAAAAAATAACTTCCTATTAAATTTTTCATGGGCACATTCGTTTCTCATTATGAAGCTAAGATACATTTTGAAGAAAACATAATTAGTAGATATTGTATATAATTTGGGAAAAGAGAGAGAGATTTTAATTTAATTTAATTTAAAAATTGTCACTTAAAAAAGAGAAAACTTCAAATACAGATTAAATCAAGTATTCCATATCTGACTATTTTGGTTTCCAAGAACAAAAAAAGAATATGGTAAAATCAAAATAATTACTCACAGTATACTATATTACCCAGAAAGTCATTTCAGTGTTTATAATTAATACATTATAACATTTTTTAAACCACAAATAGTAGGATTTTAAATATTTTTCTTTGGATAGCAAAAGGAACTCTTATGTTATGATGTCCTAATGCTCAGTAGGTTACCAGTGACCCAAAGACACTTGTGTTTGGCCCATTTCGTTCTTATATTAAAGATATTTTGGGCATTTTTTTCCATCTTAATCACTATCCCACTGGAAAACTTTCCCATGAGGACTACACATTCTCCAGGATAAAGTCGTAGACAGGTGCCTGTTGAACCCATTCTACCATTGCTTACCCAAACCTTCCCTACACATTTTTGTCCCCTTTCCTAACCGCTGTATTATAAATTAGTATATTCTTTTAGGAAGTGGACAATGTTTCCTGAAGGAGAATCAGAGACTTTTTCAAGGAAATGAAAAATTGCAATAATGTGAGGATTGAAAATAAACGAACCAGTTCTTTCTTAGCTTCTATTCTATCACCTTTACTCCAGCTGAATCCCCTAGATACGCTGATGGATAATATGCCTCAAATATTTTTCTAAACAGGAAATTGGCAAAATGGGATACTCAGAGAATAAGGAAACTAACCTTGCCTTTTTCCAAGAAACAAGCTATTACCCAAAAGTGCCTAAATCTCATGCTTTTCTGAGGAATTGATACATAATAGGAAAAAGTAATTATCTGTAGTCCCTGTGTATACGTGCATCTGTGTTTAACTGTAAACAATTATGCATCTTGGATCCCATTTTATATACCATTCCTCCAATATATGAGGCATTATAATTCATGAATCTGGAGAGCCAGTGATGGAATATTTTGTTCCAAAGTATAAAAGAATGCTCCAGGAATGGCCTGATTATTGCTTCTTCCAAAGAGCCAACTACACTTTTATATTAGTGTTGTTTTATAGTTTTATTGGCAAAGGAGAGGAAACTGTATCTAAGTGACAAAATAATTAACATTTCTTAAAAATGATTAAATTGGGTTTAGGCAATTTGGTTAACATATTTGTGCGTAAAACTGTGATTTCAACATTAGGAAATAAAGGTCCACTAATGGATCCCATAGAATGATGTTACATTTATTGCTATTGTCACATGATAGGGAGGTCTCTTCATTTTAAAAACTCCCTAGGAGCAAGAGTTTCTGATTCTTTTCCTATACAGGAGTTTGTGGATCATGACAAATTTAAATAATATTCTTCAGGAGAAAGTTTTCCAGCAGGTCTGAATAAAATAGATGGGAGAGAAGGCACAGAGGAGCCAAGAAGATGAAGAAGATGGACTCTAAATCTATTTTTAGAAGGAGCATACCATCTATTAGTCTTTCATTATCACTATTATTATTATTATTTGGTATACAAAAGACATTATTTCCTTTTCTTTCAGTCTAGGAGTTTTAATGGTAAATATAAACAGAGTTTCCAAAGAAATTATATTCTAAATGCAAAATACTGTTGGTCAATTGCTAAATAAAGCAATGCCATTTTCCCTAAAATGAAGCAGATAAATATTATACTCATGCTGCTAGCAACTGAAACATAGACATTCCTATTCATTTACATTATTATCACATTAAAACATCCTTTGGGAAGTTTGCACATGAATAAGGGATTGCTTTAATTTGAAGATTACCCTTCAGAAAAACATTACACTAAATAAAAAACTGTCAAGAAAGTACAGTAACTGGGCTATATTTTTTTTTAAGGCAGAGGATAAAAAGCATTTTTGCAAGTTTTCAAAGAGCACCTACATTTCTCCTTTAGGCTCCTAATATGTTCAAAACTCTGTAACATTAAAAGGAAATTAAATAATCCATAAAGGCATGCACTTTTACTTTTCATTGAATATAATTTCTATTAAAATCTATGTAAGATTAGCAGCTAAATCATTGTTTTTTCAGGTTAGGGTTGTCAGACTTGCCTGACCATGCTTTACATGACTCAGCATAATAGCAGCTGTGCATGTTTTTATTTTACTGCCAATGGAAGGGCAAGGAACGTAGCTGAGTAACATGCAGGCCAGTCAAAAGTCATTTAGAAACTGATTATATTTATAGATGTACAACTTGCTTGGGTAACCTGGGTAAAAGTGGTGGCACGAGCCTCTGGCTGGTTAAAAAACACCAGAGCTGCATTCTTGATGGCTCCAGCTTGATTTTACTCCTGTGAGAAGTAAGAATGGTAAGCGGTGAAGGTCACCATATCGCACTACTAAATTTCACTTCGAAAAATAGTCATTCAAGCATGGCTTCCACATTATTAAATACTCTAAAAGAAAAAAACAATCATTCAAAATCACAAAAGGAATTACATTAATATAATTGAAATAACATTAAAATTAAAGCATACATGATTATGACATGATTTTAAATGGTCTACTCTAGAGAATCTACAGAAAACTACTGAAGAATCATACAAATTTAGCAAAGACATTGCAGAGGACTTACTGTGAACACCTAAAAAATCTCTGAGTCCACTCAGTCTGCCTTATAAAAAAATTCATTTAGACATTCCAGAAAAAAAGTCTCATTTTTCTTTGATTAAAAAATTAATTTAGAAAGCCTCATGATGTTTCTTACTACTTTGTGATATTTAACAGTATAATCCTGTCCCCTAGTTAGAAAAATGACCAGACAAAAATGACTAGAAGGCAGACAAGAAATGCTATTTCAAATGGGAGTGTCTGAAATTCTTAAATAATTGTTTACTCTAGTTTTTTAGTGTAGAGCTACCAGGTAAAATTCTGAAAGATCAAAACCTACACATAATCTCTTTCATGGCTGTAATTCTAATAATTTATTATTTTATAAATTTATTTCTAGAAAGTTTGATATAAAGACAGAATTAAAAACCCCTCCAAATAATGTTAACACTGAAGTAACAGTCTCTATGCTGGGAAGGTATTGGAAGGACTCCACAACTCAAGCAATAAAATAATCCTGTCTGCTTCCACCTGGCAGATCAGTTCTCTTCCTCCAATTCTGAAATACTGAATTCACAAATATTATTTTAGAGTATTTAACTCAGAGCTAACTTAATTAGAAAACAAATCAAAAAGCTTAATGGTAACAAGAGAAACAAGAGATTTCCGTACTCTAAACCCCACATCACTGGACTTCCCTCTTACTTCAAACATAATGGCTTAAGGTAAGGCAAAATATATGCTCTTTTGGAAAACCCAGGGCTGTAAAATCTCTTAAAGTTATGGATGTGAAGTTAAACATTCCTCAAAAGATACTCAAACTTAGCTAAAAGATTAAACTAGCCAATGGCTTCAACATTTGATACTGTATAATTCGTTCTTAGTTTATATGACAGCCTAAAACTAAACATGTGTGAAAATAAAAATTGACTTTTTTACTATTAGGGAAATATTCACCATTAGGTATAATTTCAAAATAATGAGAGGGGAATATACATCAAAATTTGAATGACCCAATTCTATTTTATAAATGCTGACTTCAGCTTCTATAATAGCAGTATACTATATCAGAAACTGGGCCACTCCACCCTTCCAGCATAACCCAACTATTATAACAATACTTGTTCAAAATTTTGTTAATAAGATTTTAAGATATTATTCAACTTTCAAACAATAATCTAGTTAGTAAAAATTTAAGTTCAACTAATTAAAGTAATTCTTTGCCCCAGGACAGAAGGTTTTATTACTTTTCCCTTGAATCTCATCAGTTATTTCTTGTGAAACTGATACCTATGTCCCTGTTATTTATACCTTCCTATATTCAAACATTGTCTGAATTTCCCATTAATTATCTACTTTTACCTAATCACTAACAGCAGTACTACTTAACTTACAAACAAGAAAAAATGGAAAATAACATACTCTTTAGTAATTTTATCAAATAAATACAGAAAAACTGTCTGAAATAGCTAGTTCTCTTTTTTTTTTTTTTTTTTTTTTTGAGACAGTTTCATCCTGTTGCCCAGGCTGGAGTGCAATGGGGTGATCTCAGCTCACTGAAACCTCTGCCTCCTGGGTTCAAGGGATTCTCCTGCCTCAGCCTCCCAAGTAGCTGGGATTACAGGCACCCACCACCACGCCTGGCTAATTTTTTGAATCTTTAGTAGAGACAGGGTTTCACCATGTTGGCCACGCTGGTGTCGAACTCCTGACCTCGTGATCCACCCACCTTTGTTCCTTTTTTTATAACTATATTTTCCCTCATAATTTTGGCTGATTGTTAATTATCATGACCATGTTGTGCTACTTAAATTTTACCTTTCAGTGCCCAAACTCCCCTATGTCATCATTCTCTCTTTCCCGACATCAGGAATAGAAGCTTTTATCTTCCTTGCCAAACAATTCGTATGAGGAAGGAACGAATCTTTGTTTTTCCTTGTTATTTTTGTTTGTTAGTGCAAACTTTAATTACTGGAAATCTTGTCTTCATTTTTGTATAAACAATTAAATATTAAGGTTTTAAATTCCTCTCTTTACCTCCAACTCTGTACTTACTGAGCTACAGGTTAATAGCAAACAAAACAAAAAATATATTCTGTTGCTCATACTCTTCTTGTAAATCAAAGAATACATTAAGTTACCAGGACTTACTGAGTTGGTAAATTCAGAATTTTACATTCTATAATGTATTAAGGATTTTTGTTTCTTTAAACAGCAAACACTGAGCTCAGTAGGGTTAAATATGTTTTTAGTGTGATTCCTCATCAATACCTTCTCTTCAAAAAAAAATGACCTACTTCAGGAAAGATAAACTATATATAAATATCAAGCCAGGATCCCAATCAGATCTTCCTTGAGTAAATATGTCTGTGCAAACAAAATACAATACTATTTTATGACTTATTTCATAAGAATTAAGAACTAAGAACACAGCAAGATGAGAATTGCAACTACCCTCTCATCAGGTATTTTTCCAGTACATACAAAAAACACTGTTGTGGGCAAATTACAAGGAAGAAAGTGGAGAAACTGGGGCATTTTGAGAAATTTAAAATTATTTTTAAATACTGAAAAAATTCATATCAAGAATACTATCAAGAACTCAAAATGTGAGTATTTGAAACACGAGTCAGCATATTATCTAGCTATATTTTAATCTATCATTAATGTATTTATTACCAATTTTTACATGGAAAAATGTATTGCTAGACAGATATTTTCTATTTTCTTAACAGGAAGGAAACATGCAATTTAAAAATACCTGATAACTTTAAACAACAGAAATATATAACACCAAAATATCTCCTTATTTAAACATTTTTACCTCTTTGCTTTCCTCCATATCTGACTCGCTGCTGAATTCTTCAGTATTTAAATTTTCAAAGTCAGATTCTCCAACAGCAATTGGTACCGTCACAGTGAGGCTAGGGTTGTTTATAAATGACATGTAATCACTTTCATCCACGACATATTTTTCTACACTGCTGCCTATGCCACTAGTAGTTCCATTTCCGTCTTTGAGATAATTGAGGTCTTTGCCTATTTCTATGGTGGTATGGTTGGAAATACAGCTGTCTTTTTTATTATTTAGATCTTCAAGTGGTTTAATTTCATCTAAAGCTTTCTGCTTCCTAACAAAGGCTTTCTGAATAAATTCACGTATTTTTCTTTTAACAAAATCGATTCCTTTCTGCATCCTTCCCACAGCAATCTGGAGGTTATTCATTTCGTTATCATCATCAGTGGCAGCAAGATTGTCAGAACTGAAGGAACTCAAAAGCAAGGCCAAGAAGAGGTTCAGAACCTGAAACACAGTAGGAAAACAGGTGATCAAAACATTCTATTGCTTCAATTGCTTTCAATCATTAGTTTTCTAAAATTGTTCTTGACACCTTATTTTATTCTAATATGCGTTTCTGCTAATTCATGATACACTATTCTGAAAAAAAGTGAATGGAATAAAAAATGCTTGGTCAATATAAAATAATACTATTATCACTATTTGCTTTTTAGTCACTGCAGAAAATACTGAAATCATTGTTAAATGAAACATTTCTATTAAGCTCAGCTCCAAAAGATAAATACAGACAACTGTACAAAAAAACCCTTTTATTTGGGATGCTGATATATTTTGGACATTTGTCGCCTCCCAAATCTCATGTGGAATTGTAATCCCCAGCACTAGACGTGGGGCCTGGTGGTAGGTGTTTGGATGATGGGGGCAGATCCCTCAAGCCTTGGTGCTGTCCGCATGTTAGTGAGTTCTCACGAGATGTTGTTATTTAAAAGTTTGTAGTGCCTCCTCCCCACACTCTCTCTTGCTTGTTCCTGCTATCGTCATGTGAAATGCTTGCTCCACTTTGCCTTCTGCCATGATTGAAAGTTCTTTGAGACTTCACCAGAAGCCAAGCAGACGCCAGCACCAAGCTCCCTGCAGAACCATGAGCTAATTAAATCTCTTTTCTTTATAAATTACCCAGTCTCAGGTATTTATCTGTAGCAATAAAATAATGGCCTAATACAGATGCTATTTTGACTATGTAATTGGGATTTCCTGAAACACTGATAATTTATTCCTAAAATCAATTATCACCATATATTTAAATACGATTTTATTTTTGTGCCTTTGTACCATTTTTTGTACCTAGATAACTGGACAAATCAGACAAAAATGTATTTATTGCTGGATGAAAAGTCCCAATTTTTATTAAGATAATTATGGCTACTATAATTATACAATATTGAGAAATACTATAAAATGGTTATTATACAATAATTATGATGTTATTGTTGAATTAAAGATTGTGGAGTTGAAGTATTGCCATGAATAAGGACAATAATCAGTCTGCAAATTGGGTCTTTAAAAATAGGCTCCACCAGTATTAATGAGTGAAAAGACTCATGACATTAAACCCACTACTGTGGGGAAAAAAAAAAAGGACAACTTACGAAGAAATCAGACATTCTCAGCGGTACAAGACTGAGTCATGGCCGGGCGCGGTGGCTCACGCTTGTAATCCCAGCACTTTGGGAGGCCGAGGCGGGCGGATCACGAGGTCAGGAGATCGAGACCACAGTGAAACCCCGTCTCTACTAAAAATACAAAAAAAATTAGCCGGGCGTGGTGGCGGGCGCCTGTAGTCCCAGCTACTCGGAGAGGCTGAGGCAGGAGAATGGCGTGAACCTGGGAGGCGGAGCTTGCAGTGAGCCGAGACTGCGCCACTGCACTCCAGCCTGGGCGACAGAGCGAGACTCCGTCTCAAAAAAAAAAAAAAAAAAGACTGAGTCATATAATTTTTTTTCAGGATTTGATTGACAATATCAATGAATCCCTGATTATTTAAGCACACAGAACATACAGAACAAAAGAAAGATATAGCAGTAAAGGGGGACAAATGCACAAAGTAAATGCAAGTTGCATATCCCTTATTTGAAATGCTTGGGACCAGAAGTGTTTTGGATTTTAGATTTTAAAATATTTGCATGTACATAATGACATATCTTGAGAATGAGACACGTGTAAACATAAAATTCATTTAAGTTTCATACACATCTTATACACATAGACTGAAGGTAATTTTATACAATATTTTTAATAATTTTGTTCAGGAAACAACATTTTGACTGTGGTTTAACTGCGATTCATTTCAAGAGGCCAGATGTAGAATTTTCCTCTTGTAGTATCAGGTTGGTGCTCAAAAGCTTTGAACTTCGGAACATTTTGGATTTCAAATTTTCAGATTAGGGATGCTCAACCTGTAGTATAAAAGTAGAATCTTGGGAAAATTTTTAAGTAAAACTTCAATAAATAGGATTCTACATTCTTGCTATATTCTCATCTTTCTATCATGATAATGAGGCTTACAGCATCTTTGTCTAATTAGTTGTAAGTTAGTCTAACAAATGGTGATTTTTTTTTAAGTAAAAATACGTAAGATCCGATGAAGACCACGTTTGGTTTTGAGAGTGTACTGACAATCTGTCAGTCTCTATACTATGACTGCTGATAATCACATTAAGACCAGACCTGCTCCTTTGCCACTGGAATTTACCAATAAAGTTATGTTTTATTGTAATTTGCTTTTGAACTTATTATTTGGATTAAAAAACAGATAAAGGAAGAAAAATTGCATGTAAAATTTTTATTTTATCTATTTTGGTGCCATGCTATTTCCTAGACTTATTTTCCTAAAGTATATTAAAGTTCTGTCATTTGTCTACTTGGAAATTTTTCTTGATACACATCCATCAGTCCTCCCCCAGGGTGGGAGCCAACTATATTGCCTCTGCATTGGACAAATGCTCTATTTACAAATGTCATTTACTGTTACATTTATATAGCCTGCTCCCATTTCTCATTCTGTCCTGTTAAATTTCTCATTCACATCTCTATCACATTATATTGGATTCTTTTTAAAAAAAACAAGCACAGCTTTACTGATAGATTGGGAGATCTTTTGGTCAGAAACATGCCTTAGAGCCAAGTCCTAGAGCAGTATCAATACCAGATCACGATAACAATAAAAGTAAAACCACCTTTTTAGTTGAGCTCTTAGTAAATACCCGTTATTGTGCCAAGCATTTTCAAGGTATATATGATTTATTTCTCACAACTCTATAAGGTAGGAATTATTATTATTACTATTTTACAGATGAAAATGCTCCTATACAACTTACGTGACTTGTCCAAGGTCATAGTTAATAAGTAGAGCTTTTTTTTTTTTTTTTGAAAGTCTAACTGTAAGGTCTTTTCTCCTAATTGCGATACTTCCTTTCTTTGAACTGCTACCATACTTGGTCAGTATAATAAAGTTTACTATTAATTTTCTAATTGTTTCTCTGATCTTCTAGATCAGAGCACTCTGATCCCAGCACTCTGATCTTCATTGAATTGATAACTCAATTCAATGCTATTCCACTGTCAGGAAAATAAATAAATATCCCTGGAACACATGACTTTTCTTTATCATAAATCCATTGAAGTCTTTATTTTTTTAAAGCAGCCAATCTACACGTGGTGACTCAGTGTTGAAACCGTGTTTATTAATACCCACTAGACACTAACTTTCATCAGCATGTTTATCTTAGTTCTACAGATTACTTGACATAGAGGAGCACATATTTTAGAATTCAAGTGCTAGGTAAGAATCGATTTTCTATTACCTACTAAGTAGCATAGCCAATCTGAGCCTCAGTTTCCTCATCTATAAAATAAATGTAATCGTTTTTCTAGTGCCCAGCTTACAAGGTTGTTGTAAGGATTCAGTAACAGAATTCATGTGGCTTTCAGCACAGTTCCTGGCACATAGTGAACTTTTGAGAAAGTTTAGCTGTTATCACTGTCACTATTATCCAACTTATCCTCCACAACACTATCTTTTTATTTACTTTATTTCCCTAGAAATATTTGTGTGAGTCAAGTTATTCTCTTTTTCTAGACTTCCTTTGTTACTGAAGGGTATGTGCCTAACAGCTGGTACAGGTGTTTGGTGTGATCCATGACAATTTAAGAAAACACAGTTCAGCAAGCTCACTCAGGGACTGAAATCCTGAATCCTGTTTCACAAATGTGCTAGCTCACTAAATGAAATCAACTCTTTCTTGTGTCTCAAATTAGCCTCTTGGAATGGAAATGTTACCATAATTTCCATTTTGAATTCAAGGTTGAAATATATTACATATTTTAATTGTTTCTCCATCCTGATTCCCAACTTGTGAGAGGAAGCCAAAACCTTCACATCCCTCCTGTGTGCTATTGCCTCACCTTCATTTAGGGAGAGAGGAGGTTGTATTCTCTACTTCTAGAACTATCAGTTTTCAGAAAGTCACATTCTTTTTCTGCAGTGCCTATCTTCAACCAATAATGGGTCTCTTGCCATCGTGTCTGGAAACTAAGAATGGCTCATAAAAATCCTGGTCTGGGAAATAGTAGTTTTTGGTCCCAGCTCTGTCTTGTCTGTAGACTAGGCTGGCAGTCCCATCTATTGTGACTACTACATCTGTTTGGGTGGAGCCCCATCTGATAGTTCATGTGTGTTAAGAGGAAGTTATGCCATCTTGTCTTTGGGACACCTTTCCCCTTTTTCCAGTGAGAATAGGAAGGAAGAATTGTAGTAAGGAGTGAGTATATCAAGTTCATTCAGTCTTAAGCAAATGGTATACAAGCACATTTCCTTAATAGTGATAAACATGGTATATATGACTACCTTAGCTACTCCAGAAACATATCCAGGTTATCACAAGACAAAGAAGTTATTTTAACTGATAGTTAAAAAGAAAGGAGAACCTTTAATTTTTATCTCTTAAAAGAACAAAAATTAAATTTACACCAGTAGATGGAAATGATTATTTTATAAACTATATCATTTTATGCATACATCACGATCTAAATTAATGCTGATGTCAACCATAAGTATAGGTACTTGATATTTCCTGAAATTCTCTTTTCAGCTTGAATTTTCTGCACAATTATACATTAGAGAGATATGTTAATTTCAGTAAACTAATAGATAATATGTGGTGGGCTGAGTTTCATCCTCTTTAAATCTATTCTGCATTCTCCTGCTACATATATTTCTGAAAAATATCACTGGTTCATTGTCACTTTCCCGATAAAAAATCATCTGTAGCTTTGAATTGCCTAAAGGAAAATACATTTTATTATGCACAGTCAGCCTTTTCATAAATCAAATTCCACCCATTCTTGTCCCAAACTTTCTTTCTGAATTCCCCATTGCTGTCTGATCATTCATTGTTGTCATAAAGGATTCTGTTCTCTGCGTTTTCTTTCCTTCTTCCAACATATACCAAATATACATATAGAGAAAATGAAATCAAATCTACAGCATAATTATATTATCTTTTCTTTGTTTCTGTTCTGTGTAAGCTTGTGACAATTTCTGTTCTATGTGATCTTATACTTTTCTGAAAGCAAACATATTAAAGTTGTCTTGGGGATTATAGTAGCTTGAGCTCTTCTTAGTGACTAGCTTCTAATGAATACAATATGGCAGAAGTGGTGAAGAGTGACTTTCAAGAGTAGAACATAAAGAGGATTTTCTCCTCTTACATCACCTTCCCTGGAAGAAGCCAGCTGCCGTATCATAAGGATACTCAACAGTCCTATGGAAAAGGTCCTGCAGAGAAAAACTGAGACCTTCAACTAACTGCCAAAAAGGAACTGAAACCTCCTTCCAATAACCATGAGATTGAGCCTTCTTAGAAGCTGATCCTCCAGCCCCAGTCAAGATAATTGTAACCTCAGCTAACATTTTGACAGCAACTTCATGATTGACCCTAAACCAGAACCACCCAGCTAACTTATTCCCCAAATCCTGACCCACAGAAACTGTGAAGTAATCAGTGTTTATTGTTTTAAGCCACTGTTTATAATTCTAGATTGTACACTGTTTATGTTTCTTGTTACTTTAAAAATAGATCAGAATTATCAAAAGTAATGCGGAAGGGGCTGAAATTTGGCAATGAATACAAATAAAATAATACTTTGCCTTTTTCCCTTCCCCTTTCTCTATCTTTGGGGACTTGGAGGTTACCTTTATATGAAAGGAAATCATGTCTAAAGAGTATATGCTTTTTTTTTTTTTTTTTTTTTTTTTTTTTTTTTTTTTTTGCAACGGAGTCTCACTCTTTCACCCAGGCTGGAATGCAATGGCACAATCTCAGGTCACTGCAACCTCTGCCTCCCAGGCTCAAGAAATTCTTGTGCCTCAGCTTACCAAGTAGCTGAGATTAAAGGTGTGCATCATCATGCCTGGCTAATTTTTGTATTTCTAGTAGAGATGGGGTTTTGCTATGTTGACTAGGCTGGTCTCGAACTCCTGTCCTCAAGTGAACTGCCCGCTTCGGTCTCTCAAAATGCTGGAATTACAGGCGTGAGCCACTGAGCCTGGCAAGAGTATATACATTAAATTACTTGTTATGGTAGTCATTTTTCTATTCCATTGGTTTGGGTTCTAATTAAGCAACTCAGTGTAATTACTTCATATTTAAAGCATAAGAGCCTGATACTTCTCACAGAGTCTACTGTCCTTGTGTCCCTCAGTCACTGGGTATCTTGTTTCCTTGTTTGGGATGGTCTTTCTTCCTACCAGGCTAAATCTGACATCTCAGTTAAATATATTTTAGGTCCAAACTCTTTGACAAAGACTTCTCTGATCAACCTTCCTATTGTAAAGCAAGGTTCCCATTTTGTAAACTTGACATATGGCATTTTTTTTTTCATATTTTTGAACACATATTAGTTACTTCCTATTTTTAATTCTATTTGAGTACATGTTATATCACTTTGTTATATTTATCTTCCCATGCCTTCCCAACTTCTCCATGCCTTCAAGATTCAGGACACTGGTGTTGGGCATGGTTATTTTTTTTTTAATTATTATTATACTTTAAGTTCTGGGATACATGTGCAGAACATGCAGATTTTTACATACATATACACTCGCCATGGTGGTTTGCTGCATCCATCAACCCGTAATCTACATTAGGTTTTTCTCCTAATGCTCTCCCTCCCCTAGCCCCCCACCCCTCGACAGGCCTCAGTGTGTGATGTTCCCCTCCCTGTGTCCATGTGTTCTCATTGTTCAACTCCCATTTATGAGTGAGAACATATAGTGTTTGGTGTTCTGTTCCTGTGTTAGTTTGCTGAGAATGATGGTTTCCAGCTTCATCCATGTCCCTGCAAAGGACATGAACTCATTCTTTTTTATGGCTGCATAGTATTTCATGGTGTATTTCATGGCACATGCCACATTTTCTTTATCCAGCCTATCATTGGTGGGCATTTGGGTTGGTTCCAAACCTTTGCTATTGTGAATAGTGCTGCAATAAGCATACGTGTGCATGCATCTTTATAGCAGAATGATTTATAATCCTTTGGGTATATACCCAGTTATGGGATTCCTGGGTCAAATGGTATTTCTGGTTCTAGATCCTTGAGGAATTGCCACACTGTTTTCCACAATGGTTGAACTAGTTTACACTCCCACCAACAATGTAAAAGCATTCCTATTTCTCCACATCCTCTCCAGCATCTGTGGTTTACTGACTTTTTAATGATCGCCATTCTAACTGGCGTGAAATGGTATCTCATTGTTGTTTTGATTTGCATTTCTCTAATGATCAGTGATGATGAGCTTTTATTCATATGTTTGGTGGCCACATAAATGTCTTCTTTTGAGAAGTGTCTATTCATGTCCTTCACCCACTTTTTGATGGGGTTGTGTTTTTCTTGTAAATTTAAGTTTCTTGTAGATTCTGGATATTAGATGGATAGATTGCAAAAATTTTCTCCCATTCTGTAGGTTGCCTGTTCACTCTGATGAAAGTTTCTTTTGCTGTGCGGAAGCTCTTTAGTTTAATTAGATCCCATTTGTCAATTTTGGCTTTTGTTGCCATTGATTTTGGTGTTTCAATCATGAAGTCTTTGCCCATGCCTATGTCCTGAATGGAATTGCCTAGGTTTTCTTCTAAGGTTTTTATGGTTTTAAGTCTTACATTTAAGTCTTTAATCCATGTTGAGTTAACTTTTGTAAAGCATGAAGATAAGATTAGAGAAAAAAGAATGAAAAGGAATGAACAAAGTCTCCAAGAAACATGGGATTATGTGAAAAGACCAAACCTAAGTTTTATTGGTGTACCTGAAAGTGACGGGGAGAATGGAACCAAGTTGGAAAACACTCTTCAGGATAACCAGGAGAACTTCCCCAACCTAGCAAGACAGGCCAACATTCAAATTCAGGAAATACAGAGAACACCACAAAGATGCTCCTTGAGAAAAGCAACCCCAAGACACATAATTGTCAGATACACTAAGGTTGAAATGGAGGAAAAAATGTTAATGGCAGCCAGAGAGAAAGGTCGGGTTACCCACAAAGGGAAGCCCACCAGACTAACAGCAGATCTCTTGGCAGAAACTCTACAATCCAGAAGACAGTGGGGGCCAATATTAAATACTATTAAAGAAAAGAATTATCAACCTAGAATTTCATATCTAGCCAAACTAAGCTTCATAAGCAAAGGAGAAATAAAATCATTTACAGACAAGCAAATGCCAAGAGATTTTGCCACCACCAGGTCTGCCTTACGAGAGCTCCTGAAGGAAGCACTAAATATGGCAAGGAAAAACCAGTACCAGCCACTGCAAAAACATACCAAATTTTAAGACCATCAACATTATGAAGAAACCACAGCAACTAATGAGCAAAATAACCAGCTAGCATCATAACGACAGGGTCAAATTCACACATAACAATATTAACCTTAAATGTAAATGGGCTAAATGCCCCAATTAAAAGACATAGACTGGCAAATTGGATAAAGAGTCAAGACTCATCTGTGTGCTGTGACCCATCTCACATGCAAAGACACACATAGGCACTGGATGGAGGAATATTTACCAAGCAAATGTAAAGAAAAAAAGAAAAGCAGGGTTTGCAATCTTAGTCTTTGATAAAACAGACTTCAAACCAACAAAGATTAAAAAAAGACAAAGAAAGACATTACATAATGGTAAAAGGGATCAATGCAACAAGAAGAGCTAACTATCCTAAATATATATGGTGTTAGGGGTGGTTAATTTTATGCGGAAATGACAATTAATGTTTTTAGAGACAATATTACTTGCTCATACTATAGCTTCTAGGCACCAAAAACCCCATGAGCTTCTAATAAACTGAGATTGTTGCTAATTTTTAAATTTGTAGAAAATCAAATCTGAAACGTTTTCAGGTGTTATTGCTAGTACTTATAAATAAAATGAGTGTTCTAAGTAACACTTCCATGCTTTAGTACAAGAACTGAAAGATAAATAACAGAAATGTTTCTCTCCATGTAGCAAGAAGGATAATGAGAGAAAGAACAACTTTGGTTCAAAAGGTAGTTTAAGGCTTTGTGTGGATTACAATGGTCTAAACTATGCATGGCTCTTACAGTCATGAGTAATAGACAATAGGGAGTGGCCTTGATTTAAAAAATACAAAATATTCTTCAGTTGAACACACCTTTTATGATTACATTATCTTTTAATGAAAATGAGGAAAATGTTTTTGCTACATACCACTAGATTTCCAATCACCATGACCATCATGAAGACAGTAAGGCACATGGTTTGGCCAGCGACCTCCATACAGTCCCACATGGTCTCTATCCACTCTCCACACAGCACGCGGAACACGATCAGAAAGGAGTGGAAGAAGTCATGCATGTGCCAGCGTGGGAGCTCACAATCATTGGAAATCTTGCAGACACATTCTTTGTAGCTCTTACCAAAGAGCTGCATGCCGACCACAGCAAAAATGAAGACGATGATGGCCAACACCAAGGTGAGGTTTCCTAGAGCCCCCACAGAATTGCCAATGATCTTTATTAGCATATTTAGAGTTGGCCAAGACTTTGCCAACTTGAAAACTCGGAGCTGGAAATAAAAGCAAGAACAGTGTTAATGCTCTGCATTTCTAAAAATATCTGTAATTTTATTAACAGGGCAAATGTACAGGTAACTGTCTCAATTATATGGTGACGAATTATTAATTTATCAAACGATTAGTAACAAATATAGCAGTGACTTGCTACCATAGAGGGTTCTTTTTTCATTTCGAAATGGTCCATACTGTAAATGAAATAATTAAATTATACAGTTTTTAAATTGGCAGTTTAATAAGATACACTGAATTTTCAAGTATCCTACATAAGCATATGTAATATACACTTTTGTTTCTCCTTAAGGAATTAAGATATTTAAGATTAATGGTGGTTAATTAGCAGAGATCCAGTTTCAGAGAAGTAGAAACTCTCATTTTTAAAAGGCCAAAGCAGATATAGTTTTCAGTGTACTTCAAATATGCTGACATGAACAAGTGAAAATAATATCAACACTTAAATTACATAAAGTGGAAGCAGAAATGAACTAATTTGTCTTTAGATTGTTTTAATCTAGCTATATCTTTAGCTTGCTGTAACTTTAGGCTATATTTTAAACATATGTTATATTCAAATACAAAAGTATTTAAACTTAAGTAAAACGCTAGGCTTCTTTTTAACCTTTATGTCTTCAAAGACTTAATTCAGTGTAGTGTGTACACGTCTCTCTCATTGTTTTTGACATATTGGTTGTATTAGCTTTAGAGTTCACTGAAGTACCATTTATGGTTAAACAGCAGCAGCATTTTATTTCTGATGCTTCAGTAAATGTCAAGCTGAGAGTAGTGCATTATTTAATGGCATCGAAGCGACCCACAGGAGTAAATACATGCACCAAAGCATTTAATTTATTCCAGAGAATAATTTGAGAAAGAGCCTGACACACTAAGTAAGATTCTACTAATGATACTATCCTTCCTATTTCCCTTAACTGCATCACATTATCATGAAGGTTTACTAAATATATTTTTTAAGTTCTGGCCCATATTATTTGTTTTATCATTTAAAATTTTTGTTCCGTTTTTTGCATCCTTCTAGTTTCAAATTAGATTCATAACTATCTTTGAGGATTAGGGAAGGAAATACAGTTCTAAGGATTACAATTCAAATTTGAACATTGAAAGCAGAAAGGGAAATTGTAAACAGATTTCATGAAAAAGTCTTCAGCCTAATCACTAGTAAGGTAAATTATCTACAGGAATATGTCCTTAGTAACCATGTACAGCCTCTGTTATTTGAAAATAAATCACTAAAGCTAGAGCCACCTCAAAGTAATAGTATAATAAAACATATCAAACTTTCACTGGAAATGTGTCAAGTGATATTTTATCTCCGAATTTTAAAATCCAACAGTTTTTATAAAAGATCAAAGAAAGATACCTTCTTTAAAATTAACAAAATATAGTACAGTTAGCTCTCTCAAAGAGTGGATTTGGTCATTTTCTGATGTGGCAGCAGTCATATGGGGAGCTCTGTTTGCTTATCCTTCTCCCTTGTACACTGTCCCGTGTCTTAAGTCTTTCCTCTACAGGGACAAGGTGAGCAATGAACAATTCCATAATTCCTTAGTTCCTGCAGAAAGGGGAGCTCATCCTAGGTTCCAAGGAAGCTTTGTATGCAGTTATGCAAACCTCAGATAACTGAGAGTTGACTATGGTGTTGTTTAATTGTGATTCGAGTTTATCTGTGACTCCATTTTTCCTCCTTTCTATTAGCCTTCCATTCAATAACTAAGAAGAGAAGTGTAGACTATTCGTTTAAGTGAACTTTATTAAAGCTATGATGAAGAAGAAACTACCATCTGGTTTGCCAAACAAATTGGCAATCCAATTTGTTTTAGAAGTGTATTCAAATAATATTATAATGATGGGAAATCTTGCCATTTTTACTAGATGAGAATGAAGACTAATTAATTACAAAGTACATCTTATGAACACTCCCAGTTAATTTACCAGCCGGAATGATCGGAGAACTGACAATCCTTCCACATTTGCCAAACCAAGTTCCATTAAACTAAGGCTCACAATAAAACCATCAAAAATATTCCAGCCTTCTTGAAAGTAATAATATGGATCCATGGCAATTATCTTGAGAAACATTTCTGCTGTGAAGATCCCCGTGAAGACCTAAATGAGAAGTGTATTTCATTATATGAGCAAATAGTCTTGAAACACGAATAATTATTGAGCAACTTAATTTACTCCAAAGAAATATAAATTAAATTATGATTTTAAAAAATTGGTTTAGGTCCAACAACTTGGTATCCACGAATGCTTTGCATTCAAATCAATAATTGTTCACTATATATAATGTTTATCAAATGATAAAGAGTACATGGATTAAGTCAATAAAATTAATATTATTTTCATATGAAAGGTGCAACTGGCTCATTGTGATCAACTGTTTGGCTCTGTCTCTGATCTTTCTAGCCCTCCAAAAACTTACCAAATGATTACCTAGCAGTGAGGGCTTCCATCACCAAGCCAAATGGATTGATCCCCTCCCTTGGCCCTGCAGATGAGACTGGTGCTAAGGAGATGTCATGTAAGCTGCAATAAACATGCTCACGGCTAACTCTACAGATAGTAAGAACTCTTAAAAAATTTCCTTTTGCTGGCGAAAGGGAAGCAGTATTTTCCTTTTTCCATTTCTATTATCTACAACTATTTCAAACTTTCTCTTCTGCACATAACCTCAGCCATTTTTCCTTAGGCCTTCCCTTCTGAGAAGCACAGTCTCAGTACTTCAGCGTCTTAGAGGTGATGAAAGTTAGCCAGTCTTAACTTTATGTTTCCCTTGATCTACTAGACTACTTACAACCATTACTGTGCTTTGCCTTTCTCTTCTTGTTAAAATGAAAGAAGTGCCCCTGTTTTGAGCTAATCTCTCAAATTGTGTTATGTGTTTTCCTTTGGACTTTGCAAGGAATTCATTCTCAATTAACCAACCTTTCTACTACTGGCTACTTCCTGTTTCTTTATAGAAAGTAACAGTTACCGAGTCCTTCTCTCCCTTAAAAATATCACCACTGTCGGCCGGGCGCGGTGGCTCACGCCTGTAATCCCAGCACTTTGGGAGGCTAAGGGGGGCGGATCACGAGGTCAAGAGATCGAGACCATCCTGGCTAACACGGTGAAACCCCGTCTCTACTAAAAATACAAAAAATTAGCCAGGCGCGGTGGGCGGCGCCTGTAGTCCCAGCTACTCTGGAGGCTGAGGCAGGAGAATGGCGTGAACCCGGAAGGTGGAGCTTGCAGTGAGCCGAGACAGCGCCACTGCACTCCAGCCTGGGCAAAAGATCAAAACTTCGTCTCAAAAAAAACCAAACAAACAAACAAAAATATGTATCACCACTGTCATCAGAGAAACTCTCCTTGCACTCTATTTCTCCTTCCAGCTGCCACCATCTATCCTTTCCTTATGGCCAGATTTCTTTCGAAGATTGCATACTTGTCTACATTTGCCAGTTGCATTTCTTCACCTTACTCCACAACCCAAATGGCTTTAACAAACTTCACCAACAAGACCGACATCACCAATAAATCCAAACGAATTTTTTTAAACAATTTTCTTGCTTGCTTGCCCTTTTAGAAGTTTTGGGCATTGTTTTCTGTTCCTTGTTCATTGAAATATTTTCTGGCTTTAGCTTCTGTGATCCACACCTCCCTGGATGCTACTCACCTGATTTTCTTCCTCTAACAAATCATTTGATACTGGATTTATTCAGAACTCTCGCTGTCTAGACCCCTCTTACTTTAATTTTCCTTTTATAATAAGTTACATTTTTATAATAGTTCATATTTCAAAATCTGTTTTTCTGTTCAAGCATACCTCCTAGTCTCTAGAAATACATACCCACCTGCCTATTCAATACCTACATTTGAAAGACTATCTCCCAGGCATCTCAAATTCAACAGGTCCAAAATTCACCTTACTGCTTTTTCTCCACAGTTTTGCTTCTCTTCCGATATTTGCTAACTCAGTAAATGGAATCTCTCTACCTAGGTGGCTACCTCAGAGACCTGACAGTCTTAGTGACTTTTCCAAATATCTCTTGAATACTTCAAACTGAAATTCACCCATGTGTATATTACTAGACTTTTTTCTTTTTTGTTGAGTAGGGCTCCATTGTTTGACATTTCATGGACATCTAAATAATAGATAGCACTTTTTGTCTCTTTTCCAAGAAATTTTTGCCTACCCCAAGGTCTCAAAGATGTTCTCCTGTGTTTTATTTCAGATGTTTTATTGTTTTAGCTTTTATGCCTAGTCTACAATCCATATTGATTCTGGCATGTGGCATAAGATTGAAGTGGAGGTTCATTTATTTTCCGTACATTTATTTACGTGTTCCTGATATTTTGTTGAAAACACTTCCTTTCTTCTATTTCCTTTCTGTAGTGTTTATTTCAAAAAATCCATGGACATATAGTTTGGATCTATTTATGAACTCAGGATTATGTTCCATTGATATCTTTGTTTATGCCAATACTGTAGATTCTTGATTAGTACAGCTTTATAACAAGCCTTGAAGTCAGGTATGCTAATGTTTTCATTATTCTTTTATCAGTATTGTTTTGGCAATTTTAAGTATTGTGTATTTGCATAGAAAGTCAGTTCATCAATTTCTACAAAGAAAATCTGTGACATTTTTACTGGGATTGGGTTGAATTGATAGATACATTTGGGTAGAATTAAGTTCTTAATAATATTGAATCTTCCATTGCATGAACATGGCATATATATTTCCCTTTGTTTAAATCTTCTGTAATTATTCTCAACCATGTTTTGAGGTTTTTAGTATAGGTGTTTTGAAATGATTTGTTAAATTTATTACTATATTGTTCGTGTTTTTTGATATTATTGTAAATAAAATATTTAATATCATTGTTTATTTCTAATCACTGTTTTAAAGATTTATTAGGATTGTCTACAATATGACCATGTTGATGAAATAGATACTTCTACCACATTTCAATATTTATGCATGTTATTTGTGTTTCTTTTTTCCTTTAGTTCAGTTGATAAAACTTCCAGTGCAAGGTTAAATAAAAAATGGTAAAAATAGACATATTTGTCTATTTTAAGGGGAAAGCACTCAATTTTTCTAAGGGGCAAGAATTCACTACCTCAACATTTCACTGATAAGTAAAATATTAGGTGTAGGGTTTTCTTTCTTTTTCTTTTCTTTTCTTTTTTTTTTTTTTGAGACAGAGTTTCGCTCTTGTTGCCCAGGCTGAAGTGTGGAGTGCAGTGGCTTGATCTCGGCTCACTGCAACCTCAGCCTCCCGGGTTCAAGCAATTCTCCTGCCTCAGCCTCCCTATTAGCTGGGATTGCAGGCGCCTGCCACCATGCCCAGCTAATTTTTTGTATTTTTAGTACAGACAGGGTTTCACTATGTTGGCCAGGCTGGTCTCGAACTCCTGACCTCAGGTGATCCACTGCCTCAGCCTCACAAAGTACTGGGATTACAGGCATGAGCCTCCACACCCGCCTAGTTGTAGGGTTTTCTGAAATGTCCTTAACAACTTGAGAAAGCTACTTTCTATTCCTATTTTACTGACAGTTTTTCTCACAAATGACTGTTTTGTCAGATCCTTTTCTGCATCTATTGAGATGATCTTAGGCTTTCCTTTATTCTTTTTGAGGTAATATGGCCAATTAATTGATCATTTTTCAAATGTTAAAGGAATCTTACTTTTCTGAGATAATCCCCAAGTGTTTAAGAAGTATTTATTACTTTTTTCTCTATTGTTGGATTTTATTGATAATATTTTGCTAATGATTTTTTGCTTCTGTGTTCATGAGGGATACTTTCTTGTAATTTTCTATGTAGAATTAATATTGTAACACTTTATATAAAATGTTCTGGCTGGGCGCGGTGGCTCATGCCTGTAATCCCAGCACTTTGGAAGGCTGAGACGGGCGGATCACAAGGTCAGGAGATCGAGACCATCCTGGCTAACACGATGAAACCCCGTCTCTACTAAAAATACAAAAAAATTAGCCAGGCGTGGTGGCTGGTGCCTGTAGTCCCAGCTACTCGGGAGGCTGAGGCAGGAGAATGGCGTGAACTGGGGAGGCGGAGCTTGCAGTGAGCCTCGGTAGCACCACTGCACTCCAGCCTGGGCGACAGAGCGAGACTCTATCTCAAAAAAAAAAAAAAAAAAAAAGTTCAACTCTTTTCATATATTTTACACTTACCTGTGTTATAAATCCCCACTTTAAACAATCAGTTGTCTTTTTAAAAAATTTACCACAGCAACAGAAAACCAAATACTGCATGTTCTCACTTATAAGTGGGAACTAAACATTGAGTTCATAGGAACACAAAGAAGGGAATAACAGACACTTGAGGGTGGAGGGTGGGAGAAGGATGAGGATCGAAGAACTACCTATAGGGCACTATGCTTATTACCTGGATGATGAAATAATCTGTATGCCAAACCCCCGTGATTTACAATTTATTTACGCAACAAACCTGTATATATACCCCTGAACCTAAAATAAATGTGAAAAAAATTAAGGAAAAAAAAGATAGTCTTTCATATTTACCCACATTTATTCATATCTAGTGACCATCATTCCCAGAACCAAATTTCCATCTGATATTTTTCCCATTCGGCCTGAAGAACTTCCATTAACATTTCTTGTAGTGTAGTTCTGGTGGTAACAGCTTTTTTAGGTTTTTGTTTATCTTAAAATTCTTTATTTCATTTTAATTTCTGATGGATAGTTTCACTTTCTGTAGAATGATGGGCTTTTACTTCTTTATTTTATCTGGCCACTTTCTTCTGGCCTGAATTATTTCTGGTAAGACATTAGTCTCATGTATATAGTAAATATTTTTCTTCCGGTTGTTTCCAAAGCTTTTTGTTATTGTTGTTGTCTTCAGCAGCATGACTAATATATGCCTAAGTATGGTTTACTTTATATTTATCCTGTTGATGTTCACCAACATTTTATAAGGTAATATTAAGGTCTGTAAGTTAATATTTTTCACCAACTTTGGGAAATTTTTGGCCATTGTTTCTTCAAATATTTGCTCTGTTCCATTCTCTCTATTTTCTCCTTCTGATTCTATTATATAAATATTTAGACTACTTGATATTATCCCATATTGTAGTTAGACTCAGTTCATTTTTCCTTTCAATTCTCTAGTGTTCAAATTGGATAATTTCTATTAGTGTGCTTTGAGTTAACAACTATTTCTTCTGACATCTGCAATTTTCTTTTAAACACATCCAGTGAATTTTTCATATTAGAATGTGTACTTTTCAATTATAAAATGTCTAAATTATTCCTTTTATACTTCTCATTTTTTTCTGCTCATGTTCTCTGTTTATTCCTTATGACCACTTTTTTCGTTTAAATTGCTCAACATATTTACAATAGCGCCTCCAAAGTCTTTTTTTGTTTATTCTAACAATTTGCTCATGTCCAGATCTATTTCTATGTACTGCTTTAATCTATTAACTATGAGTCACATTTTCCTATTTCTTTGCATATCATCTAATTTTTATGTGACATGAATATGTTTAATATTGGGAATACTTCAATCCTGGAAATCTATCTTCTAGAAGTTAATACAGCATTATGAAAGGTGATATATACAAGAACATTTACTGCAACATGGGGGTAAAGTATCTGGAATCAACTTGAACATCCATCAATAGGTGATTGGAAGAAAAAATAGTGATACATGCATACTATGAAATATTAGTATGCAATTTAGTGGCTTGTAATATATTCACAGACTTGTACAATCATCACCATTATTGAATTTTAGAACATTTTAATCGCCTTAAAAAGAAGCTGCATACCCATTAGTTAGTTGTTGCTCCCATTTACCCTAATCCCTGCTGCCTGGCAACCACTCATCTACCTTCTGTCTCTATGGATTTGCCTGTTTTGAACATTTCATATAAATGTAGCAATATGCTATGTAACCTTTTGTGATTGGCTTTGTTCACTTAATATAATGTTTTCAAGGTTTATTCATGTTGTAGATTGTAGCAATACTTCATTCTTTTTTATGGATGAATAACATTTTATTGGATGGATATTGTTTATCCATTCATCAGGTGATAGACTTTGAATTGTTTTTAATTTTTAGTATTATGAATAATATTCTATAAGCATTCATGTGGAAATATGTTTTTAATTCTCTTATATATCTGAATAGATTAGTAAAACTGCCAGGTCACATGGTAACTCTACTTAAACTTTTTGGGGAACAGCTAAATTATTATCCAAGGTGACTGCATCATTTTATATTCTCAAAGTAAAGTATAACCATTCCAATTTCTCCACATCCTTGCCAGAAAATGGTATTGGCTTTCTTTCTGATTATAGCCATCTTAGTGTGTGTGAAGTGGTATCTCATTTTAGTTTTGATTTGCCTTCCCCCTAAAATTAGCCAGTGATGCTGACCATCTTTTATGTACTTACTGGCCTTTTATCTATCTTCTTTTTCAATACGTCTATTCAAAGATTTTGATCATTTTTAGTGAGTTATCTATTTTACTTGTTGTGGAGTTATAAGAATCCTTTATATATATTAGATATAAATCATGATCAGATATCTGGGTTGCAAATGTCTTCTTCCATTCTTTAAGTTGTCTTTTTAATTGATGATATTGTATACAGCATGAAAGTTTCTAATTTTGATAAAGTCCAATGAACCTTTTTTTCCTTATTGTTATTGTTTGTGCTTTTGGTGTCATATCTAAGAAATCATTGCTTAATAATAGGTCATGAAGATTTACTTCTAAATTTTCTTCTAACAGTTCATAGTTTTAGCTCTACATTTAGGCCTATGACGTATCTTAATTTTTATATATGTTGTTAAGTAAGGGTTCAATTCCATTCTCTCATATGTGGATATTCACTTGTCCAAGCACCATTTGTTGAAAAAGCTTCTTTCCTTAATAAAATTGTCTAGTAGTCTTGTTGAAAATTAATTTAACATAAATGTGAAGACTTACTGTTGGAATTTCAATTTGATTCCATTGATGTATATAGCTATCTTTATGCCAGTACCAAACTATCTTGCTTACTTTTGCTTTGTAGTAAGTTTTAAAATTTGGAAGTTTGAGTTCTCCAACGTTATTTTTTTCTAGTTAAGATTGTGTGGTATATCGTCTCTTGCATTTTCATATAAATTTATAGTCAATTTGTCACTTTCTGCCAAATCGGTAGCTGGGATTTTGATATGGATTGCGTTAAATTTGTAGATTAATTTGGTGAGTATTGCCATCTTAACAATATTTTCTCCCAAACTATGAATATAAAATGTGTTTTCATTTATTTAGTAGTTCTTTAATTTCTTTCAGCAATGTTTTATAGCTTTGAGTGTACATCTCACACTTATTTTATTAAATTTATTCCTAAGTATTTTATTCTTTTTGATGTTATTATAAATAGAATTTTCCTAATTTTGTTTTCTGATTGTTCATTAGTAGTGTTTAGAAATATAATTGAGTTTTGTATATTGATCTTGTATTCTGCAATCTTATTTATCAGTTCTAACAGTTGTGTGTGTGCGTGTGTGTGTGTATTTTATAGGATTTTCTAAATACAAGATTATGTATTCGTTAACAGAATTTACTTCTTGTGTTCCAATGTAGATGCCATTAATTTCTTTTTCTTGTCTCATTTCTCTGGTTAGAACTTTCAGTATAATATTGAAAAGAAGTAGCAAGAGCAAGCATCCTTGCCTTCTTCTTGACCTGAAGGTAAAAGCATCTAAAGTAACTATTAAGAATGATGGTAGGTGTGGGGTCTTTTGAGATGGTGTTTATCAGGCTGAAGTTCTTTTCTATTTTAAGTTTGCTGAGTGTTTTTATCATGAAACACTTTGGCTTTTTCCACATGATTACAGCATCTATAGAGATGATTGCATAGTTTTTAAAATTAATATGATATATTACATTAATTTTTTATGTTGGTCCAGCCTTGCATCACTGGGATAAATTTCACTTATTCAGAGTACATAATCCAAAAATCAAAATATGTTATGTGATTTGGCCTCTAGTATTTTGTTGAGGATTGTTGTGCCTATGTTCATATGGGATATGGCTGGTCTATATTTGTGTCTGTGTTTTTTTCTTGTAATATTTTTGTCTGGCATTAATAGCAGGGTAATTCTAGCTTTATAAAGTGAGGTGAGAAGTATTTCCTTCTCTTCTATGTGTTGGAACAGTTTGTTAAGGGTTGATGTTAATGCTCCATTGAACATTTGGCAAAATTCACCAGTGATACTATCTGGGCTCAGGCTTTTTTTGGAGGGAAGTTTTTTTTTTTTTTTAATTGTGAATTCAATTTTTACTTATTATAAGTATATTGAGATAGTCTATTACTTCTTGAGTCAGTTTCAGGAGTTTGTTACTTCCTAGGAATTTTTCAATTTCACCTAGTTTATCTAGTTTGGTGGCGTTTAATTTTATTCTATTCCTTATGCTCCTTTTTTACTTCTAAAAGATCCACGGTGATATCCTCTCTTCATTCCTACTTCTAATAATTTGTGTCTTTCCTCTTTTTTTCTTGGTTAGCCTAGCTAAAGATTTGTCAATTCTGTTGATTTTTTCAAAGAAATAACTTTTGGGTTTATTGATTATTCTCTGTTGTTTTTCTCCTCTTTAATATTTGTCTTTTCTGTTAACTTCAGGTTTAATTTGCTATTCTTTATCTAGTCTCTCAAAAAGGAGCTTAAATTAGCAATTTGGGAAATCTTCTATTTTACCATAGACATTTAAAGTATACATTTGTCTTTAAATATTGTTTTAGCTGCCCTCATTAATTTCAGTTTGGTTTGTTTTGATTTTCAGTCATCCTAAAGTCTTTTCTAATTTCTCTCATGATATCTTATTGACTCATTGGTTATTTAACAGTAAGTTGTTTAATTTCCAAATATTTGTGATTTTCCACACTGACTTGTTGTTGGTTTCTAATTTCATTTTATTTTTTATCAGAAAAATATTCTGTATTATTTTAATTTTTTTAAGTTTATTGAGGTGTGTTTTATGACCTAACCTATAACTTATCCTAGGGAATGTCCCATAGGCATTTGAGAAGAATGTGTATCCTGCCTATGGATTTTCTACTATTCCATAATTCACCTCAGATACAGATCCTACATTCCTTAACATATAAGACCAGCCCCAGCTTGAGTTGTCTGTTTATTGTTTATCTCTTTCTAGAATCCATCCTCCTTCTGGTAATGGTATCCTAATTCTTGTCTTCATAATTTCACTCATTTACTCTGCCCCCAGTGATAAGATATGATTCTGATTTAGGCAAATATGGCATTAAAACCAAGAGCTAGGGTAACTGACTGGTTTAGAAATGGCCATGTAACTCCAACCAGGTCAATGATATTCAATTTGTGGGCCTTAATTAAAGCTACTAGTCAGGAGGCACAAACTTTCTGTACATGGAGCTACATTAGCAGAAAAAAAGTTGATAGAACCTTGGCAATAGTAGGAAAATGCCCAGCCAGAGAGGAAGGTCACATATTGGGAAGAAGAGAGATAACAAGCTAATTCCCAGCGATGCTGGCTGAGAACCTGAGTCTAGCCAGGTTAGAACCTAGAACTAGTTCCAAATGGGCTTCAGTAAAGTGAGGTGATGAATTCCCTTTATTTTTGCTGAAGCTCATTCAATTTGGATCATAACATATTACCTCCAAAGGCTTTCTTGTTTCAATTGCCACCCCACCACCCCGCTTTTTTTTAGAAATAATGTTGAAGAGATTCTTACATAGCTCTAAATTTGAATTAGGTAATATTATTATCCTTTCCTACTCTAAGCTTCTGTGATCTTTGCCCATAGCTTATGATAGTCTCTGAAATAGCTTTCAGAGACTGATACAGCATTCAGACCTTCCACTTCTCTGTTAATTTCTCATGGATACAGTTTCCCAACTGCGAAATACAGACAATTTATAGTCAATATCTTAAGACTGATTTTGTGGGAATCCAGAGAGAGAGATTTAATGTAAATCATTTAGTCCAATATCTGATACAAAATAAGAGGCCAACATATGCCAACTTTATCATTTAATTCAGTTAAGTCCTACCTGAAATACAATTCAAAAATATAGTGGTTACTTCAGAGCCTAAAAATACTGTATGTTATACTTTAGACCATATTATTTACCATCTCTATATAACCTGCTTATATGTTCATTTAGCAAGTTGGGAACTTAATAAGCATTTTATACTTGTATAAATATACTTTTTTTGCATGATTTTCTTCCTTTTGTCTCTCTGTATAAGACCACTCTAATATCTATCACTATACTATACTATATTATAATATCAATATGTATCCAGTGAATGCTAATATATATTTTAACAAAATTATATAAATAATTTCTAAATTTAATATTGCTAAGACTGTAGAAGAAACAAAACAAAAAATAATAATCCCCAAGATGATGTTCCCTCCCTACATAGTCCACTTTCAAGTACTTACAAGTGATATTTCAAAATTATCTGACTTGGACATATTTTATCATTTGTTTAGTAAATGCAGACATGTCCTAAAGAACCTATTCTAAGTATCTTAAAAATATGTCAGAATTTTGTTATAGATCAATGTCCTTGGAGGACAATTCAGAATCATCTTCTAATAAATAAGCAATTTAAATTCAATTCTAATCAAATTGTACATAAATTCTTTGACTCTTTTGCACTATGGTAGCAACATTTTTTTGTTATTTAAAAGGGATGCTAAACATTTGATGTCAAGGTATACATGGCCAATTAGTTGACATTTAATTTGAGAGCAATATTCACTAAGGCAATTATAAACTCTTTCAAGAGGAAGAGAAACTCTCAGTGAGGCTTACCAGGTTTCCAACAGACAGTACACTGCTGAACTGCTCCGTCATGGGATAGTGCTCCATAGCCATGAAGAGTGTATTTAAGACAATGCAGATAGTGATGGCCAGGTCAACAAATGGGTCCATTACAACCAGGTTGACAAGGTGTTTCACCTTTAACCATGGTTTACAACAGTCCCAAATCAAACACATATTAGCAAATTTATACCAGCATGGTGGGCATTTCTGTCTGGATTCTTCAAGTTCTGGAAGAAAAAAAGGTAGAATCCTCATGAAAACTGCTTACTTTCTATTAAGCAGATTTGGTTTAAATTAAAAGGAATTTAAAAAATCTAAAGTTCTTAAAAGATATTATGGGTTAATCTGCTGGAGGAACAGGGAAAATTTTACAATGGGTTTGCTGTCATAGAAAGGATCAGTACAGAAAGGCTAGTAAGCTTTCTAAATGTATCCTGGCTAAACATAGCTTCCAAGATTCTATTGGCAATACTAAACTGTCTGATACTTATCTTCAAGGCTGCTAGAAACTAATGGGTAGAACTTGCATTGCGTACACTTAAAGCTCATCCATGTTCCAGATAGAGCAAGAAGTATATATGTTATCAGAGATATCTCAGGAGATGTCCTAAGAACCTTAATCAGTCACACTGAATGTCGGTTTCTTGGATTAGATATGCTTTGGTGATCTTCTAATTAGATAATTTTATCAGTGTCACCAATCTCAGTTTAAAAGTCTCAAATTAAATTTTATTAGATTATAGGCTTGCATATTAGACACAACAAAGTTCCATCTCTCTACATTTCTCATTTAATTAGAGGGCATAAAAGAAGAGAAAGTACCCCAGCCTAAGGAACTGGAGTCCTCATGTTGTTACAAATCAACACTTCACAAAGTGGAACTCATTTATTACTGGAAAAATACAAAGGATTTTAGGTGAAACATACATATAATTCATACATTTTCATGGTATACATTTATTTAAATGTATTTAAATATATAACTCATATCAAACTTATGACATAAAATTTTATATTAAAATGTATTTATCCAAGGAAAATGTACAATGATGTCAAGAAGAATTTCAACCAAATATTGGGAGAGAAGACAGAAATGCACAGATCTTTAAGGTAATACCCAAAATACTGAAATTTGGTGAATATTGGCAAAGAAATTTGGGGAATTAGGAAGTGAAAAATCGTCTACCATCTTCCTTTGGCAAGATAATCTCTTCATCAACTTATGAGTGGAAAAATATGCAGAATTTGTTGTTTTCTGTCAATATCATTGCTGTACACCCTATTACCTGTTCTGCCAAAATGCGGCCACCACCTCTTAGCACTGAAATAGAGGGAAGGTTTCTTCTTTTTAAATCCATGGCATAGTTGACTCTAGTCAGTCACTTTAATACTATTGTGGCAACTGGAACATCTGTCCACATCTGGCACAATTTACTATGAACTAAACCTTGTAAGGGTGGAACCAGCATACGAAAGGACAATCACAACCACAGATAATAATGTTTCTTCTACTAATCAACATTTGCCACTAATTAATTCTATAATGCTATTTTCCTAAGTAAATTAATTTATTGTTTATTGTTTTTAAAATTTCCACTAAAAGTAGATTTGTCAATTGTCTCTTTGGATATTGAAATTCTTCAAGTGCACAGTTTGTTTCCATTTCCCTTAATACATAACTTTGTAAACAATAAATAATATTTGATTTATAATTCAGAGAAAAAATATAGTTATTATGCACTGGTTATTTTGTAAATACTTCTAAATTCCCAAATAACTTTATATTTACATTGAAGGCAAAAAGGAGATATTATTATTTACAGTAAATAACAAAAGAGAAACTACAAAATGTAATTTTGTCTGTATACTGCCATAATATGGCTTTTTCTTTCCATGCCAGCTGTCATTTAGCAAATAAAGAGAAGCAAACAGGAACTGGATAGAAAAAAAGTAAACTGGAGAAAAGTTTCAAAAACGAAATTCAGCAGATGTGGCTCATCTTGACAGTAGGAATAACCGGAGCAAAGTTGTTTAAGTTCTAAAATAAAACCATTCAATTATTCATTCCAAAAAAAGGCAGGGGGGAATCTCACACTTTAAAACAAAGCAAAGCATTCAGGAGAGAACTGCAGCCACATCTCCATTATTCCTGCGTGGGTTATCCACATAGAATCACTTACAGTAAATCTGTGTCTTTTGCTGGCTCACCTTGATTCTTCAGGTGCTTCTAACTCACCCTCCCACCATCCTTCACAAAGGTGTGACCAGAAAACATTTCTATGTGATTTTGCACTTTTAAAAATTTGAAACGCAAATGGTTCATTTTTGCTTATCCACTACTGCTTCATTAAGCATGAGGCTATCCATTACCCTGGACAACGGAGACTTGGCTGTAGTTAAAAAGAAGGAAAACAAAAATTGCCAACTGGATCAACAAGCCTGGTTCATAAAACGGAAAGGTGAATTAAACAATGATCAGACATAGAAGAAAGGATCCCCAAGTAAAGAGATCATGTCAACCAAGAAAACTTTGCACCATTATCAGAAACCAAAAAAAAAAAGACTATCTTAAGTCAGCTTGAGTATGCATGTATGTGATATTGCTAACAACCAACCTTGACCAATGTCACACTCAATGTGTCTACATACAATTGAATAAAGAAAAGTCAGTTTCATTCTAGATAACTGATTAAAAACAGAATAAAAACTTGGCCATCATTTCTCACAAATATACAAAGTCAAAAGCTCTGCAGATAACAAAACGAAAACACTCTCAGTCTTCAGCTTCCTAGGTTGCACTTATTCCTAGAACATCCTTTCCATCCTAATCAACTCCATGTCACATAGTTCCGTGGAGAGAGGTGTGGGTGCATTTATTTTGAACTCCAAATCTTAATTAGTTGGCAAGTCCAATCTTGTGGATATTTGAGGTTTTTAAAGTAATGTCTTATTTAGCTCAAACTTAATGCTATCAGAAGTGCAAAGCATGACTGTTGATTTAGACTTACCCTGTCTCCTTCTCTACTTCCTGCTTTAGGGAGCAGACATGCTGCTGACATCGGTAGCAGAACCACTGGCAGCTTCCTCTCAGTGGTTTTGCTATGGCAAGGAGCGGAAGGCCAGACAATCTTCAAAAGATTTACCTGGAGGGACAGGGAGGAGCAAGCTACTGGCAGCTGGGGGGAAGAGGGAGTGCAAGCTAACGCAGGCGAGGTTGGGGAAGAACGTACTAGAGTTTAATATTCCATTGAAATCAGTGAATTGCATTAGGATACTGCATTAGGACATTATGAAAATTGGGTTTTGTGATACTGACTTGTCTGTGATGTACACAGTCATCTACACTGTGAATTTTTTTCTGGCTGTGACTTTCAGGCTTTTCGTATTGGTATTAATAACATGGGATCTTTGCATACAGACAGGAAAAGAATTATTCCAAGAATCTATCCAATCTCAAGAGAAAATCTAATTATCAGTAAGAAAGGGATGTGTATGCTTGCTCTCTTTTGCTTTCATTCTCCTTTTCTCTTCTCCTTTGACACATCTACACACACACACGCTCACACACATACCTGGGAAGGGGCACAAGGGAGAAGGTTTGTAAAGAGATAGGGAGAGGAGGGAATAGGAGGGCAAGGAAGGGGGATAGAATACATTTTACATGAAAATATTTTCCAAGTAGTTGAAGTTGATAGTTGTTTGAATTCACTTACAGAATAGAAAGGCAAAAACATGTGAATTAACAAAAATAACAACAACAAAACAACTAATAATGATAATATTTATTAACTGTCTTCTGCATGCCAAATACATCAGTGTTTTAGCTAAGAAGGCTTATTTAATCCATTCAACAACCTGATGCCTAAATATCATCATCCACATTTTACTGATGAGGAGACTGAAATTCAAAGTCACAAATTAACACATTTAACATATGGCAGAGCCAGAAATTGATCACAGATTAAGCTGTCCCCAAAGTCTTTATTTTGGCATTCTGAGATCCAGACTGCTAAACATTATGTTAACTATTCAGATAAAATCTGCAACTAAAGAGAAAGCTGATATATTGTAAGAATCTGGTCAGAGAAAGGCAAAAGTAGGACCATAAAATTTTAAACACTTTGCTTCAAGGAAGTTAATATCAAACCCTAATTCACATTTTTAATTTACATTTCTGGTTAAGTCATAGGATTTTATAACTTGTGTCTCAAGCAGTTAATACAATCCAAATGGCTTAGCATCATCATAAGGATAAGCATTTATCATTACATTCTTTTCAATGTCATGCACACAAGTTTCAATGTTTAGAATTTAATGTATGAAAGTGGTGTTCAAAATGTACCTTAAATTTGCAGCAGCTTTCTGGAGGCTAAATATAAAAAAATCTATGGAAGATAATAGAATCCATGAGTTGTGCACGGATTTTACTTTTACTTAGTAAAATATATAATAATGATACAGTATCAAGTCAAGAAGTATTTTATTGAAACTTATGAAGTGTTTTTTCATCATTACCAAAGCACCAAGTAACTGTGATGCAGGACTTTTGACATACCTTCCATGGTGTTGGTCAAAATACTGGCTATACTCATTGCTCTTTGCCTTGATGTAGGATCTTCCAATAAATCCATGGAAACATGATAAGAACTGGACCGTCTCTTTCTTATTTCTGTTTCAGTAGTCGTGCCCTAAAAGTAGAATTTCAGATGAAATAATCACTATTTTTGAAAGCACCAAAGCCCAAAGCATTCCTATAACAGGTGTTATTTAACTAAATATACACCATGCTTTCTCAGATGTGAAAAGCTCACTAAGATATTGTTGAAATTATAATTCTTTGGGGGTGTTTGAAAGTCTGTCAGATTTTCAGCTTTTGGGGAGGCCTGGGTTTGTCAAGATGGGCTTTGCTATTCCTCCATCCCAGGGATTTGGGCTGGAGCTACCAGGTCTACTACTGGACAGATAGCCTTTTAGCATTTCAGCCAATCCTACTTAGGACTTCAGACCGAAACATACTGTTTCTTAATTTTCACCTAGGTTGAGTTTTTAGATCTTTATAGACATATATTCAGGTAGTTTAACATATGAACAAAAAGGTTTGAAAGTCTCCTTCATACGCATCAGTAATAGTTCCCCTAAAATGCGAATTCCAGTTGTAAAATGCCTTCATTCATTAGAGACAGGTAACATTTCCCAATATTCCTCATTACAAAACTAAATTTTAGAACTAATCTATAACTTTGTCCTATATTTAAAAAACTACTTAATCCACAAAACAATTCACCCTTGGCACTGAGACTATAATTTAAGCAGATAATACCAATGTGGGGGACTGTGATTTTTAGTAATGATGCAATGATCTGATAATCTCCTATTCCAGAATAAACTCATCAGGATTTCAACATGGGCGAAAATTTATTCCTACTTCAGGAGATCAAACAATGATGTTAATTATCACAGAAAAAAAAAAGGTAAAGCTAAAGAATTTCAAATGCAGGACTGAGTGTTAATAATAAATTAAAAACTTTCATTCCTTTGAGGATTTTCCCTATTTCTAAAAGAATGATATGATCAAAATATAATAATATGACCAAAATATTATTTATTTTGGTCACATCATATTATGATGTGAACAATTAGCAGTATGTTATCTTTTGTAAGTTGAATTATTTTAATGCATACATATTCAAAACCAAAATTTCCACTCATGGCATATGATTGTCACTAATGGTGATAAACATTCATATAGGTCATTCTAAAATTAATTTTAAGGTAAAAAACACGTGAAATTAGTAAGAAAAGAAATAACCTATCTCTAAAAATAAAAATCTTTTAATCAAAACGGTGCCTCTCAGAATTTAAAATATTTCAGCTTGTCAGAAAGAGGCAAAGGTTTAAGGAGAAAAAAAATAGCCACATGAAGATCATCTAGTCCCCTCTGTTCTGCACAGAAGCACATGTACAAACCTAGATTTGTTTAATTTTCAAATAGATTCCAAAACTGCTAATGACGTTACTAAGAAAATTCTTTCTTAAGTTAAGTTGTCTCGATTGAATTTATGTGCAAAGTACAGGAAATGATGTGCCCTCAAGGGTGTCATTTGCCCATAGCTATTTATTTTCTATTGTCATTTCTCCTCTGCATTCTCCAAAAGCCTACTTCATCTGTCTGCACCTTCAGCTCAACTTTGCAATGGTACAGTGCCCTGCCTCAAAGCACTTAAGATTGTAAGATTAAAGAATGAAGTTGAGGAAGCAGGAAATAAAGGGATAACACGAAGCTTTGCCTCAAGCTAGCAACAACTTTGCCTTCAGAGATTTGTCCCATCATCTCTGATAGGACAGGAGATTTATGATAATTATTGATAAATGCTAAATAATTTCTGACAGACTGGCAGTCTCTCTGTATTCCTGCATGATAATTGTAGATTTGCTTTTGTTTACCCAATTAACATTTATCAAGATCAGTGTTACACATACTTTATTATGTATAAGAATTATGTGGGATGCTTGTTAAGGAAGATTCCCAGACCTTGTTCTCCTCAGTGTTCTGGTCTGAAAAGGTCTGGGTAGGCACAGGAATCTCTAGTTTTAAGAAGCATCCCATGAGATTCTGATGTAAGTAGTATGAGAGTGAAGTATATTTTGAGAAACATTGGTTAAAATGAAAGTGTTTATGTGTTTATTTCCTTAACCATCTCTTCTTTTCAATTTAAAGAAATTAAAAATAACTCAACGGGCGGCAATATTTCAGTGTTGATAGAAAGTAGGTTCAGTAACCAGCATACCTGGGGTCAAATCTTAGCTCCACCATGCACAAGCCTCAGTTTCCTCCTCTGTAAAATTGGGATAATATTACTAACTATTAAAAAGGGTTGTTATGAGAGTTAAATGAATTAACACATGTACAGTGTTCTGGACAGTGTCTGGTACATGGTTATCTATGATCATTTTTTAAGAAGAGCTGATGTTCTCTCTTCATTCTTCCTGGTTCCTCCACTATGAAGTTCTACTTTTCTCATGGTTCAACTTGACTCCAGGATACCTGGACACTTCTCTGGTAGAAGGAGGTGGGGAGAGGCCATGCAAAAAATGTGAAGAAGATAATAGCTGTTTTATAATCCAAAATAAGAAGCTCCTCCATTAGGTAACTGAAAACGAACTCCATATCATTTTAATGTGGCTCAAAGAGCTTGTCCAATGATAATAAATGGAGCTATGTGAAAAAAAAATCATAAGAAGACATTTTGAATGCTATAAAATACAATCAAGTGACATTGCCAAAATATGTTTTGCTAGCTAATGGAATTTTATTTAATACCAACATTAAAAGCATCTTATGGTTTACGAAATAAATTTCAATAACATAGCCCTGTAAGTGTCTAGGATGTAGTTGAAATCCTTTTCCATGTGATTGATTTTGGGCCACTTTGTTTACAATAAGAGTTTATGACAGTAATATAAAGATTGGGATCTGCTCTAAAAATGACAACCCATGATTCCATACCAGGTACTTTCTGAGTGGCTCTTCACTGTACAAATTTACAGTGGTTGAGATCATTAGAATGGATGCTAAAAAAATTACAACGCTCTGACCTGCAAAGAGAGGCAATGTTGTACTATGGGATTTAAATCTATTTAGTAATAGTATCTACTGCAAGTAGAAGTATTCAAATCTCCTTTTAAATGAACAACAATCACAAAATCCTTAAGTATTTATTTAATTTGTGAGCATTAATTTCCTTGGATTTAATTTAACTATATTAATCAAACATTATGCTTGATAAATTGTTGCTTTGCTTTTTGGCGGGTTTCATACCATAGTAATAATGATGAAAGATTACTTCTAATTATATTCTCTGACAGCCAACCTAGGTTTTTAATTACTTTGTAGAAAAGTCTGAATAGAACAATTTCACAAGATAGTTAACAGCTTGATTGAACAAACTCCCAGCCTTTGGACAACAAACTCAACAAATTCTTAAATGTGGAAATGGAAAAACACTCCTGCCTGCACCAGTCACAACTCTCTTCCCATCAGCTGCAATTTTAATTGGCCTCACCTCTGGTAGGAGCTGCCCAGCTGATGTGAGGGTAGAAGGGCCCCCAACCAGGGAGACCACACCATTGCAGTCCACAGCGCTATGCATCTTCCCATTCATGGGCAGGATGGGGAGCACCCTGGAGGCACGGCTGGCCTGGCTGACATTGCTGTGGCGCCGTTCTCCATGTCTGTGCGGCACAAACAGAGAGTCTCTTCGGCTGTCATTGTCCTCAAAGGTGCTGTGCTCATCATCAGCAAAGTCATTCTCAGAGCCAATGTCCTTTGCTCGACCTCTGAAGCTGAAAAGACTCGCCCTACTGTTGCGTCTTGGAGAGAAAAGGGAGCCACGGATGCTCAGTAAGGACTATGAATAACAAGAGAAGAAACAAAAACCAGATGAAGAGAATTAAGAGCTGGCATTCTGAAAAACAGAATTTGATTCATTGTGTCATAGTCATTGACTTACTCAAGGATAAGTCATTGGACATGCGGAACCAAGGGCCCCTCTGATGACTGCTGGTGGCATTTTGGTACTTTCTACAAGGTTCACCTTTTCTATTTCACTCTTGCTTTTTCTCCTTCCTCCATTTTCCATCTTCTGCTCTCTTTTCTTCTACTTTACCCATACTTTAACATAGTCAGAAGTGTCCCCATAATGTTTTGTCCTGTTACTGGCATCTAGAACTGGTACTTTTGATAGACCCTTCTTTAGAAGTTAATTTCAGTTAACAACCCAATGGAAAACAATTAAACACAAACCTACCTTTAGATCCTCTGAAGTCAAAAATGTAGCCAGTAAGAGCTCACTAGTGACCACGCCCTGATGCAAATCTTACCATGGAGGAAATATAATTAATCTTGCTAGTAGGGATGTTTAATTATAGTACACGAGGCAGCTTCTCCACTTCCCTTTGCATATTTTATTATGGTCTTCATGAATAAATTAAATCAAGCTGAAATAACTGTATGATTTATTCCCCAATTTTCACCCTTTTGTCTCTGTCTCAAGAAATCTGAGGGCAAAATTTATAAAAACTTAAATTTCACTAAGAGTCTGATCACAACCATTTAATTTTTTTTTTTTTGAAGTCAGTACCCTGTTCAGCCTTGAGAAATGCTCCTCAACTCTCAGACCAGGTTATACGGGAGACACTAACTTCAATTCCTGGATGCAGCAGGAGTTGAGGCTCGGGTCTCCTAGTGTTCCAGGCAATGTCCTAGGGCCTAGCCAATCAGTGTATTCGATATGTAATTTAAAGATGGTCATGAAATCCTGCTTGGTCAATTGAAAGATATCCCTGTCTTTTACAACTGTTGAGGAAATGGTGCTTTTTCACTTGAGGCTGCTAAAAATATTGGCTCTAAGTTTGGAGCTGCAGTGACATCTTGCCACCATGTGGGAGGAACCTGGATTCAGATATGGAGAAAGACATGGTCATGGTAACATGTCTTGAGCTTCTGAATCCATCCATGCCTAAAGCTATTCACAGACATAATTTATGTCGTCTAATACATTCTCTTTTTTACTTCAGCCAGCTTGCATTGGATTTATGTAATTATTAATGGAAAGAATACTAACTTCATCACTTAAGTATTATTGGTTTGATCTTTTCCTCTCCAAAGGTTTAAAACTAACTAAAAACATTATTTTATACCTACTAATATCTAGGTTTTTATATTCCTGACTAATATGGTTTGGCTGTGTCCCCACCCAGATCTCATCTTGAGTTGTATCTCCCATAATTTCCATTGTTGGGGGTGGGACCTGGTGGGAAATAGTTGAATCATAGCAGCAGTTTTCACCATACGGTTCTCATGGTAGTGAATAAGTCCCATGAGATCTCATGATTTTATGGGGAGAAATCCCTTTCACTTGGCTCTCACTCTCTCTTTCCTGCCACCATCCATGTGAGATATGACTTGCTCCTCTTTGCCTTCTGCCATGATTGTGAGGCTTCCCCAGCCACATGGAACTATAAGTCCAATTAAATGTCTTTCTTTGGTAAATTGCCCAGTCTCAGGTATTTCTTTATCAGCAGCATGAAAGCAGATTAATACAGTAAATTGATACCAGGAGTGGGGCTCTACTGAAAAGATACCCAAAAATGTGGAAGCAGCTTTGGAACTGGATAACAGGCAGAGGATGGAACAGTTTGGAGGGCTCAGAAGAACACAGAAAAATGTGAGAAAGTTTGGAACTTCCTAGAGACTCATTGAATGGCTTTGACCAAAAGCCTGATAGCGATATGGACAATAAGGTCCAGGCTAAGGTGGTCTCAGATGGAGATGAGGAACTTGTTGGGAAATGGAGCAAAGGTGACTCTTGTTATATTATAACAAAGAGACTGGTGGCATTTTGCCCCTGTCCTAGAGATTTGTGGAACTTTGAACTTGGGAGAGATGATTTAGAGTATCTGGCAGAAGAAATTTCTAAGCAGCAAAGCATTCAAACGGTGACTGGGGTGCTGCTAAAGGTATTCAGTTTCATAAGGGAAGCAGAGAATAAAAGTTTGGAAAATTTGCAGGCTGACAGTGTGACAGAAAAGAAAATCCCATTTTCTGAAGAGAAATTCAAGCAGGTTGTAGAAATTTGCATAAGTAATGAGGAGCTGAATGTTAATCCCCAAGACAATGGGGAAAATGTCTCCAGGGCATGTCAGAGATATTTGCAGCAGCCCCTCCCATCACAGGCCTGGAGGCCTAGGAGGGAAAAGTGGTTTCATGTGCCGTGTCCAGGGTCCCACACTGTGTGCAGCCTAGGAACTTGGTGCCCTGTATCCCTGTGGCTCCAGCCAGGCTGAAAAGGGCAAATGTAGAGCTAGGCCCATGGCTTCAGAGGGTGCAAGCCTCAAGCCTTGGCAGCTTCCACATGGTGTTGAGCCTGTCAGTGAACAGAAGTCAATAACTGGGATTTGGGAACATCTGCCTAGATTTCAGAGGATGTATAGAAATGCCTGGATGTACAGGCAGAAGTTTGCTGCAGGGGCAGGGCTCTCATGGAGAACCTCTGCTAAGGCAGTGAGGAAGGGAAATGTGGGGTCAGAGCCCCAACACAGGGTCCCTACTGGGGCACTGCCTGGTGGAGCTCTGAGAAGACAGCCACTGTCCTCCAGACCCAAGAATAATAGATCCACCAACGGCTTGAACCGTGCACCTGGAAAAGCCACAGACATTCAATGCCAGCCCATGGAAGTAGTCAGGAGGGAAGCTGTATCCTGCAAATCGACAGGAGTGGAGCTGCTCAAGACCAAGGGAACCCACCTCTTACATCAGCGTAACCTGGATGTGACACGTGGAGTCAAAGGAAATCATTTTGGAGCTTTAAGATTTGACTGCCCCGCTGGATTTTGAACTTGCATGGGGCTTGTAGCCCCTTCGTTTTGGCCAGTTTCTCCCATTTGGAATGGCTGTATTTAGCTAATGTCTGTAACCCTATTTTATCTAGGAAGTAACTAACTTGCTTTTGATTTTTCAGGCTCATAGATGGAAAGGACTTGCCTCGTCTCTGATGAGGCTTTGTTTGGACTGTGGACTTTTGAATTAATGCTGAAATGAGTTAAGACTTTGGGGGACTGTTGGGAAGGGAGGCATGATTCATTTTGAAATGTGAGGACATGAGATTTGGGAGGGGCCAGGGGTGGAATGACATGATTTGGCTGTGTCCCCACCCAGATCTCATCTTGAGTTATATTTCCCATAATTCCCACTGTTGTAGGAGGGACCTTGTCGGAGATAGTTAAATCATGGTAGTGGTTTTCCCCATACTGTTCTCGTGGTAGTGAATGGGTCTCATGAGATCTGATGGTTTTATGGGGAGAAACTTCTTTTGCTTGGCTTTCACTCTGTCTTTGCCTGCCACCATCCATGTAAGATGTGGCTTGCTCCTCTTTGCCTTCTGCCATGATTGTGAGGCTTCACCAACCACATGGAACTGTAAGTCCAATTAAACCTCTTCATTTGCTAAATTGCCCAGTCTTGGGTATACCTTTATCAGCAGCATGAAAACAGAATAATACACTGACCAATAAGTATGCCTTTTATTTTCTTTCCAGCTAAAAGCATTACTTTTTCTCAATAATATCTGTTAGTTTCTAATAAATGTCTGTAAATGTTAAACACTATCTTATGTGATTCTATTCATTAATTACAGTAAGAACCACTTCTTTTATTTTTTTTTTTTTTGAGATCGAGTCTCGCTCTGTCACCCAGGCTAGAGTGCAGTGGCGTGATCTCGGCTCACTGCAAGCTCCACCTCCCAGGTTCACACCATTCTCCTGCCTCAGCCTCTCGAGTAGCTGGGACTACAGGCACCCGCCACCATGCCGGGCTAATTTTTTGTATTTTTTAGTAGAGATGGGGTTTCACCGTGTTAGCCAGGATGGTCTTGATCTCCTAACCTAGTGATCCGCCCATCTCGGCCTCCCAAAGTGCTGGGATTACAGGCGTGAGCCACCACACCCGGCCTAGAACTACTTCTAAGAAGGCTTACTGCTCCCACAACAGAAGTCATCTCTCCTTTTGTTGTTCCCATGCTTTTTTATCCTATTAACTACATTAGTAAGATTCATTCTTTTCTTTTATCATTTTCCACACAAGTAGTTATTTTTTAAAGCCTCTCTTAGACTATCCATCTTCTTTCGTGTCTCCTTTCTCTCCTCTAACAAGGGACTTTGAATTAGCTATGAGGACATAACAGTTATGGGATTTACAGGATGTGTGACATACTGCTCATCATTAGCTAAAAAAGAAAGGCAAACAATACATACTTTGCAATGAAGAATGTTTCTATCGCTTTTAGTAAGAGTTTATATTTTAACTGCCAGTACCCGATTCAGCTGGAGCCATAGAAGCGTTGGAAGAAAATAGAGTTATAAGTTTGCATGCTTTTCAAGGATCATGGATGAATTAAGCTATACAAAAACATAGTTTACATGTGACAGCTATATGAGAAATGATTGTGCCCCATCCGTTAGCATCAACTTCTATTATTGACATTCATTACATATATGCATAGTAATCAAATGCTGTAACACACAAAAAAGATGGCCAGTAAGAAATATTCCCCATACCAAATGAATCTTTAAAAAGCAAAACTCCTAGCTTATCACAAATAAATAATAAAGTAATAATTTAAGGTTAATTTTACCTTATAAAGGTTTCAAAAAAATCCAGATTATCTTGAAACTTGATTAGAGATTACATTCTTGACTTTTTTCTCCCCTCTTTACCACACTAACAAGTCAAATCAGAGTCTAAGAAACTATTCATATTTCCACTTACTCTACTAAAGAAATTATAATCTTGCAGTAAAGGCTTACATTGTATAGTTTTTCAATACAAACACAGAGATGGTTACCAACACAATCATGTCATCACAAAACAATAATTCCTAATGTTTTGGGGTCTCAAACTCTTAAAAATCTAACAGACACGATAGGCCCTCCATTACTATACCAAGGTTAAGTACTTCTATCTGGTTTGACATTTTCAGTATTACTTTCAGGACTTGCAAAGTGGGGTTGGTGTGATTTCAGGGTTTTCTGTCTCTCCTCCCTTCTTCCTTTTCTCCTTCCCCCCATCTCTTTCTCTTTCTTTCCCTTTCCCTCTGTCTTTTTCTGTCTCCCTCTCCATCCTCTTAGACATTTGTTTGACTATTTCTTTATCAAGCAAAATAAAGTCTTTAACTCTATTTTTATATAGAAACTGCTTAAGAAGAAGTATCAATTTGAGCCAGCCATGCCATGTCTTCTAAGTCAGTGATCGCTTATAATACCCAACTAGCTGGGAAATGGAGGTATGTAGAGGTATGAAGAAGAGGCTGCTGGGAGAATATCATATCTATGAGCAAAATGTACAGAAAAAGGAAGGACAGGGCCTAGCCTTTTCAGGCTTCACTATTTTGCCTAGAATTAGTTTTATTCAATTAGAAATAAGGCAAATTGAAGAGAATCTCTGTGGTATCTGTTTGATATGAACTTGATAATGAAGTTTCAAATCTGGGCCAAAATTTAGGCAAATTTTGGCCAAAACTTAGACAACTTTAGGCAAAAATTTAGACAAATGTAGGTAAAAATGTAGGCAAAAATATTTTACCTTCCTCCCTCCTTTGCTCCCTTTTTTCCCCTCTCTCGGTCTCCCCCTCCCTCCCTCCCTTTCTTTTTCTTCCTTCCTTTTCAGAATGACTAATGCTGTAAACAGGGGGTTTGCCTTTTAAAGGATTCCTATTTATTTATTAACGTTTCTACTAACAGAATCATCATGATTGTGACAACAAAATGAAAGACACCAAGTAAATTTTGATATTTAAAGATCCTATGTTAAATTTGAATTAATCCCCAGTGTATCCTATCTTATGATGTTATTTGTATTTGAAATGAATAAGGCTGACCTACAAAAATTTATATATATCACATGTAAGGTTATGTGAACTTGTCTATATTATAAAAAGGTAAAAGTGAAAGTATAATGCCATTGTGTATTTTAAATAAAGTCATATTGTAAATTTCCTTATCAGTTTTTAAAGGCATTCTTCATAGGCAACTTGATAAAGTGGAAAGTTTAAGGTTTTCAGTACCAGGCAAAATTTGAATACCAACAACCCTAATATGAACAAGGCACTCAAAGATCATAATAACTTTTTCTATTACTATATGACATTGTGCAACTATTTAACTTTACTGATCCAAAATAGTTTTTTCATTATAGTAATGAAAATAATACTATTCTACAGAACTGTTAGCATTAATTATGAAAGTGTAGAAAGAATGCCAAGCATAAAATAGGTACTCAAAAAAGAATGCAGCCCCCTGCTTCTCTTCACATATAAAAATTGGGGATATTAATTACATTAGAACTTACCTAGGGTTGTAGTGAAAGGCTTAAGTGAATTAATATTGCAAATAACAACACAACGTATAAATATTAGCCATTATCAATGTTGTGGTTGTAATTCTTATTGCTACTGTATAGGTATTAAAGTTTCACTCCTGGTGAAAATGTCTTCTGAGGTACTGTGTATTCCTGTGAATTCTCTTGGTAATTTCAAAGACAATTGGGATTCTAAATTTTAAAATTTCAACAACTTGCATGAGTACAAAAGGCAGAGGCATCCAGTGAATATTTGTTGTAGTTTATAAATCACAGTATTCTTCGAATGCAAGTCCCATGTTTAACATGAAACACAGATAATCAAGTACAACTAAACACCACTTTTTATTTTGTGTCATAAATCTCCCACAGTACCTGCCTATCTGAGAGTTTTGGCTACTTTTAAAGATATTTTGTTTCAGTCCCCTTTGAAACAAGGGCATGAAGAATGCACTTGGCAAGTCACGTTTACACCCGATGGGAACAACCCCGCAGGTGGCCTAAAAGAGTCTCTGATCCACTTCTGGGAATTTGTCACTCAGAAAACCCACAGTTCACTAGATCCATGCACAATAGTTAAGAAGAGATGGGAACCATCTGCTGATAATTCCTGATGTGGAAAATTTCTCCAAGATTTTTGAGTCTTTGAGAAAATCTCAAAACCGCAAATTTTTCCAAACCCAGAGGGATCTAAAATTTCCTTCCTGGGATTCCAAAAAGTTGTAAAACTCACAAATTCTCTGAAGTGATAGCCAAAACACTTGATAATCATCACTACTCTGAAAGCATTGTGCCATCCAGGTGGAAGGCAGTTTTCTCTCCATTAAATTCTGGCATATTCTTTAAAAAAACTTATGAGAACACAATTCATGTAATTTAATATTTTTACCTGGTGTGGAGAAGAAAATCTCTTTTCATATGTCAGCCTACTTCCTTCCAAGGAAAAACGGAAACCTTTTCTTCTTATGCTGTCTTCAGATTCCGATTTTCGGACTCTGTCATTTTTCTCTTCTTCTCCAGACTGTTCTTTCTGTTTCTTTTTCTTTCTTCTGTTTTTCAGCTCTTTTTCACTTTTGGAACTCAACTTAGATGCTACTGAAGAACTCTCTGAAAAAACTCCTATCCCACCAGCACCACTGAAGTCTCTTGATTCAGCAGATGCGGCCGCAGCTGCTGCCTAGAAGGGCGCAAAGTATGTGGAAGTTGCATATAAACTTAAAAAATAATTGTCATGTTACTGCTTAATCGAGCTTCAATATCATGAAGGTAATCTTGAAAAACAATTCTCCATTTTATTCTGTATTTTAGAAAACAGTACATTGTTATTAGACCAATCAAAGAATAAAATGGGCATTCATATGGAAGATGATACATATGACTTTTACGAGAACGTTTAAGCTCTGTCCTCACACTATGATGTCTAATTATCTAATAATATGAGCAAGACACTTAAAGATCATAATAACATGTTCTATAGTTCAAACAATATTTTAAGAAGGAAATAATATAGGAATTAAAGGCTTCCTATTTAAACCTGGTAGACATTTGCCTTTGATTCCATTTTCACACAATAAAGAAATTTAGTGCTAGTCTGAATTATTAAATGTAATTCAGTCAAGTATTTTATTTTAATGACATTTTTCTCCATGATTTAAATTGAGTATTTCACTAAGAAATGCACAGCAAAGACATAATACAGACTGTTTATTTGAGAATCCTAGATGATGGCATCTGCATGAATTTGTAAAGTATAACAGTAGTTTTGGCAGAAAGATGGTGTTTAATATTGTTGCTATTACAGCAATATACTTTGACCTTTATTACATATTTAGGAATACTCAGTAATAAAGGGGAATTATATTCAACATACAAGAAAAGACAAAAATAGGCAATTGGATTAGTTAATGCCATTAAGTCAAGCAAATATAATTAGAGAAATTCTTGCCTTATTTTGAAGGCTTGTCAAGTCCAAATTAAAGGATTTGTAGAGTAGGAGGCAGAGAGTGCTAATGTTTTAATGTTTACACACTAGTGATTTACCAATATAACCCACAAACTTGCATTTGTACACTTTATATAAAAGAGAACAAATATTGAATAAGCTTTTGCCTTTCCAGACTCAATGAAATAATTTTCTTAGTTTGATTCTGGTTTTCTGACCCTTACCACCTCTGTGATACTGCAATGAAGAAGCAAGTGTAACTGAATTCCTCTTCCCCTAAGAAAATACTTCAACCAAGGACATGTAGGTTTATCTACTCTGCAAGTCTGAGTAAATGAGGCCTTTGTTAATAGTTAATTCCCTCAAGGAGTCACAAGGGAGAAAAAAATGTCAGTAAAGCAATCATAATTATCCGTGTTTTGATGCCATTACTATTGACAGAGATCATCACAATAAAGTAATAACTTCTTAATAACCAAATAGGCTCCTAGCACTTACCAAACACATATGACCTATTTCTAATGTCAACTACCTTGCCACTGACCTCAACATTTAGGTCAAAGAATTTAGATGAAGAAAAACAAAGGACTATATGCTTGTTCACTATACCTGAGCTTCTTCTTGTTGCTTTTTCAACTGTTCGAGCATCTGCTGAAATTCAGCTTCCTTCTGTTCAGCCTCTTCCAATGTGGCCTGATTCTGTTCCTCATAGGCCATGGCCACCACAGCCAAGATCAAATTTATTAGATAGAATGAGCCCAAGAAAATGACCAACACAAAAAATATCATGTACGTTTTCCCAGCAGCACGTAGTGTCTGCAAAATGGAAGAGAGATTTTAATAAATTTTATATAGGATGTTACAAACTTATACTCTAAGAAATAAAGTATTCTACAGCAATTCTCTTGAGTTCAGTGTTTTATGATTCTCAGAAAAATGATTTTATCTGTTCTCACCAGTTGATAAAGGTTTTCCCAGAAGTCCTGAGTCATGAGACGAAATAATGACAAAAAGGCCCAACTAAAGGTGTCAAAGCTCGTGTAGCCATAGTTGGGGTTTCTACCAGCCTTCACACAGATGTACCCTTCAGGACACTGGCTGTAATTAGGTTAGAGGAAAGAGAGGAAGTCAATAATTGCAAGTCTGCTAATTGGTTTTCCTGTTTTAATAGATGCCAATGTCTATTTTTACAGGCACTAGAAAAAAGCCGATTTCTCTCACCTTATCCAGTACTTAACTCAGCACTAAGTGGACTGATTTATATAATAACAGAATCTATTAGGTCTACTTTGTAGATTCCTCTGTGATTCATAATTGTCATTATTATATTTATCATGTCTCCATACAAAAGCAATCATATCATGATTAATATCTTCTGGGACTTAAGGACAGCTAAAAGAGTCTGTAAGGAAAAAGTTGATTTTCACTGAAGATGTCTTGAGGCAGAAATGTGTGTAAGTGTGGGAACAGGGCAAAGAAGTGAGAAAAGGGTAGGCTGGGCATGCTGCAAGGAGTGAATGACACTGTGTGGTAAAAATGTCATAGGAGGACCTTGAAGATCAAGCAGACCTGGCGTCAATGTCTTGCCTGACACTTCTGAGCTGAACGATCTTGGGCAAGTTACTTAACTTGCTAATCTTCAGGTGCCTCGCATGTGAGAATGGGCTAATAAGAGAACCTGTCTCACAAATTTGCAAACATTGAATAAGATATTGTATGTAACGCATTTAGTATGGTACACACAAGGAATGAAAATCAATTGATTTACTTATCATTGGAATCTGAAGATAAAGGCAGCATAGCACTGATCATAGGAGCCAAATGGAAAGCCTATTATCACTGGGAATTTTGCTACAGGTATTAGCTACTAAAGTCCACAGTATCATTGTCCAAAGAAAGTGCATTAGACTTTTGTGTGTGGCTCTAAAATCTTGCTAAATAGAGAAAATTAACTGTGTTTTTAAATTTTCCTAGGATTTAGCTCCATGTTTCTTAATAGCAAACATTTGCATGATCCCAATAATAACAATTACAAGCACTTATTGAGCGATCTAAATAGCTATACATTTATTAATCCACTTCATCGTCACAAAAACCCTATTATTATACCCATTTGCCATATGAGGAAACGAAGGCAAGAAGAAGTGAGATTATATGATGGAGTCAAAGTCTGACTCTATGCAGACTCTCCAGTTTATGTTTTTAAGCACTTTGCTAAAAGATGCTAAATACTCCCCGTGTCTCAGATATTAACATTATCTTCAGAGATCTTATATTTTAAGCTATGGAGAACACATTAGTATATATAAAATATTACACTTATAAAAAGTATGTGCTTAAGAATTCTATTAAGCTTCAGATGCATATTATACTGCTTTATTCTGTATTTTATATTGAACTAATTTGGAAGATTAGATGTGACCTAGCATAGAAAAATAATTGCAGTAAATGACTGTGTGAAGGAGGTGAGAATCTACACTTATCCTGGCTACTCTGAGAGTCACCGTGAAGTAGAATTTATGGAGGGTTTTGAGTGAGGAGTGAGTGGGACTGGATGAGTGGGAGGTGGCAGGTTATTGACACTGATGGAGCAGTGTGGACTGAAACTCAGTAGGAAGCGTCACTTACCCTGCATCTGAGCTGTTGCCACAAAGCAGAGCATCATTCTGCCCCTCTAAAAAATAAAAGTGACCTATTTAAAGAGAAAGGAATAGAAAGAATCATTAAAAGCCTGTAAAACACTTCAGCCACTCTGTTTAGGTGGCAAAGCTCACAAATGTTTTCAATCATAATGAGATGGATAAACTAATAAATATATATGGCTAAAGAGATTTTTCACAATGTTGAACAAATATCAATATATAACATTTTTGATTATACAAATGGTTAGCAAATCTACGTTAAAAAGAAAAATGTTCAGAAGGAATTACTATGATAACATTCTTTTTTTTTTTTTTTTTTTTTTGAGACGGAGTCTCACTCTGTCACCCAGGCTGGAGTGCAGTGGCGCAATCTCGGCTCACTGCAAGCTCCGCCTCCCGGGTTCACGCCATTCTCCTGCCTCAGCCCCTCCGAGTAGCTGGGACTACAGGCGCCCGCCACCACGCCCGGCTAATTTTTTGTATTTTTAGTAGAGACGGGGTTTCACCGTGGTTTCGATCTCCTGACCTCGTGATCCACCCGCCTCGGCCTCCCAAAGTGCTGGGATTACAAGCGTGAGCCACCGCACCCGGCCGATAACATTCTTATATCAGCATTCATTGCAAATATAAGCTCAAATTGCATGGGATACATTAAGAAAGAGCTGCCAGTCTATTGCTGGGCACAAAAAGTAAGAAAGAAGAAAGTCTTGTTGTTTCTAGGTGTTTTCGTGCAAATACATTTTACCTTACATATACTTTTTTCCCTGGGCTCAAAATAGATTCAGACATTTTTTCCTGCCAATTTTAACTTAATTTCCTGTGAGAAGTGGGCTTAGGTATTTATTCCCTCCTATGATGCTGTAAATAAGTGTTTTGTTTGAAATTTTTGCTTGATTTCTGCCTTTCAAACGAAGAAAATAAACTTGTTTCTTTGGAGAGATATGTTGTCTGAGTATATCTAGTTTTTATTTTTAAGCTACGGAGAGCTATCTAGTTTTTATTTTTAAGGCATGACATATAACTTCAGTAAGTTGCAAAGATGATCTCAGAAAACATGCACACACATGCAAACATATGTATTTTTATATTCACACACAAACATGCACACACATAAGAAAAATGACAGAGGGGCTGGGCTCAATGTTAAGAAATCATGCTGAAGTATATGGCATAAGCTTATTCTGATGTTCATACCTTAAATATAATCAAACTAAACTGGTAACTACAATACAATGATGACACTAAAGGGACTAATTAGAATATGAGTAAGTGAATGGCTAAATCAGGGTTACTTAAGCTTCTGAGAAGCACACAAATTCTTATTCCATCTTGATGAATGGTTTCTCTATTTTCAGATACAGCATATATACTCAATACATATGTTGCATCAACCAAATAGGGCCAAATTATTTCCCCTCAGTCTTCTTAACACATTTCAGTGGAATACACTGAATAGTTCAAACTACTGATTTATTTCTTAAAACGACTGAAAATACCTGATTAGTGCCTACCAAATAAACATTTTTTAATATGGCATAATATGAAATTACTTTCAACACGAGTATAAGACAACACATTTTCAAATGAGAACTTTTACTATATCAATGGACAGATAAGAAAAAAAGAGTAAGGTATCATTTGATATCTCTTTTATATGTAGTAAATCATCTTAAATTAGTCTAAGTCACTCGGTTCACATCTAAATTGAGATAATTTCCATTATATATAATATTTAATATTTAGAGAACTAAACAACTTAATGGTTTATAGAGTATATCTTACTTTTATCCTCAATATATTCATCCCAGTTAAACATGCTCACTGTCCTATTGAAAGTAGTACCATTCCCATCCAATGAATTGTTAAAGAAGGAAGTGATATTTATTTCAAAGGAAGAATTATCTGGAGGCCATTGCAAACATTTATTTCGTAGGTTGCCCATGAACAACTGTAATCCTATGAGCGCAAACACGCTTAGACAGAACACAGTCAAGATCATGACATCAGAAAGCTTCTTCACTGACTGGATCAGGGCCCCCACAATGGTCTTCAGGCCTACAAATAAAATCAGAAGGAGGAATTTAAATATACTACTCAACAGCTATTTTACCGGCAAAAATATCATGAGCTTGTCCTGGAAAATAAAAATGTCATGCAGAATGCCAACGATATTAGTTTAATGTTTGTGATTGAATAACATTTTCATGAAAAGCCTGCTAGCTGGTGAAAATGAATGAAAGCACAACTTGTATGTTCATTAGAAAACTGTGAATGGAAATGAACCAAATGTGTATTTCCAAACACTCCTTAGAGCAAAAGAATGATTTTGTTATTCATGCTTAAACATCAACCTTGTGTAAATATTTTGCTTTTATTTGCAGATGTCTTACTCCCTAACCCCTTATTGGTTTTAGAAAAGTCTATGTGAATAGAGTAGTAAGAAATCTTGAAGTCGATGAATTATGAGGTTATATATCTGTGAATTCTGCAAGCTTGAGTATGGGTTAAAAAAAGGAAGACATCTGAAATCTGAGCCCCATGCAGCACTCATGCTATCCCTTGCTCTTTCATTTATCTGCAGCTTAAAAGATTGCCAGTTTTAGGCCTAAATTGTCAAATTTGCATCAATCTGAATGTCTCATAGTTTAGCTTCTATGCGGAAAGCTTGATGTTATAGGAATGCAAACCATGTAGCCTGTTACTGCAAATGCCTCATGCAACACTTGTTAAACTCAAAGGCTGATTTAGAATAGTTTTAAATAAAGCAACAAGTAAAAAGCAAAGAATCAAATCCATCCAAAAAATGATGTACCAATTCTTGCTTTTTTACATGTTTATTTGCAATATGCAACTAGCAACAAGGCTTCTGCACAAAAGCTGTGATTGTAGCACCACTGTAGCTAAAGTCAGCCTCGGTGTTTAACCTAGCTCTCACCTGGAATGACTGAAATTGTTTTCAATGCTCGGAGAACTCTGAATGTTCTCAACGCTGAGACATTGCCCAGGTCCACAAACTCTGTCACATATCTGTAATAAGGGGTTCACACACAAACACAATGACAGAACACAAGAAACAGTTGGAGATATAAGGGGCCTACCACCTTATACCATTTTCTTCTTACCTGGAATTACAGAAATAGTTTTCAAAGCTCTCAAGACTCTGAAAGTTCGAAGAGCTGAAACATTGCCTAGGTTTACAAATTCTGTTACATACCTGTAGAATTAAATCAGAGTTATTCAGAATTTAGGGAAATCTATGTCTACCTTGGTCTTTCATCAAGACCTTTTTAATTTCATGAGTGTCGCCATCAGATTTCCCAATTAAGAGGAAAATGGCATTGTCATCAATCATAATCTCTGTTATTTGGGAAACTTTATTACTTTACAGTGCTAATTGAAACCAAAGCCATGTAATTTACTATGATAGTTCCTAATTTCTCCAAACTGGATAATTTGATTGGAAGAAAAATATGATTACTAAGAAAAATGCTTGGTCTGTCAAGGCAAGCCACCAAGGAAAATATAGTATAGGCTCCCACCAGTGATTTACTCTTCCAGGATAGAAAATGTATTAAGATACTTACGCAAAAGTAATGACTGTGAAATCCAACCAATTCCATGGATCCCGTAAAAATGTGAAATCTTCTAAACAAAAGCCCCTTGCAAGTATTTTAATAAGTGATTCAAAAGTATAAATTCCTGTAAAGGTATACCTGAGAGAAAATAGCCAAGCTCACATTAAAAATCTAGTGGTTAATTTACATGTACATATCTTAAAGATGACATAAACAGCAAACAAAAATTAGACACTTCCATGTTGGTCTCCCTATGATATAGAGTTTAGGTGGGGCTTAAGTCAAAAAAGAAACATTAAATTCCAAAAGGCATTCTCATTGACTGTAAATAAATGAATATTGCATTTTCCACATTAATTAATTTAAAGGATCCAAATAATGTGGCGCTATATGAAGACATAATCTGAAATACACTGGCATTCAGTCTGATTTGAGCAAATAGGTATTAATCCAAAAATGATTGAAGCATTTGTATTTTATAAAATATGCACCATTAAAATCCATCAAATATATACTAGTAACACATAGAACTGTGATAGTCATTAAAAAAGGAACATAAAAACTAGGTATACTTTTATCAGTAGATATTAGTAAATCACTGGTGATCTTCAAGAGCATAAGACTCACAAAGAAGATAAAGGGCTGCAGATAATGGCAGTCAAACTACTGCGGTAATTTACACAACTGAGTGAGCCCACTACAAGCTTTGTCCTAGAAGACATTTAGTGATAGAAATGAATTTGAATCAGGGTCTGGTTAACAGTAGCTAGCATGATTTGTTAAAGAAATTGAGGAGGTCTCAAGGTGTTAAAAGCACAATATGAAGCATAAAGGGAGGTCAATATTGAAAAATATTTATACTTACTCCACATTCTTTGTCCAGTCTGGAGGGTTACTCATGGTCATGAATACACAGTTGGTAAGAATCGTGCACATAATGAGCATATTGAATAAAGTAGAAGAATATCGTCAAGGAAGACAAAGTTCAATGGAAAAATCTTACTTTCATGCACTACCGTGCCTTCACCACCATGAAGTTTAAAACTTTAGTGCTTATTATTATTTTGTTGCTTATTATTCTATCATTGACCTTTTTTTTGCCATTTCTATAACTCAACAACCTCATATTTAGATCTTGTCTTCAGGCCAAGCCATCAACTATTTTGAGGCTATTTGGGTACTTTTAGTAATTAAAAAAATTAAATGCAAAGAAATTAGTTCATCAGTGAATAATTTATCAACTTAAATTTTCTTAATGACAGACTCAACTGAACATTAAAACTGCAAGTTCAGCATGTATGTAAACCCTGGCAAAAATTCAACAAGACAATTCAAGTAATTAACTAAATGTATTATAACATCATTCTAAAAGTTACCCTGGTGGAATGTCTTATAATAAGGTCCTTTCTAAACGGAGTATATAATATACTGTAACTGCTCATAAAATCCTGAACTATTGAACTATGAGAGAAGATGGTGGGTGTTAGCACTGGCATTTCTGGGGTTTGTAATTAAGGCAAAATTACTTATTAAGTTCCCTGAATCTCAATTGATTTGGTTATAAAGTAAGAAAAAGTAATCATTTAACAGGATTGCTATGAAGATCAAATTCATTAAAATATGTAAGTCTCCTGCAACTTAATGGCCCTAGTGCATAATAGATGCTCAATAAATTGCTTCCTGGATCATACAGAACACAGTTTATTACAAATATTGGGTTGGTTTCACCCTATCCCACTTTGTCTTTGCAGGTATAGCCAATGCCCTTCACTTTCCTTGACATTAAAAAACAGCAAAAGACAAAAGCCAAAACAACTGTTTAAGAAAATATTCAGTACTCAGATAATAGCAATGACTTTCATATTTAATAAAAAGCACAATAAAGATTTAGTTGCCATTATGTAAAGCGGCACTCTTTATCAACGTGAATCTGGACACAATTATAAAAATTCCAGAGAGGAAATACGTGCTCTTCATATCTTTTCTCACTCCCAATGTTTTTACTATAAATTATCACATTACTTACACATAATGAAATATCAACACTATTACAACTGGACAATGTTGTGTTGATCTACAAAGAAAGTTAATTTGCATCTAGTACTGGTTTTAGTCAAAACAATAATAATATTATTATTTTTTAAGTTTAGTAGCTGTGCTGTAAGGCAGATGCTTAATTCCCAGTTTTTTCATCCATATGAAAACACTCATAAGTAAATGATGTGCATCAGCCACGTGAGGGCACTATAATCTAGAGAACACACACACACACAAAATACCATTTCAAAGAAACACTTAATTTTTCTTTATTGCTAAAACAAACAAAAAGCTAAATTAAATAAAGAATGACTTGCTATTGGTATATAAAACTAGAGGGTCCCTTGTGCCTGTAGGTCTGCTGAGCTCTACTGGGGAAAAATAACACCCCGTGGCATATTGGCACCATTCTAAATTTATGGTCACAAACCTCAGTGGTCCTCAAAACAGTCCTGCATTTTCCCACTAGGCTCCATCTCCCACTCTCTGCAAAGAAAAATTTCAAATATTCTCCACTTTCCTCTAACTTCCAACCCTCTTCTTTCTTCTGGCTCCATTTCAAGCTGAAAACTTATTTTCTACTTTATAGAGAAGAGATAGCATCATAATGCCCCACCTCCACTTCCCACCCCCAAATCAACAAATTTCTCCGCATTGAGACTAATCCTTTCCTCCTTCCTGCTATAGTGGGGAAGTTTCCAATCCCTCCACCCGTATTCTGGACACCTTCCCCCTTCCAGAAGACTTCAGCAATCTCTTATCTCTCTCTTTTCTTATCCTTAATGGCTCCCACCTTCCTGGCTTTTTCCCATCGACACAAACTTGCTTATGTCTCCCTTGTCCTGGCATAGGGGAAAGGATATTTCTCTCCTATGACTCACAACTCTCCTTAACTACTTACAGCCCTATCTCCCTTTTCCATATCATGGCCAAACTTTTTGAAAGAGCTGTTTATCTTCCCTTTTCTTATGTATCTATCACATATTCAGCCTACCAGCTTTTCTTTCTAAAGATGGCAACATCTTCACGTTTTGTCACTAAAAACAAAAGGATAATTTGAGTTTATATTTGACATGCTTTCTGAGCAGCATTCAACAAGGATGGTTCCTCCCCTTAGCATTAAGTTATCTTCCCTCTGCTTTCAGGAGGTTCCAATTCCCTGGCTTCTTCATGCCTCAGGGCACCAATTTCTCTGTATTCTTTGAAATGTGGCATTTTTCTTTTTGAAAAGAAAGACATAAGGTATGTAAGCCATCTACCTCTCTTCTACTCTCCTCATCCTAGTGTAGTCCATCAACAAACATTGCTCAACAAACATTGCTCAACAAACATAACCATTATGTACCACCATTCTCAGATACTTCTCTCCAAGCAAGACCTCTCTTCTGAATTCCACATTCTTGATTGTCCATATGACATCTGTACTTACATATCTTATCAACACTTCAAATTTTGAATTCTAAAACTGAACTTTTGAAAAGTATCTTTTAATCTACCCCTCCACTTCTGCTAATTACTTACTCCTTTGACATCTCTGTGTCTTATAAAATGTGCATAATATAGCCAGAGACCTATGAGAAATCTTAGATTGCTGTCTCTCCTTAAACGTTCACATCTAGTTAACCATCAAATATTGTCAATTCTGCCTGCTATCTCTGGATTCAGTTACTTTTTTCCATCCCCATATCACTGCATGGTTCAAGTGTCTGTCAAGACTAGCATCAAATCTAATAATAGTCCATCTAGATTATTGCAGTCTCCTCTAAACTGATCTTTCCAAATTCATGTTTGGCTCCATTTAATCCATTCTGCATTCTGTGCTAAAATGACCATTGTAAATGTAATATGAATCGTTTTGGTAGCTTTCTATTACTCTTAGGATGATGATCAAATGTCTTAACATAGAGTCAAGACGCTAGGAGGTCTGACCTCTGTCTACTTCTCCAGTTTCATTTTCTTTTCTCTTCATTGCATTTTCCCCATTTGGATAATACTGTAATTATTTTAGGTTGTCAAATGTTATGAATGTTTTATATGCTGTTTCTGACTTTAAGGTCATGGAAATGTTACCTCTCTTTTTCTTTAGTACTCAGATTGATCTACTACCAGTTATATACCCCTGCAGCCCTTATATTATTCCTCTAATAACAAATTTTAATGATGATCTTCTCAACTACTCTCTAAGCATCATGAGGACAGGAATCATGTCTATATTATTCATCATTATAGCCTTGCTATTTCACATAGTGTCAGTTGACTACTGAATGAAATTAATTTTGCAATTCATTTGTTACTAAATTGAGTTTTTAAAAATAATTTTTGATAAATTATTTAAAAATACAGCATAAAGTTTGTCTTCAAATATATTGTTGGCCAGGTGCCATGGCTCTCGCCTATAATCTTAGCATTTCGGGAGGCCGAGGCGGGCAGATCACTTGAGGTTAGGAGTTTGAGACCAGCCTGGGTAAAATGGGGAAACTCTGTCTCTACTAAAAATGCAAAAATTAGCCAGGCGTGGTAACAGATGCCTGTAATCCCAGCTAATCAGGAGGCTGAAGCAGGGGAATCACTTGAACCCAGGAGGCAGAGGTAGCAGTGAGCTGAGATCACGCCATTGCACTCCAGCCTGGGTGACAGAGTGAGACTCTGTCTGAAATATATATACATATTGTTTACACAAGTTTCTACAGTTTTTGAGGGTAAAATATAGGATAAGTATAAGGTGGAAATTAACAGCCTTATGTGATTATGCTTGCATAATGGACTTGGCAATGGTTTTATGACACTTAAAAACTTACTCTTTATAGTGGTATAGTTTAGTTATATATAATAACGTAAAATATATATTTCAATATTAATTAACAAGAGAAATAATTATTTTCCAATTAGTTACTGATAATAAGTCAAAAACCGGCATTTTCCTTATTTCATGGCTATCATTTTAATAAAAGTATACACTTAAGTTAAAAATTCTGGCACACAAAAAGAACAATTTTACTTTTAGTAGAAAAATAGTAGATAACTAGGGTCAAGTTTTTACACTTGTGGTTTCATAGGTATCTCTAAATAGAAAGGTTTAAAATTCATTAAGTTTCTAAATCATTGTTAATTTATTTCATCTGTCACATACTTTACAAATTCCTGGATTCTGGTGAATGACTGAAATAGTTTCAGATGATCTTAAAAATACTCAAATACAGCTGGGTGCGGTGGCTCACGCCTGTAATCCCAGCACTTTGGGAGGCCAAGGTGGGCGGATCACAAGGTCAGGAGATCGAGACCATCCTGGCTAACACGGTGAAACCCCGTCTCTACTAAAAATACAAAAAATTAGCCGGGCATGGTGGCAGGTGCCTGTAGTCCCAGCTACTCGGGAGGCTGAGGCAGGAGAATGGTGTGAACCCAGGAGGCAGAGCTTGCAGTGAGCCGAGATCGTACCACTGCACTCCAGTCTGGGCGACAGAGTGAGACTCCATCTAAAAAAAAAAAAAAAACAAACTCAAATACAAAAGTATTTAATGTGGGTATGGATTTTGCATTGGTGATGCCATGTATCAAAAAAGCATAGAAACTCCACATCAAGGCAGATTTCAAAAGGCTCAAACTAGTAGCAAAATGCATACATCCTATACTATTTTTTAAATATATAATCCAAGTCATAAAGTAGAGTACATTTTTCAAAAGAACCATGTATCCTGGAACAATATTGTTTTAAGAATGTTGCAATATAAAATAAAGTAGAGGCAGATAAACCTTATATAATATTAGGGGACAAAGATGTTTTGTAATCTATTAATTCCTTTATGCCAGGTATAAATAAAAGTGGGTAAACCTATTGATTGATACTAACCTGTGAGTTGGCAAATGTAAAATATTTCCTGTGTGTATATGATGAGAAACACTTCTTCAAGTTTTTACTGAAAATTGTTTAAGTAGTCCTTGACATGGAGCCTGGATCATCATAACACTGGCACGCCCACCCCTGTCTCCATGGAGGGAGGATGAAGCACCATGAGATTTAGAGCAATGAACCATGGATCGGATACATCTCTTACCAGCCATGTGGGCTTCAGCAATTTGTTTAATTCTTTGAGGCTCAGTTTGCTTATATAAATGTGGATAATACTTTTCTTACAGTATACAGTCATTATCCACTAAGATAATAATTATTAGTTTATTACCATTAATAACTCATTTATTGAGTATAAAATTATAGGACATTTCTTTGTTATTATACAGGAAGGAAAAGACATTATTCTCTGTTCAGAGACTTTGTAATAATGTATAATATCCAAAGAAGTTGCAGAGGAGTTTTTAACCCACATATATAAGCTAGAAGTAGAAGATAGCCTGATGTTAGAGGTTTTCTAATGTGAAAATGGATAATTTGAAGTAAAATAGAATAGGTCTCTTTCTACATACCAGTGCATATTTCTGAGCCAGCAGAAAAATTGAGTAAATGTCACATTTACAGTGTTAACTATTGGATTGTTTAATTTTAATATGAACAAACTCCTATTTGCCAGTAGATAACTAAATGATAACATATGAGCATTGAAAACAAAAGAAAGAGAAATTGTGTCATCTGCTTTCACATAAACCTGTATATTTCTTTTCATGGAAAACCATGATATTTTATATCTTGGTATGGACACCAATTAATGAATTAGTAAGTTGGAGCAACTAAGAAGCACCTTTGAAATGCATAAAACAAGAATACTGGCAATGTCCCATATATATTAAATCCGAGGGTTTAAAAATCATTTGTTTTCTGTTGGATGCAAAATGCAAAGAGCCGAGAATCAAAAAACCTGGTCTGAAGTTTTAGCTCTGCCACTGATAGAAAACGTAGCCTTAGAAAAAACTAAACATCTCTTGGTTTCAGTGAACTCATCTACAAAATGAGACAGGACTGGCCACGTTGTTTGGGTCACTTGCAGGTCTAAACTCTGGTGCTATATAAAGATTTTGTTTGCAGAGTCAGAGTAGGGATTTCTATAAAGTTCTTTATGCAATTCCTTAAGCAATATGAGAGTTTCCTTTTTGCTAATCTTACAGCAGTTGCTGCTAGAATTTTAGCTATTATGGTCATAGATACCCTTTATTGAGTACCTACTAAGTACTAGCATGGGATCTGGTGCTAGATACTTGTCATACATTTTATCATTATTAATGTCTAAACTGTGATTATAATTTTACAGATAGAGAAACTGAGATTCGAAAGACTTGGAGTAACTTGGACTAAGGTCATATAGCTAAAAGGTAAATTTTAGAGATAGGGTTTGAATCTACATTTTCTGATACCAAAACCTATGTTTTCCATTTTCCTACCATTTTCTAATGATAGGTAGTTCAGCATTACTAGTGTGACTTGGAGGGAGGGTCTCAGCTCTTTGGCAGCCTAGTCCCATGTCATGACTTTAAATACCAGCTGTACACTGACAGCTCCCAAAGTTGAACACCTCCAGCCCAGCCCTTTTCTGAACTCCAGATTTGCACAGCCACCTAACTCCTCCACTCCTCCATGATGTCTAATAGGTGTCTCAAACATAACATGTTCAAAACCAAGCTCTTGATCTTACCCACAAAACTGGTTCACTCAAGTTGCCCCAAGCTCAGTCAACACAACTCCATTTTTCTTTCTTGACCAGACTAAATGCTTGGAATCATCCTTAGTCCCTCCCTTCCCCCTATACCCCACAACCAATTGCTCAGCAAATCTTGTCAGCTCTTCTGCAAAATACCTCAAAATCTGATGACATTTTACCATCCTTATTGTTTCCACCATAGTCCAAGCCACCACGCTCTCTTGCCTTCATAATGACCATCAGTCCCGGTCTCCTTGCTTCCATTCTTTCCCCTTATGCAGTCTCTTCTCCATGAAGCAGCCAGAGTGATCTTTTAAATATGTGAGTCAGGTCATGATACCCTGCTACTGAAAACCCTCCTGGAGTCTCATTCAGAGTAAATGTGGTGTCCTCACAATGACCCACTGCACCTCACCTACAACTTTAGCCCCTGACATTCACTCCCACTGATGTCATCTCCTCGCTTCCTGCCTTTCCCACTGTGCTCCAGCCACTCAGGTCTCCTTGCTGATTTTTAAACATACTAGTTGCACCCCCACCTTCAGACTTTACATTCATACTTGCTGTTCTCCTTGAACTGACTTTACCCCTAGATTCCCATGTCTCACTCCTTTGCTTCCTTCGGATCTCTGCTCGATTGGTACCTTTTCAGAAAAGATTTTACTGGCCATACAATCTAAAACAACACCTTGTCACTCCTCCCTTTGACACTAATTTATTTTTCTTAGTAACACTTATTACTAGCTCCCAATCGACGTACTTGTTTATTGTCTTTCTTCTTCCAAACACACACACACACTCACATGAATGTAACTACATGAGAGTAGGAGCTTCATTTTGTTCAATGTTGCGTCCCAGTGCTCACAAGAATATCTACCACATGGTAGATACTCAGTAAGTACTTGCAAATGAACAAATGAGTAACAAATGCAAAATAAATTAGAGGAGTGTGAATATATTAACTTAAAATAATAAAAGCTGACAGGAAACACATTTAAAACCTTGGTAGGGAACTTTAGGAACATAGATTATTTTTAACTTGTTTGTTATCTAGAAAATAAATCATGTTTTATTTAAATATCAAATAAGACACTAGGCACATCAAAAGAATTTTCAGTTTTCAAAATGCACCCTGGTAAAAATACCACAAGCATAATTTCTCATTCAGCCAAAATAAATTTTTAAAAAAGCTAATTTGACACAAAATAGCTCCTAATAGATAACAACAGCTCTTGGAGAAACAAGTCAAGCTTTTTGTTGGAAAGAGAGGTATTAGTCCAAGTTTAAAATACAAACTTATTTAGCATGATTGGCTTTTTGTTGGTTTATAAACTAGTGGTAATAAATACACAATGACCTCCCAACTGTAGCCAAACAACCATGACCATCTCTCCAAGAATTTTTAACTTACAGTAAACGACACGGTACTTGAAGTCAGAAAATCAGGATTTGGGTCTAGGGTTTGCAACATGAGGAATAAAGGACAAAATTACTGTGAAAATCAGTTACTAACTACAGTACCTATATGCCTCTAAGTTTACTAGGCTATTTGATCAATTGCACCAGCATCACCAAAATGTGGAAGGATTCATGTATCTTAGACTATTAGCCTCACTGCCTTTTGTTACATCTCTGCTCCAAGGTGAGACATCTGAAATATAACACTTTAAGCCAGGAAATTAGAGACTTTTTAAAATCTAATTTTCTACATTGGAATAAATTTGTGACTCTAAGCCATCTGCAAACTTCTCAGAGAATCAACAGCTCAGCTTGGCATACCTTAATAGATTTGCCTGGCTGGCTTCACATTTCAACCTGCATCACCTCAGGCCTCCCAATGACTTCAGCCTCTGGAGGGTGAGTTCTTTCTCCCAGGAAGCAAACACAAGCCCACAGATTGAAGTTGTATCTGGATATCTAGAGAGGTCCTGGCACAAACTGTGTCCTTAGTACTTCAGATTCTCTCATCAGAATTTCTTAAACTGCCCTTACCCTCTACCACCAGGAGTCTCTTTTCCAGGGAGTTTTAAATTGGCATTCATAATCTCCTAGGACTTTTTTTTTCAAGTGGGGACAATAGTTTTCATGAGATTTTCCATGGTCTATTACAAAAGTTTTAAAACAAAAATCTGCTTTCGTAAAAAACAAATATATTGAGTTTTCTTAACTCCATCTCATCATTCAGATGCATGACAAGAAAGATTTTTTCTGATCCATTCAAACTTATTTTTTCACTTGTTTCCTGTCTGATTCTCTAATCTCTGACTTACTAGTCACTTATTTATTTAATGCATATTTTCCCAATGTCTACTAGGAACAGAAGTCTAGTTCTAGACTAGAATTTTTCATGTAATTTTATACATAAATTACATTTGCATAAGGAATATACAATTATTTTAAAATATAATGACTAGTTTTTGCAGAGATTTATTCACTGCACAGATTACAAATGCTTGAAACATAATAATAGATCATAATTTATAATCATGAGACCCAAATATAAATTCCAACTTTATTATTCATTTCTAATGCTAACTCAAAGACATCTTTTTCTCCACATGCTACTGGGTTCTCTTATTTGGAAAACAGAGAGAGGTAAGAAAACATTATTGCTTAAGGTAATGCCAAGAAACTAGGAAATCTTAAAACTGAAACATAAACATCAAATAAAAGATGTTGATATCCACCTAAACTGGGGAAGAGGAACAACCTAGAGGTTAAAAGGAGACTTTACAGAATGTTATGCTTCTAAAGACAGCATTTACCATACTGGGAGGCAAGTCTAGGGACATGCTTTACATCCCCTCCACCTAGAAATGACATAAGTACCCTGTACCAGGCTTATCTCATTTCGTGAATTTCCTACTTAATTTAATTCTGTACCTTATCTAATTCAAATATTTTCTAGGCCTGCTAAAGGTGAAGAATATTTATACTGAAAGCCTTAATACCAGGACCTGGGCTAACCATATCATGGAATTCCAAGAAACGATTCTTTCTAAAGAAGAAATAACATGCTGTCCTAATCTGAGGCTTTGCTTAATTTCAGTTCCCCTGCCTTACCTCTGATTCCTGAAGCATATCACTCCTCCTCCCATGACTTCTGTGTTCTTCCTGTAAATGCCCCTGCCTCACACAGCTTCAGTCATCCAAGCCTTTGTTTCATTGGCATTCCCAAGACTGGCTGTCAACAAGACTTGTTTCTGGCCTAGAATAAAACCTCTCATTTCCAACTACTCTATTTAATTTCAAAGAATCAATCAAATTGCCATCTACCACCAAGATGTCATCAATCTCATTTTTGGAAAGCAGGTGCTTCAATAAGGAGTATAAAAAATAAAACGAGAATGTATGTGGATAGATAGACATTAATCCTTTGGAGAGGGATAATTGTAGCAAGATTTGTGACTTGAATAAAACACAGGAACAAGTGATAAAAAGAAAAAGAAAGGAAAAGAATAGAAAGTAGAAGATCAATAAGAAGGCTGTTGGGAAACAAATTTGGAAAAGTATTTGAAAGGGTGTTATACCTACAGACACAATTGTAAATGCTTACTAACTCAAAGCTTTTAAATGCTAAAATAGAAGAAAGTCATAAAATTCAGATCAAAAACATATAAAATTGTAATTCAGATTATGTATATTTATTTTCCAAATGTAAAAGCAGTAAAGAAAATTAGCTCATGGAGTTGACTCCCTTACCTAACATTGTAAATTGAAGACTTACAGGAGGAGAGCCTGGTAATATGGTCAAAATTAATGAGAAAGGCTTGGATGTGGCAAGCAATTCATAAGGGAGAAGAAAAAAGAAGAAAGAAGTAATAGTGAGTTGGGTAGAGAAGAAACACTTAGAAGACGGGGAAAAGTAATTCACTTACCTGTGATCTCATTTTGCAACATGCTAACTATTGAGTAAAAGGAAAGAAAAAGAAAGAACACATAACATTGCCAACCACAGATATTTTGGAAAATGTGTACCCCAATAACTTGGTCAAAGAAGAAAATCATATTAAGTGGCGATTTGAAAAAGGATATGAATGTACCAAAATCTTAATAGCTAATTTTCTAATAGGGTTGAAGGGAGTTAAAATGTAAAGGGCAGGGGTGGCACTGAATCGAGAGATTGCTTTCCCTTTATTCAATACTATAAACGTCTGAAAAAGAAAACACAACACATAAAACAAAACTTAGAATATATATTAAGAATATTTTAAGAGAAAAGTAAAGCCATTATTTATAAATATTGCCCTGTAAAATAGTGTATAACATATTAACTACCAGCATATGACATGAAGATAGATGCCTTTTTTTCTGAGCACTATAAACTTTCCTAAATTTGATAAATGACATGAGGATTATTAAGAAAATTTGTGATCAATGCCATAGGAATTCTTAGCATCTTTATCAAGTTTTAATGTAAGTATTTTAAAACCACATTTATAATTCACATAAAGCACAAAATTGAGGCTTTGATTTTTTTTTTTGGTTAGAAAATTTTCTCATGAGAACTTCAAGGTTTTCCAGGTGTGTTCTTTGCTCAGAATCTTATTTGGCACCTACAAGTCACCTGCTATTATTTCTTCTGTGGAGAGCAATAGAAAGGAGAAAGTATGGTATAAAGGAATAATTAAGCCCACTGAAGATGAAAGTGACTTATGGAGAGCTAGAGACTATAAAGAGGAATTTAGATACTACTCCTGCAAATATAAAAAATAAAATTTAAATAGACTCCTAGTTTACAGGTTTTGCTTCCCAACATTATTAGGGAATCAGGGTCAATTTACACTGGTTTAAGCATATAATTTGTATTCAAGAAGGTGAATAGGCTTTTGTCCTTCCTTAATTCCCGCGCTGGAGGATGCCTCACCAGTTCTCTGCCTGTCTCACAAATGCAGGTTCAAATGAGTGCTTCCAAAAGACTTCTAGGATCATTGGTCCATTACACGGTCAGGCCCATCCAGCATCTTAGTGATACTTTAGACAGAGGGAAGGAGGCAAGCCTTCTTCACCATCATCCCTGGGACTAGCCCAGAACCAATTAGTAAATAGGCAGTGAAGGCAACTTGACTAAGAACTCACTTTCTTATTGATATAGTAGGGGTCCAGATCCTCCAGGGGCACTGACACCATCTCTGGAGGAATGTCTCCATAAATAAATGGAAGAGATTTTCCTGCTTCCAAGTCACTGTTTGGCTTTGGGCCATTTTCATCATCCTCATCCTTGCGTTCCTGTTTGGGTCTCTTAGCTTTCTCTTCTGCAATGCGTTGTTCAATAGCAGCAAGGGATTCCCTGGTAAAGAAGCGGAAGCTGTCAGGTCCTGGCGGTACCAGCACTGACTGTGCCATCTTTTCATCCTGCTCCTTTAATCACTGTTTAGCTCCTTGCATAAGAAAGTGCTACAGAAACAGGGAGGGAAAAAAAGCAATGACCATTAGAATAAAAGGTGATTGTGTCAGTTACATGACACTGAGTACTGAGATACAGCGTAGAAACCCAGATAGCTATAATATTTTCAAAGAAAGCTGTATTTGGTATTCAGGGAATCTCATATATGCATCCATTTGCTTGCATGGAGATCTATCTTTCACATTCAGTAGGTGTCTATGAGGTAATCTAATCTCCCACTCCCAAAATGTTTTAAGTGATTGTGCTACTTGTGGGAAAATATGCAATTCAGAGCTCAGAAATGGAGGATACTGGTTTGTGCCTGCTGTTTCACTTGTGTGAATATTTTGGCAGCCATCTTTTTCAGCATTCTTTCTGAAAAAATAGCAGAGATCCAAAACAAGAGATGAAACATCACACTAAACTGGAGAACCTGGGCTGAGGATCTTGAACGTATCTCTCCAAGTCTTTCCACGTGCCCTTTGGCTCACTTTATCACATTTAAGAGTTTATTCCAAGTCAATTCACTGCGTAAAAAGCTCTGGAAATCCTAAAATGCCAGGCTATGGAAACAGGTAGATCCTGCTTGAAAGAAAGGGAGTGGGAAGGAGCAGAAGATGCCTGGTTGTGTTTGGAACTGCTCGGAAGCTGCACAGGAAGGGACCCAGCTCCTGCCAAACCGGGCAGGAAGTCATCCACATCAGAGGTCTGTAGCTCAGACCCCCTGGCTTAGCAACCTGCTGCTAGCTAGTGTAATTGCTTCTTAAATTAACACATTTGCAGTACCTTAGGAAATACTGTAGAGATAGCCAATTTCCTCAAATTATGCCCATTTCACAAAAAAGTAGCATCACAGTCTTAGTGTCCATATCAGAATTTGGACTTGAGAAAAAATAATAAGTTTATGATAGTTTATCTTTTCAAGCAAAATCTTATTATATGAGTCTTTGTAATAACCTAAATAGATTTTTACTGGTATTCAAATCATATTTCACTAGATTAAAGTAGATAACTCAAAAGAGCACATCAGTCATTCCAAATGTTACCTCTGAACCAGTGGCAGGAGTTTCTATGCTATTTGAAACAATACAATCAACATCTTGACTCCTAAATGCCACTTAATCTATTTTTTCCATCTTTTCAAAAAATCAATCTATTTCACCCCCATACTATAGGAGTCAGAGTTGCCATTTAAATATATGAAATGCATTTTCTAAGAGTGAAATGTGTTATGCAGTTCACTTCTGCAGCATACACCAGATAAAACAGAGGGAAACCTAAAATAACAAAAACTACTGCACAGTTTTATTTTTAAAAAAATGTTGAAGTAAACCAGGACCTTTCAGCTACCAGCTAGCAGACCGCCCTCCCCAGTATTATAGTGCCTCCAAAACATCCCTCATTTTTCTCACCCATCCCTAGAGACCCTCATGCCTAGCAACAGACATAGGCATGAAGATGGTCCTTGCACGCTGGGGGAGGAAACTGCCATGCCTGGATTCTCTAACAGAAGAGACATGCTAAAACATGCAGCCAGCAGCTTCAAAATGAAAGTGGTCCCTCTGCAGATTTCCCCAAGGATTCTACTACTGTAAAGGTAGAGAAGCATCACAGAGAATAAGCATAATAAGAATATTAAAACATTACCCCTGTAGAATCTTTTACACCCAGAGTTTGGGATTGATAAGCTGGCACCAAGAAGACTGCAGCTAAAATTCCATCATGCTTTAAAAAAAAAAAAAATCTTTTTTTTTTTTTTTTTTTTAATTCTCCTTCAAAGACCACACCTAACTTCCTGTAAAAGGATTCTGGTAACTGAAGTAAGAAGAGGCATTTCCTGTACAGGGACTACAAAATGGCATTATTGTAACTACCACTAGAGGGCGGGGAACTGTGAAGAGAAACACCTTCCCAGCGTACACACAGACAGATGTCTGAAGCAGCCCAAAGCTTTCAGTTGTGGAACCGATCTTCCACAGGCTTTTCTTGGAACGAAACATTAAAACTTCGCTGATTTTAAGTGTTAATTTTGTTAACTGATAATGCTTCTCCTCATGCTTTTTATTTGCTATGTCAGAAAGTCATTCAATCAATATAAAGAATTCAACTTTAAAGAGAAAGAACAGTAGTGCACTGCTTGATAGCATTTTTGGTGAATGACAGATCACATATACGACAGTGGTCACATAAGATTATAATACCATATTTTTTACTGTACCTTGTCTATGTTTAGATGTGTTTAGATACACAAATACCACTGTGTTACGATTGCCTGTAGTATTCAGTACAGTAACATCCAGTATAGGTTTGTAGCCTAGGAACAATAGGCTATACCATGTAGCCTAGTTGTGTAATAGGCTCTGCATCTAGGTTTTACATACACTCTATGAGGTACACACAGCGACAAAAATCACCTAATGACACATTTCTCAGAATATATCTTTGTCCTTAAGCAAAGCATGACTGTAAATAGGGAACGGTTAAAAATAAAAACTCATATTAAACAGCAATTAACCCTTACTATATGTAAGGGTTAAAAATAAAAATTCATATTAAACAGCAATTACCGTATGTAGGCTTGTAGCCTAGGAACTACAGACATACAGTAGGATTTGATATTCGCCTCAGCCCCAGATAATCTGAAATCCAATGTAGTTCTTTGCTAATTCAATAAAGAGATGGCCTGTGCCACACAAGTTAACTCTCCCCAGAAAAAATATTAACCCAATGAGAAACCAGTCTTAATTATCTCTGATTTAAGTTACTAAAAAGCAACCAGAAAAAAGAATTGATAAACCAGTGAGATTCTAAATGCTAGGCTTTCAATTAATATCATAGTGAAGATTTGAGGACTTACTAAGTGCCAGTCACTTGGCTAAGATGTTTGCACTGTATTATTTCATCTTCCACACAACCCTATTGGATAAATGCTTTCACTATCCTTATTTGCAAACTGAAGTAAGGACATACACTGAGATTAGGAAAAGTCTCCTAAGATCATACAGGCAGGATTCAGACTCAAAATCTGATAGCAAAAATTTGTGATCATTACTCAATCATAAAAAGAAAACAGTCACTGGCATCAATTATAATTAGAACAGTTCTAATTGTTAAATCAATATATTTCATACTTTCTGTCTTCATCATTTTCATTGGAAAATGTATTTATTGGGCAGAAACAGAAAACAAAATACCATATCTTCTCACTTATAAGTGGGAGCTAAACATTGGGTACATATGGACATAAGCATGGGAACAAGAGACACCGTGGACTATAAGAGGGTATAGGGTGGGGGAAACAAGCGTTGAAAAACTACCTATTGGGTACTATGCTTGCTACCTGGGTGGCGGGTTCAATCGTACCCTCAAACTTTGGCATCATGCAATACACCATCATAACAAACCTGCACAGGTATCCCCTGAATCTAAAATAAAGGATTTGGAGAAAAAAAGAAAATGTGTTTGTTGGAAATGAGCAAGGGGAAGATGTAGCCCAAAATAATATTTTAGTCACTTTAGCAGATAACTTTTGATTGTAAGAGAAAAAGATGTTTCAAACTAGTTGAAGTAAAACATAAATAAAGACCGAAGTTTATTGGTTCATGGTTTGTCCAGGGCTAGTATTAGGCATATGATGATTCAAGAGCTCAGCTGATGTTTCCAGCTCATAGTTATGCTGTATCCTTTTGTTCTGACTTTCATAGTAATAGGTTTCCTAAAGATTCTTCCCTTAGCCATAGCTTCCCTACAGCTAGATGCTGTAGCAGCTCTAGCCTCCCAACCTTCCCGACCTCAATTCAGTGGGAAGAAAGACTCAGAAAAACTCATTGCATCTCACTGACACCTGGTGGGTCACATGCCCATCCTGAAGTAATTACTCTGTCCAGGGTAATGCCATCTTTGATTGGCCGCTCCTAAGCCACATGCTCTACCCTTGAAACACGGAAGAGTCCTCACTTGAAACCTATGAGTAGTCAGGGTAATCGTTGTGGTACAGAAGCATTTCTCAAAAGTGGAGTTGGAGCTGGGAAGGTTGCTTTTGCTTGTAATCCCAGCATTTTTGGAGATCAGGGCAGAAGGATCCTTGAGACCAGGCATTTGAGGCTGCAGTGAGCTATGATCACACCACTGCACTCCAGTCTGGGAGATAGAGCAAGACAAAGGAAGGAAAGAGAGAAAGAGAGAAAGAGAGGAAAGAAAGAAAGAAAGAGAAAGAAAGAAAGAAAGAAAGAAAGAAAGAAAGAAAGAAAGAAAGAAAGAAAGAAAGGAAGGAAAGAGAGAGGGAAAGAAAAAAAGAAAGAAAGAAAGAAAGAAAGAAAGAAAGAAAGAAAGAAAGAAAGAAAGAGAGAGAGAAAAAGAAAGAAAGAAGGAAGGAAGGAAGGAAAGAAAGAGAGAGGGAAAGAAAGAAAGAAAGAAAGGAAAGAAAGAAAGAAGGAAGGAAGGAAAGAAAGAGAGGAAAAGAAAGAAAGAAGAAAGAAAGAAACAAAGAAAGAAAGAAAAAAAAGAAAGAGAGAGAGGGAAAGAAAGGAAAGAAAGAAGAAAGAAAGAAAGGGAAAGAAAGAAAGAAAGGGAAAGAAAAGAAAGAAAGAGAAAGAAAGAAAAAGAGAGGGAAAGAAAGAAGAAAGAAAGAGAAAGAAAGAAAGAAAGAAAGAAAGAAAGAAAGAAAAAAGAGAGAGAGAGAGACAGGGAAGGAGGGAGGGAGGAAAGAAGGACGGAAGGAAGGAACGACAGACAAGTCCTGGTGGCTCATGCCTGCAATCCCAAGTGCGGTGGCTCATGTCTATAATCCCAGCACTTTGGGAGGCCGAAGCAGGCAGATTGCTTGAGGCCAGGAGATCAAGACCAGCCTGGCCAACATGAGGAAACCCCATCTCTACTAAAAATACAAAAAATTAGCCAGGCATGGTGATGGGCACCTGTAATCCCAGCTACTGGGGAGGCTGAGGCAGGAGAATCGCTTGAACCCAGGAGGCGGAGTTTGCAGTAAGCCAAGATCATGCCACGGCACTCCAGCCTGGGCAACAGAGTGAAACTCAGTCTCAAAAAAAAAAAAAAAGAAAAAAAAACCACCAGGAAATTACAAAACAGCAGAGTTGAGTTACTATTACTGGAATAAGGGGGAAATTAATGCTGTACAGAAAGAACAAACAAGTGCATGCTCTAGTCACATACTCATCATATTTGCAGTGCCTCCACTTTTGGAAAGTAACATTATCAATATTGGGATATATACGTATGGTATATCTTCCATGTGTACCAACTTCCATGTATACTGGCCAGGCAAGATACTTATAAGACTCCTTCCCCATAGTAAGTTGTCCTGCTGCAATCAAGCACACAATAGTTCATAAATCTCTATGGTGAGCGTCAGCTTCAATTATCAAATCCATATTCAGGTCTTACTTTACAAATGTGCTCAACAATATACCAACTTGTTATACAAATGATTCTAATTCAAAATAAATTAAGAATAAACAAATTTATGAAATGATTTACCAAACATATTTTTGGGAGGAGATTAGTCATAATAGTAGCACATAGTATCTACTTTTTTTTTATAAAAATCTACACATAGTACCTACTTTTGTCAAGCACTATTTTAAGAGCCATGAAACCATCTATTCCTTATAGCAACCTAATGAAATAGATGCTGTAATCATCTCCGTTTAAAACATGAGGAAGAAGTAAAAAATGGAACAAAGGATACTAGAGGCTGGGGAGGATAGAGAGAGATTTGTTAAAGGATACAAAATTACAGCTAGACAGGAGAAATAAGTTATAGCTTCTATACCACTGTAGGATGACTATACTTCACAATACTACAGAATTTCAAATAGGTAGGAGGAGGATATTGAATGTTCCCAATACAAAGAAATGCTAAATGTTTGAGATGATGGTTGTGCTAATAACCCTGATCTGATCAGTATATGTTATATGTATTGAAATATCACTATGTACCCCATGAATATGTACAACTATTGTCAATTAAAAAAATAAAGAAACATGAATAAACAGAGGCATCCCGAAATTCAGTAGTTTAAAATACAAGTAAGTTCTCACAACTGGAAAGAGTAGGGTCAGATGTGGAACTCATGCTTGCTGCCCGCAGATTCCATGTTTCTAACAATTACGCAATGCTTAAGACATTTTCTGGAATTATGCACTATCAGAAACATACCAAGATATGTGCAGTTTCCTTAACATTATATTAGTTATAGAGTCACCTCTTTCTCTCCCATTGATTCTAGCCAGTGAGTGTGTCTTGGAATATTTAAAAGGGTGAACACAAAATGTTTTGCCAAAACATAAAAAACGTCAAGTGAACAACAACTGAATATATTTTCACATGAAAGATACTTTTGTGTAATGTAGATTTAAGTAAAGAATTATAGTCTGTTTCTCATTTCCCAGGATAAGGTTTTCAGAAATCATACATTAGTTTTTCTTCCATTTGTTCTGACCTTTGTTATCACATCATACTGATATTTTATGAGAGTTCTATATGACATATATTACTTGAAGGTTTTAAATTTCATTCAGTTGTACTACATTTCAGACAGAAAATTTTGTGTTACAACTTTTAAGGCCAGACACTATATTTGGAAGACCTATGAATAATGAGAAAGGCAAACAATATTATTTGAAGTAGTCAAAAAATAAAAAATGTTAAGAATTGGGATTCTAAATTCTGATATTTCTATAATGTTTTCCTTTCAATACTCTTTTCCTTTAGTTTTCTCATTTATACAAGAGGAATATATTTTTTCTAAATTAAAATTTTAAAAATCATGTTATTACACATGATGACATCAGCAAAAAATTATACGAAAGATAAGACAATTTAAAAAAATAAAGATATGTAGTAATAAACGTTGTATCACAATTTTTTTCTACAAAGATCCACATTAATAATACATGCTCTAGAGATAAATTTATACTAAGAAAATGGCTTATTAAATTTCATAGATGAAGACATAATTTTATATTAGTTTATATTGTAATTAGTGGTTGTGGATAAGTGCTCAAAGACTTAGAAAATTTTGTGCCCAGGAATTAAGAAAGCTGAGAAACACTAAGGAAAGTCTTTTTTTCTGGAAGTGGTCTTTTAAGTTCTGTTCTACGATTGTAGTTTTTTGGGTTCTTTGGTACATTACAGTAATGTAAACATAAACCAATAAAAGATCTGCTAAATATTATTTGAATATTTATTTTTCAGATATTCTAGCTTTCTTATTTCATAGGTTCAAGTCTATTTTCTTATCAACTTATTGATTGTTACTTGCTGTGATATATATTTGTATATATGCACACACACACATATGTACACACACACTCACATATGTATATGTATCCTTCTCTTTTTAACCTGAATCCACTAGCCCATTTCTGTAACTAACAATTTCCATAATGGAGAGAAAGTTCTGAACAACCAGACTTACATGTTTTTCTGCTGTAGAGTAGAAACAGAGAATAGTAGAATATGAAGAACTCAAGTTCAGTGTTTACTGGTCAGAAAAGCTGTTTTTTTTTTAAATGCTAGGTTTAGTTCCAATATGAAACTAACTTATTTTTTATACTTTATTTTTATATTAGCTGCATTGAGCAATATTCTTTTTTCTCTTTCTTGAAATAAAAAAAAATATTTAGAAACTACTTAAAATAGAAAAAAAAAAAAAGCCTGTCAAGAAACACCAGGTGGAAAATGAGTTGCTAATAAAGCAGAATTTTAGGTAACAAAAGTCTAAAAAACCACAAAAGAGAAATAGCACCACTGTCATTTGAACAATGGCTATTTACTTGCATTTTTTGGCATTGTTAATCACTGAATCTGGATTTTTCTCTGAATTCCACACAAAGCATCCGTTAAACAACAATTTTGTTATAAAATGTTTACTTTTTACGCACATTTTAGGACAAGCTATCACCAGACACAAATCAATACAACTGCATCAGGGGCTGAACAATCTCAGTGAGTGACACATATTTTGCAAACTTCTGCCAAACAAAAGGATGGAATAGGTTGTGCACAAATCAAATGAGGGAGAGTAAAGGAATAACACATTTTAAATATTAATAATTCAGACATGGTACTGTATTTTCTGTAAAAGAAAATGAACCTTTAGTAGCACACTAATAAATTTTATCTCTTAAGAGATTAGTGTACTGATAAAGTATTCAGAGAACTGGAGAGCTGTGGACAGCAGATACCAAAAACACCCCAGCTTTGCAGAAGTAACCATAGTCTTCCCTGATTACTCCCTTTGCCAGAGGTCCACAAAGAATTTGCAGTGTGCCCACCTGCCTGCTGCACTTCCAACTCCAAGTTGCAAATTTTAAGAACCCAAAGAGGTGTCCCCAGTGGGCAAGGGGAGCAGAGAAGAGAAGCAATGTTAGAATAGGTAGTTAGGCAGACATGAGCAAGGCAGTAGAGAGCCCCTCCCTCAGGAATGTCAGGCAACCATCAAGTGACGGTCAGGTGGTTACTAAACTGTCTAAAATAATAACTGGTCTTAGCCAGCACCAGGTAAAGATAGTCAGTCCCCCAATGGCTTAAAAAAAACATCTGAAGCTGGCGATCAGCGGCTTCCTGATAAGATCTCAGGAATTGGATGAGTGGGCTCAAGCATGCACATTAAGAGGCAAAATGGCAGAGTTTAACTAGTATATGACTTTCTCAGGAACACTCTACCGGTAAAGGAAAAATGCCTCAAGTGAGCATGCACACAACTTCAGTAAACACACTGCACATATTGCCCCTCCCAAGTGCTGGCAGATCACTGCACATGTGTACAGCCTGCTCCAAAAGAAAATAAAGGGAAGAGAAATGCAAATGCCGTAACCAGGCCATAACCAGGCCAATGTATAAAACTTCAAGTCAAGGGCCAAACAGGGCACTTGGATCTCTCAAGTTGCCTGATTGGCCTTTTCCCAAGTATATTTTACTTCCTTTTGTTCCTGCTCTAAAACTTTTTAATAAACTCTTACTCCTACTCTAAAACTTGCCTTGGTCTCTCCCTCTGCCTTAAACCTACTTCTTCCCCTCAGCCAAATTCTTTCCTCCAACGAGGCAAGGATCAAGTTTGCTGCAGACATCTATGGATTCACCACTGGTGACATGTTAAATGTGAAACTAAAGGATGGTAAAATGGGAAACAACCTCCATTCAAATCTCAGAGATGTGAGCAAATCCGCAAAAGTGTTGTTAGATGAAAGAATTGGACACACCTCATTTCCCAAAAAAGCATAATACATAGAAATTTCGGAGATAATTGGAAAAATGTCCAGAGAAATCCTCAACGAAAACAGAGCTTTTCGACCCAAAAATCTCAGGGCTGAAACACACCCTGTGTTCATCCAGGCAACAATGCCTCTTGCTTTTGGTCAATGCAGTTGGTCAATGACACCAAATGGCTTTACAGAGCAACATTTAGAACTTTCCTTTGGGGCCAAAGTCTAGGCCTGTGAGGCTGCAAGCAGCCCTGTAAGGCCTGTGATGACACCAGGTACCAAAGGTTCTGATGTCTGGCCCTTCCTTCCAACATGCAATGTCAAACACATAAGATGTCCTGATGTGCTACATTTGATATTTTGAATATGGAAGCATATTTTAAATACTCTTTAGGCATTAACTTATTACAAAATTCTCTACCAAGATTTCACATTAGGTTAAAATTCAATTCAGTCTTTACATTTCTGTACCGAGGTCTCCACCTCAGCATATTACCTAACACCTTCTCCAGCAATCAATGTTACCTACATGCACATGGTGAGCCCCATGGTCAGCCTCTTTGTTTCCCAGGTGAACTAACTATATGTTAACGTTGCTCTGCTGCACAGTAAAAGCTCCTAACTCAAACCCACCAAAAAAGGAGTGAAACTCTGCAAAGTGCACTTTAAAAAGAGATACTTCATGCTCATAAAAAGAAATGAGTGAGTCTTCTAAGAATAATAAAAGGGAGTATTTAACAGTTAAGCACAAGATTTGGAGTGCAGAATTCGGATAAGGCTCTGCTGGTTCAGGTTGTTAAAACTCTTCTTGTTCCTCCTGTGGGCCCCCTTCATCGGATATCACGACGTCTTCATCTGTGGCGTAGAGAATGTCTACAGTCCTCTGCAATACAGGGTCATTGTGCCCCTCGTTCTGCTGGCAAATCAATTCACGTTCCTTAGCTTTCTGAAGTAGAAATCTCTTTCTCCAAGGCTTCAATGGCAAGTTTCAATACACTGACCTGCTAGCATCAATTTGACCCTGCAGCACTCCTACTGTCCACACCAGGATTTTTTAATACCACCCTGGGGCCAGCCTTAGAAGCTGCGGTTATTTGTGGAAATGGTCCTCTGTGGAGCTGTATTGCTAGAGCTGAGAGGTTACTTCGGTTTATTCAGAACTGGAGCAACAATGGAGGGAGCCACTTCAGTTTCTTGACCTTGTCCGGAGCCACAGGGTTATAGTCTTTTTCATTGTAGTTTGCATCAAAAAACTTCTTAAAGTGCTAAATGAATTCAAAATTGTCCTGAAACTTTCCTTTTACTAATTGTCCACAGAAATTACTTTGTCAGCACCCACCCTCTTAAAAATACTGCTTGTAGTATTTTGAAGTTATGGATGTATTCATGGAATTTCACCTTCTTCAAGGCAATGGAGCCAGGGAACAGAATGACCATAAAGTGACAATAAGCAGCCCCTGAGCACAATTGTTCCATCTTTGTCAAATTCAACTTTAGGAGACTCATTGATCCAGGCCAGTATGTCACGTAGAATTAGGTTGTCATTGGTAACTGATGTCAAGTATATATTCACTGTCATCTTTGGCTGCTGGTGGAACAGTCTACTGCCCACACCCAGCCCTGGTTCCATCTTCATCTTGTTCAAAATGCTTGACCAACATTCTTTAGATATTCCATTAAATGATTGTTATGTTCTAAGACACATTTTGCTTTTCTTTAACAGAAATGCATACCAGTCTTACTATGATGATCTCTGGGAAATATGATTCAGTCTATAGATAATCACTTTACATCTAACTTTCCTAGGAAAAATAAGTTAACTATATAAAAGAAATATACGTATATTTTAATGGAAGCATTTTTATTTTGCTGTAGGTAGACTGGCAATACATTGCTGCAACGTTTTAAAATCTTCAGATGTATTAAGTGCATGTTAGCAGACTTCCAAGAACTCATTCAACCGTCTCTAAATGGCTCATCAGCAGGAAGGCCACCTCTAATCTGATTACATAGTAGTTTGGTTTTGATGGATGGATTATGCTGGAATCACAGAATTCCAATTCTGGATTTTAATAATCAGGTAAGAAAGAAAATTTCCCAGGATATGGTTCTCTTTATGAGGGTGAGGTATTTCCACTTGTTTGATATACCTGAATATTTCCAGCTCAGTTTTCCTCATTTCTTCTTTTCATCAAAGACTTCTACCTAAAATTTTTCCCTCAGTCCCCGTTCTCTTTTATGGGGGAGAAAAAGCAGCCTCTAAACTCCTCAGTGGAACAGTAGATCTGAATGTCTGGGCATCTTCCCCATGTCAGAATGAGCAGGTAGAGCCAGGATCAGAAGGTCTTTGAAATAATAATAATAATAATAATAATAATAATAATAATAACAGGCCGGGCGTGGCGGCTCATGCCTGTAATCCCAGCACTTTGGGAGGCCGAGGGGGGCAGACCACGAGGTCAGGAGATCGAGACCATCCTGCTAACATGGTGAAACCCCGTCTCTACTAAAAATACAAACAATTAGCCAGGCGTGGTGGCGGGCACCTGTAGTCCCAGCTACTAGGGAGGCTGAGGCAGGAGAATGGCATGAACCCAGGAGGCGGAGCTTGCAGTGAGCTGAGATCGCGCCACTGTACTCCAACCCGGGCGATAGAGCGAGACTCCGTCTCAAAAAATAAATAAATAAAATAATAATAAAACAATGCTCAAAAAATAGCTACATTCCAAAGTGTATGTATGCATGCCTGTGTGTATGAGAGAGAGAGAGAAACAGAGAGAGAGAGAAAGAAAGAGAGAGAGAGAGAGAGAAAGAACTAGAGAGGAGTGAAGGAGATCATAGGAGACGATGGGTTCATTGCTTCATGTAATGTCAACACTACCTAAATTGTGGCACACTACTAGCTTCTTGATTTGTTATCTTATTGATCCTTGCATTATTCGTGAAGGAAGCAGTATTGTTGTCACTTTTCAGATGTGGCAGTGATCAGGGTATATGGATGTTTAATAACTTGCCATTGCCACACTGAGCCAGAGTTTAAATTCACATGTGTCTGATTTCAAATAGTAAATATAGTCCATGTTCCATTTTTCCCCCAGGGTGAGAAATGCACCACTGAGCTACAAGTTAAGAAGGGAAATATGATATAAGTCTGATTTTCTAAAAGCCACTGGATCCCTTTCTATACCTAAGATGTTTATAGAATCCCACAGGTCCACTGCTATTAGACAAATTTGTGACCCAGTACAAATAACATGGTTTCCCCTTATAATCTTGCTATTGCTATTATGGGGCTAGCTTAACCTCTGCCAGAAAGCAGAAGTTGTTTTCTCAATACCTTCACATGCACCATAATGAATGTACTCTTATCCCAGGCATGGAATATGAGCTTACACACTTACAAGGAACTCTCTTCTGCAATACTGTATACATCTCTCTTCATATTCATTTATTGATGAGTTAACCATTCTTGTGACTCCAGCTTACACTTATATGACGCCTTCAGCATAGATTCCTAGTCCTGAGTGCTCATTCAGGATCCTATCACATATTCCCAACAATCTATAGCTAAGGTCTCCTGGGCTGTAGGTTCTTGGAGCCTCAAGTGAACATTTCCAAAATTGAACTTATCTTCCTTAGAAATTTATACCATTTCTTAAATATTTCCATTTCCTTCATTTTTCTTCTTTTTTCCTAAATTAGAAGTATTTTTTCCTGACTTAGTTGTTTCGCTCCCTTTCCTTTATGATGTCTGTCACCAAGTCTTAATATTTCTACCTCTAGGAAATACCTCTATGATTTGCTTCTGCCACTGCATCTTTATTACCATCAATGTATTTCAGGAGCAGATACATAACAGGAAAATCGTTTATGTATTCAACAAATAATGTCAAGTTCCTCAGGTAAAAAACCTTACAGCCATCCTTGATTCCTTTCTCTCTCTCTCATACACTATGTCATAACCTCTAGTGACCTTTTTGTTCTATATTCAAAATATATCTTGAATCCAATTATTTCTCACCTCCTATACCATTAGCACATTGGTTAAAGTTGCCACCATCATTCACTTAGATCACTGCAATTGCTAGGGCCAGTAATTTATGAAGTACAGTGCAAAACTGATAATGTTGAGGCCCCAGCTGTGAGTGGTGCCTTGCACCTGTAATCCTAGCTACTCCACAGGCTGAAACTGGAAGATTCCTTGAGGCTAGGAGTTGGAGACCAGCCTGAGCAACATAGCAAGACCCATCTCTAAAAAAAAGAGGGAGACACTTGTTTAAGTAGCAGGAAAAAGGGGCCATTAAAAGATGATACAACATAGCTTTTTTCTTATTTATGCAAACTGTCTACTGATCTGATGGTTTTTATTTGCTATTTAATGTTGTACTCATTGGAGCAGGGAAACACTTGCAGGGCAAACAGAGCCATATGAGCGTCCCTGATTCAGAGCAGAAGATAATGTCTGCCCCTGTCCCCCACTGCCAAATTCCCCTTCCCACCAGTTTCTGGACTGAAGCAACCTGCCCTCAATTGGGGTCAGAGAAGTCATTCTACCCTTCCCATGAGCCTGCCACCCAAACTGGTGGAAGGTCAATCCCCCAAAGCATTGCAGCTCTGCACCTGACATGCCTGGATTAGAGGTGGGTGAGAAGCTCTCTCCCACTGAGTCTCTCACTTGCCTTGGCACTTCCAGCCTGAGGTGCATTCCTAACTGCAACTTGACCTGAGCTTGTGACCAAATCCCCAACAGGCTTAAGGGCAGCAGAACACAGACATCTTCCCACCAGCAACCCAGCATTCTCCCTGTTGGAGGGTGGCAATAGTTGCTGGGAAAAGGTGAAGAAGGGGACACTGAGTGGCCTGGGCAGGGGGCAGGGGTGCAGGTGGATTTGAACCTATCCACAGCAGGAAGTACCAGAACATGCTCCATAGTCCCATGACTTTCACTTACAAAACCTAAATTCAAACACAAATTATTAAAATTACCAAGATGGTGACTGCAGAGCATTAGGCCCCATGTGTGGGGCCCTTCTTACCATGGAGTCTTGTGTGACTGCCCATGAAGCCAGCCATGGTAATAATTTCTAAATTGGTCTCCATGCTTAATTTTGGCCTCCTTCAGTTTATTCTCAATGTAGTAGCCAGATTCCTTTGAAATGCAGAAAAGGTCGAGTCACTATTCTGCTCAGAACTCTACAGTGACTCTCTATTTACTGAGGAAAGGTCAAAGTATGAACCATGGCTTGTATTGGCCTGCAAGTTCTGCCCACCCCCCTCACTTCCTTCTCTAATGTCGTCTCCTGCCCTGTACTTTCTCACATGGCTACTTCTTGCCAAGCACTCCAGACACACTCCGAGCTCATGGCTTTGCACTTGCTTTCATCTCTGCTTGAAATGCTTTACTCCCAGAAATTTGCGTGGCTCATTCCCTTGCACCTACTAGTCTTTGCTCAAATAGGACCTTCCCAGTGATGCCTTCCCCAACCATGCTATATAAAATTGAACACCATACCCTACAACGGAACACACACACACAGACTTTCACACACTCTAACCACATCTCCTTCCTTATTTCCCTCTATAACTTCAACTTTCCCTAATATAATATCTATTTTTTTAGAGATAGGGTCTTGCTCTGTTGCCCAGGCTAGTGTGTAGTGGCAAAGCTCACTGCAGCCTCGACTTCCTGGGCTCCAGTGATCCTCCCACCTCAGCATCCAAAGTAGCCAGAACTACAGGCACATGCCACCATGCCTGGCTAATTTATTTCATTTGTAGAGGGTCTTGCTATGTTGGCCAGGCTGGTCTTGAACTCCTGGCTTTAAGCAATTCTACTGCCTTGGCCTTCCAATTGCCTGGGATTAAAGGCATGAGCCAACATGCCTTGTCTAGTATGAAACTTATTAATAACTATTTATATTGTTTATTATTTGTTTCTGTACATTGCAATGTAGACTACATGTCTTAGGTCAGGTTCCCCAGAGACAGACACTGAGATGTGGCTTAATGGGAAATTGATTAGTTAAGGAAGTACTCCTAAGATCAATCAGGAAAGGAGTGGGTAAAGCTGCAGGTCTGGATGGGGAAGGAGCCAAGCTAAGGTGTAATTCCCAACAAAGCCCTACAGAAGGTGGCTTTATAATGATCCCACAGGACAACTTTGGAGTACAAATTATGTATTTGAGTTTGTCCCTATATGAAGCAAGGGATCTGTACTTTCATAATACTGCAATAGTCAGTCTTTGGCTAAGGATAGGGGTGGGGGCACGTAAACTCCCCTGCACTTCAGACTTTGTGCTGAAGGAGAAAAAATGACTCAAATAATCTGAAGACAGTTCTCTAAAGCAAGACACAGGTACAGATTCTTAAAAGCAGAAACACTCACCTGCCAGGAGAGGGAGACAGAGATAACAATAAAAGGGACTGAGGTGATCCAGTTTGGGTGAAACAACATGATGTTTATTGTACTAATGAGAACAAGACTTTTTTCTTTTCTTTTTACTCTATCGCTAGTGCTTAGGACAATCCCTGGCACAGAGTAGGGATTGAGTACATAGATAAATAATCGTATTGCATACCTTCTATGGTCCAGGCTCTACAATAGTCTGAGTACATAGTAGAGATAAACATAGGCTTTCCAAGACAAATTACCATTGCTTTTAAAGGTTCTATCTCCTGCATTCAAATTTACAGAATGTATTAGTCTGTTTTCACGCTGCTGATAAAGACATACCTGAGACTGGGCAATTTACAAAAGAAAGAGGTTTAATGGACTTACAGTTCCACCTGTTGGTTGGGGAGGCCTCACAATCATGGCAGAAGGCAAGAAGGAGCAAGCCACATATTTCGTGAATGGTGGCAGGCAAAGAAAAAGGGCTTGTGCAGGGAAAGTCCTGCTTATAAAACCATCAGATCTTATGAGACTTATTCACTATCACAAGAACAGCATGGGAAACACCTGCCCACATGATTCAGTTACCTCCCACTGGGTCCCTCTCACAATGAGAATTCAGAAGAGATTTGGGTGGGACACAGGCAAACCATATCACAGAATTAATGTCATCTGTCTCCCGCCTCCTTCCACTAATCTCTATCAAGTTCTGTGAATTGTGCTTCTGAAATTACATATCTATCTCTTCCCTTCTCATTCCATTGCCAACATCCAGATTCAATATTTTATTACAATTAACTGGGCTACTGTAAACAGATAATCTCCATTCTTCACTTTGTTTCTCATCCATCTATTTTATATATAATTACTAATATAATATTTTTAAAAACCTGGCTGTAGTTATAATAATAATCTGTCTAAAAACTTTATCATTTAAGTCCAATTAAAAGTTCAAATATGTTATCCTTTTGTGCTCTGACCTTAGCTTTCTTTTCCACCCTTTATACCTTTTTGGTGATGTTCAACCAAAGATTAATTATTTTCTGTTCCCAATCTCTCCACTTTCTCCCCTTTGTACCTTTGCTCAGTTTCTTCCATTTGAAATGAATTATCTTCCCTATCTCAACCAATGAATTCAACATTAACTTATCAAAATTAACTCAAATACCATTTGCTCTAAGAAGACTCTCTTCATCTCCTGAGCTGGAAGCTATCTCCCCCTTCAGAACTCTTAGGACACCTCCTAGATAATGTGGTATATGGGAAAGGGTATGGGTTTTGAATCAAATTATTGGGATTGAAATCCAGTTCTGCCATTTAGTAACTCAGTGAGCTTGAGTGAGGCTCAAACTCTCAGACCCTCAGTTTTCTCATCACTAAGATTCCTCTTCCTGGCATGTAAAGAATCCTTCCTTCCTTCCTTCCTTCCTTCCTTCCTTCCTTCCTTCCTTCCTTCCTTCTTGTCTGCCTTTCTTTCTTGCTTTCTTTCTTTTTCTTTCACTCTTTCTCTCTTTTTCACAAGGTTCTGCTCTGTTGCCTATGCTGGAGTGCAGTGTTGTGATCAAGACTCACTGCAACCTTGACCTCCCAGGCTCAAGAGATCCTCCCATCTCAGCCTCCTAAGTAGCTGGGACTATAGTGCACACCACCATACTTGTCTAATTTTCTAACATTTTGTAGAGATGGGGTTTTGCTGTGTTGCCAGGGCTGGTCTCCTGGCTCAAGTGATCCTCCTGCCTTGGCCTTAAAAAGTGCTGGGATTATGGCCATGAGCCACCTTGCCTAGTCCAGCTTTCCTTTCTAGTCTTCCCTCTTACCAACCCCTATGACAGGGTTAGGCTTTGTGTCCCCACCCAAATCTCATCTTAAATCATAATCTCCATAATCCCCACGTGTCAAGGGAGAGACCAGGTGGAGGTAATTGAACCATGGGGGTGGTTTCCCCAATGCTGTTATTGTGATAATGAGTGAGTTCTTACAAAATTTGATGGTTTTATAAGAGGCTCTCCCCTCTTTGCTCAGCACTTCTTCCTGCCGCCTCGAGAAAAAGGTGCCTTGCCTCCTTTTTGCCTTTTGCCATGATAGTAAGTTTCCTGAGGCTTCCCCAGTCATGCCAAACTTTGAATCAATTAAACCTCTTTCTTTTATAAATTTCCCAGTCTCAGGCAGTTCTTTATGGCAGCATGACAATGAATGAATATACTCTACTGGTGTCTTATGGTACAGACAAAATATAATGTGCTCACAGTCTTCTAAATTTTCACACTAATCTCTGTGTTTCCACATCAGGGGTATTGTTTAAGCTATTTTCACTACCTGAAGTTCATGACACCAATTCAACCCAGGAGACAGTGGCAGTTTAAATCTCAAATACATTTTCCATGCACAGTTTCACATCCTTCCAGCTGGGTACACCCTTTCACTTTTTCAAGCTTAAGAACATTTGTTTTTCATACACCATTTTTTCTATTTAAGTAATTGCCTTCAAGTAAGATTATGATGTACTCCTCTTTGTAACTCTTGCAGTACATAAAGCAATGCCTTGCAGAAAGTAGATACTCAGTAAAAGAGCTGAATAACAGAAGATTTCAAATAGAAGCAGCATTGAGCAAACTCATGTTGAAGAGAGGCTGGGGGTGAAATAGCCTCTGTCGATTCTAGAAGGCAGATCTAAGGTTACTATGAATGTTATAGAAAGCAAAATGTTGATAAAATATGTTGAAGTAAATTAAAACAGATCAGGCTTGAAGAATTTCTGAGCAGACAAATCCAAGTGGCCCTCAGAAGTAACCTAAACTTTGCTTGATTTGCAAACATATGCAAAACTCGACTTGAACTATTTCTTATAAATGCCTAAAGAGAAATGAAACTTAAGGCTAACCGGTCAGAAGCTGCCAACTCACGTAGTAATATAAGTAGGAACTTTTCAGCAAGATAGACCAAATAAGGCAACTATATAATTGTAACCAATTAAATATTTCCTTTGCTTTATTTCCACATTCTCCCTGTAAAAGCTTTCTCTTTGAGTTCTCTCAAGTGGCCTCAGAACCACTTTTGGTTTGGAGCTGATTCAAGAATTACCATTTGCTCAAATAAGCTCTTTAACATTTTATTGTTTCTCAATTTATTTTTTAATAATTATAAGTAACAATGTTCAAATTCTGAGATTTGCATAAAAATGAGTATTTTTAAATATGAAATAATCCTCAATTACTAGCAGATACTGCAGTAAGGATGCCTGTCTGAATAATTAGAATGTATAATTCCCCAAATATTTTCAACCTCCAGATTCTATGATTGCCTTAAAAAAACACCAGGTTTTACATTATCTTTTACTAAGTAAGAGAAAATGAAGACAGAATTAAACTAATTTTTATTTTTATTTTTTTGAGAGGGAATCTTGCTCTGTCGATGCCTGTCTAATTTTTTGTATTTTTAGTAGAGACGGGGTTTCACCATGTTAACCAGGATGGTCTCCATCTCCTGACCTCGTGATCCACCCACCTCAGCCTTCCAAAGTACTGGGATTACAGGCATGAGCCACCACACCTGGCCAGAATTGAACTAATTTTTAAGATCATTGACATAAACTCTGGATTAGAGATAATTCAACATCCAGAAGGTGGTCACAGAACATGTTAGCTTCCTGATGAGTGACTGAGACTGATCCCTTTTCACTGTGGGCCTACTGGGCTTGATGAAAACCTTCCAGTCTCTAGTGCTGATTGCATAATGTGGGGTCTTCATAAATATGTGGTACTGAATTAATAATGGGGCCTAACCTGCATTTGTATAACCAAATCAAAAGGTGTCAAAGGAGAAGATGAAGTAAGGAAAGACCTTACCAGTGAAATCTGGCTTACTTTTAAAATACAACTAATCACAGTTTCTTGGACTACAATGAAGAAAGCATTCAAGAGCAATGGCGTAGAAGTTTTCTTGTCTCATTTTAGCACCAGGAATGAATCTATTTGTCTTTGTTGGGCTCATATTATAAATATATTTTCAGAAAAACATGTCAAAATATGTGCCCAGACATTTTTTTTAATTAAAATTAGTTACCTTGGAGGGCCAGGCACTTAACACAAAAGTACTATGGCCCAATAACTTTGGAATTCCTTCTTCTGGAGTTGTTGCATTTGTTTTTTTAGGGAGCCAATTCACAAATCTTTTTTTTTTCTATGTATTTTTGGCAACCTGTTTCTAGTTACACCTTATTATGAAACATCATTTTGAAGAACTCTTACTACTATTTGGCATGACCAATTCTTCTGTGCAAAACAAACAAACAAAGGCAATAATTTTAGAGCCAGGCAAAACTGGTTTACATCTTACTCTCCTACTTTCTAGCTGTGGTTCTTTGGTCAAAATACCTATATTATTGTGAGGATTAAAGAGTATAAGTTGGCTGGGAGCGGTGGCTCACGTCTGCCATCCCAGCACTTTGGGAAGCCAGGAGGGCAGATTATGAGGTTAGGAGTTCAAGACCAGCCTGGCCAACATGGTGAAAACCCGTCTCTACTAAAAATATAAAAATTATCTGGGCATGGTGGTGGATGCCTATAATCCCAGCTACTTGGGAGGCTGAGGCAGGAGAATTGCTTCAACCCAGGAGGTGGAGGTTGCAGTGAGCCAAGATCACACCACTGCACTCCAGGGTGGGTGACAGAGCAAGACTCTGTCTTGGAAAAAAAAAAAAAAAAGGGTATAACTTAAGTAAAATATCCAGTATACATAACAGATGCTACTTATGCTCTTTTCTCTGTCTTTCAAGCTCTTACGTATAGCTTTGTACTAAGCACAATGAATGAAACCAAATCATAAACAGTAAGCCTAATCTTTCAGCATTTACAATCCAGCTAATCATTTAACAAAAATGTTGAAATGTCTACTAAGGGCCAGTCTTCTTCCAGATGCTTGGGATAGAGTAATGAACCAAACAGACAAAACCTTGCCCTTGTGGAGCTTATATTCTAGGTAACCCAGTGAAGGGATACAGATAATGCCCAAGTAAAGGAAATATAGATTCTGACATGTGGTACTAATTGCTCCAGGGGAGGAAAATCTATGAAAAAGAGAGAAAAAATAATCAGGGTTGGGGAGGAGAAGGATGCATTGCAATTTTAAATAGGGTGGTCATGGAGAGGCTTGCTGAAGAAATGAGGTTTAACAAAAGCCCTGAAGGAAAGTAGGGAATTTATCCAAGTCATGAGCCTCCCTAGATGAACAAGTTCCACGGAGAATTAATGCATCAGAAGAGTTATGGAATGGTGATCACATTTGAAAACGCCTGTTGGAAGGTAAGAAACATTGAACGAATGAAATAAAACAAGGCAGTAGCACATTAACAGGAATAAGAAAGTAGAGCAGGTAGCAGTGACACTAGGGACAACAGCAGTTGCTGCCAACCTCAGTTAGGCCTGCCATCTGGTTTCACAGCAGTTTCACCAGTGACACCTGTGACATAAATGTCAAGATCAGAGCCCAAGCCAGACCCGGAGAAGCAACAATCATACCAGAAATAAAGGGGAGCTCTCTGCCATTCTATGTCCTTGGCTTGAGCACAGAAGGAGGATGATGAAAGCAGGATAGCCAAGTCCGGGCTGCCCGGAAAAATCCAAACCTGGATGGCTGCCTGCAGGGTGGACCCAAGAACAGCTTTACGGATATGAAAAGTACAGCAGCCAAATTTAGCAACTAGAAACAGCTCGACGTCAGAGAAGTGGACAAGGCAAAATATTGCCTGTCCTTAATACCTAGAAATATTTGTTGAAATCTTAAAAGATTAGAAAAGGGATTCTCTTCTTAACCAAGGTACAGTTTTTAAACTAGGCAATAGTAGCAATTAAATGATACAGCTACATATCAGGTATTTGTATAAAATGTTTTTCTGTTTGTTTTCATGTGTGAAAAGTGTTTTGACAATGTATTTTTCTATTCATTATAGGGGTAGCTATATTCAATAGCATATTCCATTACTTCTAGTCATTCCTAATACATTACAGAGAACAAATAACCACTCTGTTCCTCGGCTCACTCAATCTCTTGACCAGTGGGGTTTTTCCTTTCTTTCTTTTTTTTTTTAAATTTTTTCTCCCCTACTTAGAATAAGGATAATCACTCTCCTGGTTAAATCCATAAGTATACTATTGGAGTGAATTCAGATTATTGGGAGTAAACCACGTTTTGTGTGTTGTAAAGCAATAAAATATTTAAATTCATCTTCTTTTTCTTAATATTATTAAATATCAAGTTTTGCCTATAGGAATGAATTGAGAAGGAGTATTTTATACAAAAAGAAATTTTATTTTAGATTCTGTATTTTAAAACATTTTGTATAGCTTCATGCATGTGAATTTTAAAAGTATGGCTGGAACTCATAAGATGGTTGGATTTTGACCAGCATCTCTATCCATGTGCACAGATACAGGAGCCCACATATGTCAGATTCATGTGATTTCTACCCCACCATATTGCTGCACCAGTTTCATCTGCAAATGAAAACAGAAAGAAAAGCAGGCTGGAGAAGGAAAAAGGGCAAAAGGCTCAGAAAAACTTACCGTCTCCCCCCAGCAAAGTGACCATTTGCATTCTATATATTCATTACCAGGCTGACACTCATGAGTGACATTTTCCATTTATTTTTCTCACTCCCAACCAAAATATATGGAAATAATTAAAAGCAAAGACTGATCTCTAAAAGCAAAAGCAAAGCATCATCATTTGGAAATTATCAAAGGGTAAGAAATGACTCATACATTTTTTGAAAAGTTCAAATCATAATCGCAAATTATAAACTACATTTTCTTTTGGGTTCTCATAAAGAAACAGGGAGAAAGAGAGAGGGAGGGAGGGAGAGAGAGAATGGTTTTAGTTCTATAAAGAAAATATTTTTCAACATTAAATAATTTATAAATTGTAAGATATGACTAAGATTTAGAATTAAATCCCTACTTTATAAAAAGGATCTTGAGTGTGTTTTTTCTTTGTGTTGGCACTATAACCAATGCAAATTAAAATAATGGGTTTTGTGTTTGGAAGGGGGCCTCCCAAGAGATCATTTAGTCAGGCTTCTTATATTCATTAAGGATTAAACTAAAATCAGAGACAGATGGTTTTGTCTCATATCTCAGAACAGAGATTTCACAACTTTCTTTGAGTGCTTATTCAACTCTGTAATCACCATCTAACTTATTCCTTAGTTATAATTTCTGTCAATATTAACGCTATCTAGACTATTTTCACTAGCACTTCATTGGATGAAAATGGAAGCATTATGCACATTGCTATAGGAGATTTATCAGGAGAAAAGTGCCAAAACGTTTATTTAGCATTTTATTTATTGGCATTTTGAAAGGATCTATTCCCATTGGTTGAACCAGATCCAATGACTTCATTACAATTGCAGTAGAGTTAAAACACTGGCTGATTGTGACCATAATTCCTATAATTCTCAGCCTTCAGTCTACATTTTGCCCACCCTCTTTCTCATTTCATCTGAAGATAATTAAATGCTAATTTGATTAATAAGTTATTGATTATTATGAAATAATATGAAATGGTTAAAGGCGTGAACACAGAAATTCCTAACATGTTGTATTCTAATTATCACTCCGTATAGCACATAGTATTTGTGTGTGTGTGTGTGTGTGTGTGTGTGTGATTTCCTTCTTTGATCCATGGATTATTTAGAAGTCTGTTTCTTAATTTTGTAAAAAGGGGCCTTTTCTAGATATCTAATTGTAATTGATTTCTAATTTAATTCCATTGTAGTCAAATACTCTTTGAAATGAATTGTGACTTATTTTATGGCCTAGCATAACACCACCTGTGGAATGTTCCATGTGTATTTGAAAAGAATGTATATTCTGAAGTTGTTGGGTATAATATTCTATAAATGTCAGTTAGGTCTGCAGGTTTGATCATTGATAATGTTATTCAAGTTCTCTACATCATTGATTTTTTGTCTTCTTGTTCTAGCAACTACTGAGATAAAATTGATAAAATCTCTAACAATTATTGTGCATTTCTCTGCTTTTTACTTTATTCTGCCATTTTTTTTCTCCTTGGATTTTGAAATTCTAGTTTGTTATACCCTTTTAAGATTGTTATGTCTTGTTACAAATTGGCCTTTTTTTCCCAACAAAATGACCATTTTTATCTGTGTTAGTATCCTTCATCTTAAAATCTACTTTTTTGATATTCATGTAGCCTTATCAGCTTTCTTTTGCTTAGTGTTTGCATGCTGTATCTTTTACTGAATTTTTTACTTTCAACCTGTCTGTGTTACATTTAAAATCTGTGTTGAAAACAGCATGCCATTAAACTTTGCTGTTTATCCAGTCTGACAATCTTAAGAGTAATGAAAATATACACCCACAAAAAGACCTATGCAAGAATGTTCGTAGTAAACTTTTTTATAATAGGTAAAACTTACAAACAACTCAAATGCTCATCAATAGGTAAATGAAAAATTATTATAATGTACTTATATAGGAGAGTGCTACTCAACAACAAAAAGTTATGATATACTTACATATGCAACAAAATGGTTAAATCAAAAAAAAAAAGTGTTAAGTGACAAAAGCCAAGAAAAAAAGTAACATGCTTTATGATTCTACTTATGTGAAGTTTTTGAGCTGGTAAAACTAAGCTATAGTGATAGAAATCGGAACAGTGGTTGTCTCTGGGAGAAGGAGAGATTGACAGGAAAAGGGTACTGGGGTGATAGAAATATTCTACATCTTAATTGGAGCAGTTGCCAGACAGAGGAATACATTTGTCAAAACTCAAAGTAATATACACTTAAAAATATCTGTATTTTATTTTATGGAAATTATATTTCAATTAAAGAAAATGGCATGAGCCCAATCTCCACTACCTTTTGTCTACTTCCTATTTTCCTAGTCTATATTGGTTACACCAAGCCAGGCTGGGTAAGCTGAGACACGCTAACCATGTTTACATTGTCTTGCTGACTCTCTTTCAGTTGACAGAATTCCTATCGAGTATCTCCTATGTACTATCTCCATGTGGCCAGCAATAAGATTGTAAGCTTCTCTAATATTAATCATACTTTAATGGGAAGCACAAGTCCAATTAAGCCTCTTAGATAATTCTCTCCAAAATAATTAGGAGGTGGCTTCTTCTGGGTCTTTGCTCATAATACCATTCATACTCTCTGCTTCTACAGAATTCAAAACCTAATTAGGTTGTCAAAATAAATACAGAGAAATTTAGATAATAACACTGAGTCTGGTAACAACATAAGAGAACAACGTACAAAAGCAATCCAAGACAGCAAGATGGTACCCGATTTATCTGTGGTAACAATGACAAGCTTGAACAGATTTTTTAAAATTTTACAAATGTTTTTATGCACAGTATTTTACTTATCATGTACAACAATCTTAGAAGGTAGATCAGGGAGGCATAAACATCCTCATCTTTTAGATAAAGAAATTGAGTTTTTAATCAGGCTACGTCACTGGCCAAGCAAATAAGTGATAGATGCAAGACTGCAACTCGTATTTTGACTCCTGCTCCCAAAAAGGATTTATTCTATATTGCTTTTTGTTTATAAAAGGTTAACAGCATTGAGATCTGAAGTGATGTACAGAGGCTTCGTGGATGTGGTGGTACTTACATTAGGCTTTAAAGGCTGGCCTGGAGTGAGAGAATATTCCAATTGCAAGGGAAAATTATAAGCAAAGGCCCAAACCCAAGCAGGACCTGACTCTGACCTATAGGAGAAAGCAAAGCAGGTTGGGACAATAGCAGATGAGAAAATTAGTTGGACTGGGGTGGAGGTTCTTGCCTTGGTCAAGTTGCAGATTTTATACAGGAAGGACGATAGTAGCCAGAGTCCAGAGGTATCAAATACAATGCCGAAAGTCAATGGCAACTTGCTGAAGCTTTTTAAAAGGAAAGTAAAATATTAAGAAGAAAACTCTATTACAAAATATGTTAAATATTATAAATTATCAATGTTACAAAAAAACTGATATGATACATATTTAAATTACAATTCTAGTACAGCTGTAAGAGTGGATAAGCAATGGGTGGGTTGTAAAGAAATGAAATAATTAGGTGCACAAAACTTGTTTGAAATTTACTGTTAAGTGAATAAAAACAGTAGCAAAATAGAACCGAAGAGCACATTTTTCAGTATGAGAGAGAACCATACTTGCTTGAAGGCATAAAAAGGAGTTATTAAGAATAAGAAATTAAGAATGTGAAAAGAAACTTGCTTGAGGGGACTTTTGAAATAAGAAGGCTAGGATGGGGTCAAGAACAAAGAAGAAACTGTTAAGCTGTGAAATCAAGAGGGATAACATTAAGCATGGAGAAAAGTCAGAGTAACTGGATGAAGAGATTAAAGTAAACAACAGAGAAGATTAAATTCACCTCAGCACCTCAGTCTTTTCAATAAAGCCCTGTGCAAGATGCTGCTGAAAAAGAACAGAAGAGAAGAATTGGGATTGAAAAATTCAGGAAAGAATAAAAAGGCCATTTGGATTATCACTGATAAGAAATGGGTTGTGTTGGTTGTTTTCAGAAGAAATAAGATGTTATAAATGTAAAAGTTAATATATAAATTTAAACACTTGATTTTAATAAACATATATTTAAGTAAAAACATACATTTAAGTAATAATTTATACATACATAGTATCTCCCTATGTTGAATTGACATTCTTTTTCCATTTGAATAAAGGAAAATAGAATCGTCACATATGAGGTCCAATTTTATCTGTCTAATAATCCATAAATGTAACAGAATAAAGCATCATAATAATAACCATTTTTGTTGAAATCTTACTAAGACCAGTAATTGTCTTAAGTGTTTCACATGTACATTTCATTAATTCAATCTTCACAATAAAATGTAGGATAGGAACAATTATTAATCCCATTTTACCAAAGGAAGTCAAAATAAGTTTATTACTTGCTTAAGAACACATTAGTGAGTAGGGAAGCCTGAATTTGGACTATGGCAACCTGAATCTGAGTCCTAGTTCTTGACCACCATGTTTGCTTGGTGGCTAAAACCATCAATATAAACTGTAAAGTGTTACTCAAAGCTCCATTTCCTGATAGAGTTAATAATCCAATATTTTATTATGTTCTATTTTTCAATTATATTTGACAATTAAAAATTGTATATATTTATGGTGTGCAACTTGATATTTGCATTGTGAAATGATTAAATCAAACTAATTAATATCTCCATCAACTCAGATATTTATATTTTGGTGGTGAGAACATTTAAAATCTACACTTAGCAATTTTTGAATATGCAACACAATATTATTAACTACAGTCATTACATTGCACAATAGATCTCCAGAACTTATTCCTCCTGTTTAACTGAACTTTTATACCCTTTGACCAACATTTTCCATTCCTCCATCCCTACAGCCCTACCCACTAGCCCCTGGTAACCACCATTCTACTTTCTGTTTCTGTGAATTTGACTTTTTTAGATTCCATACCTAAGTTACATCATGCAATATTTGTCATTCTGTGCTTGGCTTATTTTCCTCAACCTAATGTCCTCCAGGTTCATTCATGTTGTCACAAGTGACAGAATTTCCTTCTTTGTTAAGGCTGAAGAGTACTTCATTGTGTGTGTGTGTGTGTGTGTGTGTGTGTGTGTGTGTGTGTGTGCAGTTCTTTATCCCTTCCTCATCTACAGATAAGACTTAGGTTGATTCCATATCCTGTCTATTGGAAATAATGCTGCAATAAACACGAGAGTGTAAATATCTCTTTATCACACTTAGTTTGTCACCTTGTCTTGTTCCAGTTCTCAGGGGGAATGCTTTCAACTTTTCCCCGTTCAGTATGATATTGGTTCTGGGTTTGTCACAGATGGCTTTTATTACTTTGAGGTATGTTTCTCCTATGCCAATTTTGTTGAGGATTTTTACCATAAAGGGATACTGTATTTTATCAAACACTTTTTCTGTGTCTATTAAGATGATCATATGCTTTTTGTTTTTAACTGTTTATGTGATGTATCTCATTTATTGACTTACACATGTTAAACCATCCCTGCATCCCGGGTATGAAACCCACTTGATCATGATGTATTATCTTTTTGATATGCCCTTGGATTTGCTTAGCTAGAATTTTGTTGAGAATTTTTGCATCTATGTTCATCAGGAATATTGGTCTGCAGTTTTCGTTTTTCTTATGTCCTTTCCTGATTTTGGTATTTGGGTGATACTGACTTAATAGAATAATTTAGGGTGGATTCTTTCTTTCTCTATCTTGTGAAATAGTTGCAGTAGGGTTGGTACCAATTCTTGTTTGAATGTCTATGTATACACCCAGAAGTAGAATTACTGGATCATATAATAGTTCTGTATTTACTTTTTTGAGGAACTTCCATATTGCTTTGTATAATGGCTAATTTATAATCCCACCAACAGTGTACAACACTTTTGTTTTCTCCACATCCTTACCAACACTTATCTTTTGTTCTTTTGATAGTAGCCATTTTTAACGAATGTGAGGTGCTATTTCACTGTAGTTTTAATTTGTGTTTTCCTGATGATTAGTGATATTGGGAATTTTTTCATACACTTGTTGGCCATTTGTATGTCTTCTTTTGAGAAATGTCCATTTAGGTCCTTTGCCCATTTTGTAATCAGGTTATTATTATTATTATTTGCTATTGAGTTGTTGGAGTTTCTTACATATTTTAGATATTAACCCCTTATTGAACACATGGTTTGCAAATATTTTCTTCCATTCTGTAGGTTGTCTTTTCATTCTTTTGATTATTTCTTCTGTTTTGGTCTGTGATTTTGGGGTCAGATTCAAAAAATCATTGCCCAGATCAATGTCATAGAGTTTTCCCCTATATTTTCTTTTTTTTTTGAGACAGAGTCTCGCTGTCACCCAGGCTGGAGTGCAGTGGTGTGATCTCTGCTCACTGCAGGCTCCAACCCCCCGGGGTTCACGCCATTCTCTTGCCTCAGCCTCCCGAGTAGCTGGGACTACAGGTGCCCACCACCTCGCCTGGCTAATTTTTTGTATTTTTAGTAGAGACGGGGTTTCACCGTGTTAGCCAGGATGGTCTCGATCTCCTGATCTCGTGATCCGCCCGCCTCAGCCTCCCAAAGTGCTGGGATTACAGGCGTGAGCCACCATGCCTGGCTTCCCCTATATTTTCTTCTAGCACTTTTACAGTTTTAGGTGTTCTGTAAGTTGTTAATCCATTTTGAGTTGATTTTTGTATACAGTGTGAGATAAGGGTCCGATTTCATTCTTCTGCATGTGGATACCAAGTTTTTCCAATATCATTTACTGAAGAGACTGTTCGTTTCCCATTTTGTGTTCTTGGTACTTTTGTCAAAGATTTATTGACCATAAATGCATGGATTTATTTCTGGACTTTTGGTTCTGTTCCATTTGTATGCTGATTTTTATGCCAGTACCAAGCTGTTTTGATCACTATAACTTTGTAATGTATTTTGAGATCAGGCAGTGTGATGCAACCAAGCTTCATTATTTTTACTTAAGATTGCTTTGGCTGTTTGGGGTAAGTTGTGATTCCATATGAATTTTGAGATTTAAAAAAAATCTGTTATGTCATTGGAATTTTGATATGGATTTCACTGAATCCATAGATCACTTTAAGTACTCTGGGTATTTTAAGAACATTAATTCTTTCCACTCATTAACACGGGATATCTTTCTTTTTATGCATGTCTTATTTAATTTCTTTAATCCATGTTTTATAGTTTTTGGTGTACAAATATTTCACCTCATTGGTTAAGTTAATTCCTCAATATTTTTGATGCTTTAAAATGATATTGTTTTCTTGACTTCTCTTGCAAATAGTTGATTCTTAGTGTTTAGAAACACTACTGATTTTTGTATGTTGACTTTGTATCCTGCAATTTTACTGAATTTATTTATTAGTTCTGACAAGTTTTTTTGTACAGACACAATCAGATTTATTTTTTACCTATTACTTTGGTAGTATGGAGGATGTGTAGTATCTGAAGACTTTTACAGTAGGAGATAAGATAAAAGCCTATTCCAAGAGCCCAGGCAAAAAAGACAATGAATGTCTAAATCCAGGCAGAAATAATGAGAGTAAGAAAATGATCTAAGCAGTTCTGAGTTTCCGTCAATACAATTTGAAGTTTGACTGCATGTCGATGGAGAAGGAGTTGCAGAAGCTGAAGAGGACTCCAAGATTCTTGTTTGGGAAACGATACACAGGAAACAGAAACCTCCCCTGGCTTTCCCGGCCCTTACTCATCTTCACCTTCTTTGAAGCTCAATTTCATGTGAAGATACCTCAAATTTATGGAGAAAGAATGAAAGTTGCATTTAAGAAAAATTATTCTGCCTTAAGATATTGGAGAAAGAAGAAGACTAAAATTAAGAACACTAGTAAGAAATCATTTCCGGGAATAAACCCAAGTCAGCTTGAAATTAAATGATGGAGGAAGTGATGGTGGTGGAGAATAGATACTTCCGAGTATTTCATGAAAGAAAAATTTAGTTGAAGTTTGAATGACTAATAAGCATAGCCTTTGGTAATACAAATATATGTATTATTCTTAAGAGTATGTTAATATTTCCATAGTTCATTAGACCATCATAGATTTTTTTCTACAACAAAGAGTAAAATGATGATCTTTCCAAAAAAGAAGTTGAAAATCATATTCTTTAGTAACTAAAATGAAATATAAGAGGGAAAATATTATGTTAACATGAAATATAATAGAAAACCAGGCATGGTGGCACACACCTATGGTCCCAGCTACTCAGAGGCTGAGAAGGGAGGATCACTTGAGCTCAGGATTTCAAGACTGCAATGAGCTATGATTGCACCACTGTACTCCAGCCTGGGTGATAGAGTTAGACCCCATATATTAAGAGAAAAAAAAGAAGAAGGAAAAAAAGTATAATAAAAAAGAAATAATAATATTTTTTTCCTCATTTAATGTTGTTTGTTTAGCTCAACATGAAAATAGTATTAAGAAAGAATACTGTGTTGTTTCAGGCAAACAATATAAAAAATGAATGGATTTTCATTTGAAGGAAAGTCTAACTATAGTTTTACTATGGAGGTTGATAGTGGGAAAAAAGCTACCAATATTTTAAAGTTCAATATTTTTTTGAGTTATGGGATATGATAAAAGAATATGATCTAATTAAACTAAAGAGCTTCTTCACAGCAAAATATATATATATATATATATATATATATATAGATCAACAGAGTAAACACATAACCTAGAGAATAGGAGAAAATACTTGCCAACTATGCATCTGACAAAGGTCTAATATCCAGCATCTATAAGGAACTTAAACAAATTTACAAGAAAAAAAAAACAAACAACCCCATTAAAAAGTGGCCAAAGGACATGAACAGACACTTCTCAAAAGAAGAAATGCATGTGGCCAACAAGCATATAAAAAACTCTACATCACTTATCATTAGAGAAATGCAAATCAAAACCACAAAGAGATACCATCTCACACCAGTCAGAATAGCTATTATTAAAAGGTAAAAAAATAACAGATACTACAGATATTGTGGAGAAAAAGGAACACTTACTTATACACTGTTGGTGGGAGTGTAACTTAGTTCAAGCATTGTGGAAGACATTGTGGTGATTCCTCAAACAACTAAAGACTGAAATGCCATTTGATTCAGCAATCCCTTTACCAGGTATATACCCAAAGGAATATAAATAATGCTATTATAAAGACACATGCATGCATATGTTCATTACAGCACTATTCACAACGGCAAAGACATGGAATCAACCTAAATGCCCATCAGTGATAGAGTGGATAAATAAAATGTGGTACATATACAACACGGAATTCTATGCAGTCACAAAAAAAAGAATGAGATCATGCCCTCTTCAAGGACACGGATGGAGCAGGAGGCCATTATCCTCAGCAAAGTAACACAGGAACAGGAAACCAAATATGACATGTTTGCAGGTATAAGTAGGAGCTAAATGATGAGAACACACGAACATATAAAGGAAACCAACACAAACTGGGGCCTATCAGAGGGTGTGTGACAGGGTGGGAGGAGGAGAGGATCAGGAAAAATAACTAATGGATACTAGGTTTAATACCTAGGTGATGAAATCATCTGTACAACAGTTCTCAGGGGGAATATTTTCAACTCTTCCCCACTCAGTATGATGTCATCTGTGGGTCTGTCATAGAGATGGCGTTTTATTACCTTAAGGTATGTCCCTTCTATGCTGATTTTGTTGAGGGTTATAATCATAAAGTGATGTTGGATTTTGTCAAATGTTTTTTCTGGATCTATTTAGATGATCATGTGATTTTTTTTAGCTTCTGTTTATGCAATGTGTCACATTTATTGACTTGTGGATGTTTAACCATCCCTGCATCCCTGGTACAAAACCCACTTGATCATAGTGGATTATCTTTTTGATATGCTGTGGGATTTGGTTAGTGCACGATTTTGCCCACTTTCACCACTTCTATTCAACATAGTATTGGAAGTTTTAGCCAGATGAATCAGACAAGAGAAAGGAATAAAGGGCATCTAAATTGGTAAAGAGGAGGTCAAACTGTCACTGTTTGCTGAGGACATAATTGTTTACCTGGGAAACACTAAACACTTATTCAAAAAGCTCCTGCAACTGGTAAATGAATTCAGCAAAGCTTTGATACAAAGTTAATGTACCCAACTCAGTAGCTCTGCTATACTACCAACAGTGGCCAAGCTGAGAATCAAATCTAGAACGCAACCCCTTTTACAATAGCTGCAAAAAAAAAAAAAAAAAAAAAAAAAAATAGAATACTTAGGAATATACTTAACCAAGGAGATGAAAGACTTCTACAAGGAAAACTACAAACACTGCTGAAAGAAATCATAGAGAACACAAACAAATGGAAATACATCAAATTCCCATAAAAATACCACCATTATTCTTCATAGAACTAGAAAAAATAATCTTAAAATTCATATGAAAAAACAGAGCCCGCATAGTCAGAGCAAGACTAAACAGAAAGAACAAATTTGGAGGCATCACATTACCTGAATTCAAACTATAAGGCTATAGTCACCAAAACAGCAGGTACTGGCATAAAAATCAGCATATGGACTAATGGAACAGAATAGAGGATTCAGAAATAAAGCCAAATGCTTACCGCTTTGACAAAGCAAACAAAAAAATAAAGTAGGGAAAGGACTCCCTATTCAATAAATGGTACTGGCATAATTGGCAAACCACATGTAGGAGAATGAAACTGGATCCTCATATTTCACCTTATAGAAAACTCAATTCAAGATGGATCAAGAACTTAAATTAAGATCTGAAACCATAAAACTTCTAGAACATCAGAAAAACCCTTCTAGACGTTGGCTTGGGCAAAGACTTCATGACCAAAAACCCAAAAGCAAGTGCAACAAAAACAACAATAAATAGATGAGACCTATTAAACTAAAAAGCTTCTGACCAGCAAAATAAATAATTGGCAGAGTAAACAGACAACCCACAGAGTGGGATAAAATATTCACAATCTATACATCCAACAAAAGACTAATAAATATCCAGAGTCTACAATGAACTCAAACAAATCAGCCAGAAAAAACACAAACAGTCTCATCAAAAAGTGGGCAAAGGACGTGAATAGACAATTCTCAAAAGAAGATATACAAATGGGCAACAAACATATGAAAAAATGCTCAACGTCACTAATTATCAGGGAAATGCAAATCAAAACCACAATGAGATATCACCTTACTCCTGCAAGAATTGATACAATCAAAAAATAATAGATATTGGCATGGATGTGGTAAAAACGGAACACTTTTACACTGTTGGTGGGAATATAAACTAGTATAACCACTACTGAAAACTGTGGAGAGTTCTTAAAGAATGAAAAGTAGATCTTACCATTTGATCCAGCAATTCCACTACTGAGTATCTACCCAGAGGAAAGGAAGTCATTATACGAAAAAGATAATTGCACAGCGCATGTTTATAGCAGCACAATTCACAATTGCAAAAATATGGCACTGGCCCAAATGCCCATTAATCACTTGTTGATTAATATATATATTATTTTATGTGTATATACATATATATTATTATACATATACAAATATATATGAATACTGCTTTGTCTTAAAAAGGAATGAAATAATGGCTTTCTCAGCAATTTTGATGGAATTGGAGATCATTATTCTAAGTGAAGTAACTCAAGAATGGAAAACTAAACATCGTAAGTTCTCACTCACAAATGGGAGCTAAGCTATGAGGACGCAATGGCATAAGAATGATACAATGGACTTTGAGGACTCAGGGGAAATGGTGGGAGGGGGCGAGAGATAAAAGACTACACATTGGGTACAATGTACACTGCTTGGGTCAGGGTGCACCAAAATCTCAGAAATCACAACTAAAGAACTCATCCATGTAACCAAACACCACCAGTTCTCCAAAAACCTATTGAAATTTTTTTAAAAAAGAAATAATGGGTAAAACAAACCCACATGACACATGTTTACCTATGTAACAAACCTGCACATGTGCCCCTTCACTTAAAATAAAAGTGAGAAAAAGTCCCACCTATTATTTGAGATGGGCCAGAAATACACATACACAGAAGTAAAACATCCAGACCTTATTGCAACCATAATGTGTATCCTTTTACCTTTCCCAGGCAGAATAGATATCTGGATAAAACACTAGTTTGTATTGCACTCTTTTTTCCACTTGAGACATTTTTCAGTAATTATCAGCTTAAAAAATAGAGATCATTTCAACTGAGAGATAACCAAAGCACTCAAAAGCCATTTTCATTGCATAGATTAATCAATACCCAGAGCCACAGTAAATTATACTCTTTATTGCAAATCAACACTTTGGTATGACTGAAATGTTTCTTTTCCCTTTTTTTAACCATCTAAAACACAATTGACATCGTACACAGTGATGCAGAGTGACTAAAACAATGGGAAGCTCAGGCAAGTACAACAGAAGGTAATGGAATCACAGCAATATTCTGTGACAAAGATAATTTGTATCAACAAAGGTCAATATGAAGGACCTCCCAAACTGATCTCAACTCATTGGTGTACCCCACTTGAGGTGATTCACCTTATTTTATTTCTGAAAATGATTTTAAAAAAAGGACAGATAAAGTTAATAGAGCAAAGCCAAGGTTAAAACATTTGACAGCACACCAATAACCTAGTATAACTTCCCTGTTTCACTTATAATTCAGAACTGGAGTATTTAGCAACCTCTGGCCGTCTAAATGAGAAGACAACCTTGCTTCTCCTTGTTGATTTACTCTGTAGTACTTTAGAAACAGATATCAGCCTAGCAATGGTCCTACTAATGTGGACTGGAAGAAATATAGAAGTGGAAGACACTTTAGAGATAATCTATTCCAGTTCTTTTACAAAAGATAAAATTGAGAATTATGGAATTTAGAAGTATAGTTAGCTCTCCGTATTTGTGTGGATTCTGCATCTGTGAGTTTAACCAACCATGGATCAAAAATGTTTTTTAAAAATTGCATCTGTACCGAACATGTACAGCCAACTTTTTCTTGTCACTATTCCCTAAACATTACAATATGACAACTGTTTACATAGCATTTACATTGTATTAGGTGTCATAAGTAATGTAGAGATGTTTGAAAGTATATGGGAGGATGCGCCTAGGTTATATTCAAATACCACACATACCATTATATTTTTTTGAGATGGAGTTTCACTCTTGTCACCCAGGCTGGAGTGCAGTGGCACAATCTCAGCTCACTGCAACCTCCACCTCCTGGGTTCAAGTGATTCTCCTGCCTCAGCCTCCCGAGTAGCTGGGATTACAAGTGCCCGCCACCACCCCCAACTCATATTTTTGTATTTTTAGTAGAGAAGGGGGTTTCTTCATGTTGGCCAGGCTGGTCTTGAATTCCTAACCTCAGGCGATGCACCCACCTCAGCCTCCCAAAGTGCTGAGATTACAGGCATGAGCCACCATGCCTGGCCACCATACCATTTTATATCAGGGACTCCACAGAGTTTGGTATTCATCTGAGTCCTGGAACAAGTCCTCCATGCATACTGAGGGATAACTGTATGCAGATGGTGACTTTCAGTTGCAGCCAGTGCTCATTTACCATTCCAAAAATCCTAGGGCCCTCAAGAATTATGCTAAATGTATTCAGCCTATGCTCTGTGAATGAAACAATAAAGTCTGAATGATGGCACATCTGTTTACAGCATGGTTTACTAATATTTTAAGCTCACAGTTAAGATTTACTGCTCAGAAAAAAACTATTCTTTTCAAAATATTACTGCTCATTGACAATGCACCTAGTCACTCACGAGCTCTGATGGAGATCTGCAAGGAGATTAACGTTTTCATGCCTGCACTCCATGGATCAAGGAGTCATTTTGATCTGCAAGTCTTATTAAGACATCCATTTTGGCCGGGCGCGGTGGCTCACGCCTATAATCCTAGCACTTTGGGAGGCAGAGGCAGGCAGATCACGAGGTCAGGAGATAGAGACCATCCTGGCTAACACGATGAAACCCTGTCTCTACTAAAAATACAAAAAACTAGCCGGGCATGGTGGCAGGCGCCTGTAGTCCCAGCTACTCGGGAGGCTGAGGCAGGAGAATGGTGTGAACCCAGAAGACGGAGCTGGCAGTGAGCCAAGCTGAGATCATGCCACTGCACTCCAGCCTGAGTGACAGAGTGAGACTTTGTCTCAAAAAAAAAAAAAAAAAAAAAAAGAAATCAATTTTGTAGGGCTACTGGTGCCATAGATAATGATTCCATGAATGGGTCTGGGCAAAGTAAATTGGAACACTTTTAGAAAGAATTCACCATTCCGGATGTCATTAAGAACATAAATGATTCCTAGGAGGAGGTCAAAATATCAACATTAACAGGAATTTGGAAGAAGTTGATTCCAGTCCTCATGGTTGATTCTGAGGGGTTCAAGACTTCAGTGGAGGAAGTAACGGCAGATGTGGTAGAAATAGCAAGAGAACTAGAATAGAAGTGAAGCCTGAAAATGTGACTTAATTGCTGTAATCTTATGATAAAACTTGAATGAATGAGGAATTGCTTCTCATGAATGATCAAAGTAAGTGGTTTCTTGAGATGGAATCTACTCCCAGTGAAGATGCTGTGAATATTGTGAAATGATAACAAAGGATTTAGAATACTACATAAACTTGTTGATAAAGCAGTGGCAGGTTTTGAGAAGATTGACTCCAATTTGAAAGGAGTTCCACTGTGGGTAAAATGCTATCAAACAGGATTCCATGCCAAAGAGAAATCTTTCATGAAAATATGAGTCAATCAATGCAACAAACTTCATTGTGGTCTTATTTTAAGAAGTTGCCACAGCCACCCAACCTTTAGCAACCACCACCTTGATCAGTCAGCAGCCATTGACATCCAGACAAGATCCTCCACCCACGTAAAGATTATGACTTGCTGAAGACTCAGATGATTATTTGCATTTGTAAGCAAGAAAATATTTTTAAATTAAGGTAAGTACATTGCTTTTTCAGATGTAATTCTATTACATAATAAACTATAGTATAGTGTAAACACAGGTCTTTTTTTAACTTTTATTTTAGGTTCAGAGGTACATGTGAAGGTTTGTTATATAGGTAAACTGCATGTAACAGGGATATAGATTATTTTGCCACCCAGGTAATAAGCATAGTACCCAATAAGCACTTTTCTGTGATCCTCTTCCTCCTCTCACCCACCTCCCTCAAGTAGGCCCCAGTGCCTATTGCTCCCCTCTTTGTGTCCATGAGTTCTCATTGTTTAGCTCCCACTTGTAAGGTAAAACATGTGGTATTGGGTTTTATGTTCCTACATTAGTTTGCTTACTATAATAGCCCCCAGCTCCTTCCATGTCCCTGCAGAGGACATAATCTTACAATCTTTTATGGCTGCATAGCATTCCATGGTGTATATGTATCCAGTCCACTGTTGATGGGTATTTAGGTTGATTCCATGTCTTTGCTATTGTGAACAGTGCTGCAGTGAACATGGGTGTGCATGTGTCTTTATGGTAGAACCATTTATATTTCTTTGGCACATACCCAATTATGGGGTTTCTGGGTTAAATGGTAATTCTGCTTTAAGTTCTTTGAGGAATCACCACACTGTTTTCCATAATTGCTGAACTAATTTACAATCCCACCAACAGTGTATAAGCAATCCCTTGTCTCTGCAATCTCTCCAGCAAGCAATGGACAAAGCACTTCCTATTTAATAAACAATGCTGGGATAACTGGCTAGCCATATGCAGAAGATTGAAACTGGACCACTTCCTTATACCATACAAAAAATAAACTCAAGATAGATTAAATACTTAAATTTAAAACCTAAAGCTGGCCGGGCGCGGTGGCTCACGCTTGTAATCCCAGCACTTTGGGAGGCCAAGGCGGGCGGATCACAACGTCAGGAGATCGAGACCACAGTGAAATCCTGTCTCTACTAAAAATACAAAAATTAGCCGGGCGTGGTGGCGGGCGCCTGTAGTCCCAGCTACTCAGAGAGGCTGAGGCAGGAGAATGGTGTCAACCTGAGGGGCGGAGCTTGCAGTGAGCCGAGACTGCGCCACTGCACTCCAGCCTGGGCGACAGAGCGAGACTCCGTCTCAAAAAAAATAATAATAATAAATAAATAAAATAAATAAAACCTAAAGCTATAAAAACCCTAGAAGGTAGGCTGATAAATACCATTCTAGACATAGGACCTGGCAAAAGTTTCATGACAAAAATGCCAAAGCGATTGCAACAAAACCAAAAATTGACAAATAGGATCTAATTAAATTTAAGAATTTCTGCATAGCAAAAGAAATTCAACAGAGTAAACAGACAACCTATAGAATGGGAGAAAATATTTGCAAAGTATGCAACCGACAAAGTTCTACTATCCAGAATCTATAAGTAATTTAAACAAATTTACAGGCAAAAAACAACAACAACAACAACAACAACAACAAAAACACCATTAAAACGCAGGCAAAGGACGTGAGCAGACACTTTTCAAGTGACATACATGTCAAGAAGACATACATGGGACAAACATATGAAGAAAAAACTCAACATCACTGATCATTAGAGAATGCAAATCAAAACCACAATGAGGCTGGGTGTGGTGGCTCACGCCTGTTATCCCAGCACTTTGGAAGGCCGAGGTGGGTGGATCACTTGAAGCCAGGAGTTGGAGACCATCCTGGCCAACATGGTGAAAACCCATCTCTGTAAAAATACAAAAATTAGCTGGGCCTGGTGAAGGGCGCCTGTAATCCCAGCTACTTGGGAGGCTGAGGCAGGAGAATGGCGTGAACCCGGAAGGCAGAGCTTGCAGTGAGCCAAGATCGCGTAGCTGCACTCCAGCCTGGGTGACAGAGCAAGACTCCGTCTCAAAAACAACAACAACAACAACAACAACAAAAACAACAACAACAAAACACAGAAACAAAAACCGCAGTGAGATACCATCTCACACACCAGTCAGAATGGCTATGATTAAAAAGTAGAAAAGGTAAGTCTCTTATAGACTAAGAAGTCAAAAAAATCATGTGATTCACTTTGTGATAATTGCTTTTCTGGTGGTGTGGAACTGAACCCGTAATATCTCTGAGGTATGTCTGTAAATAAAGGATGTGCCAATAGAACACCACAATTACACCTGAATTCCATGGCAAGGGCTGAAGGAAGAGCAAGTTTTGCAGCAAAAGCAGGACACTGCAAGTCTCACTAATGTTTCTGAAATATTTCCCACCAGAAATGGGAAAGTCTGAACTTATGACTTATGGAGAACATTTTTAAATTAATGCGAATACCAAATTGTGTACATTTTTTTAAACTGGAAAATAGTTGGAAGGGAAAGAAAAAACAATATTTTTATCTTATGTAAGGGTAGTTAATAGATAGTTTCATTTATGATGCTGATGGTTTCTTTTAAAATAATGGAATGAAATAAGGCAATACATGCATTCCAAAAAGCTAGAAAAAATAGAAGAAGAAAAAACAAAGATGGGAAAAACTGCAGTTGATATACCCCTATGGGAAAATCAAGAAAAATATAAGAAAAGTAGAAACCACAAAACAAGTTATGAGAAGAAAAATCAAATATTATCTGATACTTAAAATAATAAATTTTGAATTGGTTAATTTATAATTAACCAACACAAAGTACCAAATTAGATCACAAAGCAAAAGTTGAACAGATGTTGTTTATTTGAAAGAAGCATAGAACAAATTGCCGAAATTAAAAATTAAAAAATGGACAAAAATACATCGACAAATGCAAACAAAAATGTAGGTTTTACAATGTTATTAGAGAGAAAACATATCTCAATGCAAATAACTTAAATGAATAAGCAAGGTAATTTTGTACTTGTAAATGTTCTAATAAATATATACTGGTCATAAAATCATGAAGTTAATAGTAGTACATTATTATGCAAAGCTGTTAGAAATTCAGCACAATTGTAGAAGACATTAATTCATTTTTCTTAGCTTTTGAGAGACCAAAAGCCTGCAAACAAAATTATTAACTATGCTAAAATCTTCGAATTTTTCTACAAAATGTGTACGTCTATGAAAGTGAAATTGTCAAAATGATGTAAGAAGTGAAAACTTGATCAGGAAATTAATAAGGAAATGAGTTAAAAGAAATATGTAAAACCACTTTAAAATAACAATAAAACATGTTTATAGGTGAGTTTTTATTTTCTAGCAAATAAATATTGATATCATCTAGAAACAATTTATTTCCACATTTTGTAAACACATTCAAAGGATAGAAAAATAGGAAAATTACTCAAAAATATTTTTGAAGCAAATATAAATTTGATAGTAAAACTTTTCGAAAAGAACACCCTCAAAAATGAAATCTACAGCCAATATCACTAATGAATACAGTTATAAACATCTTAAATAAAATATACAACTACTTAATAACATAATGCACCAAAATAAGATCCAAAATAGTAATGAAAAAATGATGCAGTACTTAAAAATATATTAATGAAATATATGACATTAATGGGCCAAAACAGAATCTGAACTACATCTAGATGCTTAAAAGTCATTTAATAGATACCACATTTATTTATAAATTATCATAAATTCTCTTTGTAAGAGAAATATCCTTACATTATGAAGTTGATCTGTCTCAAATCAAATTTACATCAATATATCACTAAGGATATTGATGTAAATGTAATTTAGTGAAGAGCCACTATAAATATTTATGTCAAAGTTAGGAAACAGCAGGAAATTTGCACTATTAATATTTTCCAGGAAAATCTGACAATATAACTGGGGGTAAACATTGGTTAGAAATAAGTAAAGGAATGATTGCTTAGAAATATTAGTAAAGAAAGGCATGACATAATTGTCCTAATTATTTACAGACAACATTATGTACGTAGAAAAGCTAAAAAGTCAACAGAAAAATAGTGAAATTAATAGGATATATCAGTAATATAGTTATACCTATACATTTCTCTATATAGGTTCATTCATTCAGAAACTTAAATACTGTCAAACATCTATACTTGTTAATTGTAGTGTAATGTGACTATATAGACCAGAGTCTGCAACTTAGTTTCTATAAGGGATGATTTAGTAAGTATTTTTGGCTTTGTGGGCCATATTGTCTCTGTTCCAAGTATACAGTTCTCACCTTATACAATGAAAACAGTCATTGAAAATTTATATAAAAATCGGCATGGCTGTGTCCCAATAAAACTTATTTATGGACATTAAACTTCAAACTTAATATAATTTTTACATGTCATGAAATATTATTCTTTATCTCTCCAAACCATCTTAAAAGAGGCTGTAAAAGACCATGGTTTGCTGAGTCATAAATAGGCTATAAGTGACCTCTCAATGATATTATCACAAATCAATCTGGTAGGTGTTATGCACATCAAAAACAGAACTGTCAAAGTTTATGTCATGTCATGAAGAATTTCATGAACTTCATGGAAGAAAGATTACCAGCTCTAGAAAGGAGACAGAAGCGAATTTGGAAAGTAAAGGTTAAGAAGGGCAGGTAGAAGATCCTGAGGAGTTTAATAAACCAGTGAAATCATCTTCTGTTCCAGTTCATGTAGATGAAATAATAAGAACCCCCCTATCCTTTCGTGTTCTAGGAAATTACTGTAAAGAATGACCCTTCCCCATATAGCACAGGCAAAACTTACAAATGTCCCCCATTCACCCATGATGAGACCCAACACAGAACTTCAAAATTCCCATTCTTTACCTCATAAATGATAAGCTAAACTGTCCGTCCCCACTGACCAATGGGAACAAAATGCCTATTAACCAAATTTTGGTTAAGATTTTCTACTTTCCCCAAACCCCTGAATTTTGACTTACTTTCAAGATGAGGCAGCACGCCACCCCCCTTACATAGTCCCTCAAGGTAGCAGGCTGGTCTCAGAGTGGAACATTCTCTGTCAGGTCATACCACCCTTAAATCCCTCTTCTCCCCACCCAGTTCATTCTAGCCTTGTTTACTCCTCTCTCTAAAAGAGAAATCTTTGCCTAACTCTTGAGATCCTTGCCCTTTCCCCACCTTGTAATCATCGCTGAAGATAAAATCTCTCCTTACTGTGAATAAAAATCTGACTTTTGTTTGTCACAACCCTATGTAAAAATCAGCAAGAATTTCCTAGTAAATAAAATTTCCTTTTTTTTGTTTAATGGCATGATATTCTTTTTTAAATAAAAAATTAATTTAAAAAAGTGCATTTTCAGGGAAATAACTGATAAGTAAAATGCACTTACTAGTTTTACTTTAATAAGTCTTTGGGATTTAAGTAGTGTTTTTTTCATCTTAAATTTAAATGATATAGACTTGATAACTGAACATGAGGATAGACAGCAGATAGATTTTGCAGTTAACTTGTAAGATATATTTATATTAGTTAAATGTTTTCTTCAAATGTTGAAAAAAATTCCCCTTTATATTTTTTCCAAAGAATTAAGATGTTTATTAATATCTTGATGCATTCAGATATGCAGAATATGTGCATGGGATATTTCTAAATTTAGATATCTGTGTCTAGTTTTATTACCTGTGAACTAAGTTTTCCTGACTTGCTTATATATTTTTTTCGTACTTAGATCTTGTCTATGGGATTTATATAGACACCAACAATATAAGATTTTCTTTAAAAGCACATTAATTACTATCACATCTAAGCTCTACTCTGGAGTCAGACTCCTGGATTTTATTTTGTCTTAGTTTTTAGCTATATGATCATGAAGGTATTTAAAATCTATGTTCTTCAGTAGCATCATATTTTAAATTTAGTCATAATAGTACCTAATTCACATGATCGTTGTGAGGATAAAAAAATTGGATTCATGTGAATTATTTCAACAGTGCCTGTATTATAGTAAATATTTCATAAATGTTAGCTATTATATTAATCAAATCTTAGCAGAAAACAGATGACACACCCCAAGAGGAGATTTTAATTGAGAGATTAAAACAAAAAAGGATTATTTACAAAGGTATATTAGGGGTAAGGAAAATAAACAAAGCAGGGTGCACCCCAAGGCTAGCAGCAGTAGGAGGCAAAAGGAGGAAATAATTACTAGAATCAGAGGGAGTAGGGGCCACTTGGCAGGAGTTGTGGTGTTTACATTCAACCACAGTAATCTGGCAGGGAAGGATCTGGGGAATAAATGCCCTTACCTCACTCATGGCATAGAGAACTTAAACCACACAAGATAATCTTCACTGGGCCGGAAGAGACCTAACATATCAACATATGCAGCACTTTGCGTGAAATTCCTGAGACAAAATATCATCATGCTATCTTTGAAAGTGTACGTGTGAAAATACACCCTTTGACTTTTTTCTTTTATTATTTCTACTCTTATTATCGTTTCTTTTGCTTTGTTTTCTACCACCACCACTCTCACTTGAATCATGGACGTTCCATTCGTTCTTACCACCTATTATATTAGAATATCCCAAATACTTGTCCGTGTCTATGAGCCATTCAGCAACACACTTTGTTGTTGTTGTCTGGTTGGTTGGTTTGGTTTGGCTAGATTTTGCTTACATATTCCTGAGTCTGTTTTTGCTACTTGCTGTAAAGGACACTAGGTTCTGAAACATTTTCCTGTATTTGTTAGAAACACTGTCACTAAAACTAAAATAGTATATACTGAATTATAGTCAGAAACCATCACATCTTTTAGAATGTTTTGAGTTGTAAAATATATTTAATATTATATTAAATCATATATTGTTCTGTTGATTACTCCTTATGGTCTTTAATAATAAGCAGATTTTTTTGGTTGAGTCAATTAAGGTCAGAAATTTGGGAAACCAGAATCTCAGAAAAATGATGAAGAACATGAGATCAAATTTGTTGGTAGTTAAGGCAGTATCTCAAATCATTCTACAATTCAGGTTTTGAAATTCTTGCAAAAAACACATTCCTTGCCATCTCAGTGTCAGAAGAACACTGCAACCTACATTTTATCCTTTCCTATAGCAGCCAGGTCATTGTATTTTATAAGTTGCATTCTTGAAGATAGATAGATAACAATGATGTGGGGGAGTTAGGCTATGTATACGTGTGTGTATATGTTTGTGTGACTATTGTTGGTTAATCTGCTATTGGTTGTAAAAATTACTCATGGAGTTAGAGAGCTCTTTGTGAACAAGATTTGGAAATAGAGATTTTTTTGTGGGTGTATGTGTGTGCCTGTGTGTATGTGTGTGTGTGTGTGTGTGAAATAGGGAGAGCAAGAGGGCACTGTCTCTCTAAATTATAATTATTATTTACGTTTCTGTTAAAATTGTCTATATATCATATCCATATCATTTTACAAATCACCATAAAGTCTACTCAAACACTAAATTTAAAAGCTATTAAAGGCAGTTGTATTAAAGCAAACTATTGAGAGCTATTTTAATAGGTCACTTGAAGTAGGACAAAGTTATGTTGTAAAACTAAGAAACTCCAATAGTACCTTGATTGAAGTTTTAAATGAGTAGAGCTCAGCATATGTATTACCTCCTATGGAAGGCAGTATATGTAGATACTGGGTAGCTTGATAGAACCATACAAAACAATATCTGTCCTTATATAGTACACAATTAAATATGACAGATGACCCAGGTCCACATATATCTGGCTACTTCACATTACAAGTGTAGAGATAGGTGCAGAGTATAATGGAAGTATATGCTGCATATGAAAACAGAGAGAACATCATAAAGGAAGTGACATTTGAGTTAGATTTGATTAGGACAAAAGTTTATATACATTTCTGAAGCAGAGGAGATTATTAAGAAAAATTCACTGAAATCCTGGAACCTATGGAGGGCAGAAATATATTCAGTGGAATTTTTTTCAGTATATGATTATGTGGAAAGGGATCTATTTTATCATAGCTGGTTAGCATATTTATATTAGATAAGACTTTCTATAAATAAAGTAGCATAGACATTAGGTGGTAAACAATGGAAAATACCTAAGCTGCGATTTAGAACAAAACATGCTTGAAGACTCTTTAGGAGAGTTAACTGGGTGGCTTCCATTAGATCTTGGTGATTTATATAAACTAAGGTAGTAAATAACTTTATTACACTTAAGGGATTGAAAGCACAAAACGATGAGGTCAATTTTCCCAACTGAATTGAGCAGGAAAATAAATAACATTCATTGTCCCTTATTCACTAAGCTAAGGCGTGCTTCTAACTGAAACTAAAAACAAAACATTTCCAAGAAATCTGGCATTGTTAGCATTATTTCAATTTATCTTTAAAAAAAGAGTATAATTAACTTCCTGTGATATGGTCACTAGAGATTAGACAGTGAGAATACTGCAATGATTAAGTCCTGGACAAAATAACAAGCTTTATCACATCTGTAAAATGAGACCAATGCTTCGCTCCACACGGTTGTAAGAATTAAAGCAACCTACATAGCGAAAGCTCAGGACACAGCATATGCAGGACCAATATTAAATTTTAAGTGTATGCTCATCCTATGACTAAAACAGCATATTTTTAAAACTTCTTATGTGCCAGACATTGAGTGTGGTATTTGGGAGACAGATATGATGACCAAGTTCCTGACTTTGAGGAGCTCACAATCTACAAGATGAACAAGCAAACATTTACTCTCATTTAAGGTTTGATTTTATAACACTAATATGCATTTTATTTCTATTGGTGTAAATACTGAATGAAAAATCAGGCAGATTGCATGGGGTCATTTGTAAATGTGAATCAGCCCAATAAAGTGAAAGAGAAAGCATAGTGCCCCTTAGTATGCTTAAAGGAATAAATTTAAGTTTCTAAGATTCATTAATTTATTCTACAAACATTTTTAGTCTCTTCTATAGATCAGGAAGTGTTCTAAGCATTTGTGAAACATCAGTGCACCAGACAGATAATAATCTCTGCCCATTTGGGGCTTAAATTACCAACAGGAGAAATACAATGTATACAGTATGCTATAACGTGATGTGTTAGAAGGAAAGGAAGGAAAAGAAAGGAAAGGAAAGGAAAGGAAAGGAAAGGAAAGGAAAGGAAAGGAAAGGAAAGGAAAGGAAAGGAAAGGAAAGGAAAAAAAGAACAAAGCAAAGCAAATGATAACAAAGAAAAGAAAGTATAGAAGAATATGGGAGATGATAAGAATGAAGTTAGAGGAAGGGGGCTGAGATTTTTAAATAGGATAGTAAAGAGTAGATATTATTTAGAAACAACATTTGAGCTCAGATTTTAAACAGGTGAGGAGGTTAGTTATGTAAATGCCCGAGGCAAAAGGCTTCTAGGCAGAGGAAACAGCCCAAAGAATTGAAGTGTTCCTGCAATATTCAAGAAATAGTGAAAGTGAATGAGGGAAAGAAAAACTGGAGACAAATTCAGAGAAATACTGTAATGGGATGGAGACCAGGCTAAATAGAGCCTTTTGGGAAATTGTCAGGTGGCTTTTACCCTGAGAAAACTGGAAATCACTTGTGGAATATTGAGCAGGGATGTGGCGTAATCTTACTTCTCTCTTGCCATGTTGAGAATAGATTGTGAGGAGAAGTAGAAGAATAAAGTCCAATTAGGAAATTAAGGCAGAAATCCACGAGAAACTTGATGGTGGCTTGAGCGGGGTAGCAGTGTGAAGGTGGCAGCACATAGATCCTGGGTATATTCTGAAGTTGAAATCAACAGGAATTTCTCAGGGATTGAATGTCAGATATAAGAGAAAAAGAATAATCAAGGATGATACTAGAGTTGTTAGCCTGAGGATGAGGAAAACTAGAGTTATCTCCTGAAAAAAGTAAGGTGGGGAAAGCGGGGATTGGAGCAGGTTGGTTGGGAGGACTATCAGAAATTTAGTTTAGGGATGTTAACTTTGCAGTGTCTTCTAAATATCCAAGCCAAATAAGCAGTTAGACACACAAGTTCAGCTTGGCAGAAAACTGGAGGTAAATATTTGGATGTCATCATGATTTATATGGCATTTAAAGCCATAAAACTAAATGGGATCAAAAGAAAGTAGATAAAGAAGAAAAGAAAATCAGGGACAGAATCAGGGACATCCAAATAATGAAGTCTGGGAAGGCAGAGTAAAGAGTAAAGTGACTGTGAAAGAGTGAACAATAAGCTAAGAGAAGAGTCAAAATTGTGTGCTATCCTGAAATCCAATGGAAAGCAGTGTATCAAGGGGGAGACAGTAATGAACTGTCTCCAATATTGCTGGATGGTCAAGTAAGATGAAAGCTGAGGATGGACTGCTGAATTTGGCAATAGGGTGGTCATCAGATTTCTATCAGGAGCTGATTTGGTAAAATGGTAAGAGTAAAAACTTGACTAAAGTAGATTTAAAAGAGAATAGAAAGAGAGACATAGATAGAGAGAATACAGCAAACACTTTCATTAAGTATTTTTGCAAAGACGACAAAAAATTAAAAAAGATAGTTGAAGGAAGTAAAAAAAATTCAAATATAAGAGCAATAATAAAATGCTTGTATGCAAATATAATAAAGAGCTAAAATTACTAATGCAGGACAGACAGAGAAATAAAATGCTCTAGAGATGCCCTTTTGTAAGTCAGAAAGAGTAGGATCTAGTGCACAGATGCAGGAACGATTTTAGATAGAAACAGGGATAGTTGATTTAAGGTAATGGGTGGGAGGTCAGGTTATGTGGGTGCAGAACCTGTTAGGAAGGCACATGTAGTGATAGAAACCTGTAGGGAAAAATCTCTTCTGATTGTTTCAATTTTCTCACTGATTTAGGAAACAAAGTTGTCAACTGAGAGTGAAGTCAAGGTAGGAGGTATTGGTGGTTTGAGGAGAAAAGAAAGCGTATGAAATCTAAGTACAAGACCATGGGAGAGTAAGTGATCCAGGGACATGTGCCATGATTGCTGGGCATCGATCTAGGGACATGTGGCATGATTGCTGGGCATCATCAAGGACCCACTTGTGCGTGTGTCCAGCTGCAAAAGTGCAGGCATGAAGTAAGGTGGGAATTGAATATGAGGGTGAAGATTTAGGCAGACAGTTACCAAAAAACCAACCAAACAAAGAAACATTGAGCGGGGGAGTTTGTGAAGTATGTATGTATACACAAGGAGTGACTTTCATGAATAACTGTGGAATTTATCTAATGAAAGGAAAGGGGACATTTATTGAGAGACAATCAAAGTATGACAAGATCAATTATTTAGAGGGCTGGTGTGATTAAAGGATTGAACTGGAGTTCTAGATGAAATGCTCTAGAAAGGTAGGGTAGGATGTATGAAGGAAGGATTATGGGCAGACCACAGTTACTGGCCGTGAAGAGTTTCAAGATAAAAACCATGGGAGTGGATGTCTGAAGAAGGGTAAAAAAAAAAAAAAACATGATCATTGGAGGAAAATGATTTAACTACTTTACAGGATAGTTTGTTAAGAGGCCATACATATGCATATTGACATTACCGAGATTTGGGTAGAAAGTGCCAGTGGAGAAAATTCCAGTGTTCTTGGAGCTAAATTCCTGTCTTCTAAGCATTACACATTCATGAAAACTCCTTAAAAGATGCATATCCAAATGTGGAAATAATTTGAATCCATATTTTATCCTGCTTTTGCTTTTATATTTGAATAGATTTATGATGCTGTGAATCTAGGTTTGTAATAATAGCATAATTTACTAACGGTTTTTTTCTGCACACAATTGAATTCCCTGGAAAGTCAGACTTAACATTATTGGAGTGACATCATTCCTGGTGACATAACTAAGGATTCAACAAGAGTCATTAGAGATTTCAGTTGGTGGATTTAACAAGGCCAGTAATTGGAGCAGCTTAGCTGAATGCCCTTTGTCTAATTGATAGGTCATTTCACATTTTAACTTTCTAACACTTAGGCAACAAAATAATAAACAATTTAATTGAATAGACTGATTAAATGTAGAAGTTTCTTGACCCTTAGAAGTGGAGTGACTATGCATCCCAGTTTACCTGAAACCATCTTGATTTATACCTGTCGTTGTGGAGAAATTATTGACAAACTGCACCCTGGTTTAGATGACACATTTTATGGTAACCCTGTCTACATAACTAGGCTCCTGTCTTCTAGGACTGTTAATTCAGGAAATAGTAAGTGTAGGTCTAAGCACTTCTCGCAGATCCTAGCTGCCCGACAATTGCTGGGCTCCCTCATTTGCTCAATCCAGGGAGACACAGTGTATTAGTCACTTCTCATGCTGCTATGAAGAAATACCCAAGAATGGGTAATTTATAAAGGAAAGAGGTTTAATTGACTCACAGTGCTGCATGGCTGAGAAGGCCTCAGGAAATTTACAATCATGGTGGAAGGGTAAGCAAACACCCTTCTTCTCAAGGTGTCAGGACAGAGAAGGACAAGCAAAGGGGGAAAAAACCCCTATAAAACCATCAGATCGAGTGAGAACTCACTCATTATCATAAGAACAGCATGAGGGTAACCATCCCCATGATTAAATTATCTCCCACCGAGTCCCTCCCACAACACGTGGAGATTATGGGAACTACAATTCAAGGTGAGATTTGGGTGAGGATACAGAGCCAAACAATATCACACAGAAAAGAAGGAAAATATCCTAGCTGGAAATGCTGGGCTGATACAGAGACAGCGTCACCATTGCCCTGACCAGCTTGCTTCATGCCTTAGACATTTCACATTTTGATATCAGTTATTCAGAGAAGAGGGATAGTGTCAGTCTTCACTTATCATAATATTATCATAATCTCCCTTTCTTTTTTCATGATATTTCAACCACTACCCTTCATATATGCTTAAGAGAACTGTTATTTCGTTGTCATTTCCCCATACATATCACACAACACAAGATGTAGCAGAGTAATTACACAATCACATAATTGTATACTTATTTGCTAATAACACAAAGACATGTTCATGTTCAAACCATATTATACTCCCAACTAATCCTAGATACCAGCAAAAGACTTAACAACTGAAAACTATAAAAATAATCTAAACAATTCAAAACACTTTTCGTGGGCAATTGCTTCCTAAGATCATTTTATCCCCCTAAATGTTATTTTAGTAAGTACAAACAGCTAACTGAAATCACAGTTTTTTACCCTCAAAAATATTTTATCACATTCCAATAAATAAAATATACTTAAATACCTTTGATTCTTAAATCATTTCTCTAAAATGTTTCACTAATAAACAAAAAGATATTACGTGATAAAATTTTTTCATTATTAATGTAGTTAGTAATTATGTCTTCTTCCACATAAAGGTTTTGACTGAAAAGTTTAATGGAACATTACCAGAAAAAAAAATTATACTTCTGATTTGCAAAATCCACCTCTACCTCTCCTTCCACCAACCTCCAATTTCACTAAACTCAAATGGATAAAGAGGAGATAACACTAATGTATGAGTGTGTTATAGAGAGGTCAGCTTTTATTTTTCTTCTTTCCTTTCCTTTCCTTTCCTTTCCTTTCCTTTTCTATTTATTTATTTATTTATTTATTTATTTATTTATTTATTTATTTATTTTTGACCCAGAGTTTCTCTCTATCGCCCAAGCTGGAGTGCAGTGGCACGATCTCAGTCCACTGCAACCTCTGCCTCCTGGGTTTAAGTGATTCTCCTGCCTCAGCTTCTGGAGTAGCAGGGATTACAGGCATCAGCCACCACACCTGGCTAACTTTTGTATTTTTACTAGAGATAGGTTTTCACCATATTGGCCAGGCTTGTCTAGAACTCCCGACCTCAGGTGATCTGCCCGCCTCGACCTCCCAAAGTGGATTATAGGCAAGAGCCACCATGGCCCATCTACTTTTCATTTTTAATAGAATTTCATCGCATATTCTTGGTGCAGGTTATCTTTTCCTAATAGAAATAATATTTCAGTGGCCACTATTATATTGCCAATGGTATTCATTACTATCAGCAAAATATATACATAACTCATCAATGCCTGTGCCTTCTTTAAGGCTTCCCACTGCCATTTCATGACAGGTGAATGCATGACAGGTGAATTAACAGTCTCACTTTGTCACCCACGCTGGAGTGCAGTGGTGCAATCTCAGCTCACTGCAACCTCCGCCTCCCAGGTTCAAGCGATTCTCCTGCCTCAGCCTCCTGAGTAGTTGGGACTACAGGTGCCTGCCACCACACCCAGCTAATTTTTTATTTTTAGTAGAGACAGGGTTTCACCATGTTGTCCAGGCTGGTCTCAAACTCCTGACCTCAGGCAATCCGCCCACCTCGGCCTTCCAAAGTGCTGCCAGTAAAGGCGTGAGTCACTGCACCTGGCCATCACATTGACTTTCTCTCTACACAAGTCCTGGTGAAAGTGCTAATGAAACTGAAGGATTCAAAAAAGGAAAGAACTTGAATAATTAATTTAGATGCTGGCAAACCAGCCCTTAGTAATCAACTAGATATGTATAATAGATACGTGTTGGTCTAATTCAATACGAGTTTTAAATAGAACCTGTTTTTAAATAGGTGGTTATGAATAAGAAATTGATAACTGAAGTATGTAAAAGCTTCATGTGAAAGTGTTATTAGTCTCCAATTCAAGAATTAATGTGACTAAAATATATTCTGCAGGAAAGTATTTTGCTACTGAGGATTAATTATTTCTTCCACAAAGTCCACATGCCACAAATAGCCTTTACTGAGGAACAAACTGATTTAATCAGAGGAGATACTTCGTCTTACAGACAAGGATTTAATTTCGAAAAACAGGCCACCCAAAGTGAGTTACACCAGCTTTGCTCATTATCATCAACCACCCTTTCTTCCTGGGTCAAGGAGAAGCATTTTCAAACCTTCCTTCTGTCTCTTTCAGGACCTTGACGTACTTTTGTTTCTTCTTTCCTCAATTTTCTCTCTATTGACTTCATACCTTACTCTACAAAAGGCTTAGGTTTTTCTAATCCTCACTAAAGTTAAATTACCCTGAACAGTACCTTCTTTCTCAAGGTATAAAATGTTATCTCTCCTACCTTTCCCTGGCAAACCTCTTAAAACTTAAATATACTCCCCAGATTTCTCATGTCCAATTCGGTCCTCAGAGCCCCTGTCTCTGCCATTCAACTAAACCTCTTCTCTTAAAATTCATTTATGACCTAATAATGATAACTAAATCCATCATCTTTACTCTATCCTCTTATGAACCAACCCCTTTATGGGTTTTCTATTGTTTCTGATCCCTATTTTGATATTCAATTTACCTGCTTTGCCTCCTATGATATTGTTATTCTGTCAACTTCTCACATTATTTTCACACAATTTAATAATATTTTTCTACACTTTTTTACTCTCCTAATCTTACAATTATGCCCCCAGTCATCTTCACTTCTCTTTTGTTCCCCATTAATGTTTAATTATGTATGACCTAATTTTTGCCCACAACTGCATGCAGATCTACATATTCAGCTTTAACCACTAATCTGATACATGGATATAACATGTTCAGCTCATTATAGAATACCCCAGTGTATGAGTATGTGCCAGTATGTCAAATGCATAACACCAAAAGCCAAATTCATTATCCTTACTTTTACTGCCCCAGGGGGAAAAAAAAAAAACAACTGCAACAACAACACCAACAACAGAAGCTTCAAACAGATTGGGTTATTTACCTTTCTCTACAGTTTTCCTATATGATGCCTATAGTTCTCCATTTTCTTGTATTTACTTGCCTCACCTATGTACCTGGAATAAGCAACTTTCTGTTTTTCTTTATTTATATCCAATTCACTCTTAAAGATCTAATTTAACTGTCACATCCTCCTAAAATCTTTTCCTCTGAGCCCCCCATGGACAGAAACTGACATTATTGTTTTGTTCTGAATCCCAGGATGTAACATGGTGCCTGGCACAAGATAGGTGCTGATATTCCTGTCCCATTCACTTTCTCATCTTTCTTCATTCCTTATTTTGAGGTATAGTGGTATCTGCACATGTATATTTGCATGTTAACCTCCCTGAGGTAAACTCCGTGACTAATTATTTCTTTATCTCTACCATGGACACTTGGTTGATACGTGGTATTCCACAAATATATGTAGACATGACACATTTTAATCCCTTTCTTTTCTCAAGATATTGAAAAAGTAGGGTAAAGCCTGTGCCTAGTAAGTGAACAAAGGAGGAAAGGCTTGGACATGAGATGATATTCTTATAGTTGTTAATAGATTAACCTATATGTACAATCTTTTCTATTAGGTAGGAGGGAAAGTCATGTGGCCATCCACATCATTCATGAGCACAGGGTAGAAGAGTATACACCACCTAATAATGAAAAAGGCATACTAAGAAACAGAGTTTCCATAGTTGTCATTCAGTTTTCTTGGATGCTTTGACAAGAAAACTAAGAAAATTGAGCACTGCATATAATATGCCATCGAGCAACAGTATGCTGAAAGAAACTCTATTTTACAGAATATAACCAAACACACACACACATGCACACACACACGCACACACATGCACAGTGAATATCATCATATCTGGTCTATGCCATCCTGATATGTTCACACTAGAGGTAAATTGTGTTACTGCTATGGAAGATATGGAACTGTCAATCAGTGTTCTAGCCTTGCCTTATTGTAATTTAGTACGTGACTCTGGGAAATCCACCTTATCTCTCAATTACAGTTGCTTTTCTTTAAATGATAATGGGGATAAATGGTTAAATATCTGTAATTCTAAAAATCTCCATGTATATGGAGCCATGTGGAACTACAAACTCTATCGATTCCACACATTTAAAAAACATGTTTTTTTCATGGTTTGTCCAAACCATTTTATAAAATCATTCCCCATAGGTTTCACAACCTCTGACATGGCAAAACTACCTCTTTATGGGAAAACAATGACTGAGATAAAAACATCCTGATGCACCTCCACCGCCTGCCACCTCCACCATCACACACACACACACACACACACACACACACACAGCTCTTTCCACAGGAGAAAGAAGCGAGGCATTTAAAAACAATCTTACAAAACTATTTTTAAAATATTTGTAAAATCTATTTAAATTTCTCTAAATGAAAATCAGTGGTTTTTAAATGTAGGATTTCTATATGTCTTTATTCCTGTTATTCTGATAATAATCAAGCAAGGATTTAAGGGAAATCACGAGAAGCAGCAGAGAGAAGCAAGGCTGTTGCATGCAACTTCCACCTCCTGAGTCATTCCACTCTTTAACACAGATAGTGTCACATGACCTAAAATAATTTAAAATGTGAGCACCTTCTATAATATCAACTATTTAAAATGGCCACAGTTCTATTATCCCAAATCCAATAAAATACAGAAAAAAATCAATTTTCATGGCAATTAATTTGTGTTCAGCACACTCCTCACATCCATACTGGGGGAGGAGGGAGGGTCTATAGTCTCATTCCAAGTCTATTAAACACATTACATAAATCTTGATTCATGTGGGAGAAATGACTTACGTATTATTTCTAAGAGGTAAAAATAAACACATAAACAATCTGTACCATCATAGCCAGCAGAAATCGTTCAAAAGGCCTTTGGACTCAGAATATTGGCTTGCCTCTGAGGCTGCAATCAGAATGCTCAGCCCTGGGCTTTGGCAGAGACACTGCCATGCTAATCTGCTTCATTATATCTCTACAATTTGTTCACTGCATTAAGGATCAGTATTTCCCTTGTGAAAGGAAAACCCATCCTTCACTTTGAAAGCTTTACCTTTAAAAGGTAAACACATACAGCCGGAGACAGACACCAACAGCTAGAAAGCCAAAGAAATAATAAAATATGGTATGTCATAGTCAGAGCTCATTTCAGCCTAGGAAGATTTTAAATTGCACAACAGCTAGAATTAGAGCTTTTGAATCTCTTAGATCTGAATACAAGCTAACAAAGCACACATCTTATATTAAATGTCATTCTTAACATAGATAACGATCCGTGGATAAGTCAAAAATAGAATCATGCTGGCTTACCTGAAATAAAGACAAATGTAAATCATAACACAGAATCCACGTATGTGTTGAATATAACAGTCTCCAATGCAATTCTTCAGAATTTTTACTGGAGTAGAAAGTAAAATCTCACATGTGTTCTATCCTAATTAAAGAAGAAAAAAACAAGAAAGGATGACCACATCATCCTCCCTCCTTTGCCTTAGCTTTCTGTTCTGACACTCATTCGATGGTACCCAATGTCTGTTAGAAAACAGCATGCTAAATTAGAAAAATAAATAAATAAAGGCAGCATCTTACATGACAGCTCCATCTCCTGGTCAAAAGTGGAACCATTTTAATTCACGTTCCTTTGGCTATGTAGCAGTCAGCACATAAAATTAAATGATGTACAGCCCATAATTCCACTCTATTTGAAATCAACTACTTTAATTAATTGTAATTTAAACATTGAAGAAGAATTATAGTATGAATTTTTAGAATTATAATTCTATTTTGGGGATTTAAATTTATTTACATTATGTTTAAACTAAATGGAAGCTTTTCCCATCATTGAAAACTTAAGATTTATTTAACTTTATATAGCATCTGAAAAAGTAACATGTATCTCCTATAAAACGATTTTAGATGTCAAGCTTATTGTTAATGAACATCATATCTCTTTGTGGAGAAGTATAAGTTTTTTCACTAGAGAAGTTAACACACAACACTTGTGTTGTTATTGTTTGGAGGAATGTTGAAAGGTTAAAGATAAAGCAGGAAAATTAAATGACTTAAAGACAAACTTGAAAAATCTTTAGTTAATCTGAGCTAAATACAAAAATACAGATGACAAGTTACATGCAATATGAAATTTGATAATTGTAGTAGTATACTATAGTGTGTAGTTATATCTTCTTAGAGAGATAAGAGAAAATTAAATCGTCAAAAGAATCCATTTGGTAAATGACACCATTTACACAATCAAAGTTTTACTGAGCATATGATGTTCTCAATACATGTTTGTTTAATTAATTACTCTTTTTATGAACAGTTGTGAAGGCCAGGATCTTTTTTTTTAAACTTGAAGTAAAAGGATAAGCATTTTTTTTTCCACTTTTTTACAATACCATTTTAATTTGGGGCCAAATTGATCTTTAATTTCCTATTGCAGTAACGCTGTCCATGGTGCTGAGAACCAATTTTAGAACTCATGATGAGTTCTAGGTCTTAAACGGGTCTGAAATACTCTTTGTCAGATTTGATATAAAATTTACCATTAAAAGTCCCCAGATAAGCCAGAATAATTGATAGTATCTAATATAAAAATAGTTAAGTAATTTTTTTATCCACGAAATATGTATATACACATGTCCATCAGAAGCCAAAATGCTGATAAATACATTTAATAAAATACATGATCGCAAGCTACGCTTTCTTTGGATTCATAATATTTTATTTTCTATGTGCTAAAGTTATATTGAATAGATTGCTTTAGCATAAGGTTGTTCCCACACTATTAAATAGACGAGGAAACCAAAGCCCACTCTTCATTAACTTATCCAGTATTAATAAGCAAGTCAGAAGAACAAACCCAGTTTCTTAAATTTTCCCTTACTTCCATTTCTACAACATTATTAAGATGTATGGTTTTGAAAATATATTTTTAACACTGAACAAATAAATAATTAAAGTGACTTGGTAGATCAATTATTTTAATGTATACACTCAACTATTTCATCTCACAAGTTTCCTGCACTATCATAAGATACATAAACTCTCAGGGCACATAATTATGATGATTTTACCAAATTAATTTGCAATTTCAACAAATTACTCCTGATAGCCAAGAAGCTTAAACCCATAAGATTAAAGCCTAAGATGCCACAAATATGAAATATTATTGATACTTTATTTTTAAAATCATGGGAATTTTACAATAATTTATATAAAATTTAAATGTTTTTCTTAACACAGTAATCATTTTCCCCGTAGACTTGAGGGTAAATTTTATCCTTAAGGAAGATGTGCCTAACTGATCCTGGGATTTTGTGTACCTCTAGGCATGCCACCTTATGCCCCTCCCTAGGGCATACAATATCCCAGTTTCAAGACCATAGGGTTATATGACACAGAAACTGAAGCAATCCTTTTCAACCCTAAGTCATATCACATACTCTTCTTCTCAAAACTTTTTAGTTGCTACCCATCTCCTTGTGAATAAAGTCTATGCCTTCCCCAGTGTTCACAATGCTCACAATCTGGACTCCTTTACTTCTCTGATGTTATTCTTGCCCTCACTCACTCTTCTTTAGCCATTTTATCTTCTTTCTCATTACTCAAACACGGCAGGTATGTCCATTCCTGAGGAGGTGTCCACCTTTTTATCTCTTTGCCTGGAAATCTCTTACATGGGCTCCATATGGCTCACTTCCCTCATTCTTGTCACAGCTCACAGCTGCCTTCTTACTGAGGCTGGCCTTGACCCTCAATACCACACACTATCCCCTCCTCTGGTTTTTCCCTTTAGTACTTAGCTGACATACTATATATTGTGTCTATTGTCTGCCTCCTCCAAGAAAAATGTAAATTCCTTGAAGGCAGAGATGTTTGCCTGTTTTGATCACTTCCGTAAACGTGGCTCACAGAACAGTATCTGAAATATAAGACCCACCCAAATAATCATAGAAAATTCATACATTTTTATTAATGCACAATAGGAATGCTATTATTTCTGTGTGTGGATTCCTATGTTCTTATTAATATGCATGTCATAGACTGTGAAATCAATGAAGCAAACAGCATGTTCTTTGAGTAAACTATTTAAACTATGTTTAATTCATATACTTAAGCAGAAAACAGAACATAGAGTGAATATTCCATAAATATGTTAGGTTAATGATGCCAGTGTTGAAATTAGGCCACTATGGTCTTGAATTGTTTTTAATGGAGTTCTGACAAAATTTTGGTAAAACATTATTGAACAACTCTTATATCATGTTAGCACCTTTTTTTCCAGGATAAACAAACTTTGAGGTAACTATTGTAATTTTATTTTTATGGAAAATGTTTAATCTCATCTAGAAAATGTTAGCTGCTTTAAAATAAGTTGTAAAAATAGCAACATGTCACATGGTAGATATGTGTGCATGTGTATATAAATATATATATACACATATACACACACAGACACACAAGTACATACACACACTAATTCTTTATGACATCAATTTGAGTTAGGCATTCATTTGGCTAGTAACAACAAACCAATGCCACATAATTTCTCAATAACATGTCTCTCGGGCATTGCTTTAATGATAAAATCCACACTTTTATTTTGGCAGCTTGATTTTCAAAATTATTTTAATTTATAGAGATAAAAGTAAGTAAGCCTTATTTTACCTCCATTAAGTTGTGCATATTGACTGTTATTTAATTTTTTTCTACCATTTATCATTCACCCAGACTTTTAAATATTATCCACCTGATTCAGAAAATAAAAGAAGACTAAGTTCCTAGTTTATACCTAATATTTGTTTACATTTTTCTTGCATCACTTCTTCTTATTTAAACTATCTGCATTGGAGAAAAGCAAATGAACAGACATTTTTAAATGGTAATTTCATTTGTACTGTTTTAGTCACCTTAAAATATGCTAACCTCTTTTAAATTATTGGTCACCAACATCGAGACAGTTTTAAAAAGTTGAACTCCATATCTAATGTTTTTCTTGCACTATTATCATTAGAGAATCAAGGACCTGTAAGCCAAAATGGGCATATTTTTATGCCATGCTCAAAGACTGCTAATACTGATGAGGGGGACAGCTTATTATGCTAGTTCCAATTAGTATGAATTGTTGACATTTAATAGTATGTTATCAAAAGATGAAGAAACAAAGGAAAAGAAAAATTGGGCCATCAAAAGGACATAATTTCCATAAACAAAGTCTGACAAACAGAATAATTCCCATAATTCCTTGAAAGAGGAGGTGTTACAAATAATGTTATAAATACATAACATTTATTGAGCACTTTTTATGTGCCAAGCAATGTGCTAAGTACTGTACATAAACTATCTCATTATTCCTAGCAACAGGTCTGTGAAGTAGATTTTTATCTTTTCCCTCTTAGAGATGAGAAAAATAAAGCCAAAGTCCCTCAGCAAGTAAACTATGTCTTGACCTCTAACTCAGACCTCTGTTCTCAATGCTTATGTTCTATTTGAGCTCTACTTAAGACACAGCAGATGTAAACTACGAGGAAGTGATTCCACTGACCTTTGGAATTTATGTGCTTTTTGTCGTCAGCTCCAGTTGTTCACCAGTTGTGTAAGCCAAGGGTAAAACAAGAGTGGAAAAGAAGGAAGGTCTTTAGGAGTACCTCCATTCGGTGTGGTATTTCAGAGCGGGTGATGGATTTGCAATGGATGCAAGGATTGACAGAAGAAGATAAACAGAAGGAACTAGAGTTATTCAGGAAAATACATTGTCAAGAAATTAATGAGTGAAAGAACAAGACAGAGAGGTGAAAGAGATGTGCAGGATCCATAGAGCTCTGCCAGAGACCCTTCTCTTCCCCGAAGATGGCTGTCTGAAAGACAGCAGCATTCCATGATCCCCTGGGCAACAAGGAGTTCTCATCTACAAGGCTCACATGATCCTGTTACCAACACCAGAAATACACTAACGCTGGCTGGTAGCACCTTGCTGAGGGTAACAGAAATACACAAAGGTTGTCCTGACAATTCTCATCAGTAGGTCTACCTTTATGGTGGAGAAAATAACTCAATATAGCATGATGAAGAAACAGGTAAATTGATACTCTCTGAACCCAATACTAAAATGTGATCACCAGATGTCCACAAAAATATCCCTGAAAGATGAAAGACTGATAGTAAACTATAAAGTCATTTCAGTGTTCTTACGGTAGCCATTGTTTAGTGTTTAATTTTTCTAAGCTTATCATTGTCATTATTGTTAATCATAGTAATTATCAGCCAAAAAAAACTGCATTTGGTAAATTCCTAAATTTTTGTTCTGACAATTTCACCTCTCTCAGTGGGGTAGAAAACACCCAGATAGAGAACGATGATCCTGTTCTTAATTTAGCCCAATGAAGAACTTCAGGAGGAGCTCCCTAGGCTTAGTTATGGTATGGAGTGGAGACAGCACAGACAATTGGAATTCTGGGGGTTGCACTGAGCAGATAGCCCTGTTGCCCATCTGTAGGAAGTATTAAAGTTGAACCTAGGAAGGGCAGATGGAAGTCTTAATTATCAGAAGAAGCCCCAATCCTTACTGCATTTGTTACACCATAATAAGGTACAGGGACCACAGCTATATTCGCAAATTCCAGTATGGCAAACAAGAAAAGTAAACTAAAAATCAAACCCTAGAATGATGGAGCCTAAGCCATGGACCATATTAGTCTGCAGCCTGGGGGTTGGGACCCCTGGTCTAAAGGATGCCAACTGTTCTGTTGGTGGAGTGGGCAGAGGAAGATGAATTCTGGAGAAACTGTGCCTCCAGGTTCACTTTGTAGAACACATAAGTACTGTCTGGTAAGTTTCTGGAGTGGCACTGCACACCTATTCCTTTGACCCGTGTTGATCACAATAAACCAGTTACTTAAAGTCACCTCTATCACATCGTGGTTCACTGGGAAATAAAGGTGCTTTCTTGAGCCAGGCAAATAATTGAATCATAGATGATGAATGTCAGGAATGGAGGGAACACCCAGAAATATAATACCACAAAATTAATTGCCACCTGGGTACTAAATGGCAATCTTCCAGCACCCAGCATCACTGGATGATGCATATATACCCATCATTGGATGATGCAGCTATATCAAGTAGAGATGCACATATACCCAGCCCCACTTATAAAATTTTAGTTGAAATATAACTAGTGATGTGGAACCTAATATAATAGTTTCTATCCACAGATTCCAAAGGGGAAGCAACACATATCAAAATAATTGCAGAGAAGTCATCTTATGCTTCCAAATTTGTACTTAACATGTATGTAAAAATAAACATAAATCTATTAAATACATATATATAGATACACAATATATATACACACATACCCATATATATATATAGCCTAATTGTTCTTCCCTTGGGTTTGACTCCAGTGAGTGTTTCCTTGTTCTAAAAATTGACTAGCAATACAGAGTCCTCTGGGTGGACTAACATTGTTTTAAGAATGTAGTTCATCACTGAGATGCTGAAGTAGAGAGGAGAATTGAAATCAGAGTAGTAGCTTAAATGTGTTCAGCAAAGGTGTAGAATACCACCGCCAGAATGGAACTATCAGAAATAAACTCTATCCTAAGGTTAGTGGTAAAGGAAGGGACATAGAAGGCCCTTAAGCTAGTCATGCCTTCATCATCTGTGCATATGTACTGTCATAACTGTTCCTGTGACCAACCAAGGTTAGTGAGTGATGCAGGCTGAACTCAAGAAGGTGGCCCCAAAGGAAAGTGCTCAGGCCTCAGAGAAGATTTTGTTGGTTAGTTGATCCTACTACCTCAGCAAGGACAGCTACATGCATAAACAGAAATGGGACAGAGTTTTCCTGGGGAAGTAATATACTCCCAGCCTGCTGGAGTCATCGGTACACCAAAGTCAGTTTGCAGGGTGGAAGTCAACAGAATCTTTGGATGCACAAGGCTTCAAATCCATTCAAAGAACACATGAAACTCTTTGCCTTCTTGAGGTCAGTAATTGTGACAAAAAGGATGGAAAAATTAGCAGTGACTCATTGTCAGTAACTAGAAAACGTTAGAAACGACAAGATATGCTTGATAAAACCAGTATCTCCCAGATCTAATACCTCATCTAGCATTTTTCAGATGCTTGTGATCATGTACACAAGAGAGTCCCATTGAATTGCCAGAGGTTGTTTTAAGTTTCCATTTTTATCTTTATCTTTTCTGTATGCAGAAGACCTGTGGGGAAACGCCTGCGTATTTGGAAATCTAACCCATCTCCTTTTTGGATAAAAGGAGTCTAGGGGCCAAGCTACAAGTTTTCATATGTGGCTATGGAGCAAGACGGGGCAAAATATGCAGAAGTAGCATCCTAAACCATGTTTATAGCAGAGATTGAAGCCACATTATCATGTACAAGTGGAGTAGATGGAATGGTGAGTCAAGAATAAAAGATATCATTGTTGAAATCCAAGTTGCACCCATACAGAAGAAAGATAAAGCTGTCACCAGATATCAAATATCCAGCAGTGACTTTCAATGTTCCCCAAGATGATGTGACAGAGTTTTTGGAAGAGTGGATGGAAAGAGAAACAAACGCTTGCAGATGAGATTGCTGAACAATACAGTATAATATCTGAAAAATTATGAAGATAGATGGTAAAATTTAGTGGAAAGGTGAATAATGAGGACTGCCAGTTGACTCACATGTGACCAGGTGAAGAAGGAGGACTCAAATCTCCAAGTTCTAGCTGATTTTACCATTACATTTTTTCTCAGTACTAGAAAGGACTTAATGATAACTGATGGCAATAAATAGAGCTGCCTTGGCAGACAGATATTTCTCTGAATTCTACTAGAATTTGAACACCTGTCAGAGGTGTTGTCAAATAGTTTCTGATACAGAGTCTGATGTAGGGACAGCTGGCTCTTACATCCACTTCGGCTCTTAAACAACAAGATACCATGACCAGAGTGAATATGTAAACTTCTCTCTTATTTTATAAATCAGGAGATTGATCCTCAGAAAAGGTAGGTGACAGTGATGGTTGATTTTACCTGTCCACTTGACTGGATTAAGGAGTACTCAGATAGCCGGCAAAGTATTAATTCTTTGTGTGTCTGTGAGGCCACTTGTGGAGGAGATTAGCATTGGACTTGCTGGACTGAATAAGGAAGCAAGATCCACCCTCACCCAGTGTTGGTGAGCACCATTCAGTTGGCTGAGACTCAGAGAGAACAAAAAGGCAGAGGAAAGGCATAATCACTTTCTCTTTCTCGGTCTTCTGGAACTAGGTCATCCCTCTTCTCCTGTCCTTGTGTATCAGAACTCCAGGTTCTATGGCCTTTGGACTCCTAGACTTGCACCAGTGGCCCCTTGAGTTCTCAGGACTTTGACTTCAGACTGAGAATTACACCACTGGCTTCCCAGATTCTGAGGCCTTCAGATTTGGGTTGATCCACGCTACCAGCTTCCCTGGTTCTCCAGCTTGCAGATGGTCCATCCTGGGTCTTCTTAACCTCCATAACTCCTTAAGCCAATTTCCCTAACAAATCCCATATAGTCTGTCTATCTATCTATCTATCTATCTATCTATCTATCTATCTATCTATCTATCATCTATCTATCTATCTATCTATCTATCTATCTATCTATCTATCTATCTATCATCTATCTACCTATCTATCTATCATCATCATCTATCTATCTATCTTATTGGTTCTGTTTCTCTGGAGAACCCTGACTAAAATAGAGACTTAAGAAAACTATAATGTAGGGGCCGGGCACGGTGGCTCACGCCTATAATCCCAGCACTTTGGGAGGCCGAGGCAGGTGGCAGTTTCAACAAATGAAACTTAAAAACCCTCACTAAAGCAGGACAAAAAATGATCTCCCCATAAAAGTCTAGGTTGAAAGGCAGGCTTTGCTTCGCGAGGTGGACAGGGACCCATTTTACTATTGTGTTCCCTCTTAGGGCATTTTCCTCAGCCTCATATTTGAGATTGGCTGACATTCATGTCCACATTCTGACCCATGATAAGAAGAGAGGAAGTAGAGGGCAAGCAATAAAATGTTAAATGGATTAATTTTGTTACTGAAGGATTTCTTAAGATATTTAGATCACTAATGTGTATTATGATTCTTTAATAGAGAGCTTTTTATAAGAAGAATTTAGAATAAATATTGGACAACAGAACTCTTTTTAAAGAGTATCTCGGGGTTAGTTTTTTTAACAGAACATATCATCAGAAACATTAGCCTATCAAATTCTTCTAGTTATAAAAGTAGGGACTCATCTACCTCATCTGCCCTTAAAAGGATAAAAGGATCCTCGGGGTAATCACTACCTCAGGTCTCCAGCCCTACTTTTAAAGTTCAAGTTGAAATATAACTAATTATGTGGAGCCTAATATAACAGTTTCTATCCACAAATTCCAAGGGGGAAACAACACAAATCAAAATAGCTGCAAAAGAATTCATCTCACCGCTCCTAAATTTGTGCATGTGTTTTGAAATAGGCATAAAATGCTTTCTTCAATTGAACTTGTTGAAGAAGGAAAACTCTTTACCCACACATTAAAAAAATATACATCCCTAGGCTACAGTCAAGTATTTTTAACACTTGTTAGGAGTCATCCAGCCTTGTAAGTTTAGAACAGGGTACCAGCAGAGAAGGCTTAAAATATAAGAGTGGGAGTTTTGCTGTTGGGATAAATTCAGTAGCAGTTGTGGTTACAGCAACAAAGCTCAGGTTCTCTGCCATGCCCCAATAAGTCAGGTCTCTCTCCTGGTTCTCCACCTAGTGCTCTTATTGCTCTTCTTCTGCCTTCCTTCATCCACTAACATTTCTTTCATATCAGATGCAATGTTTTAAACATAAAGAATATCATATTTAATTTACTAATAATGATAATGGGCTAATAGTAGCAAATGATTTTTAATAAAATTTAAATGTATCTGGGATCATCCCTGTAATAGCAGAAGTCCCCCTCACTTTCATCTGGAGACTCTTTCTTCGGAGAAGAGTGAGATTTACAGTGAGCAGGGTGGTAATTGCCCTTTACTTTGGGTAGGATCATGCAATTGAATTTCAAGTGTGAATAGAATATATTTTGAAGCAGAAAAAAAGGGCGTGCTTCTGTTCTAATCATGAGCAACAATGCTTCTGAATAATTTTTATGAAGCACAGAACTAGTCGTAGCTGTCTTCTATTAAACAGCATTCAGGGACTCACTACTGTCCAAGGATGAAGTGCAAGCCCCTTAGCATGGCAAGCAAGATCCTTTCTGATGTGATTCCTGGCTGCTTTACCTTTGTAGGTTCCATCCCCTCTTCACCATGTACCCTTAGTTTCTGTACTACTGAGTATTCTGAATTATAACATACATTTTTATGCCTCTGTTTCATTCTCATATTGTTACCTCCATTGGTAACATTTTTCCCTTTCCAAATATCATCTGTATATCAAGCTACCAATCTTGTAAATTCCAGGTCCTGTGAAGACTTCACCAATCAACTAAAGCAGATTCCTTTGTGTGGATACAGCATTATAGCTCCCTCCCTCACCAAAACTGACAATGTTGCTATAAGGATCAATCAAATTTTAAAAATAAGGTTTGTGAAGGTGTTTCTGAAATCACAAACTAATACAAAATTATTTTGAAGTTATCAGCAGGACGTGCTTAATAACTCTCCTGAGGCCAGGCACGGTGGCTCATGCCTATAATCCCAGCATTTTGGAGGCTGAGGCAGGAGGATCACCTGAGGTAAGGAGTTCGAGACCAGCTTAACCAACATGGTGAAACCCAGCCTCTACTGAAAATGCAAAAATTAGCCGGGCATGGTGGCGGATGCCTGTAATCCCAGCTACTCGGGAGGCTGAAACAGAAGAATCGCTTGAACCCGGGAGGCGGAGGTTGCAGTGAGCCGAGATCATGCCACTGCACTCCAGCCTGGGCAACAAGAGCGAAACTCCACCTCAAAAAAAAAAAAAAAAAAACTATCCCGAGACAAGTTTTGAACTTGTTTATATTTTCTCCCTTTGACATTGACATAAGACACCGTCACAATTTGTCTAATTCTGTTATTGTGGCTCCTTCTCCTTTTATTCTGTCTCTGGGAAGGCAAAGAGCAGGATGCTAATCAGAAGAGTCCCAGCTGGAATGAAATTGAGAGTGTGGGTGCAGAACAAAATGTTATTAACACTGTGGGCAGAAGCAAAGGATCAGAGAAATGCTTTCTTCCTAGAAATAGCTCCTGGGCTCTGCTCCACCTAGTTTGCACCTCCAGGTATTAGCTTAAAAAGATAGGGGCAAATATTTCAAACCTGCCCTGTCTCTGTAAGTAAAGGTGATCACAGATGTCTGAGCATACTGAGAACATTGTGTAGACCCATTCAATATGATAATTATTTATTAGCAGGCCTTTGGTAAGGTGCCAGAGACACAAAGACAAGGCGAAGCCTCTGCTTCAAGTTGCTCACCTTCTAATAGATGAGAAGGAAACAAAACCAAGATTACCACTGAGTGGGATATACTTCATAATACAGCCAAGTATTACAGATGTAATAGAGACAGCCAAGTATTAGGGGCAGAGCTAACAAAATTTCCAAGGTTGGAGGCAAGCAGGTGATCAAGAGAGGCTTCAGGTGGACAAATTTTAAAAGGATATTATCAATATAATTAAACAACTTTCCACCACAAAGCTGGTTGCATTTTTTGTCTATGCTTTCAGAATATAAGCTTTATATTTATCACTTGGTCAAATATCTTATGAATTTGATAAATGCTATACCATATATTTTGACTTACTAAATAAAGCTTCCCTTTCTTTCTCTAGCCTTCTATCTTGTCTAAATTTTAAATAAACTTTATGTTTATTTAAACAGAACTTGACGTTATATTTAAAATTATGACTCCAAATATTGCTCTTCTTTACCAAGAAATCTCTACAGTCAAATATTTTCAGTTTTATGGCACTCCATGTCATAACCAGTTTCTTATAAATTCAATTTTATTTTGAGTTTATTTCAATTTTAAGACACTTCTCACACCCTATTACTTTCATTTCTTTATTTTAAAAACTATCAACACTTTTTGCTTCATCTTTGAAGGCAGAAGATCTTATTAAGTCCAAGTAACATTTAATGTGGTCACTATAGACAGACATTGCAAGGTCAAAGCCAGAAACCAAGCCAACATAAGACCCTGAGCAACAGGCTATTTTATGAGCAATTTTTGGTCACATTGTTTAGGTTCTTAAGTATTTCCAAAAAAAAAAAAAAACTTCAAAGCATCTTTTGCTAGAATATATTCAATAAAAATAATTTATCTCCACTGATAAATATGAGAAATTATTAAACCCCCTAGTTAATGCAAACAATAGAAAACTGGAAATAAACTTGTTGTTTATAAAAATATTTAGAGGAAACTTAATTAGATTAAACCCAACTGGGAACTCTGGAAAAATCTTCAAAAAGGCAAAAGATGACCCTCATTTTGTTGCCTCCATTTGGGTAGTGGCCTTGTGGTCATGCATATGTACTCATCTGATGGCAAGTTTCTTGAAGAATTTCAATATAAAAGCTTTGCTTTTCGGCCGGGCGCAGTGGCTCACGCTTGTAATCCCAGCACTTTGGGAGGCCGAGGCGGGCGGATCACGAGGTCAGGAGATCGAGACCACGGTGAAACCCCGTCTCTACTAAAAATACAAAAAATTAGCCGGGCGTGGTGGTGGGCGCCTGTAGTCCCAGCTACTCGGAGAGGCTGAGGCAGGAGAATGGCGTGAGCCCGGGAGGCAGAGCTTGCAGTGAGCCGAGATTACGCCACTGCACTCCAGCCTGGGCGACAGAGAGAGACTCCGTCTCAAAAAAAAAAAAAAAAAAAAAAAAACAACAACAAAAAAAAACTTTGCTTTTGTTTGAGTCTGGTCACCAGTGAAATAAGAGAAAGCCTTCACTGGCTATGCACTGTCCCAGCTTCCACTAGTAGGAAACACAAGAAAGCAATGAGGCTAAAAACAGAATGAGAGCCAACAATCACAGTGTGTCTCCTAGGGTGAAGGGCTAATTTAATGCTGCTCTTTCACAACACTCACAAGTAAACAGTTTTCATTCATGTTTTAATTAATCAGATTAATGTAAGCACTAGTTGGATGGAATAAATGTTCGTCTTTTCCATTCTTGTGTGTTATGATTTGCTTATTGGTAACTCAGCTCCATTTCAGATAGCTTAGAGGAATAATTCTGCCTATTCAAGCATGCTGACAGAGCTGGTTCCAACATAAAATATCTCTGCATCTCAGAGTATGGCTCAAAGGTATCTGCAGAGAATATACCATTTCTATTAAATCAAGCAGGAACATTTGTCCCAAAGAGATGAAGCAAAAAAAAAGCACTCTCTTATGAGGCCCAGACTGAATGTTCTATGAGACTATTTATTTCCTTATGCCATACTATTCTTTTTTTTTCTTCATCTTTAATTTTAATCTCAGGGTACATGTGCAAGATGTACAGGTTTGTTGCATAGGTAAATGTGTGTCATGATGGTTTGCTGCACAGATCATCCCATCACCTAGGTATTAAGTTCACCATCCATTAGCTATTTTCCCTGATGCTCTCCTTCCCCTCATCCTACCTGACTCCAACAGGCTCCAGTGTGTGTTGATCCCCCCATTGTGTCCATGTGTTCTCATAATTCAGCTCCTATCAATGATAGCCACGCTATTCTTTATGGCAAAACATCTCTACCTTCTCTCCACCTCCTTCTAAGGGCTGGCTTAAAAGTCACCTCTTTCTGATCCCGTCCTTGACAGCCTCAGCCCACATTACCTTTCTTCTCTAAGAAATGCTGTTTTTTTTTTCATTATTCTGACACTTAAATAATAGAATAATGCTTTGATGTGTACTTGGCCTAAGAAAGAATGTGGGTTTAGAGCAAGAGAATCCTTGGGTGAAATCCTCGTTAAAATATGACACCAGATTTGGGCGGGAACACAGATCCAAACTAGCTCTGCGACCCTGGGTACTTCACTTAACCTTTCTAGTATCAGTTAATGCCTCTGTGATACTCATCTGTAACTACCTTGTAAGGTTGTGAAATTAAGTTAAAAAAATGTAGAGTGCCTAGAACAGAGCAGACATTCCATAGAGGTTATTAGATTATCTGTACAGATGATATTATAAATGATGATCAAGAAGATTTATTCATGTTTATTACATTTTTGGCTACAGAAAGAAATACATTTTAAGTATAATTGGGATTCAAAGCCTATTTAATAAGATCACTTTCCTCGTTTCAATTACTCAGCCCTCTTCCTATGATTTACTTCTTAAAGAACAAAGCAAAAAACTGATTTCTAAGGACTCAGTCTCATAGTTTGTGAGAAAGTGAGGAATTGCTTTTCAGATTATTTTCATTTTAAACCTTTAACTCTTCAGAAAGTAATCCCTTCCTTGAAAAGGGAAGTTTACCACCACACAAAGAGCAATATATATATGGGTATATATAGATGAGATTACACACAAACACCCACAAACACTTACATACATACATACTAAAACACACACACATACTGTGTCTATAAATATATACTCCCTAATCCCAGTGAAAACTAATGAGGTCCTAGGCTAGGCACAGTGTCTCACACCCATAATCCCAGCACTTTGGGAGGCTGAGGAGGGTGGATCATCTGAGGTCAGGAGTTTAAGACCAGCCTGGCAAACATGGTGAAACCCGTCTGTACTAAAAATACAAAAATTAACCAGGCATGGGGGTGCATGCCTATAATACCAGCTACTCAGCAGGCTGAGGCAGGAGAATCACTTGAACCAGGGAGGTGGAGGTTGCAGTGAGCTGAGATCACACCATTGCACTCCAGCCTGGGTGACATAGTGAGACTCCGTCTCAAAAAAAAAAAAAAAAAAAGAAAAGAAAAGAAAAAAAAGAAAACTAATGAGGTCCTAAACTACGACAGAGGTCACAAAATGGAAAGAAGAGTAGGTATGCTGATATGGTTTGGATCTGTGTTCCCACCCAAATCTGGTGCCAAATTGTAATCCCCAATGTTGGAGGTGGGTCCTGGTGGGAGGTGATTGGATCATGGGGGCAGTTTCTACTGGTTTATCACTATCTCTTTTGTGCTGTCCTCATGATAGATCTATCACAAGGTCTGGTTGTTTAAAAGTATGTGGCACCTCCCCCATCTCTCTTCCTCATGCTCTGGCCATGTTGTGAAGATGCTAGCTCTGGCTTTGTCTTCTGCCGTGATTGTAAGCTCCCCAAGGCCTCCCCAGAAGCAATTGCTGCCATGCTTCCTGTACAGCCTGTAGAACTGTGAGCCAATTAAACCTCTTTTTTAAAGAAAAATAGATGACCCAGTCTTAGATATTTCTTTTTGGCAACGTGAAAATGAGCTAATACATATGCTATGAGACTGAATATTTGTGTCTTGTCAAAATTCACATGTTGAAATCTTAATCTCAAAGCTGATGGTATTAGAAGGCAGGGCCTTTGGTAGATGGTTAGGTCATGAGGGTGAAGCCCTCACAAATGGGATTGGCACCCTGATAAAAGAAATACAGCAATTCTACTCCTAGGTATATACTCAAGAGAAATAAAAACATACATTCATACAAAAACTTGTACATGAATGCTACTAGTAGGATTATTCATAATCCCCCAAAAGTGAAAACAACCTAAGTGACCATCAACTGATGAATGGATAAATAAAATTTGATATAGCTATATAATGAAATACTATTTGACAAAATGAATGAAATACTGATACATCCTATATTACGGTTGAACCTCAAAGTTTATTATGCTAAGGGAAAGAAGCCAGTCACAAAAGACCACATCACATATAATGCCATTCATATGAAACATTTAGAATAGGAAAATTGATAAAGACAGAAAGTGGATTAGTGGTTTCCTAGGGCTGAGGATGCAGGGATGGAAAGTTGGGGGGAAATGGAAAGTGACTGCTAATGAATATGGAGTTTCTTGTTGGGGGTGATAAAATGTACTAAAATTGATTGTGGTGATAGTTGCATGAATCTGTGACTATACTAAAATTTACTGCATCATACACTTTAGATGAGTGAGCTTTATAGTATGCAAGTCGTCTTAATGTAAGTTGTTAAAAATCAAACTGAATGTGTTGGAGAAGGAACATGTATGAAGGATAAGTTTAGTCTCACTCTCAGTTTCTCGCTTGGATGATGAGAGACTAGAAACAGGACCACAGAAATAGGAGAAAAGTCATTAAGATGAATGTTATCATCAAAGCCATCAGGGAGCAGAATTACATAGAATTAGGAGTCAAGATTACAAAATAAAACAGAAATAACAACTAACATAAGGACAGGAATATGTTCTTGTATTTGGCAGTTTTAGGACATTAGTGAACCCAGGGAAATTGGTTTCTGAGGAATAGTAGGGGTGCAGAATAAATTGCAGTAATCAGGATTAAACAGGAGATTTATCATTCCTTTTGTTATTTCTGGCAATTTGGCTAAAAGCATATATACATAGGTAAGACACAATCTTTAGACTATCCTTAACATTCTTTCCTTTTTACCCAAATTTAATAGCTTTGCTCCTCCTTTTATGTTACATTGTACCCAGATGTGAAGAATTTAGAGGGTTTTCTTCCTGCATCCTTTCCCAATTAATACTCACCATCTTCAGCTTAGAACTGAATCATAAATAATGGCTTCAAGAATTCTAAGGTACATGCCTCTCAAGTCTGGCTCTGGGAATATTTTGCTTAAGAAACCCTCAGGTAAAGGAAACTACTGCATAGGATGAGGAAATCATTGCAGCCTCACTTTAACCAAATCTACATAATAATGTGATGGGTTGAGGAATAGGGAAGTTTATTTCGTGATAAATACCTATTGCCCAGGTGATGCTGACACTTCCTTCAGCTTCTGGCACAAATGCGTAAGGTAGTTAGACTTGGTTAAGACTCTGTAGTCCTTTGGTCACCAAACATGGTTCAAGACCGGACATGAGTCCCAATCAGAGCCAATGGATTGGAATATCAGAGCTTGGAAACTGTTTAAAGAAAGGCAGACTCTGTTTTCAATTGAACTAGAACTGTAAGGATATAAACATGGAGCTCCTGCAGGCCACTGTGGCACAAGACAGGAGAGCGTATCTATGACTAAAGCCAATAGTGAGGAAAGGAAAGGAGTGAGGAAAGAAAAGCTTCTAAATTCTTCACATCTGGGTACAATGTGAAGCTGGAAGACAGGATGGATCCAAATGATTTCATTTGATTCCCTGGGTGCGGACCTGTCTGAAGCCATACCAGCCTCTGGACTTTGAAGTATCATGAGCCAATAATCTCTCTCTATGCTCAAGCCAGTTGTAGGTAGGTATTCTGCCACTTGAAGCCACATAATTCTTACTGACTTTTACATCACTGTTTCTAAAATGTCTGCTTTTTGGCAGGCAAAAGAGAACTGAGCAGTCATTTTCCCAGCCAACTCAAGTCCCTACATAAAAATAAATAAATCATAACTTGAGGCTGGCTTAACAAACATCATTTCTTTCCAAATGTTATTGATTACTAATGTGATCAATCTAACCCTGTGTAAAACACATAAATGGAATAGCACTATATTTTTAAAAATCTTTTAATTTGCGAGTGCTCAGGGAAACCACTTGATATATGATAGCTCTCAGAAAGCAGTTTTAGTTCTAGCACTTGAAAGTCTTGTGTTCAATTACAAATATGGCTTATTAAACAGCAATCTCATTTTATTTGCTCTTACCCATACTGGACTTCGCTTTTGCTAATACTTAGGACACGCCCTGTGAATTAAGCTCTTAGGAAAATGCCTTTAATCTTTCCGGCAATTGACATTCATATTTAAAATGGTGTAAAGGTGTGTTATGAAAATGCAATGCCCACAACTTATGAAAGAGACGTGGGAGAGAAGCTTGCCTTGGTACCTCATTTATTTCCTTCAGGTTTATAATCTATGGAATGGAGTCTGTCCATACTTTCTTCTTCAACAGTTAGCTTGCTATTGTGCAGTGACACATAGAATTGTAGAACTTAAGTTTCTATATGTTATCTAAATATTACTCTCTATATTGATATATATATATTAGCTATTATTATTCACTTTCAATATATAAATATACATATTTTTGTGTATATGTGTATTAAATATATAGCCAAAATTGTCTACAGTCTGAATTATTAATCCTTCTCCATGTCACCAACCCATCATAATCAGAATAGACCTTCCTTTCTATTGGAGCTTTTCTATCTAGATCACTGGGGTGATCAAGAATTTGCTTGATTGTGTGATTTACTTATGTCAGACTCTAGAGGGCTGGCGGTGGTCCTTAGGAGGTGAGAAGTCTGGTTTATGATTATAACTGTTACTTGCTTACCAAATTGTCTACTTGTTGCTTAAGACTTTACTACTCAGGAAAAAACAATTAATAAACTAATTTAAGAAATATAAACTGCTTCCTTAATCTTAATTTATTTTTTTAAAATCAGTGCTGAAAGAGTGTTCTAAGCTTGAAAATTTGTAGAATAGTTTTGTTTAATGTATTCAAGGTCATATACTAGTTTATTTTAAAATTTTTGTCCTGCTTTATTCTAAAAAGATTTAAGGAAACTCAGACATTAAGCAAAAGTCTTACCTCCCAGTCCATTCCTGGTTCCATGCCCGTGTGCTGAGCTGATGATGCAGACCCACCTCCTGTCATCCCCACCATCTTAGAATGCAGGCAAGAAGACTCTACGCCCAGCACAAATGACTAGTTGTCATTTGTGAAGCCTCTTGCTCATTGCCACGTTCCCTTCTTCAGTCAGCCTTCAGGAAGAAGGTCATTCCTCTGCTGACTAAGCTTTCCAGTGCCCCCTAGGCAGCCCTTTCACTGTGAGAAGTCTCTTAGTGAAAGGCAGGACTGGTCAACCCTAAGGAAGAGTTGTATAGAATAAATTTCTAATTAGTGAAGAGAAATGTTCATGCCACTCACTCAAAAAAAAAAAAAAAACCCAGTAAGCTGCATTATTGACAGTTATAATCACTTATATCATGCTGCCTGTCACTGACAATATAAATAATGCTTGCTTAATTAATCTACAAATAAGCAATGAAGAATCAATGAAGGAGTATGGAAAATCCAAATCTTAATTTTCTTCAAAGTGTAAGAGGCTAAATTATCATATTAGATGTTAAACCCAAGTGTTTCTCTGTGTACATAAGAGGTAGAGATAATATAATAGAAAGAAAACTTTATACAAATGTGAGTAAAAATACATGTTTAAAAGATATATGCTTGTAAAGAAATGCTACAATATTTTAGTAGTAATTTCCATTTTAAAAAGATATTGTCATTGTATTAATCTTGTGAACAATCCTATAAAATAGAACCAGAAAAATTACATTTAAAGATGAGAACACAAGTGATTTGCCTAATATCACATAGTTTTTTAGTATCGGAAAACAGAAACTGGACCCCTTTCTTTCACCTTAAACAAAAATAACCTCAAGATGGATTAAAGACTTAAATGTAAGACCTAAAACCATAACAACCTAGAAGAAAACCTAGGCAGTACCATTCAGGACATAGGCATGGGCAAAGACTTTGTGACTAAAACGCCAAAATCAACTGCAACAAAAGCCAAAATTGACAAATGGGATTTAATTAAACTAAAGAACTTCTGTTTAGCAAAAGAAACTATCATCGGAGTGAACAGGCAACCTACAGAATGGGAGAAAATTTTTGCAATCTATCCACATGACAAAGGTCTAATATCTAGAATCTACAAGGAACTTAAACAAATTTACAAAAAAACCACAACCCCATCAAAAAGTGGGAGAAGGATATGAACAGACACTTCTCAAAAGAAGTCATTTATATGGCCAACAAACATATGGAAAAAAGCTCATCATCACTGGTCATTAGAGAAATTCAAATTAAAACCACAATGAGATACCATCTCATGTCAGTTAGAATGGTGATCATTAAAAAGTCTGGAAACAACAGATGCTGAAGAGGATGTGGAGAAATAGGAATGCTTTTACACTGTTGGTCGGAGTGTAAATCAGTTCAACCATTGTGGAAGACAGTGTGGTGATTCCTCAAGGATCTAGAACCAGAAATACCATTTGACCTAGCAATCCCGTTACTGAGTATATACCCAAAGGACTATACATCATTCTACTCTGAAGACACATGCACACATATGTTTATTGCAGAACTTTTTACAATAGCAAAGACTTGGGACCAACCCAAATGCTCATCAATGACAGACTGGATAACGAAAATGTGACACATATACACCATGGAATACTACACAGTCACAAAAAAAATGAGTTGTGTCCTTTGCTAGGACATGGATGAAGCTGGAAACCATCATCCTCAGCAAACTAACACAGAAACAGAAAACCAAACACCACATGTCCTCACTCATAAGTGGAAGTTGAACAATAAGAACACATGCACACAGGGAGGGGAACATCACACACCAGGGCCTGTCAGGGAGTGTGGGGAAAGTGGAGGGAGAGCATTAGGACAAATGCATGCAGGGCTTAAAGCCTAGATGATGAGTTGATAGGTGCAACAAACCACCAATGCACATGTATACCTATGTAACAAACCTGCACATTCAGCACATGTATCCCATGTAAAAAAATAAAACAACAGGCTTTGAGAAAAATAGCTTAGTAATTTTGAGTGAATAGATTTTAATTTTTAAATATCTAAGAAAAATGTTTAACAGTAAAAATCCACGAGTCTACAATTATCTTAAAATTTTAAAAAATGTAATTAAAAAGTCCAGCAACCACGCTCACTTTTTGTAAGAGTTCTCCAATTTCCTACAGGTAACTACCTCTCTTCTGCTCTCAGTCAACCTGATTTGGGTGGGCTGACTTGATTCCCTTCTCTAAAGATAGTAATGTGACCCAGGTTTGGTTATTTAGAGGCTCACATTGTCCTGGCCCCTAGGATTAGCCAAGGTTGGACACCAGACCCAATCAGAAGCTATTAGAGGTTTTTCTGGGATTTTTGATGAAGTATTTGTTAATAAAATATATTCATTCTCACTGTTCTTGAATCTTGCTGAATGTCAGCCAGGACTTGCAGGAGTATATCATGTGCTGATAACCTCTCTAACAAGGAAGGAAGCATAGAAGAAAACTGGGCCAAAGGTGAGAGGAACAGATTCCAGATGCCATCATTTGAAGACTTGGGCCCAGACGTGCCCAAAGTACCTCTAGCTCCTACAATTTTCAGCTCCATGAGACTTTTATTTCCCCTTTGTCTTGAATCCTTTTGAACTGAAGTTCTGTCACTTACAATCTAAAGAGCTCTAAAATTCACATCGTGTCAATATAGCCATAGGATTTTCTTTAAATTAGCTTTCTAGCAGTACCGATTAATGCACTTCACATAAATCATTCTGTGTAAAGTCATTGACTTCAGAACATCTACGTCTTAAAGCCTTCTATCCCATTTTTGAAGCTTTATCTATTTCACATCAAGAGAAGAAATAATTTTTCTTTGAAGAGCCGTTGCAGTCAGGTATCCTATAGCACCTGTGCATACCTCAGGCTTCAGATAAGCAGCCATGTTGAAACTGCCATGTTGTTTGTGTTGTCAGTCCCCTTCTATAGACTGTGAGCTTGTTGCGATCAGGGACTGTATTTTATTCTCACTTATGTCCCATCATCCCAAAGAATGCATGGAACACCCTAAGCTTTCCATAAATACTTGTTAACTAAGTGAATAACCTGAGCTTTAATATTTTTTACACATCACAGTTACAGCCTCAAATTTTTCCTTGAAGTTTAAAGACAAGTTTCCCTGTCTCAATTCCCCTGCTTACATTGATTTTATGTGATTTTTTTTTCACAAAAAAACACATCCAGCATGTCTCTTTGATCTGTCATAATAATTAAATAGCATAGGTGAATGACAAATTCTTACCTGGACGCTTCCGCCCCTAAGAAATAGAGCTAAACAGGCAATAGACATTTATTTATGTTTACAAATCTACCCAGGTCAAGTGACCTGAAACGTTCCTTTAACAATGGCTGCTTCCATTGCTGTGTTCTTAAAACTGAATAAATTATTAAATAGGGGGAGAGATGGAATAAATTGGTAGAATCTACCCAAAGGCTGGGAGACCGACACTCTTAAAACAGTGAGAATAAATCAACAACTAATATTTATCCAAGTGCTTGCAATTGTCCAGCCCATGCAGAGCACCTGCCTTGGTGTTAACCAGCATTTAACTACTATGTAAGCAGGCTGCCAGGCCCTCCTTAATGCCAGGAATTATTTTGGAATCTAAAGTCTGTGTTTGCATTACCTGTCCTTCTATCTGGCTCCCTCTCGAGCCTCCCATAGCCAAAGCCCGCCCACCCACTCAATGAGACTGCCTGATGCCGAAGCAAACCACTGTGTTAAGTCCATTTATTTCCCGCACAACAGCCCACCCTTATCTCACCTGCTCCACTTGAGACTGAACAATTAGGTCCAGGTGTGCAGTAACACAGAGCAATGGGGACCAAAGCCAGGGCCACCTGTCTTGCTGGCCGATAGAGGGAAAGATATTTCTGGAAGACTACACGTTGCCAATTTGGGGCAAATTATATCTCCAGCTAGAGAAACATTTTATAAGGAAAGTAAAGGTGCTATTTTTTTTTTCGCCCAGAGAGAGATTAAAAAAAAAAAACAAAACTTGTATTGCTAATCTATTGCAAGAAAAATAAATATACAGTTGCCCTCCAAAAGATGTTACAAAATACTTAGTGTTATTTATAAGGGGAGAGAAAAGAATTGTTTGAATCTGTCCATACAGTTGAGCATGTCCATAATAGGTTATGGTTTTTCTCCACAGGAACAAACTTTGTATGTTTAAAGTTACTTCTAAGTCTTTCTGTTCTCCAGGCTTAAAACATGATAACACAATTAACATTTCCCTATGGGATTTCTGTCCCCTTAACAATTGTGTTATTGCTACCCTTTTATTTGGGTAGATTTTGAGAATCATTATTGATAAACTCTGCCTACTCTTTTTAAAAGTCATTATTTGTCTCAAAACTCAGCAATTAAAAATTTATGGTATGAGTACTCCTGCTGACAGTGGCTCTTAATTTTACCACTTTTTTTTCAGTTGCTTAATTAGATCTCAGGCTAGAAATGCTACATTAGAAAATGCATTAGTTTTGTTATCAAAGAAATAATCCTTTCTTTCAGAGATGTTTGTAATTTATTTTATGGTCTTGCCCATTTGTTTACACAATTATTTACTATTTAAGCTATTGTGTACCAGAAAATACATTAGAAAATTTTGAGATACAAGGACAAGTAATATATTAAAGCTTTCATAAAGTTTATAATCTACCAGATGATCTAAAATATTTAACAATTCTAATACACATCTACAGATAATAAATGACAAAAGAGAGCAATAGAAGAATGTGGTTGGATTTAGAGTAGGGAAAAACAGCTCTTAGAAGTATGGGAAACAGGTAGCATATGCAATGGATTATATAATTTATAATATTTTATTACTTATTGTATTGTGAAAAACAAGCATACTCAAAAGCAGCAAGAACAGTATAATGGACTTATCCCCATATGCACCCATTACCAAAATTTTAACAAACTTGATTCATCTATTTATTTTACTCTTTCTGAATTATTTTAAAACAAAAACCAGATTTTTATAACATTGTATCCTTATGTTATACAGGATACATTTCCAAAATATACTCTCATTTTTAACATAACACAATGCTATTATTACCCATAGCAAAATAAATATAATTCCTTGTTTTTATTTAATAACTAGTCCATATTCAAAATTCCTCTCTTACCTAAAAAATGCCTTTTTGTAGTTGGTTTGTTAGAATTGGATAGTGGATATTTTGTGGAAAGTCATGAATATCAGGTTCAGGAGTTCAATATTGATTTTATTGACTACAGCAGGAGACTGGGGCTTCTTAAAGATTTTGTTTAGGAGAATGGGATGTTGAAAATGATGTCAAGCAGGCTTGACATCAGTGGGGAATCACTTAGGTCAGAAAATGATTGCAGTATCTCTAGTGAGAGGTCATGAAGACTTCATTTTGGTGGTAGCAGTACTATGGTGCTGATTAGAGACTTTGATCACCAATTGATCAGATTAGAAGCACGAGAAAGCAGGAGGAAATGAAGACATCTCTCAGTTTTCCACTGTTGTATAATTAGAGTGCTGTAGTTAAATTAGAAACATATGACCATATGAATATTATGACTAAATATTTGTTGGACACTGTGACTGGCACTGTTCAATGCTTCACATGGATTTTTTTTTTTTCATTTAATGCTCAGAAGTCTATAAGATAAGAATTGGTGTTGTCTTTATTTTAAAGATGCGGAAATTAAGGTTTCAAGTTGTCAAGTAACATGACCAAAATCACATAGCTGGTGAATTTGGAATAGGAATGTCAGTGGTTACCGAGTTTCATACTTAGAGAGAGGAATTTGATGGATTGAGAAAAAATGGTGAGTTACTCCATTTCATAGCATCGAGCCTTTAACGAATGAAAAATTTCTCTCGGGTACTGTGAACGTAAAAAAGACATACAACAAGATCACACTAGATAGAAAAACTTCCAATGTCCTTCTTAAGGTAACACCCAAAGTATAAAAGGGTAGATAAATCAATAAAAGTAGTTTATGTTAAGTTCATGGTGAAAAAAATCCATTGGCTCTCAGACATGTTATTGATCAGAAGGGCTTAGTTCTAGGTAGTGGAGGTAAGAGAGGATGTCAAACTTGATCTGCACCTTGCAAAAAGATAGATTCCAGGCTGGGCAAAGTCAATGGTGTAAAGGCACAGAGGCAGAAACGAGCAATGGACCATGGATGATCCAAAGCGGCTGGTGGGAGTCATGAATAAAACCATGCCTGAGCAATGGAAGGCATTTAATACTTATTATTAAGAATAAGACAGGGTTGTGTTTTTATTATTTGTCAAGCATGATGACCAGTTCAGCTTAAGATTATGTTGAGTTGGTGGTGGTGGCATGGCAGCCAGACAGATGCTTATTATTTGAGGACCCACTACTGACATTCAGAAGATTAAAATTAAGGCTGGAAAAATATTTAGGAATCATATATTAAAAGTCATCCCTGAAGGCACAAGACTAAACAGAGTCCTGCTGGCGCAAATTGTCAACGTTAGTGAAGAGCTTCCGTTCCTCTCTCCTGCCCTTCCTCTCTTCCTGCCTCCTTCCTTTCTTCCTACCCTCCTTCCTTCCCTCCTACCCTCCTTCCTTCCCTTATTTTGTTTTCTTTTTAATAATGCCTCATAGTCAGAGGCATTATGCCATAATTGAAGATTGAAATAATGATTGAAGGTTGGAAGGAGATACAATAATATAAAATAATAGAAAGGACAAGTTTTGAGCAGAAATTGAAGGAAATAGAATCTGGAGCAATGGTAGGGAGGACTTAAATGGAAAAATGATTTCTTCTTCTCTGATGCAAGCTGTTCACCTGGGATCTCTTTTATAAACTACAAATTGGTCTAAATGTCACTGATCATTTCTATTTGGATGTCCCACAAGTAGTGTAAACACAGAAATCCCTGAACTAAATGACTCATCTTCAAAGACACAAACCTGGTCTAGCTAATGTTTACTTATCTTCATGAGTAGCCTACAGAGATACTATTTTCTTCAAGTCAAAAGCCTGAGGGTCACTATTATTCCTCCTTCTCTCTCACTGTTCTACCCAGTTTCAAAATCAGGTTTAATGTTACCTCCTCAATATTGTGATAGAATTTGAATTTTCACTCTTTTACTATGAAAATATACTTAGTATGAAAACAACTATTATGTTCTATTCTTTGGTATAGCTGCAGAATAGAAGACAAATAATTTCCCCAAGCTCTTGTAAGGGTTTGAAGATACAGATATCCATGCCAATGATGAAAGGGATATAGTTTTTTAGTTGCCATAGATTTAAATTAAGGATTTAATGAACTCTCAAAGTCTATTTTAAAAAATGGATTTTGGGGGTAGAAGCTGTGTGTCTTGAAGAAGTGGTTGGAGGCAGGAGGGGATGCTCCAATTCGGAAAAATCTTCCAAATAATGAAAAAAGAAATAGGCCTGGAGGACTCTGAGTAGCAGAGAGCCTGTTTACTGGAAGATCTCTGGAGAGATTACACTGTCTCACCAAAGGGTGGCTTCCTGATGTGCGTAAGTAGAAGGGATTTAGCCACCAGTTTCCAACTTCATGGGGAATCATGGCATATCTTCTATGGATGTATGACAGAGATAAACACATCAATGAAAAACTGAAAAGTAAATTGTTTGGATAGAAGACTAATATCATTAGGTAAGACTTGGGAAACTTAACCACTGGTGATGGGAGAGGGGGTCATAAGTTCTAAAATTAATAATTTGGATTTCTTGCCACTTCGTTCGAATGGGGCACCAAAATCTAAATAAAATATATTTGTAGAATATGAGGAAATGTAGCATCTCCTCTATGCCTAGGTTGTGGACTCAACTAGGCTTACTACACTGGTCATAGGCTTAAAGTGTTATCATATTAATAAGGCCTTCCGTATGATCAACTAACTTAAGTCTCAATCCACCACTCCATCAAACATTCTAATCTCTTCAAACAGATTTTAATTTTTACTTGTTTACTTAGCACTAATCACGTTCTGACATTTAATATCACTTACTAATTCATTAATATTATTGTTTATTGTCCAAATGTGCGCCACTCCCAAAGCATGTGCTTCATGAAGGCAGGGATCTTTGTGTTGTTCACTGATATATTACAAGCACCAAGAAGAGTTGCTGGCAAAGACTAGATGCTCAATAATATTTGTTAAATAAATGAATCCTTGTAACCTATGCAAATATACGACAAAAGATTGAGCCCCTCACCTCTACCTTTATACCTGGGTCCTACACAAGACTCTGGAACTTTGACACATTGAGTGGAGGTGCCCTATAGTAACTACTGAAGTTAAAGTTACTGCAGATCTATTATTTTTCACACACATAGATATCTATATGATTAAAATTCATATCTACAGCATAAACTATAATATCTTCTAAATCCATATACTTGTATCCATTTCCGCTTACATTAACTTTTGCATAAGATCATTTTCTCCCAGGTTTATGACAGTAACATTCCATCTCTCTCCATATGTTTCTTCTTAGCCACTTCCTAATAGATGAAGTTTTTAAATAATGTAGTTCTTTGCTTCTTTTCTAGCTTTTTCTTCATTAGCACCTCCCAGTTCCCCTGATTCCTCCATGTTCATACTCATCTTAACAGCCCCTCTTTTTGTTCAGAGCTTATGGGAAAGTTGCATTTGTCAATTTACCTTTGTAAACTTAAAAAAAGAGTAGTTATTTTCTGAAATATGAACATATAATAATTTCCATTATGATTACTCTGACGTTTTAAAACCCTTGATTTTCTCCACTAATAAAGTAAACTTACAAACTGTGAGGGATTTTTTTTAGTTGAAATTATCTTTTAAAATTGATAAACTAAATAAAAAGGTATTATAAATAAAATAAAGCTTTTCAATATATTACATCCTCTAGATTTAGAAGACGTGGTCTAAGCATGATTTCCTATTTTATTGTTTTAGTATTAAAGAATGCTAAACAACCAGCAAAAATATAATGTAAGCTGGAAATATGATGCAAGTAAATATTTTCCAAAATAAAAGAGAGCATATTAAATTAAAATTTTAATTCTTTTCATACTGACCTAATCATATAAAGATTTGGACATAGTTGGCTACTCACATGTACCAAATTTTAGAAGACAAAATGAGAAATTATATACGAGAAATGCCTACGTGCTTGCTTATAATTAACAAAAGGTGTTATGAACTCATGAAAAAAACAATACATTGTTCCCTTTAGCTTAGATGAGCTGACAGTGTCATATTAACAAAGTGTGTATAGGAAAAAAAAAGCCTGTTGCTTAGTCACAAAACTCTAGAGTAGACAGTGTGTGTGCATATGGGTAAACAGGTTATCCAGCCATCATTCCTGAGAGAAGCAGAGAGACGTGTATCCCCCAGTACCTGCCCTTATCTGCTTCACACCTGTCTTTTCTGATGAAAGCCCATGGTAAATAATGGGCGTTTACAAGCACCTAAGAATATTCAGTCATTTTAATGGATGAATCATTTTCACTTCCTCCATTAATGATGTGTATAGCAGGATGACAGGGAGTATAGTTAAGTTGATACCTCACACTTGGAAAGATCAGGACAAGCTATCGAGTGTATTACCCTAATTGCATTTTCAAGAATAAATAGTAGTTTTCCAGGTGTTGGAGGGAAATGGGGGTGAGAATGGCAATAAAGGAAAGTAATTTCAAACCAAAGGAATGGCAACTAAAAAGGCATAGTGACCCAACACCTTTGAAAAATTGCTATTACGTAGCTGCGCAACTACAGCACAGAAGGTAATCTATACTGCAAGCCATTTGGAAAGTATGTTTTACTCACATGTACCAAATTTTAGAAGACAAAATGAGAAATTATATACGAGAAATGCCTACGTGCTTGCTTATAATTAACAAAAGGTGTTATGAACTCATGAAAAAAACATGTTCTTTTATAATATAGGTTAAAATTTTTTAATATTGCTGAATCAAGCACACCTTCTAAATAATATTTGACAGTTATTATATCTGAAATGAGCCCTTGATATAAAATCATATTGTCTAATGCATATATTTTAAACTGGCAATTATCCTGTTTTATTTGGCCAATTTTTAACCATCATGTAATTTTCACATTTCTGTACCAACTTTTCTCACCTGAAAAATGTGAAAATTATCTACCCTTCTCAACTTGTATAGAAGTTTTAAAGGAAGAAGATGCAATAAAGGTAAAAGTGTTTTATTATCTTTTATCAGGTCATTTATTTCATTGTGTAATTTATGGCATAATATATTAGGCAGTGGGCAAGTGAGTTAGTCTCAGTATTTACAATCAATAGATACAAATCTAAACTAGACTATAGAGGTGTGAAATTGTAGATGACATGTAAATTTTGTTTATTTAATATACATGCAAACACAGTGGTAGTTAACTTTGTTACTAAGATGACTGCAGACAGAAGCATAGAAGCTGAGTATCAGCTTGAATAGGCCTTCTGGCATGAGAGGAATTCCAGGACAGACTCAATTTAAAATAATGATGAATGCCATCCTAGACTCAACTTAAAAAGAGAATAACTTAGAGGTAAATAAGTACAAATAGTATGAAGGTACATCTTTACTGTACTTTTTTTTTTTTTTTTTTTGAGAGGGAGTCTCGCTCTGTCGCCCAGGCTGGAGTGCAGTGGTGCAATCTCGGCTCACTGCAAGCTCCGCCTCCCGGGTTCACGCCATTCTCCTGCCTCAGCCTCTCCAAGTAGCTGGGACTACAGGCGCCCGCCACCACGCCCAGCTAATTTTTTTGTATTTTTAGTAGAGACAGGGTTTCACTGTGGTCTCGATCTCCTGACCTAGTGATCCACCCGCCTCAGCCTCCCAAAGTGCTGGGATTACAAGCGTGAGCCACTGCGCCCGGTCTTTACGGTACTTTTAATGCCTTAAATTTATTTTTTTGAAAATTACGCTAATAATGCACTTCTTATTACACTAATAAGCATACAAAGTTCAAACAGAACAGATATATACAGATCAAATCCTGGAAATTCCACTTATTTCACCTTTCATTACTTTTTCCTTCCTCAGAGGTGACAACTGTCAAAAAAACTCACCTGTTATTTTCAAATTTGAAATGCAATCCACATGCAAAAAAGTGCATAAATGTTTGGCTCAATGAATTACCAGGAAGTGAATTCCTATACAACTACCACCCAGGTTAAGAAATAGGATCTTACTAGTACCCAGAATAGCCCTTATCTCAACCAATCTTGCCAAAAGCTCTATCTTATATCAAGAGAAACCAATGCTCTTACTTCCAATATTAGAGTTTATTTAACCTGTTTTTATTTTTATCTTTCAAGAGTCTGGCTTTGTTGTCCAGGATGCAGTGAACTGGCATGATCATAGCTCACTGTGGCCTGGAACTCCCTGGCTCAAGTGATTCTCCCATCTCTGCCTCCTGAGCAGCTGGACAGGTGCGCACCACCATACCAAACTAATTTTTATTTTTTTCATTTTTTTTGTAGAGACAGGGTCTTGCCATTTTTCCCAGGCCAGGCTTGAACTCCTGGAGGCTCAGGAGTTCCCCGCCTCAGCCTTCAAAAATGTTGAGATTATAGGTTTGAGCCACCATGCCCAGTCCTGTTTTTAAATTTAATAATGTTTTGCTTACATACCTTCTTCGTCCTCAGCCTCAGATTTGTGAAATCCAACATATTTCTGTGGGTAGATGCAGTTTTTCATTTTCATGTTAGTATGATACTATAGATTAAGAATACACCAAAATTCTTATATCCATTCTCCTGTTCATGATATTTCGGTTCTTTCTTGCTTGACCTGTTTTCAATAATGCTTCCACAGGCATTCTTGTACACACACACATTTCTGTCAGATATATGCCTAAGAGTGGCACTTGCTGGCTCACAGAGTACACTTATGTTCAGTTGGTAATGCCAAACCATTTTTCTAAGTGGTTATACTGGTTTACATTCCTACCTGAAGTCTCTGACAGCCTCTGTAGCTCTAGATTCTCACAAACAGTATGACAAGCCTTTTTAAGTTGTAGCCATTCTGGTGGGTGTGGAGTGGTACTTCATTAGTCCAGCAGAACAGTAGTGTTCCTCCAACCGCTGTTTGGGTAATAATGGTCTAGGAAACAAGAAAATTGGGCCAGAGTCTGGGAATCTTTTGGTAGATCTATAGATGTTACAAAAAGTATTCTTTGGCTATGAAGCTTATAAAATCAAATAGAAACCAGCATTATAGCTCCTACCCACAAAGGCTCTGAAGACCTTGAGTAATCAGAAGCTGTAGAGATGCACAGAGCAACCCATGAGTCCCAGCTGGAGGCTATTAGCTCTCTTCTAGTGTGAATTTCTGTGATTTATGCATGATATGTTTACAACATATGGTCAGACACCACTAAGGCTCCAGAGACCTTATGTTGGTAATCAATGACTATTTCACCTTAACCCTCTCAGAATCCACTCACTGAAGATTTGCAAACTACCTGTCATTTCGTCTACAGAAAAAAAGTACAAAAGTCACAATGAAGTTAGAATCATAGCAAATGATACCACACTTCTGGTCACTCTTCCTTTGTATAATTTTCTACTTTTAATGACAAGGTAAAATTAGTTTCTTTAGCAACAAAGAGTAAAGCTTTCTTTGCTGGCACTTATTTATTTTTCTTTTTTTCTATGAGGAATATTGCCACAATAATTATCACTTGTTTTTCTTATTTTGTTCAAACCAGTTCTCATTAAAATGTAGCCTAGTATAACCTAAGAAAAACCAGTTCCTCGGAAAACATCATCAGAAAACTCTTTGGAGCATCTGGATACCCAAAACTGAGTGATAGAATTAATATTCTATTAAATATTATTAGTAATGGTAAAATGAGTGTGGAGCAGTACGGACGGGCAGAGTTAATGAACATTTAGTTGAGAGACGGTGAGCAGGGCTAGTTTGTTCATGAGTAGAGAAGAAAAAGTTAAAAGTGCCTAGAAAATAGGAATCTTTCATGACAGAAAAAGTACACAATGAAACAATAAAATGTTACAAATTTACACCAAACTTGTGAGTATCAATGATCTAAATTAGTGGAAGCTGATTTACTTTGTGTTCTTTCAGCATCTAACAAATGCTTGTATTATGAGTGATCTTACCCAATTAAAACTGCTTGTGTTGGGATGAGATGTGAGGTACTGTATTAGTCCATTTTCACACTGCCATGAAGACACACCTGAGACTGGGTAATGTATACAGAAAAAGAGGTTTAATGGACTCACTGTTCCACATGACTGGGGAGGCCTCACAATCATGGTGGAACGTGAAGGAAGAGCAAAGGCACATCCTACATGGTGGCAGGCAAGAGAACGTGTGCAGGGGACACATTCCTCTTTATAAAACCATCAGCTCTCATGAGACTTATTCATTATCACGAGAACAACATGGGCAAAACCAGCCCCCGTGATTCAATTACCTCCCACCGGGTGCCCCCCACAACGACATGTAGGGATTATGGGAGCTACAATTCAAGATGATATCTGGGTGGGGACACAGCCAAACCATATCAAGTACTAACTATGTTTTACTTCCCTCATATTTCATTGCTTCTTCATCTGTAAAGTGTGTATAATAATACCTCATATGGGTGAAGGTTAAATGAACATATGTAAAGTGCTTAGAACAATGTCTGGCACATAGTACCAATAAATGTTAGTTTTGTTATTGTTATTAATATTATTAAATGTCTTCATCATTACCTGAGGCTCTTCGCCTAACCTCCCCAGTTCTGGCCAGAGAGCCAAGGCTATTATTGCCTAAGTGGAATTGTCGTTGGAGATAGAAGAATCGTCAAATTCTTGTGCTTTATATTTAAATTCTTGTGTTAGGGGCTGAATTGTGCCTCCTCTCGAAAAGTTCTAATCGTAATTCAGAATATGCCCTTATTTGGAAATAGGGTATTTACAGAGATAATCAGGTTAAAATTAGGTTATGAGGGTGGACCCCAAACCAAAGTGACTGGTGTCCTCATAAAGAGGAGAAAATTTGACACAGAGACAGACATGCAGAGGGAGGACTACGTTAAGACAGAGATGCAGGGAGAGCACCATGTAAAGACAGAGACAGAGACTGGAGTTATGCTGCCACAAACCAAGGAACATCTGGGGCTACTAAAAGCTAAGAGAAGCAAGAAAGTATCCTTTCCCTGCAAGTTTCAGAGGAAGCACGATCGTGCTGACAACTTGATTCTGGCCTCTGAGTAGCGAGAACTGTGAAAAAATTGATTTCTATGTGTCTAAGCCCCTCAAAATGGTAGTTTGTTACAGCAGCCCTAGTAAACTGATACACTAGGTGTTAAGACAAAAAGATTTTAGGGGAAAACAGGTGGCTCCAGCTTACCTTTGGTACAGAAAGAAGAGACCCAAGCAAAACTCTTTTGAGTCTGAAAAGGAAGTTAATGAAGAAGGAAAGGAGTCTCTGATAAGGGCTCCTTACAGAGTTTGCCAATGTAGGATTAGCTAAAAAGGTGAAAAGATGAGAAGTTTCCATCTATTTACACTATTCTAGTGTGGCAGAAATTGTGCCTCGCTTACCTGAAGTCTGCAGAGTGCATTACATCCCATGGTTTACAAACAGCAGAATAGAGATGGCTGTGTGAGGTGCCTGGGGCAGGGAGGAAGGCAATTACAGCCAAGAGTGCCCCTGGGAACATGCTGCTTTTTCTTCTCTCTTCCTCAAGGACAGGAACAAAAGTTTCCTTAGAGGAAGAAGTGACAAAGAGGGGATGCTGCCATGCAAAGCTGGATAGATGCTATTCCCAGGGCCCAATGGGTCTGTGGGTATGTTAGTAGATATGAGGGACAGTGATTGTCATGGATCATGCAGGACTCCTCACCTCAGTGAATGCCCAAGTGGAGAAAGGGGGACCAGATCATACTCTGCTTTCTCTATTTATGTACACACTCCTGAACTTAGATCAGTCTCCATGAGAAGGAGAGATAGAAGAGAAAAATCATGTATTGGTTGAATGCAAACCCAAAATCATTGGGAAAAGCCTCAAGTAATTTAGTTTACCTGGAACTGACTAGATTTATTTTTCTGCCATTAGACAAAATGGGGGCCACAATTGAAAACGAAGTATGTAATTAACATTTCTTGAACACATGGCTGGGAAATATGGTATCAGCTATATTTGTTTTTCTTCTTTGTATGAGCTCCTTTATGGCAGGCACTGTGTGTTTCTCTCTGTGTCTTTTCAAGTCTAATATAATACTTGACATCATTTTTGTCCAACCATATAGTTGATTTGTCAATATGAATGTATTTATTTAATTGATGATAAACTGTAATAAAATTGTAGTTGTTTGCTCTAAAGTAAGTATGAAAGGTCAGATGAAACAACATACATCTGGATTGAGAAATATCTTAATAACTGATGAAGTATTTTTATTTTGTTTATGTATTGTGTGCTTCAATATCCTAATAAATAATATATTTTCTTAAGTCTTTTATTTATTTAGTTTTGAGACAGAGTCTCTCTGTCACCCAGGCTGGAGGGCAGTAGCAGGATCTTGGCTCACTGCAACCTCCGCCTCCCAGGTTCAAGCAATTCTCACGCCTCAGCCTCCCAAGTAGCTGAGACTACAGGCACATGCCACCATGCCTGGCTAATTATTATATATTTAGTAGAGACGGGGTTTCACCATGTTGGCCAGGCTTGTCTCGAACTCCTGACCTCAGGTGATCCTCCCGCCTTGGCTTCCCAAAGTGCTATGATTACAGGTGTGAGCCACCATGCCTGGCCCTAAAAGTATTTTAAAGACATAATATAAATCATTGATTTGCATTACCTCATTTAAGATGAATTTCCACTGTTCCTGCTGTCATACACACACACCAAAATAATCCAAAGGTCTACATTAGCTAGGTTCACTGATGTATAGAATATTTTTCTACATTTAGATATTTCTTGCAAATGTTTTACCAGAAAGCAACATAAAAATACTATCAGTGAGTATGTGTTTACACTGTTCTCTAAGGATTCAAATTACTCACCTTGAAAATAATTCATCCCAGGAAGAGAAAAGGTTTTCAAAAGACCAGAGCAGGCCACAAGGGAGCTTTTACAAAACTCTACACGTAAAGGGTAATGTAAACTTAAAACCTAATTTTCCAACAGTAATTTATATATCTTTTAATTTTAATAGTTTATGTGTGAAACAATCATGTGAAACAACAAAGCGATAAAATTTAGAAAAAAAATTAGTGAGATGCAAATAACTGAATATGTAAAAGGGTCTCATACATATTTATACATAGCAGATAAGTTACATTTTTTTAGTGTGTTGGGAAATTTTAGCTCACATCACCTCTCTACTGTCATCTTGGGGCACTTTCATGACTACCCATGCTTCATGCAGGTTTACTTTCCTCCCTATGACAGAGGATAATGGGAATGTCTTCTTTGGTTCAATTTTGTGTGTGTCCGCCAGTAGATGGCGGTACCACTTTGAGTGCTATCAGCCTTTTTTTCTTTCTTTCTTTTTTTTTTTTTTTTCTCAAAGCTGTTTTCTGATATATGTTGGGTACCATAGAGTGAATCTCAGAACAGGAAGCGGAGGCATAAGCAGAGAGGATTCTGGAAAGGTCTCTTTGTTTTCTTATCCACAGAGAAAGAAAGAAAAAAAATTGTAACTAATTTGTAAACCTCTGTGGTCAAAAAAAAAAAAAAAAAAGCTGAACAGCTGCAGAGGAAGACACGTTATACCCTAACCATCTTGGATGCTGGGCTTTGTTATGCTGTAATTCATAAGGCTCTGTTTTATCAGGTAAGCTGACAAAACATTTCATTATCTGCACCATAGAACCTAGCTACCAGGTCATTTTCCTTACTTTAAAATCATCTTCATGCTGCTATTTTTAACCCAGTGTTGTTTAAATGTAAATTACAGGAACCAAAGGCATCATTTGATGTGTAAACTGCTTACTATTTCTTTATCTTTCAAAGAAAATAGAGCCTGTCTGGAAATGGTGATTTATGGTACATACTAGGCATCAATGGTCTTGTGTTTTTGTAGATGCTTATGATTAATTGTATTCAGAAAAATATTTTGTATTATACTTAAAGCTAGTCTAATGAGTTTCCTGGCTGTATGTCATCTATTTAAATGCCCAGTGTGTCCAGTATTTTTTAAACATAAATGTATAGTGAAATTGGAACTATCATTCTTGTGTTTTAGTCTTCTATTTAACAGCTTTAGAGAGGCCATGCATAAAGGGAGTGATAACAATATAGAGGTGTTTGGCTTTGTGAAACACACTATCATTTTTCTCTAAAATCTGTTTTCATAGAGAAAAGAACACAATACTAACCATTTAAAAGAGGTTGAACCTTCAAAAAATAAAATAATCTCTATATGTTCCATAATATGCTACTTCTTTATCCTTTAATATATTCATTTTATATTAAATGTTTACCTTTTAATTTATTGATTCAAAAATTATTATATCTTCTTAATTGTTCTATATGCTTGATAGATTGCTGTTTTTTCTGTATATCTTTAACAACTGATTATTTTTATTAATTACCAGGAAGAAACACTGGAGCCATAAAACAATAATTTACTTTATCTATGATTCATATTGTCTGTAGTTGTAATTAGAATATTCTATATAATAACCATAAATGTTTCATTCAGTTAGCCACCACATAATTAGAATAAGAAATTATTGACAGAAAATCTATACATATTAATTGAAAGATAAGTTTTAAAAATCATACAGGGTTTTAAAATACACAACAGGTAGTATAATGTGGCTTATGAGGACAAAGATAAAGGCACAAGTGCTTGTAGGAATTTGCATGGAAACATTTCATCACATTCACTCCAAATAGAGTGTGCCCTATATGAGATGAAGACTTCTGATTTCAACAGGGCTTCCAGTCAGTACTGGTTAAAAGGGCTTCAAAAATAGAACTTGAGGCCTCCAAACTGTAATTTCTAATGATATGTTAAAAAATATTGACATCTCACTTAATATTTTACATTGAGTAGCAATAATAGTCCCCCCGAAAACATTTCAAAATAGTGGTTGCCTGAGAGGAGAGCCCTGGGTCTTGTCTATTTCAGAAGAATTCCTACCATAGAATATAAAGAAAACTATTTCTTTGGGTTCCCAGAAACGGCTGTTAATTAATTTGAGTGTATTGTACACACCATGCTTCTCTACAGGTGACTAAATATGAGTAACTTTGTTCTGAGTAAGCACCAGAGCTGGTCTTCATTGAACTGGTTTACATTTATGAATGAATGCTTAATTTTGGCCCCAAATGTTAGCTTTTATTTTTCTTGGTATAGTTGCAACAATCTCTTAGTTATTCATCTATACATGCGGTCGCCATGTGAAAAAGCAAATACACACAGAGTTCTTCACAAAATGCGCTCTTTCAAAAATTTCGGAAATTAAACCTGCTTTGATTAAATGATATATCAAACACATTTGAATAACTTACTCTTTAAAAGAATGTAGTGGTGATTTCATTTGTAAAGTTGAGAAAAATGCTGTGATTTATTTGAGTACTGAAGATAAAAAGGTTGAACCATAAGCTGAAAGTCTTGGGATCTGGTTCAAGTTCTGCCACTAATGAGTTTTGTTGCCTCAGAAAAGACCCCAAGTATCACGGAAGAGCATTTTCCTTGCCTACAAAGGAAGGAAATTAGAATCAAAGCTATACAAGAACACTTAGTTTTTAAAATTTTCTGATCCTCATTTATTTGGATTTTTCTTCAGTTGGTTTCTCAGCTTAATTAAGATACAACTTTGACTCTCACTGAGTTGTAAATTATGATTGATGTGCTAAATATGAAAGTGGTAAAAGAGAGAAATGATATAAAAGAGAGAAATAGGGGCGTTTCTTGGCCAGTTCCTTCTGTAGTGGAAACAAGCAGGGAACAATATGGAGAAGTGGTTAAGAGCAAGAGCTTGGCAGGTTACATTTTATGGCCACTATTATGTGACAAGTTATTTAAACTCTCTGAGCCTTTATTACATCATCTATAAAATAGGAATAATAATGCCAGTGTTACAGGATTGTGCAACTAAAATAATGTCTGTTCAGTGCTTGGTATAGATCCTGGAACATGATTACGAACCTCCTTCCTCTCTCTCCCTGCCATCCTAACTCACATCAAAAGGAACAGGACAAACATAAAGGCATAAATTTTCATCATTGTTATTATTGTTATCGTTAGTGCTGGTGATATAATATCTTCCACCACAACAGGAAGGATAGAACAAAACTGCCAAATAATTATGTACCTGAAAAGTGAATAATTCTCATCCTGGAAGGGTGCCTTTGCTGAAACAACAATTGTGTACCTATAATAATATCACTTAGTGTTAACATTCCAGGCAATTCCTGGAGAGTTTATAGAACTCATAATACCTTCCAGAAGACAGTTATTTATGCTCAATATGTTACCATGGACTTCAAAACTTTCTTCTTCTTATGAAAATAGAGGCAAAGGGCCTTAGTTCACTTTGCCTTAAGAGGATATACCTGTTAGACGAAGTCTCTGTAAAGATTCACAAAGGGATTCTAGGTTTCACCAAAACCACATTTAAATGCCAAGTAATTTCTACTAAGACCACCAGACAACTGAACCTAAATCTCAGAAAAGTCTTTGCTATGTGATCAACTCACAAACTCTCTAATGCTTCAATTCTATTAACGGTACAATAAGATGTGGAAAGGCAAATTGTGCTTGATGAATGGTTGATGGACTGCAAAATCCCTGCTTTCCTCCAAAGGGTGTTTCTAAGTGCAGCTTCGTGCTCCTGACAGCTGTGTGCTACTGGGGTCTTTGGGAGCTAGAACTTGGATGACCTTTAAGCACCCCAGGCCTCCTAATCCTTCCCTTCAACCACCCTAGGCTTCTTTAAACTGACTCAAGTAACTGCGCTGTCAGCTTCATCTTCATGGCAGCCAAGATGACTTAATGGACTCTTGATTAGGCAAATCTGAGAGGGCTAAGAGCTTGGGAGGCTTAAAAATACGAGGGTAGTGTTTCTCAACTGGACAAATGCAGTGCTTGGAATTTGTTGCTCATCTGTCTCTCAGTTCTAGGTCACTCCCAGCTCTTACGAGTTCTTATTTTTAGGGTTGATGTTAACTAAAAGCATCCATAAGAATAAGCATTTAAAGTTTTTTTTTCACCAAAAAATGAACACGTGATTATATAGTGATATTTCTTTACATAGGTAGCTGTGAAGGTTACTTTTTTCTCATTTTCATTTATGTATAGAAACATGAACTCACTGCAGGTTGGGAATTCATGTTTCATTTGTCACCTAAAAATATATTATTCATTCGCACCTTAATATTAATGGTTGTTTTACCAGTTTTCCAAAACTATGAGGATTAATTACCCACCTACCAGTGAAATATAATTACTTAACAGTCTATTTCTGTACTTTTAGGTTCGTTTTAAATTTTCGATTAATTTTAATTCTAACTGCTTTCATTTTCAAAATTTCTTGCTTACGTTTTACCTTACAAACAACTTTCATGGAAAATCCATATAGAACCTGACATCTGAATTACTTCTTGAGGTAGACTGAACAATTATAACTTGAGGTAGTTAGAAAATTTGGAAGAAAGAAAATCATATTCTTGCTTTATATTGCCGGTTCACACATTATTTTTGATTGAGAAGCTACTTTTTTAGTTCAGCTTTACCTGAAAATATTTTTCCCTCTGGGATGAAATTAACACATTCTTTGTTTATATTTTAATGGGATGTAACAAGTGCAGACACCTATTTCGGAGCAGAATGGTGTTTCCTCTTAATAATACAGCAATAAATAAAATCTTGCCCTTTTACTAAGCACAGACATACTTTGTTTTATTAACTTCCTGATAGGCACCAGGATACCTAAAATCTGAATCTACATCAGAAATATAATTTGTTAAAGTAGAATAATTCTTTAAAATTTATATGAATACCTACTTAACTGGATACCACAAGTTTCAATGTGCCAAGTATTTTTTTGATTACTTTTTGTAATATCCCACTTCTTTCCTGTAAGGATTTGAAATGATAAAGGACATTGTGGAAAGAATTTTAAAGAAGGTTTTACCCAAGATCTATGAATAAAGAACAACTGAAAAGTAACTTGCAAGCAAGTTACAATATTAAAATACAGCACATATAAACATATGCTGGGTGTGGTTGTATAAATGAATTTTCAGGAGTTTTAGTTCAGAGAAACTTTATGAAATCTGTAGGATTTCTGTAGGAATTGAATTAGGTTATTTCTGTAGGAATTGAATTAGGTTTTCATTTTTTTGGAGACTGCATATAGGGAGCCCTTCATGTGATTAAACTCTGTGCTGGAGCAAAGTTAGAGGAATGACGGTCCCTTAATTATTAAATAGTGGTTTAATATTGTTTTATTCAATGGGTGAATTCAAAGTCACTCTTTAAATAACTTTGACCATTTTCTGCCAAGAAGCTCCCTTTTGGGAATTTTAATCTCCTGATTTTCAGAATATACTTTATTCTTACTTTGGTTGTACAGAACATTTTGTCCTTTTCCTTTCCCAAGAAAGAGCTTGAACTGGAATAATTCACTAAATTCCAATTCATATTTCTAACAAGTGACATTGTGCTTCTGGTCTAGAGTCCAACATATTCTTGCATAAGGTTTAATAGGACACATTTTGTGGGCTTAAGACTCTATTTGAGGACTAGTCGCCTGTTTGTTAGTTTCTCTGTCTCCTTGGTGTTTCTGCTTGTGACATTTATTTTTCTCCATATAAGTTGTTTTTATTATGCTTAACTAAACATGTTCCCAAGTACTCTGAGCATTTTCTTTTCATGGAACTTATATAATGGTTGGTCATGACCTTAAATAATAAATTCTAGAAGAAATGAACATAAATTCCTACATGGGCAAAGTAGGTAAGAGAAAGCAGTGAAGCCATTCAGTTGGGCCTGAGGAACTAGAAAGTGCATACATGCCCTTTTTAAAATGGAAAACGCCTTCTAAGTGCTAGGAGACTGTTACATCAAATGACTTCTCTGAAGAAGCTGAAAAATCCAAATTGTTAGTAAAGATTTCCCTCTGTTGTTAAATGGAATCATCTATTTCAAATTATTTATAATATCAGACAGATTCGATAAAACACATGTATAGGCAGGATCTGGCCAAGGAATTGCAAAGTTTCTTTTTCTCCTTTGGCCAATCTAACCAGTATTTTTGCCAGTTGGGGAAAATAAACCTCATGGAGAGGAAACCTCTTGACCATATTTAGAAGCACAGCTACATTGGCACTCAGATTTCTTTTCTCCTAGTCTAGGCTCAGTCTGTTTCATTTCAAATCCTTGAATCTATGCATTACCTTCTTGATTTCTAGTTTTCTTCCCAATATTAACATCACCACAACACTTAGCATCATTGATTCTTTTTTTCTTTTTTTTCTGTTGCTATTTTCTGTTGCTAGTGATATCTTGTTTCTGCTATGCTATTTGTTGCAATATGTAATATTCCCACTTCCACTCTGTTCTTTAAATACTATTGAAATTTGTTTTTAAAGTTTAAAATTTAGGGCAAACACATTGCCGTCCTTTACCTCTGAAAGGGAAAAATATTATTGATATGATATATACATGTCCTTGAGACCTGTATGGTCTCAAAATTCTAAACTGTTTTATTGTCTTTTGTCATAGCCAATAATAATTACATTTAAAATAAATCCTCCCTTAATATCAGTTTTTGACAATGGCCTTAGTTTCTACTATTGATCTTTTTATATTTATACCAAAAATTAATGTAAACTATTAAATTAGCATTGGAAGAACAGGCAAAAATATAATTCACCATCATACTGTGTTCTCTTACACTGACATAAAGCATGAATAGTATGGGATAAGAATATAAATCAAATATATATACCTGGAATGAGAACTTCTTGGCCAGTAAATAGGAGGTAAAAAAGAAAAAAGCAAAATGAGAAAAGAAAAAAATAGATTTATAGGACCTCACCAATAAAAATGTCAGGAGAGAAAAAAAACACAGCTAAAGAGAAAGAGATATGCAAACATACTGAAAGAAAACAAAAAGAGGTAGAACATTAACAGCTTATTCACAGAGTGGCCCACAGCTGTGGATGCACATTAGAATCATTTGGGAAACTTAAAAAAGAGCAATGCTTGGCTCCACCTTCAACCAATTCAATCAGATTCTCTGAGGTGGAATCTGGGTATCAATATTTGCTTAAAAGTTCTGCAATTGTAGTTCAAATGTGTAGCCAGGTTTGAAAACCAATTGACTAGAGAAAGACAAAAAAAAAATAACAGAAGCCAATGAAAACTTGGCTAGGAAGTGAAAGATAGTTGACAAATGCTTTTCAAAATAATTTCAAAGTGCTAACCAGCGGGCATGTGTTAAGTAGAGATATTATGCAAATATTTAAGGAAGCAACAAAAAATACACTTGTGTCCATTTCTCCCTTGGTTGAACACACTGGCATTTATTTATGTGTTTAAATAATTTTACATTTGAAATTGTTAATTTATTATCCCAGTGATATTTGAAAGTTGATTCAGCTGCTGGTTATGGTATATTTTGCAAGCTAACCATACAAGCAATGTACACATTTGGAGCTGAGCATCCATAACTTTAAGTTTGTACAACCATAGATTCACTCACTGATTTATTTCTTACTTACAAATTGCTATCTGGAGAACTAAGTCTTGAATAATCAAATAAGAGTAGGTCTACTGAAAGATATTCTTTGAATCTCCAAATCATCAGTGGGAAGCAAAACACTTCGATTTTTAATTTTTTAAAAGTTGAATTTAGGCAGATTTGGAGGAAAGGCAGATTCTGTAAACGAACATATTTTTTAAAGCCAAAATGCATTTTAAAAGATATTTTCAGAAAATGGTATATCTGAGAAAGAAGTGAATTAATCTAATAGTGGAGCGAAATTAATAATTAATTGCATTTTTTAAAAAGGATCTCATTCCTAAGATGAGTCAGCTTTTAAGGAGACATTTCCTGGGTTAACATCCCAGTTGCTGTTCCGGATTGGTTTCCCACAACTGGGTAGGAGACATAGAGGACAATCCTCTACAGGTCCTTCAGAAAAGATTATATCCTAAAGTCTTTTCTCTAGAGGATCATCATTTAGTATTAGTATTTAACTAAGCTTTCTTCACCCATCTCTAACATTCTGCCAACGTGGTCAGTAAAATGATTATCATAACAGAAAATATCTGTTAAATGTCAAGATGAGAATATCCACATTTTGAGGCAGGTCGCTGGTGCTTCTGTGATAAACAGAAGAAATACTGGCCAAGGAATTGCAAAGTTATCATGTTCGAGGCCAGGGTTATGATGAATGTGTGTGACACAGTGCTCGTGTCCTCCCATTGGGATTGGATCCTTTATTTAAAAAAAAAATCCAACCTTTATACACAAAGTATTTGGGAAGTCTGCAATGAAAATATAAATAAGAAACAAATGAGATATTGATAAGAATGAAAGCCTGAACCAGGGGAGGAATGCTTTTATGAAGAAGGGTCACCTTAAATAACACAATCAGTGTAGAGGGGGAATAATTTATGGTTGGTATAACCATTCCCCTCTACCAACATGATGACAATTGTAAGAACTAACTAGATTCTTTTGAGGAAACATTCCAACTCCTTATTCAAAAGCACTTTGTACATTTTGAAAAGGAAAGGGTAAAGCATGAAGGTAAATGAAAAGTGGCAGAGCACATCCAAATCAAGATGCAGATTTTCATGCAAATAAACACTGAGTTAAGATACACCATGAAAACAACAATAGTCAGCTCCCTCTTATGCATTTGTAAGGGATGTTTTTCTACTCAGTATCTTAAAATTATCCTGTCATTGTAAGACACCTTTCTTTTAAATATCCCATTAAATCTATGATAGTGGTGCCAGTTCAGAAAACACTTTGTGAGATCAATTTAATCAGAAAATAATACACTTCCTCCTCTCCCCCAAAAACCCATATCCCTCAAGAAAGCTAAATTTGGGAAGTTTCACACTTAACAAAATAGTTTCTATTTATTCTCTCAATTTATTTCTGAATAAAAATTTTGAAGACAGATATTTAAGACATTAAAAAAGGCACTTGATGTGGGAACTCAATACTTTCTGACTGACTTTCTGTAAACCTAAAATTGTTCTAAAAAAAAAAGTCTGTTAATTTTTAAAGAGGAGTGACACTTGAAGAATGAGTGAACTCAATGTCTGATTTTGCACTGGCAATTTTATCAGGATCCTGAATTCTCCATGTCCTTGAGGACACAGCTCAGGTGGCACACCTGGCATACGGCAGGTCATCTCTCCCTCCTGGCATCTTCCCTCTCACCTCTTCTTAGGTTTCTCCTCAGGATTACTGCCCTCACTAATCAGTTTCTTACTTACCAGGTCCTCTATCCTCTGGAGGGTGAAGACAGACAGACCACGCCAGTCTTCAGCAGTTTGGTTGCTACAATCCCTGTTTAAAACAAAATTTTTTATTATATATACTTTTCTCTTACCTGTGGAATTCTGGATCTCCTTTAGCCTCAAAAGAATTGAGCACTGAACAGCATCCCCTTCCTGTCCTTATGTGCAGAGACCTTTTACTCTGCAATCCCCGCTGCAGTAAGTGGCATCATCCACACCTAAATCAGGGCAGTGCACACAGTCCTTTGCTCTATTTTGGTGCCAATGATGTGCTCAGAGGCTGAAGGAAAAACACAGATTCTCTGGGTCCTGAATTCAGATCCCAGGAAAGACTTTTTTTTTTTTTTCATCTTTTCTTTATTTCAAAGGGCCCTTTTTGGGAGAGATATGGCCAAGTGACTGGTCATACTTCACTGAAAACCAGCCTTAAAGTTTTCTAGGTTTTTCTTTTAACTGCAATTTGTATGGAATTTCTCAGTAGGAATTTTTTTATATTACCATTTCATGAAGATGTCATGTGTACAAAATTGAATATCTAGAGTTAGAAAGGATTCAAGGGATAGTTCTTTTCAGCAACTGATCTTCAAGTTATATTCTACCCAAGGCATTTATATTATTTATTCATCAAGAAACAGTTTAAATTTGGGCTGGAGAGGACCTATGCAAGCATCTAGTTCACTAAAGTCTTCTAAAAATGAATATATCCTCTAATAGATGTGACACACCTACCTCAGGAACATGATTTATATAAGGTTTAGTGACCCACGTTCAGGGTATAAGGGTATTGCTATACCCTCAGAAGTTTCTCTCAGAAGGAACAAACATTTGGAGTAAGCCTAGTACAGAGTCCCAAAGTCTGGACACTGAACTAGAGTTTTAGTGATAAAAGAGGTATTACAAATTAACTGGTCAATTTCCCACCTCTCCCTTCTTTTTTACTCACATAAACACGAAACATCTGAGATCTCAAGTGTTCAATATATCACACAAGTGACAGCAGAGACAAGTCTAGAATACAGTTTGTCTGATTTGCAACTTGTATATCTCTCCTTCTGTTTTCCTCTCTCTTATCTTTTCATTAAATCTCATTTCTAAGAAAGATAGGGCAGGGGCATGTTTTTCTAGTATATTGCATTACCTTCTGTGGCACCATCTTAGAGTGATCCACTCTGTAACATTATAACCATGTATCTAAGGGGCCTGTTTAGTGGGGAAGGCCTCTTTATGTGATTGGTTTTTTGCTGATGAAGAATCAAATGGCAGCTGAACTTCAGACACACCTAAATCATCCTGTGCTCCAGTGTAGTTTACCATTTGCATCCATCTGAAAGCAGTGATTAAAACCTCTTTGCTCTGAGCTAGACAAATCCCAATCCTCTGTATTTTAAATCTCAAAGGAGCGCAGATAACATGTGGAGTAGTCAACACCGCCATCTTGAAGTAATGTAAGTCATACCTCAAGTTCCCAGTTCTCAATTTTCCTCAGGTTGCCAAGTGAAAAAGGCAATCGACTCTCAACACTCAGTTGTGAAAACAGTGCGCTGTCATTTTGATTACAGTCAGTAAACAGTCTGTGTTTGCCTGGAAAGAAACTGCCTAAAGCACGTGGTACCAGCAAGCAGTAGGAGACATGTGGCTGAGGGCAACACATAGGGCTCTCTATTATGGCTGATGTTGGGGTAGGAAAGGGATCAAGGATTGTTCGGAGAATGCTGTTTGCTTTATATTTGTCATGTTGCCAATGTACTTCAAAATAGAAAGCTTCCTGTAATTCTGTTATATTCTGATTTGCATGTGGTTTCTGCTCCACTGTGCACACAGAGAGAGAATGTTCACTTATAGACCAACTAGCTTTTTCACTATGGTGTTTCGTAGACCAAAAGACAAAAGCAGCAACCTGACTACATAAAATAGAAAAACTATTGATCCAGAGACAGCCCCCTCCCCCTTGTAGAACATCTCAGAATAAGGGATTCTCCTCTTGCTTAATTCATGCATTTGTTCATGGGTTTGATCCCTTGGAGGAGAGTGATGGAGTAGGGAACAGGTATATCTGAAAAAAGCACAGTGCATTACAAATATAATGAGTCCCATGTATGTAATTTTAAATGTTCTAGATTTTAATATCAAAAAAAGAAAACAATAAGATTGATTTTATTAATGATATATTTTGTTTAAGATGATATGTCCTAAATATCATTTTGAAATTTGGCACCTACCCACATTTCAAATGCTCAGTTCCTCATGTGGTCAATGGCTACCACATTGGGCAGAATGTTTGTAAGATTTGTTTGGGCAATTGTATCCACCATATATCTAATAATGTCCTGCTTACTGTGGTAGGTAGTCAATACATCCTTATCCTCAAGGAATTTAATAATAAATGTAGAAGCAATAAGGCACATCTTCAATAACAACAGAAGATAGAATATATATAATTACTGTAAAAATTTTAGTAGGATTTTAACAGGTGACAGTTGATGGTCAATGATATTTCAGACAGCATGAACATTTTTGAATGCCAGATGTCAGAGGCTGGGGTCTTTTAAGGAATGGAAATATACAGAGTATGTAAGATGTAGCTGGAGAAGTTCATTGGTAAGATCATTGTAGAGAGGCTTTGCTTAATTTTCCCAAATAAAAAATTATAGAATTTGATGGCAACATTTACTAGTCATATGACCTTGGGCAAGTTACTTGCCCCTCTGAACATTAAAGTTTTCTTATCTAAAAAATACAAACAACAATCATGTTTATCTTATATATTTGTTATGAATATTAAATGAAGTAATCAGTCCCTGATAAGTGACAAGTGCTTAATCACTGTTCTCTATTATCATTCTTACTTCTCTAAGATATTTTGGAGTGGGAAATACTTTAGGTAAAGTATTCAGTCTTCAATTTGCTTTGTTTTAAAGAGAGTCTAGTAAACTTGACATAGTTATATAATTATTTTTGAGGTAAAGAGGATTGTAATGTATGTATTTTGATTTAGATTAAATAAGCCTACATAATTAGTAAATATAGTGCCTATAAAGTTTGACTTTGTTTTTCCTACATTGAGTCCTTTTATGTTTTATCATCTTAATATCTATATAATACAAAACAAAGTTATCTGATTTACTTAATCAATACCCCATTAGTGGATGGTTTCATTTTTTCTAGACATTGCTATTATAAAATATGTTGCCATAAATAGAATATGTGAGTTTCTAAAGATTGGGCTGAATTTCCAAATAAGAAATCTAAAAAAAAAAACTACTAAATTTTTCAGAAACCAAAATTAAATAATTCATTGATTTAAAAAAGTATTCATTGAGCACTACTATGTGTGTGTACTGTTCTAGACACATGAGATTCATTGGTGAAAATAGACCCCAAAAAGGCAAATATTCCAGCCCCTGTGCTGTTTCTGTGCCATCCAGGAGAGACATAAAATGAATAATAAACATTATAAGTAAGTTATATAGTACCTAACAAAATGATAAGTGACTTGGAAACATCAGAGCAGGGTAAGAGATTAGAGGAGAAGTGTGAGCAGGTCTCTTTAAGAAGGTAAACTTTTGGCCAAGACTTGAAGGAGATAAGAGTTAGTCATTCAGCTTCCTAGATGAAGAACACACTGGAATGAGGGAATAGTCTGTGTGTGCTTCCAGGTACAGAGGACAGCTGGAAGCCAGTTAGGCTACAGAGAACTGAGGGAGGAGGAGAATAGAAGGAGGTGCCTTCCACTAGATAACCAAAAGGTCAGACAGATTATAAGGCCTTTTAGGCAATTGTAAGGATTTGGGACTTTTTTTCTGGGTGGCTTCTGGGTGCTTCTGAGCAGAGGAATGATTTGATTCGATTTCTATGTTCTCAAATCACTCTGACAGGCGAGGTAAAAACAGGCTATATGGGAGTCAGGCTGGCAGCAGGGAGACTGAAAGCGATTGCAGGCTTCTGTGTAATACTGCTGTAAATCATTTCAAGGTTCCAGGTGCAGCGAAATTACACCATAGGCATCAAATGAATAAATAAATGAGACTGAAGAAGCTATGATTGTCATCTTTAAGAAACCGCAAAAATGAAAGTGATATGCCCAGTATACACGTTTCTAACCTGAAAAAAAAAAAAAAACAACGTAAAATCCTGGATTCGGTAAGCTAGGTATTGTCAAAGTGTGGTTCCTGGGCTGGCAACATCAGCATTATCTGTGCATTTGTTAGAAATGCAAAATTGGGTCCCAGCCATATATACCTGGGGTGGAGCCCAGAAAGCTGTGTTTTAACAAGAAGTTAGCCCGGTGATTCTGATGCTAAATTTTGAGAACCACTGCTTTAAACTAGGTTGGTGAAACTAGATGGCCTAAAAGATTCTTTTCAATGTTAGGATACAGTGCTTCCAAGTTCATTTCTTAATATTTATTTTTATTATAAAATTAAGTATAGTCCTTGAGAAAAAATGGTTTATAAGAAGTATAGAATCATGCTAAAGAATGAAAAAGTCTTTTAAATCACATAGAGGAACTTGATTTTTATTTATTATATCCCACCTCTTTTAAAAAGTGATGCAAGGTTTTATATATATATATCTTTGTGCAATAGGAATCTCAAGACAAGGAAAATGGAGAAAATGTATGTGATACATCTGTTAAGGACTGTAGGCTAATGAATTTACTCTTTCAAAATGTACACTTAGCTCTGAGCCTCCCGAGCTCAACATTTTTAAAGGAAGAAATGAATTTTATACAACACAAAGAAAGAAGTCGCAGACTTTAAGTTAACATGAACCACCAGGAAGGTGATCAAAGCTACTACAAGGAGACTCTCTGGAGCTCCCCAAGAACTGAATGGACAACCGGGCTTCCTAGACAACATTCCAGTATTTCACCCTCTAATATCTTGGTGATTTGCCCATTTGAAGTTACCTCTTTAATAGGGACCTAAAGTCTTAAAACCAAGTGAGCAGATGGTAATTGAGATTGTTACTTCATCACAGAGGTTGAAAAGCCAACCAGATTCCCACCCAGATGGAAAGCTGTCCCTTCCTCATGGCAAAGCTTGTGAGTTCCTCCATGACCACCCTTGGATCTGCTTCTGTTCTTGTGCAAAATGCTGAATAGCCAGAATTTTACAGCCTACTGCATGACACAAATGGTTGTAACCTGAAAAATTCTTAAGCGGGTATATCATGTCATCAGTATAAAGGAAGATAAAAACAATTGAAAGAAAATAAAGTTGTATTCATGGCCAGAAATAAAGGATAAAGATGCAAAATGATGCTAAAAATAATGGAGCCATAGTAAAACAAAAATTTTACAACACTGGGAACTAGAAGATCTTAAAGGATAAATAAATTTTCAGGATAAACTAAAATAACCAGAAAAGAGGATACAAACTTACCTCTAGAATATTCAATTGTTGATATTAGCATAAGTATTAATAACAATACTAAGTAGAAATGGCTTAAGAAAAATAAAATTAAAGATTTAATTTGTCTAAGATTCCTCAGCTGGTGACATCTAGCATTTTTAGGGTAAAGTTTCTATCATGCTGATTGAGCTATCACTTCCTTATTTGAAAACCAAAGAATTTCCCCTAAATTACTAAAATGCTGAAATTTTATCAAGATAATTTCAAATGTAGGTTAACTGTTTTTGGGAATCTCCAGATCCAATCGATGTATCAGGTCATCTGAAAGCAAAGTTTCTGGACCATCTTATCTCATCACCTTCTAAATGAAATTCACTGAGTTTAACTAATTGCAACCATCAGAGAAAGACTTTTTCGACTGAACCTTGTACGCATCTGTGCAAAATAAAATTTAAGATGTCTGTTGAGCACGTTGCTTCATGTCCTTTATACTATATCCTAAACAAACTTTCCTCCCTTCAGTTTAGTTCCTGAAAAATGTTTGCTTTTTATATACAACTTTTAGGAAATGTGTTTGTTTTGTTTTTTCCTAAAATAGAACAAAATTTGTGTGATCCAATATGCTTCAATTTTTTCTTAGTTACTGGGGACATTACAGCAAAATTCCAGGCTTCATTGCCAAAAGCAGTCAGATCATATTCTTTACTCATTCCTTTAGAGCAACCTTTCTCAAATAGTCATCCATGCATTGCTTGCACAAAACTCACTCGGGGAGTGTATTAAAAATGCAGATCCCTCGGCCCTACCTCAGACCTACTTTTTGCAGAATCTCCAGAAATTGAATCCAGAAATCTGCATCTTTTACAAGTAGCACAGGTGATTCTTTTTTTTTTTTTTTTTGAAGTGGGGTGGATGGAGTCTCACTCTGTCACACAGGCCAGAGTGCAATGGCGTGATCTCAGCTCACTGCAACCTCTGCCTCCCAGGTTCAAGCAATTCTCCTGTGCCTCAGCCTCCTGAGTACCTGGGATTACAGGTGCACACCACCACACCTGGCTAATTTTTGTATTTTTAGTAGAGACGGGGGTTTCACCATGCTGGTCAGGCTGGTCTCGAACTCCTGACCTTGTGATCCACCTGCCTGGGCCTCCCAAATTGCTGGAATTACAGGCATGAGCCACCACACTCCGCTGCACAGGTGATTCTTAAGCTCACTGAAATTCAGAATTGCTTACAGTCCAATTTTATATAATAGTTAATTTGTAAGCCAGGGCTGCTTTTAAAAATAAGTGAGATGCAACTCTTATTAAGATATAACACAGTTTGAAGTATGTGGCCTAAAGTGGAGTATGAAGCCACATGCAGGAATCACTGCGATTTCCCATGGATATTGGAATTGAAAAAAGAAAAAAAAAAAAAACTCCTGTTTGTAGCCAAGGCCATAAAATATATTTTCTCCAATCTGTAAATCAGTAATTTTCACAAGGATAGGAAAAAGAAAGATAACTCAAGCAAATCAGAAACTTCTGGGATGCTTTCTCAAACTCCACCCTTCTGCTCCTCCTTATTCCCTCTTCGATATCCAGCCCTCCCTACCTCATCCCCCTCCACATCCCAGCAAAAAGTTCTCAAATATTTTAAAAATGTACTTAAATTGATGTTTTGGTTATTTAACATGCTTAACATCATGTTCATTATAGCTCAGGCTGAAGGTCAAAGTATTTAAAACTTTAGTTACTTGTGTACTATGAAGACAAGGGAAATAACATTTATTAAGCTTGTGGCTGTGAAGTAGAGGGAACTAACGTTTATTGAAGAATTACAAATTTATGCAACAATCTATTGCTCAATTCCTGATGCAAGGTGTGTCTTATGGGTATTATTATTAGCATTTGTGTTATTGTTACCACTTAGTGAGAGGTAAGAGAAGAGAGGCAGAGGCCAGATTGTGAAGGCACTTCCATACTTTGCTAAAGTGATTCTGAGTCACTGAGAGCCACTGACAGATTTGAACAAGGGTAGGATATGTGTTTTGAAACCATCACTCTGGTAACAGAATAGAGGAAAAAAAAATGATGGCTTAGGAGAGAGTTCATCTGGAGGCAAAGATTTTATAGACCATGTATAAAATTGTAAAAGTGAGATTTAATGTTTTTTTGTTATGGTAAGTGGTCAAGGGAAATTTACTGGTGAGAATTCATGACTAGTTTGGCTTATGAGCATTGTATAAATGAATTGCAGTAAATATTGTTTTAAATGTTAGTTACTGATTTTGGAATTATGTATATTGCCCGTTGAAATAATTATTATTGGTTTAACTCTGCTAAGCCATTGCTATTGGTTATAGCGGAAAGGAGTATGACATCTGGTTATTACATTTAGGTTAATATTTAGCATGCTGGCTTTTTTCCTCAGCTTGTCTAAAATGTACTCTTAGAAGCTACTAAATAGGTTTATTTGTCTTATTTTAGTAAGCCAATCAAACTGGGTTTTAGGTGGAGAGGAGAAGGAACCAGAAAATGACCTACAACACCAAAGTGAACCACATGTTCCACTAGTCTACCTCTTTGGTCTTTGAGATGTTTGAGGAAAAGAAGCAAAGGGGAAGATGTAAGGAGGGAAGAGGAGAGAAGGAAGCAAGAGGGAAGAACAGAAGGATGCTCAGGAGTGCCAGCATGCCTTCAGAAAGACTAAATGGATCAAGGCTGCCAAAGAGGGGGGAGCGCCCGTGTCCCCACCCTAGGATCCTGGCAGTGGTTCCTGGTCCCATTCTTCCTAAATCATGCTAGGGCATGCTTTTAACAAAGGTCAAATATCTTGCTTTGCATCATCCTTGCTTTCTCGATCTAGGGCTATAAAAAAGAAAGGAATAAAACCCAGACACAGAGCCAGAGCATCCCTATGCCAAATGTCAAAGATTATAGGCTAATTTCGCCTGTATTCTCTTTCTACACAGATCATGGAGCAAGAAAACTGAAGCCAAGCCACATTAAGGTTTGACAGGGATGAGATATCTGTCAAGGATTCATAGTAGAGTGGCTTACTGGGAAAGGAGCAAAGAATCTCTTCTAGGGATATTGTAAGAATAAATGAGATAATTCACAGAAGGCACCTGGAGTTTTCCGGAAAAAGGTGCTGTGACTAAGGTAACTAAACAACTTCTGGGTATAAATTTGTTTTTGTGGAAAATAAACTAAAATCTCTACTATTTAACAAGGACAGCTGTATCAGGACCAAAAGATGGTAAAGGGGTGCTTTCTTCCTTCCTCTACCAGTTTGTTCTTCTGAAGAGGCAAATACATACAGGGAGACATAGCACAGATGACCTTAGGGAATGGAATGATGCCAAAGGCTATTGAAGTAAGAAAGATTAACTCAGTTTGTTTGTTTGTTTGTTTGTTTTTTGAGACAGAGTCTCTCTCTGTCGCCCAGGCTGGAGTGCAGTGGCGTGAACTTGGCTCACTGCAAGCTCTGCCTCCCAGGTTCACGCCATTCTCCTGCCTGGGACTACAGGTGCCCGCCACAAGCCTGGCTAATTTTTTGCATTTTTAGTAGAGATGAGGTTTCACCATGTTAGCCAGGATGGTCTCAATCTCCTGACCTCGTGATCCGCCCGCCTCGGCCTCCCAAAGTGCTGGGATTACAGGCATGAGCCACTGCGCCCGGCAACTCAGTTTTTTATATATTTTTCTTTTAAGAGAGACATTCATCTTGTGTATTTAGTAAATTACCCTGGACTGTATTTACTTTAAATTTTATTATATTTATTTGGTAATTAGATCTATGGCTCACCTGACTGTATGGGGTAAAGGTCATCCAAATATGTGGTGAGTACTTGGTTGTGAGCTGGCTTCTGGATTGGTCAAGTTTTTGAACTGACCAAAGACTATTTATTTATTTGGTGTATCATCTGCAACTAACTAGAAAAACTGTCTAAAACTGTCTTAGTCAAGAAAGATGTTTATTGAACAGAACAAGCAGTGCAGAGGTTGTTCGGGTCCACGAGCTGAGTGATCCATCAAAGGCCCAGGGGTAAATATGTCTCTGTGACCTGCCACCCTCAGTGTGTCAGCTTTGACCTCAGATTGGCATCTCTTCTGGTTTTAATTTGGCTGAAGTAGTGCCATGTATTCTATCCCAATAGAAAAGGGTCCAGAGGACAGAGAATGCTATCTTCTCTTTGTTCTCTTTCTTGGGAGTGAAGAAACTTTTTACAAACAATGACTCGACTGAAGTCCCCTCACCTTTCATTGGCCAGAATTAGATCATATACCTGGTCCTTAAACAAAGATGGGCAAGGGTCTTGAAGGAAACATCTGGAATGGAATGAATACTGGGGGGTTAAACACACAGTTTACTTTGCAAGCATTTAATAGAAACATTAAAGAGCTAATAAATCCAATGATGCTGATTTGTCCTTTAAAATGTTGACTTAATTTTTGTTACTAGTTAGCAGTTGTCTCTTCAAGCTAATAACTATCTGATAAGGATGAAGCCACAGAAAATACCAACCCCTAAAATTTAATTAGTTCCAGGATAATTATCTTGAAGATAGAGATGAACTCATGCTTTTTATACTAAGCTATATTTTTTCTCAGAGCCATGACATTGAGTCCAGGTACACAAAAACAGAAATAGATCATCTTGTTAAATAGTTAACACATGTTGGCAATCATGTGTTTAGCTAACAGAAACGGAACAATAACATAAAGAAGGCCTATTTTTCATTTGTGTTTGGCTACAACATAGTGATACCCTTGCTGTAGAGTTACTTTCTCAATAGGTTTATTCAGACTAATAGTAATGCTGATTTCCTTGACAACACACTGAGAGCAAGAGGTATTGAAATAGAAGAAGCTAGCCTAGGCTTTTAATTTATCATTAAATAACTCCAAAGTGTGTAGCATACATGTGAAAGCAGACGTGGGTTTTACGTTTGTTATTAATTCATTCCTGTTTGCTTTATCTCCTATGTAGAAATAAAGATGAGGCCTATATTGCTACATTTCTTAGATTATACCACTGATTCCTGACACAGGGCTTTATACATAGTAACCTCCCAGTAAGGTAGCTGATTTATACTAATTTTGTTTCAGCAAACATCAAGAATCTTCTCATTTTGCAGGCTTAGGTACCTAGGCTTTTCTTTTTTTTTTCTGAAATAGACAGGTTTAAATCTTGGCTCCTTGTCTTATCTAGTCTACCTGCACCTAAGTTTCTTGATCTCTAAAGTGGAAATAATAATGGTATCAACCTCATGAAATTGTAATGGTGATTAAATGGGCTAACATGCGTATACTGCACGACAGTGTCTGAGATATAGTAATCTTTCAATAGAATTTTGTTTATTGTTATTCAATCTTCACAGCCCCCTGATTAAGGTATTATTTCAAAACTATTGAAATTATAGAAAATAGTATTTAATTCTGCCTTGGAATGTGTCCAGTGGTTATCATTATAATGTGCTGAGTGCTCTGTGTATGCCTTTGATAAATCTTATGCTGTTGGGTGCATATGCTGCCTGAGAATATATGGTAAATAACAGACAATCATTAGCCCTCAGTGAAAATTTCACTGGGAAAAATAACTAATTTTCTTCAACAGGTAGTTCATTGGTCAATCTTGTCTTTTACATTATACCCTTACTGTAATAATCTCTTGTAGATACCAAGAAAATACAGCATCCCTCCTCAGTAATGGACCCAGGCTTTCACAGCAACTCACACTCTCCTTCTCAAAGACATGAAAATACATTGCAGATTTTTTTAATGCTATCTCAAGTTGTATGACATACAGCAACTTTCCATCCATAAAGATGAAAAATTTACAGCCTCTGACACAATCTTGTTTCCATGGAAACAGACCAGAACTAATCGATTTTGTCTGCAACATAATCATAAAAATCCCGACAGAGAGAGGGAAAGAGAGACACTACCAATACTACAGGTTATGGACCAATACAATTTGCCAAACTGTCTGCTGTTCTGGAAAATTAGGCAAGATGAGAACCCATAGGCCATGACTAATGGAAAAAAATAAATTTTTCCTTAGTAACGCCACAGCATATCCTAAATGTTTACAATGCTATTTTTCTAGATTCTGATTCATTAACAAATATTAGTCTTGTACTCATTGTAGTGGCTGGCTTCAAGTACTTTCGTAAGATTATGTTAGCATCATAGTACACTGATATGTGAGGCTAGAAAACTGAAATGAACTAGTCAAATCTATTTTTCTGTAGTTATTTATATACAGCTTAGATCTTTTAGAGCAAATCATATAATAGTTAAGATTCAAGACAAATATGTCAACTATAATAGAAAAAGTCATAATTTGTGTTTGTCAGTAGACATTTTAGAGGAGATTACTTAGCTTCTTTGGGACTGTTCTTCATTTATTTTACAGGCAGAGAGTTGGACTAATTGTTAAATCCCAAGTATGTCTTTTAATTAGCATCTTGGAAATTCCTCTTTGGCATCTAGGTAATTGTTCTAACTTCATTGTCTATCATCCTCTCTGTTCCCTTTACTTAAAAATTGGTAGTTGTGTGAGTCTCGCCTCTTCACTCATCATCCTTTCATTCTTTTTCCTTAGGCAATGCCATGCATATTCTTAACTTCAGCTTCAACCAGTGACTGTTTTTTTTTTTTTGGACAAGGTCTTGTTTTGCAGCTTAGGCTGGAGTGCACTGGCGAGATCATAGCTCACTGCAGCCTTGAATTCCTGGGCTCAAGCAATCCTCCTGCCTCAGCCTCTGAAGTGCTGGGATTACAGTCATGAGCCACCATGCCCAGACTCATCCAGTAACTTCTTAATCAACTTTACCCCAGCTCAGACAGCTTTCTGAGTCTCAGATCCATATTTTAATTATATATCCAGATGTCTCACAGCTATCTCAAACTGAACAGGTTCCACACAGAATTTATTATCATGCCTTACAAACCTCCATTTCTCTATTGGGTTAATGTCGGTTTGTGGCTTAAGCTGGAAACCTGGAAGTGAGCTTAACCCTATAACTTTAATTCACATCTCCTATCAAGTCAGTCACAAAATCTCATTGTTTTTCTCTCTCCCATACTTGTGCATTAAATACACTCTTCTGGCTGTGGTTTTTCTCCCTAACTTATTGATGGCCTACTATTAATGTATTCCAGGCACTGTGCTCACCCTTTAGGTTCATTTTCTCATTTAAATGTTATATTAGCTCTATAAAGTATGAACTATGATTATCTCCATTGTACAGCTAGGGAAATTATAAAGAATAAAAAAGCTTCAGGAACACAGCAGAGTCAGGCCTTGAATCCAGTTCTGATTGCTAAGTCCATGCCTTTTGGTACCAGAGCTATAGTCAGATACTTTACTTCTCTTCTTTTGACTACTGAGTGGTGTCTAACTGCTTTCTTCTAGGGCAGTTGTTCTCAAAGTATAGATTTTAGACAACTGGGGATTCTTGGGGCCCTTTGTGTGGGAGCTTTGAGTTCTAAACTACTTTCGTAATAATACCAAAATGGCATTTGTCTTTTTTCACTGTTTTGGCACTTGCACTGATAAAGCAATAGGCATGTGCTAAAACTGCTAATGCTTTAGCAGGAATCAATGCAGTAGCATCAAACTATAGGCGTAGTCTGTGTTTTCTTCATTGCTCCACACTCTCAGTAAGAAAAATAATGCCAGTTCACATAATACATCTCTTATGAAGCAGTACATATTAATTTTGTTCAAGCACAATCCTAAAAATACATATTTTTAACATTCTGTATGATGAAATAGGAGGAATATGTAAAGTATTTGACTGCATACTGAAGTGTCCTACTTGTCTCTAGGAAAAGCACTTGTGTGATTGAGTCAGGAGCTGAATAAGCCACTTTTCTTTTTTTCATGGAACACCATTTTCACTTGAAAGAATAACTGACAAACTATGGTTATTCAGACTTGAGTATTTGGCACACATTTTCTCAAAAATGAACAAAGGGAAAGACTGTCACTTCAGGAAAAGCAAATGACAGCATTTGTTGTCAATGTTAAAATTCGAGCTTTCGAGAGGAAATTGGAATTTGGGAAAACTTTTACCTGCCACTGGGAGCTTGACAGTCTACCCATACATTACAATTTTCTCATGACATTAGTGGTGATAGTAACAAATGTGATTTTTGGATATTATATAATAAAATTTGTCAAAATCTGGAAGACCTTCATAACAATGTGCCATTTTCCAAATAATTCATGCATGATTAGGTAAAAGACCTATTCAAAGGACAAGATCGATCAAAAGTTCATTGATATGGCTTTTGATTTCACACAACTAATTTAGTAAACTACCATTTGTAGAGTTTTGATGTGACATTAAAGAAGGATATTCACAGTTACCTGGAAAGGCAATTAAAACATTCCCTTTTCCAGCCACACATATGCATGAGAATTTTCTTCATGTATTTCAATAAAACAATATATTCCATCAGACTAAACACAGAAGGATTTATGAAAATCTAAATGTATTCTCTTAGGTGACATAAAGATATTAGACTAAATGTGAAACAAATTCATTCTTCTCATTAAATTTTTTTCTGTTTTGAATAATATAGTTGTTTTCATTAACCATCTGTCTGTATAAACATACAAGTGCTTATTGTTAATAAGAATTTTTACATTTTTTCATTTTAACTTTTAATATGGTAAGTATGGATAGCTAAGTCCCCCCATAAACAAAAGCTCTTTGGGTTCATGAATGATTTTAAGAGTGTAAAGAAATCCTGAAACCACAGCATTTGAAAACTACTGCTCTAGGATCACTCCCTGCCTGTCCACCCTTCATACTGCCACCATCTTTCCAATCTTCACATTGATCATAACACTCCCCATCCATGGCATACTTTCAGGTGTAGTACAGGGTCCTCAATGATCTGTCCTGCCTAACTTTAGAGTTTTGTGTCGTACCACTCCCTTCTGTGCAGGGTGATGTCCACCCATAATGAATTGCATGTCATTGCTCCCAGAGTCCCCATGCTCTTTCTTGTCTCTGCATCTGCACACATGCCGCCCCCACCCCACCTGCTCAATGTGTCTCTACTAATGTGTCTCTACTAATGTGTCTTCCTACCAACCCCTTCCCAACCACCACCACCATAAACCCCCAGTCAAATTCCAACCAGCCTACAAAACCTACTCCAATATCACTTCCTCAGGGAAATTTCTCCAAACCATACCTCTCTCTCCCTACCCTGGGATGAACATATTGATACTTTTTATGAACCTCAGACAATACCAGCTGTATATAACTGTATTATAATTATCTGTATAAAAATCTGCCTCCCACATTGGACTGTCAGCCCCAGGGAAGTGACCATGGGTTCCTGGTTCAAGCAGAGTACTGATTCATAGAATCCCTCCATAAATATTTTCCAAATAAATGATTTTGAGATCCCTTCCAGATTTGGAGTTCTGCAGTTTATTCCTCAAATAGCATATACTGAACCATAATCTTTTTACTAGTTAACAAAGGGATGTATTTGCTTTACCTACACACATTCATCCACAGGCTTTTTGGTTTTTAGTTAAAGAGATCATCTCCTAAGATTTTTTTCATATCTTTTTTGTCCTTGCAAAGATAGCTCTGGAGAAAATTTGATATATTAAATTTTATGTATTTTAATAAATTATAATGTGCATATAATCATTAATAATATATATATTCCACACCAAGGCATCAGTAAGAATTAATTTTTAAAGTCTGCTCTAATATGAATATAAAATTATGTAAGAACTCTCTGTATAATAAGCTCACAGAGTACAAGAAAGGAGAGGAAAAATGTAAAAGAGAACTGCCAAAGAACTATGAGGGATTTCCAAACAGCAAAATTGTCAGTGAATCCATGAGAAACTCTACTCACTAAATTCTTTAATTTCTCAGCCTACCCAAATATTGGGCAAACCCTAATTCCCTTGCAGGGGAAAAGCTGAGAGTCTGGAACTAGCCTGTCTTCCGAGGACTTAGAGACAATAGTATGGGAATTTCAGCGAGACGTTTTTACTTTCTTTTGACCAAGATTCAAATTCTTTATTCCAGCCCTTGATAAGTAAATAAGAAGGTAAAGGACTATTTATTTGTAAAAAATTTTTCATGATTTTGTGATGGCACCTTGTTCCATATCATCTCAGATAAATCAGAATAATTTTTGAAAGTTATTCAGTGATTTCCATATTAGATATTTTAAACCTAATTTTATTTCTAAAACAAAAACCAACCAGGAGACTCCAGTTAAGTAAAATGTATGTATTAATATAAATTAGCTATTCCCATCTGGAAAAGGGCAGCCATCTCTGTGTTGAGATGCCTCAATGATACTGAGGCTGAGACAGGTTAGATGATTCAGGCATACCATTAGCAGCAGACTCAATACTAACCCAGATCTCGCATTCCAACTGCAGTGTGTTTTTCATTCATTGTCAATAAAGACATCAAAATTGGTTCAAAAACAAATCCTCAAGCCAACCTTTTTTTTTTTTTTCTCCTCTAAGAAAGTGACCATGTTTCATAGAATTTCCTTAAGACATGTCTGTCATGCTGTTTCATTTTCATTCAGCACTGGAGAAGGACCACAGCCATTCAGTTCATGGCAGGTGATGTCAGACAGATGGATTACACATCTTTAGATACTTAAGGCTTACAGGAAATGCTCAAACTCTTTCTGCACTCAAAAGCATAAAAGCTGTGATTATTCCACACAGCTTAGAGTTGGATTGATGATGTGACCATCAAAATTGACATAAGATAGCTAAAAACATTAGTTTTATTTTGTGCTGCCTCCTGTAAATTTAGAAAACACAAAATAAATGATCAACTGACTTTTGAGTAAAATAGAATTTTTCTCAAACCTTTCGATTCATGTACTATACCACCTGATGGAGAAAAAAAATGTGCTGCCCAACTATAAAACAGAAGTTCTGTTCAAAATTAGTAAAAAATAACATAACTTTTGACAGGCCTGCTATTTTATTTTATAACTTATATTGAATATACTTTCACAGTAGCAAAAGATATAATGACAATGTTATATCATAAATACTAACTCAAAGAAAAGACATATCTTATGTTAAAAACACTTTTTGGGCCCAGCGCATTGGCTCACTGCTGTAATCCTAGCAGTTTGGGAGGCTGAGGCGGGCGGATGGCTTGAGCCCAAGAGTTTGAGATCAGCCTGGGCAAAATGGCGACTGAAACCTCATCTCTACAAAAGATACAAAAATGATCCAGGCATGGTGGAGGGCATTTGTAGCCCTAGCTACTCAGGATGCTGAGGTGGGAGGATCACCTGAGCCCGGGAGTTCAAGGCTGCAGTGAGCTGTGATTGTGTCACTGCACTCCAGCCTGGGTGACACAGTGAGACCCTGTCTCAAAAAAATAATAATAGTATAATATAATAAGTAATGTTATAGAAGCACTTTTTTGTCATTGGAACAGATCAGAGAACTAGTAATTAAGATATAAACAAAAAAAAGCCACACACATAATAACCTATATTGTTTTTCTTATGTTACTAAAAGATCCAGAGCTTCTGATTGTAAGCTCAAATATATGTAGTGAGCTGCCAAGAATTAGAGGGCCATTTAGGGATAAACTACTATGGGGCCTAGAATAAATGCGGGGGCAAAGAGGAATGGTAGGAATGGGGAAAATGTCACAGATGACTTTGATGCCGTAGTGGTAGGTTCTTTTATAAGATGACTCATGTACTTATTTTATTTGGTTTGTCATTGTTTCTATATTCTATCTATCTTGATTTTTTAAATGTGATTTTTGGCATAATGCAAAATAAAATAACTCATGTTTCAAAATTTACGTAGCTGATTTCTTGTGGTTTTGATAGTTCTATTATGTAACCTGCAAATAGATTTTTGTTCCCTTCCCTGAGAAATTGAGCAGGGCCATTCCATCCGTCTGCCTTCCCTTCTTTCTCATCCAGGTGATCAGCATGTGTGAGTGTGCCTCTATAAACTGCACTTCTCAGTTCATTCCTTTAATTCCGTAGTCACAATTGTGGTTCCAGCACAGCAAGAACTTGTTTAAAGAGTGGTTTGAATTGTGAGGATGCTTGAAACCATAAAAGAGGGAAAATAGCTAGGGAAACTGAAGATAATTTAATTATGATAGTTTACAATAATATAGTGCTTACTAATTCCAAAAACTATTCTAGACACAACATAATTAACTAATTTATTCCTTATGATAACCCGGGAGGTTGGTTTCCCTACTACCCTCATTTTATAGATGAAGTCAAGCAATAAGGGGTTACTTTGTCCACGATCACACAGCTCATAAGCGGCAGAGCCAGGGTTTAGAATGGACAGAGTGTAGCACCTGAGTCCATGCTTTTAACCACTATACTAAATGGAAGATTCAGAGAAAACGTCAAAATTGTCTTGGAATAATTGAAGGGCAGCAGATTGAAATAAGAAGTCAACATATTCTCCATTGCCTCAGAAGGAAACAGAGTCTGGCTTAATAAAAGAAAGGAAATACTAAAGATAGGTAGATTTTTCTGGCAGCAGTGGCTTCCATGTCCCTGCTGGTTGGTGATCAGATCTTTTCTGGAGCAGCAGTTGTCAACGATGCTGACAACGAGAACAGTGGTTGGGTTTGGCAAAACTTCATTTTCTATCCTCATTTGTATGAGTCAGGGATGTATCACAATAATTGTATTGTTACCAGTACTTCTTTATTTGGGGAGTTACAAAGTTATGAAAAGGCGGGGGGCAGGATGCAGAATAATTAAGCAATTTTATTGACAAGCTTTACTGACATTACTCTTTTGCTGAAAGTATACTATGTTTTGGCTTAAAGTGTCAAAACAGAATTTTTTTAAATGCTTTTAAAAATGGACAAAATTATATATATTCTTGAGGTAAAATATAATGTTTATATATATATTATATATACTGTACATTGTAGAATGGCTAAATCAGACTAACATTAAGTACAGACTTTTGATAGATTTATGAACTTGGCTTATTGAGAATGAGGTTGAATGATGATGTTTTCAAGTTCAAATGTGTAGTGCAGTACTAAAAGCATGACTTAATGTTTATAGCCTTAAAAAATTACTAAAAAATGACATTTTGGTTGATGTTCTTATGCCAATCTCTTGCTTTCCTAACTCTCATGTAATTTTTCTTTTATTGCAGGCAATTCGTATGCAAGAAGCTACACGTAATTAAATGTGCAGGATGAAAAGATGGCACAGGCACTGTTGGTACCCCCGGGACCTGAAAGCTTCCGCCTTTTTACTAGAGAATCTCTTGCTGCTATCGAAAAACGTGCTGCAGAAGAGAAAGCCAAGAAGCCCAAAAAGGAACAAGATAATGATGATGAGAACAAACCAAAGCCTAATAGTGACTTGGAAGCTGGAAAGAACCTTCCATTTATTTATGGAGACATTCCTCCCGAGATGGTGTCAGAGCCCCTGGAGGACCTGGATCCCTATTATATCAATAAGAAAGTGAGTATTGATTTTAGACTTCCAATAAATCTTTAATTAAACTCTTAACTGTAATATACTTTTCTGGGCCTTATATACAGCATCACAATTTTTCTTCTGTTAAAGATTTTATAATACTCTTCACTGTCACTTATTTTTATCACAATATAATAAAACAAACATTTATAAGAAACGAAGTCAAGAGTTGGTTACAGTGAGGAAATATGAATAGATGAATGATTTCTACAATTTCACAGTAATTCAGATAGTCAAAATTAAAATTAATATCAACAAAGTGAAATATCTGTTATGGCTGACATATTCAAGCACAGGATGGACTACAGAATAATACCTATGCAGAAAAGAATTATGAGCATATGTTGTACTTAATTATTTTTTAGTTCATGACTGACTTGATGTACTTTCACAATAATTTGTATTCTAGAGGACAATAAATAATCTTCTGCTTAGCATCCTCCTATAGCCAGACAATACATTAAGAAGCACGTTCACCCAGAGATTCCTTTTTCCCCCCAGTAACCTAGAATATGATTAGGATCTTCTCTTAACCTTACATAGTTTGTGGCATGCTAGATTCTGGATCACGTATACTGTTAAAACATCACCCTGAAGAAAAAAATGTCAAAATCGGAAGACCAAAAAAAAAGATCTTCCAAATTCTCTCCATCCATACATGATTTAAATTAGTAGTTATGACTGTGCTTTCCTAATGCTAAAATAAATGCATAATTGTATCAGAATTAGCTGGTTTCTATAGTTAAACTAGCTGGGTGATATTTTATAGAAAATAAAAAAAATGGGTGGCACACTCTATACTTTCTAATTGGATATTAAGGCATTTTATAACCACGATTTATACTTTACACTTATAAGCATAAAAATAGCTCTCAATGTAGAAACTAAAGATAAATTAATATCACCATGAGTTGATGACTTATAGATTATGGAAGATATTGAACACCTTTATTAGTCAAAGCACATATAGTTTATAAAATCAGTGATGGCTAAAGGAAATGACAACCATTCAGACATGGAATTAGTCCTGTTGTACTAAATAAGTATTTCTCAAACTTGCACATCCATACAGATTACCTCAAGATCTTTTAATTTGCAGATTCTGAATCCATAGGTCTGGGCTAGGGCCAGAGATCCTGAATTTCTTAGAAACCATCAGGCTGTTACATGGCCACACTTTGAATAGCAAGCTTTAATGTTTTATTTAAAGTCATAAGAGTACATGTAAATAGTTAAACAGAGTCTCCTTTTTCCCCTTTTATAGCTAGTTTCATAAAAGGTGACATTTAACACATTCATGTACTTCTAAAAATAACTTATTTCAACAATTTACTATAGAATTGATAAAGAAAAATTTGAAATTTAGTTATGATGATTACAATAAGTCACCCCCCAAGAAATTGGAAAAAATATTATCTGGTGAAAACTGTTGCTCTGAAGGATATATTTGTAAAGATATCTTTAAGAAAGGAGGCATGATTTACTCTGCTATGATTAAAAGTATTTGCTACTTAAAGAAAGGAAGTGTCCCTAAAAAAGGGAATCAATCAGCCTGGTAGGATTAAGGGGGAAAGAAAAGGAGAACAACAGAGGCAAACGTTAGTATTTTCCAAGGGAGACAGAACTTTAATAGTAGCACTGAAAGCACTTACTTCCCAATGGCCAGGCCACCTCATTGTGGAGGGGCTACACTGAACTACCTAACATATGCTCTTAAACATTCCACATCATTTGATTAGGTCAGCTGGCTTGGGCTCCATATTCAACAAGAAACCTTCTGATTACAATTTGTTTTCCCCTAAATCTGCTTGAAGAAAAGAACGTGCTGGTTACAGCACTACAATTATCTCAGTCCATATGAAAGTAATGTATCTCAGTGTAAATAAATAGATTGGAGGCCAGGCATGATGGCCCACACCTGTAATCCTAGGGCTTCAAGAGGCCAAGGCAGGAGAACTGCTTGAGGTCAGGAGTTTGAGGCTGCAGTGAGCTATGATTGTGCTACTCACTCTAGCCTAGGTGACAGATCAAGGTCCTGTCTAAATAAATAGGTTGGCATTCTTATTTTATATACCAGGTTTTCAAGTTTGGTTAATGTGAGTCTGCCACTAAAAAACAGAATTGTCCTCTGTTGTTGACAAAGTCAATTTTTATTGCCTCCATGGCTGAGAGCCAGACTTAGACCCTGATTTATTCATAGTGGCTGTGAACCATCTTGCGAGACATCTAGACAGTCTTTAGTGTTGGCTGCACTGCTTTCATTTATGTAGTAACCATAAAGATGAAGATTGAGGTGCTATTAAACAAGGAGGTAATTTGTCATTCTTAGCATAGAAGGAGTAAAGTAAGAAGCTAATGGAAGAAGTTTTAGAATTTAAAAATATGTTATGAAGCTGTGTTAATTATATGGAAAAATACAGGTAAAAGGCATTTAAAAACTTTAAAGCATTATGTAACTCTTTACCATCATTAATTTGTGATACATTTTGAATACCTAATTTAATTAAATGAGTAACATCACAGTGTATTTTAATGGCATTTAATTTGGCCAAGGTACTATTAATAATAGCGACAGTGATAATCATAACAAACTTTTCTTGTGCTCATACTGTGTCAAGCACTGCTAAGTTCTTGAACTCACTATTTAGTGAACCAGTGAGGCAGGTCCTATTGTTAGCTTCAGTTTGTAAATGGGGAAGTGAAGCACAGAGAGATAAGGTAACTTGCTCAAGGCCACACTCCTTAAGTGGTGAATCCAGGATCTGAGCCCAGGCATTCAACTCCAGAGCCAGAGCTCTTAACCACTAAGTGAAATTATATACTATGCTTATTAACATAATAAAATAAAAGAGAAAGTTAAAAAATTGGCTGCATCATTTTTTGAGTTCTCTGATTGATGTGGTCCTAATCATTGAGATGTAAATCTTATTCTTGCCACAAAGTAGTAAAACTTTTAGTAAACTTATAAGATGTGCACCTAAGTAACATTCCAGGAAAAAGAAGCAAATAACATTCCAGAGTACAAAATAGCTGGTTTAACATACTTCCAGCTGTAGCAATGATGATCAGTATGATGTCAGTTGCAATATGAAGTATTAATTTTTTAAGTCACATCATTACTTATCATTACTTGGAAACATAACTTTAGAATTGCTACGACTTATCTCTCCCCTATCCATCTGTCATTTTCTCAAGTAATTTTCAGTTTAGGTATATCTCTTCATAACATCAGAGCCCCATAATTTCAAACTTTTTTCTTGCAATTCTTTCACTATACAGGACATTAGTATTTTATTCTGCATTTCTCAGAACTCAGGGTTCTCTTTGTGTCAGGTATTGTTCCTGAGACATAAACTGGGATTGTAGTCTTAAGGCCTGCTCTGTTTTAGAACCTATAAATTCAACGAAGATGCTCTTAGCATGTCAGCTGTAATTCCGCTAGTACTAAGAAGGCCAATCTTGCAGGAGGAGCAAAGGGTTCCATGTTCAAAGGGATAATTTATTGCTGTTCACTCTGTTTTTGGAGATAGTTCAAAATGAAACTCTCTCCTAATGTCGCAAGCAGAAATTGCTTTTTCAGGGAAATTGTTTCAAAAGAGCATGAGTACCTGCACCTTAAATTATGGTGAGCTTTTCCAGGGAAATTGTTTCAAAAGAGCATGAGTACCTGCACCTTAAATTATGGTGAGCTTTTCCAAGTTATGCTGTTGTGTTGTTGAATGTCTAAATGGATCTTGACTGTTCAACTGTAATATTAAATAATCTAATCTTGTGACTCCAAGGCAACCCTTTAATGCCTCTGTGCTTCAAAAACAGTCTTTCCAAGGTCCACTGTCCTTTACACACAGTCCTACTGCTAGTAAAGAATAGTTTGCTTGCTCGCTTCACAAAACTATTCACATTTATAGTGTGCAGTTTCTGGAAAATTGTTAGTTAAGTAATGTTGGCTCTATGGTCTGAAATACAAAAAGGCAATGAACAGAGAAACTGTGTAGTTTCTGAAAAATGGTTAGTTAAATAATGGTTGGCTCAATGGTCTTAAATACAAAGGGATAATGAACAGAAAAACTGTTTGGTTTCTGGAAAATGGTTAGTTAAGTAATGGTTGGCACCATGGTCTTAAATACAAAAGAGCAATGAACAGAGAAATTGTTTTCCCTGCCCTTTATACTGACAATATAAATATTTTTGTATACCTATTCAAACAAAGCACGTTGTCAGCGAACATAAATGTATGGCATATAGCCCCTAGTTAAAGGAGAGAAACATATTATTAAGTAAATGGATATACAGAATAGATGTCTTAAAGGTAAATAGTATCTTTAAGGTAAACCCGCATTTAATTAAAACAAGTGTTTATTTGCAAACCAGGCTATTAAATACTGTGAAAAAAATGGAGAAAAAGTAGATTACAAGCTCTTTATGCTCAATGGTTTATAACAATTTCTAACCTAGTTCTCACTGGAATGAACATTATGTGTAAACTGCTACTTGACTATAATTACAAGCAACATGTAAAAGAGTACAAATTAATATACTAAGACTTACTGGTAAAGAGAAACAATTAGGGAGTGATCAGGAGGTAGTGTGATTTATTCGGAAGGACATGATTAAGGAGGTGATTGATAGCTGAGAAAATTCCCAGAGAGAAGAGATTTTCAACCTTGATTGCATATTGGAATCGCCTCAGGAAATTTTTTTTAAATACCCAAGTCTGTGCCCATCCCTCAGAAATTTTCATTCAATTGGCAATTTTAAGATCTCTACAGGACAGCATAATATTCAGGCAGGATTAAGAACCTCTGACATAATAGGGGGTCACTGTAGGTGGAACTATATTGTAACGTGTTATAGAGACGTTTCCCTGAAATGAAGGGAGTTTTCATTAAATGACCTTTCAGTTGCCACCTTCTTCTAGGAGTCTATGACACTCATATTCAGAGTCACAGGGAGAGTTTGACTGGTTATGAGTGAGGTTGACAACTGAATTGAATTGGCCATAGCAAAGATGACTCTAGTGGGAATAAAATAAAAGATGATTCTATAGGAACATGGTAAGTAATCACTTGTAGCATAGCTAATGCTAAGTGGATGATTGTAGCTTTCAGATCATAGAATTTTAATTGGGGAATGCCCTTTGAAATGGTGTATTTCAGACTAAATTTCAATGCATCCATCCCTCTTCAGTATTAGCTGAGAAGTTGATCCCTTCTCACACATCTATAGTCAGCAAAACCAGGTTATTCAACCGTTTGAACATTTTAAATCTACAGGGACAATCAGAAGCCATCATAAACTTTGAAGTTAAAAGATTTGATGTGATTAAAATACTTATAAAAGATTATTTTAGTAGCAATGTGTACAGAGTAATCTGAAAAGTTACCAAAGCTGAAGACAGATGGTAAGCTTTAAATAGAATTGGAATCTGTAAAGCTACATTACAATTCCGTAAAAAAATTTGTGTAGAATTGTCAGTTTGTATCAGCAAGTTGGAACCTTAGAGATAGATTAGGTAATAGTAAATAGTATCTTTATTTGTAACTATATGTTAATTTAAACATCTAACGTGTTTGTAGTTATGATATATCAACTGGTTTAAACAAACAAGTTTGAACAAACAAATTCTATTTTTTAAAAAGGTCTTCATGTATGTAAGCTCTTTAAACAAGCCCATGTCTAATTTAGTAATTTTTCTCGTATTTTCTTTTTCAGACTTTTATAGTAATGAATAAAGGAAAGGCAATTTTCCGATTCAGTGCCACCTCTGCCTTGTATATTTTAACCCCACTAAACCCTGTTAGGAAAATTGCTATCAAGATTTTAGTACATTCATATCCTTTTAATGTGAATTGCCTAAATGCTATTTCTAACGGTTGATTTTAAAGAAAATGTCATTTATGTTTTCAAGTATTAGTAAAATTTCTTTGAGATTAATGGTAACATTGTTAGTTTAATTCATTTGTTTGCATTGGTTTTCCACTATTTATAACAAGAGTATTATAGAATGACTACACCATTATAGAAGAAAATATGTAACCAACCATGATAATGAATGTGTAAAAGAAATATATAGTAGGAAAAAGAGCAAATCTCCTTACACCTTTATCAGCTTCAATGAGATCATATATAACCTTTGCTAAAGATTAGATTATGGTTAGTATTACTGTTTGCATTTCCAAGTGCTCAAACTTTTATGCCTTAATTGTTTCTGTATCTTCAGCGCCTGGATTTATCCTTCTTTGTGTCCTTCCTTCCTTCTTTCTGTCCTTCCTGCCTTCTTCCCTTCCTTCATTCTTCCTTTTTCCCTTCCGTCTTATTCCCTTCTTTTTTTCAGTAAATATTTATTAAACTCCTACTATGTGCTCATGTACCTGGTTGAGAATATATATCAAAAAGTCAAACTTAAAATTATTTACTAGGTTAGTCAAAAAGCATATGTAAAAGGGCAAAATATGTTTGGATTTCAAGAAAATTCTCAAGTAATGATAAAATAGAATGGTGATTTTCTGAGGCAGTATTCAAGAATGGGAATTTTGTATGCGCAGATTCAAAGCAGGCTTCTATATAAACTGAAAGACTGATTCACCTAGAGACAGGGCAAATGAAACTGACAACCTTTTGAGGTATAAATTCTTCCATTCTATGGCTTGATGTTGGAAAGTATTTATATTCTAAAATAAAATATTTATCTCAAAATAATCATAAACTTTCTTACAGGGAAGTCTAGACTTAGATCCCAAGAGAACGTACTACAGCTAATTCTCAGAAGAGCATCAAAATAGTGCTAGCTGTTTAGGTATAATGTGGACTAGATACAAGAGTATAGCCAGATGGTCTGTTGGGGTCCCCCACAATCTAAAGTGTAAATAAAAAGCTAGAAAATAACATTACCTTATCAGCACAAAATTGGATCTCCCTCTTTTATGCTATAAATTGTAAAGGAGTAAGTTACATCACTACAAACCTACTATTTATGATAGAATTCTCAATCAATGTAATCTTTGATTATACTGGGCTCTACATTCTCACACTGTTTACATTGCATTCGTTAACGTTTTATAAGTCAGTGGGGAGGAATATATCTGAAGTACACCTTTTACACTTATGGCATACTATAAACTTACTAAGGGATGGTGAGTTCTTCTTCCAGGGCAATTTCACATGACTGATTGGAATGCAAAATAACTTGCATCTGCTTCAAATAGAGATCATTTTTTCTATTAAATTCAGTTTTGTGAGTATATGGTATAAAATGAAAAAAAGAGTGCACCAAGGCCATATCACAGGCTTTGAAGTTTCTTATCATTTTATCATTGTTTTAAAACAAATAATATTAATTTCACAGTTTTTGCATCGATAAACTTTTTTGTGTGTTTTGGATCATTTATAAATGGCCATGGTAACCTACTAACATTTATTCCTTAACTATAATCTACTTTATTCAGCATGCTTATCATGTGCACTATTTTGACCAACTGTGTATTTATGACCTTGAGCAACCCTCCTGACTGGACAAAGAATGTAGAGTAAGTAGGAATAACTTCTGGGGGTGAGAAATGCACACTCAAATTCTCTAGCAATCTCCTTGTGGGTATAGTCTGACTTATGGTTTCCACTTCTGTCTAAGAAAAAGTTATTTTCATAATATGAAAGAAGATAAGGGAAGTTCTTTGGGGGAGCTATTCTTCTATGAGGTAAGTATTTTTCCAACAAACTCATGACAATATCTGTTAAAGAAAGATTATAAATTAGTATACACTTTCTAGTAAACTAAACCAATCATCTAGCCTAAAATTAAGTCTCAATTATGGTTAATCATTTGAGATGAAACACAATGATCATTTGAGTAATTTGATGAATTAAATTATTTTATTCTAGTATATAGTTATTATTGTTATATTCGAATAGAATAGATTTCGGTTTTTAGCTCTAAATTAAGTAGATGTCTTAATTACACATCTAAGATGTCTAAGTTATATTTAGATATGTAAGTTTTTTATACACAATATGTGTGCTGAAACAGCCTAGATGTGTTCCCTAAAAGAAATAAAATGTCTTCCATAAAACTGTGTTCATAAAATAACAGGGCTTAGGGGAAACATGATTGGGGGAGACTAAAACTTATGGAACTTTGTAACTACAATACAACATAGAAACAATAATAATCCCAATAAAAAGACACTTGCCAAGTTGATTCTTTTCTAATGTTTGTACCTAAAATCATAGCCATTGAGTTCTTTGTGGCCTCAGATCCCGGGCCTCATCCTTTCTCCTTTGAAATGGAGACTGGGGATATTTGTATGATTTCATCAAAATAAAATGCTTCATTCTGTATTTTAATACATGGAGAAAGGTCTAAGCACATTAGTTGTTCAGGATGTTAAACCAGGCCCTTGTTGCACTAAAAGAAAACACTTCTGTGGATGTTGTGTATTAGCATCAAGATCTTTTTATTATTATTATTGCAAGGGATTTTCCATTTAAGTGTGAGAAAAAATGCCCTTCATTGTTTCAAAACATCAATATGCTGGGGAAAATCGTGCATGAACTAACACAATTACTGCATCGTAACAACGTTATTTCATTTTCTTATTTTTCAGTCACATATGAGGTTATTTGCACCAAAGAAACATACTTTTTAGTGAAACAAAGTGGTTAGATTATATAGGCTATTTATATATAACAGAATACAGTAATCAGGTATCTGACTGGCTAAGTAAAAAATGTAATATGCTCTTTTTATTGTTATATTTTTAAAAGTAATGTACAATAGGAGATAAGATAGTATAACAAATACTGCCACTTTTAGTTCTGTTTTTATGGATTTCTCTGAGGATTTACTGTACCACTCTAAGCCATTATTTGTCAATAATTTAACATGTTATTTTTTTAAAAAAAAGTAGCTTGAAAATGCTCCCTAGAAATTATTGTAATAGAGAATCCATCTCCCATATTGAGGAAAGCCATTTAACTTAGTATTCTTATTTACGAGACACGATTTTGGAGTTAACAAAGTGGACATTCCTATGTAAGACTATTCTGTATGTGCTTTTTCCAGCAGAAATTATTGAAGCATTTAAACATGTATCAATTTCATTTATTTGTATAACATTATTAAAAAATAGTTAAAGAAGGCAGTTGGAGTTTGTGACCAGCCTGGCCAACATGGTGAAACCCCATCTCTACTAAAAATACAAAATATGAGCCAGGCGTGGTGGCACGCACCTGTAGTCCCAGCTACTCAGGAAGCTGAGACAGGAGAATCGCTTGAACACAGGAGGTGGAGGTTGCAGTGAGCCAAGATCACACCACTGCACTCCAGCCTGGATGACAGAGTGAGACTCTGTTTTAAAAAAAAAAAAAAAAAAAAAAAAAAAGGCAATTGAATATATACGCATCTCTTTCTAAAGAAACAGTAACAACTTAGAGATGATTATACCCGTTATGAAGGCAGCCTTAGCTTTAGAAAGTTTTTGATTTGCATCATTCAGCTGGAAAACTTTGCATGGGTTTTCTGATCAATTATCTTCAGTAGCTTAAAAGCAAGCCAGCAGGAAAACAGCAAAGTAGTAGCGGTTATTACCCCAAACCCTGGGTTCAGTGAAAGAGAAGATAACTTAGTTCTGAGATGAAAACTGAAGTCTCTGATATTTGAAACAGTCGCTGTACAAAGATGTGGCATACACAAAATGACTTGAGAACCATATTATATAGTGAGGGGAGTGTTACATAAGGCAAGGCACTTCTGTAGACTGCATTTTATTTAATTTTATTTATACTGCATTTTATTTAAACCAATATATCTAAAATATGAAAATTCAACAATTAAGATTAGCCAAATTTCAAGGTTTTAAAACACCAAAGTTACAGGAACATAGACAGAATTGTTCCTGTGACATAGACAGAATTGACGGCTTGATTACGAGCCTAGTGTGGGCATAGCCAAGAAAGATAAAGGTCCCCTGACTCCCACTTACCTGCCCAACCTAGTTACTAATAAGCATTTTTGAATACCTATTCTGTGTAGAGCTCTGTCTCAGTAGGCTCTAGGACTCTCTTCCATGGACAGCCATGAACACTTCCCATACATTCCAAATGTACCCACATATTTTCTTAATTTCCCCAAATCAAGAATGAAAGTAGGGACTTTAATCTTATTCCCAGTAACTCTATAGATAACACAGAATTGCCTCAGCATAAACCACAGGGCACTAACCACTAATATATTAAACAGAACATACATGTGTGGTGTTTCTAGGCCTTTAAAAGGCCAGCTATCTCTACAAACAGAAATATCATGGTGATTATGTGTGTCACACAACGATCCAAACTACAACACAGTAAACATAAGCTTGGTATTGTAAAATATATCTCTTCCTAATAGTCAGCTACTTCATAATAAGTGAAGATAGGAATTATTACTTATGAGTTCAACTGAATTGTTGGGGGAGAAAAGGAAGGGAAGTGCTTAAGAAAACTAGACTTGAAGATATCTGCATAAATTATCCTTGATGTCTTTGTTCCCTCATATGAAAGAAACTTGTGCAAAAAACATTTCAAAAATAATGATCCTAACATTTTCCATATATAAATACTGGTAGGCTGGAAAATCTAATGAATTTAATATGAGTAAATCAAATCTTTGTGGCTTGGGTGAAGTGTTCTGAAAAATAAACTTAAATTGTGCTTTTAAAGAACACAATGTTGAAAAACAAGTACTCTCAGCTATTTTGGGAAAAAAATGAAAACAGCAATAACTTATATTGTCAAGACTCAAAGAAAAGAGAGCTAGAAATACATGACATTAAACAGCAAATAGAAAAGTCTTCCACCATTTTGGAGGCTGAAAATTGAATTTAAGCAAAGTTTGAATGATTTAGCCCAATTGCATAGAGATAGTAGCTGATGCAAGGTTAGATTTAAGAACTTTGTTTATCTGTGTATTTTGGTATTTGCACAAACACACACATATAAAATACTAGTGAACTGGAACATTTCATGTGATAATATATATACACACACACATACATATATCTATACAGCACACTCATGCACACACACACACACACAGGGTGGGAAGGAGGAGGGCAGGGAGAGAGAAAGAAGAGAGAGAAATGAGGGCAGTTTATAACTCTACATGATTCTTAAAAATTTTAAAAAAAAGAAGTATATTTTCTATGGTAGACATGTAAACTAGCTCTCAAAATGAGTCTACTTATTAAGAAATTTGAATAAAATATATTATTATTTAAGTAAATGAATCCAAGCTATGTTGCCTCTAAAGTTGTACTGTCCAATGAGGATGCCACTAGCCACATATGGCTATGGAACCTTGAAATTTGGCTAATATTAATTGTTGAATTTTCATATTTTAGATATATTGGTTTAAATAAAATGCAGTATAAAAAATAAGTTGACTTGCTTCTTCTCATCTTTTCACTTGCTACTAGGAATTTGAAAATTACATTTGTGGCTTACATTACATTTCTATCAGATACTGCTGCACTAGAAGGTCAAACTAGATGATTATCCATAAGATATATGAAACTATTATTCTAAAACCCAAATAGTTAAACAAGATTAGATTCCTAGAGAATATATTTTCTCTTCAGTTTAACTCTTTACTCAGGCTTGTAAGACTAATTAAATGAATAGATTATTTGGTAAATAGAAGTAAGGAACAATATTTTAATGAATTGAAAAACCACAAAAGGATAGGATTTGCTATGATTGAAAACATTTATTTTAACAGTTCAAGCAAAATTGTTAATTTTGGCTTGGATGTTTTTCCTAGGTACACATTCACTGGAATCTATACCTTTGAGTCACTTATAAAAATCTTGGCAAGAGGGTTTTGCTTAGAAGATTTTACGTTTCTTCGTGATCCATGGAACTGGCTGGATTTCAGTGTCATTGTGATGGCGTGAGTAATTTTGAAAATTTGATAGATGCAAAGGAATGAAAATAGTCATAGTACAAACAAGGTCTTTGTGTCATATATTAAATGTATAGCTTTCTTGTTAGTCAAGTTAACCATGGATTGTGTATTTTAAGAATAATATTAGAATACATATTGCAATGTAAATATATCCAGTAAATGATCAATAAATGGAATTATCTTCATGTCATATAGTCTTTCTCTTCATCAAAATGAAGTTATTCATTGACTACAATTTAATAGCAACAACTGTACTTGGATTAGTTTTGCAAACAAATGTGTTCGTATTAGTGAAAATTACATTGAAATAAAGCAACACAATTTTGTTTCTTAAAAGCATCCTTTAGCATATGGCAGCCTGAGGTCTATAGCAATTCCATTTGTTAAACTCACAGGGCTCTATGTGCCAAACCCAGCATTAAGTCCTTATTTAGTATAAACTTTGCCAAAACTATCAGTAACTCTGATTTAATTCTGCAGGTATGTAACAGAATTTGTAAGCCTAGGCAATGTTTCAGCCCTTCGAACTTTCAGAGTCTTGAGAGCTCTGAAAACTATTTCTGTAATTCCAGGTAAGAAGAAACTGGTGTAAGGTCGTAGGCCCCTTATATCTCCAACTTTTCTTGTGTGTTATTGTGTTTGTGTGTGAACTCCCCTATTACAGATATGTGACAGAGTTTGTGGACCTGGGCAATGTCTCAGCGTTGAGAACATTCAGAGTTCTCCGAGCACTGAAAACAATTTCAGTCATTCCAGGTGAGAGCTAGGTTAAACACCGAGGCTGACTTTAATTATTGAGTTTGAAATCAATTTATATGACTTATAGCATTAGCCTTGTTGCTTATTATTACAGTTCATCCTATTTAATAATGCCAAATGATGTTTCCATGTCAGTTTAGCTCATAAAATTTTATAAATTACATGCGTATTTATAAAGTCAGCCTTTGAGTTTAACAAAAAATTGCATGAGACATCTTCAAAAAATGCTAATTTTGGCCTCTTGCGCTCTCTCTTTTTCACTACCATGGCTTTACTAACTGATTTGGATTTTACCATTCACTGCAGATGAAGTTCAAAAATGGATCTCCTTTTACAAAGGAGAAAATATGATTGTTGAAGTGTATGCATATGGCATGAGACTTACATTATCTTAAAATTCTTTTCTCCTCTAAATTACTACTGCTTGGAGGCTAGAGCAAAGAATGGATTGGTGGAAAATAGCTGCATGAAACACAAAATCTGAAATGAAAAATAACTCCAGGTTTTTTCGTATGTTTGTTCAGCATGTAAAACCACACAAACAAAACTTCCTGACTAGATATTTAAACCTTCATATTGAATTTCCAGCAAGCACACTGTTCATGTATAAAATCTGCTGTTCATCTATTTCCCAAATCATCAGGCTATCCATACAGCTTTGGTGTCTAAATAGTCAAGCAATCATTTACGGGAGAAAGAGAATGTGTGTGACTATTAAGAAATCATGGTTTCTGGCACTCTTCCTCAGGTAACCTATAGTTCTCTCTCTGCAGGTTTAAAGACCATTGTGGGGGCCCTGATCCAGTCAGTGAAGAAGCTTTCTGACGTGATGATACTGACTGTGTTCTGTCTGAGCGTGTTTGCTCTCATTGGGCTGCAGCTGTTCATGGGCAATCTGAGGAATAAATGTTTGCAGTGGCCCCCAAGCGATTCTGCTTTTGAAACCAACACCACTTCCTACTTTAATGGCACAATGGATTCAAATGGGACATTTGCTAATGTAACAATGAGCACATTTAACTGGAAGGATTACATTGGAGATGACAGTAAGAAGTATTACCACATTATGTTAACCTTAGTGTTGCTGAATGAATTTTCAACTATAAATAGTTGAGACTGTGGGTGTACAGCCACCTTTGTAAATAACTGAAATAGTCAAACTCTGATTTATTACTAATGTGAATAGGATTAATATGAAGTAAAATGTGTTTTTTTTGTATTAACAGGTCACTTTTATGTTTTGGATGGGCAAAAAGACCCTTTACTCTGTGGAAATGGCTCAGATGCAGGGTAAGAAACATAATATATTTTTTAAGATATAGAACTCTTTGCGAAAAGAAAAAGTAGGTGGAAAACATCTACATGGTTATATGTGTAGCCTTACCATGTATGCAATAAAGAGTGGTGCTGCTCCCCTAGGAAGTGCCTTGTCTGCCTTACTGGATTGCCACTGGTCCTAAACTCACAGCCATTAAAAATCATCCCTTTGTGAAGACCTTTCCCCAGAATTTCACAGTTAAGATGTTCTTAAATTGATGCTCCAATGTGTGAAGGCCCAGAGTCTGTCTTTGCTGTATGTCCATCAGAGCTGTTAGGAAACACAGGAACACAAGATGGGCCCCTTTTTATTGGTGTACATATGTATCAATGGGATGAGTTTTGTTGTGACTGGAAAAGATCCAGACTATAATGTGGTCTTCAGGGTGGAAGCACACTTGGGGAAGTGCTTTGAAATATTTAAGTATTCTTGAAAGAGCATGAATTTCTGTATACAAAGAAGCCAAGGGTGCATGTGTGCCAAAGGCATGTCCAAGTTTCAGTTGACATAATGAATAGTTCTTTTAGGCCACATGTTACAATAAAAGATGCCATAATATCTTAGTCATGCTGTTATTCTCTAACCCTTAAATATTTTCCTAAGAGTATTGTAAGTTAATTTTAAATCAAAATAGGGAATTTTTTAAGAGCCGAGAGATAGCAATAGTAAGTGACTCTTAGGACGTGGAACTTAAATATATTTTGAGTCATCCCTTAAAAAGGGAAACTGGTGTAGCCATAAAAATCTAAGAGAGTTAATGAAAATGTATACTAGTCATATAAATAGAGCTTTGGGGGATTTTTTTTCCTGACAGTTTTCCTAGCCTTATTATGAATGCAGTGGGTAAGAGCATAGGTTCTAGAGTTCATGTATACCTGGGTTCAAATCCTAACTTCACCATTTGTAAGCTCTTTGACCATGGAAAAGTGTCCTAAGCTCTCTGTACCTTAGTTTACTCATCATTAAAATGGAGAGAGTAATATTCTGTCCCTTTAATAGTTGTGATGATTAATTATTTAATACACATAAAGTATTTGAACTATCACATGGACAGTTGTAAGAATTTATTGTATGTACCAGCCTAAGCAACAAAGCAAGACCTTACCTCTACAAAAAAAAAAAAGGAAAAGAAGAAGAAAAAAAGAAAAACCTACCCAGGCATTGTGATGCACATGTGTAGTCCTAACTTCTCCGGGGGCTAAAGTAGGAGGATTGCTTGAGCCCAGGAATTCCAAGCCACAGAGAGCTATGATCACACCACTGCACTCCAGCCTACGCGACAGGCTGTCTCTGAAAAATGGCTGTGAGCAGTGGCTCACACCTGTAATCCCAGCACTTTGGGAGGCAGAGGCAGGGGGATTACTTGAGGCCAGGAGATCTAGACCAGCCTGGCCAACATGGCAAAACCCTATCTCTACTACAAAATACAAAAATTAGCTGGGTGTGGTGGTGCACACCTGTAATCTCAGCTACTCTGGAAGCTGAGGCACAATAATCTCTTAAACGTGAAAGATGGAGGTAGCAGTGAGCTGAGATGGCACCACTACACTCCGGCCTGGATGACAAAGCGAGACCCTGTCTCAAAAAAAATTTTTTAATAAATTGAAAAAAAACACACCCTCTAAAGAAAAGAAAATAATTTATTGCCTATTAACTATTATTTATTATGATGATTAACATAAAAGCCCAGATAAAATTTTGGATAAATTTGGTTAATACATACTTTATTCCTATTAAACCATAATAATCTATTCCCTTTAATGAATTCCTATTATGGCTTAAGTAATTTACATCAGCAGTCCCCAGCCTTTTTGGCACCAGCGACTGTTTTGTGGAAGATAATTTTTCCACCAACCAAGGGTGGTGGTGGGAAATGATTTCAGGATGATTCAAGCGCGTTACATTTATTGTGTACTTTATTTCTATTATTAGTATACTGTAATATATAATGAAATAATTGTACAACTCACCATAATGTAGAATCAGTGGGAGAGTGATCTCAAATGATTCACCTGCTTCGGCCTCCCAAAGTGCTAGGGATTACAGGCATGAGCCACTGCACCTGGCCGTTGGTGATGAGGTTTTTTTTGTTTTGTTTTTTCGGTTTTTTTTTGAGACGGAGTCTCGCTCTGTCGCACAGGCTGGAGTACAGTGGCGCGATCTAGGCTCACTGCAAGCTCCGCCTCCCGGGTTCAAGTTATTCTCCTGCCTCAGCCTTCCGAGTAGCTGGGATCACAGGCCCCCGCCACCACGCCCGGCTAATTTTTTGTATTCTTAGTAGAGACCGGGTTTCACGATGTTAGCCAGGACGGTTTCAATCTCCTGACCTCGTGATCCACCTGCCTCGGCCTCCCAAAGTGCTGAGATTACAGGCGTGAGCCAGGTGATGAGTTTTAAATACAAAACCATTTTGTATTTAAGTGGCACATTCCATTAAAGAAATAAATGATTTGTATTTTATTAAAATTAAAAGTCACTGTTTTACAAAGATATTCTTAAGAGAATGAAAAGACAAATCAGCAACTGGGAGATAATATTTGCAAAGCACATATCTGATTTTAAAAAAAAAAAAAACCGACTGGGGCCAGGTGCCGTAGCTCATTCCTGTAATCCAGCACTTTGGGAAGCTGAGAGGGGAAGATCATTTGAGCCCAAGAGTTTGAGACTGGCCTGGGCAGCATAGGGAGACATTGTTTCTACAAAAAATAAAAATAAAAAAATTAGCCAGGCATGGTGTAGTGTACCTGTGGTACCAGCTACTCAGGAGGCTGAGGCAGAAGGATTACTTGAGCCTGGGAGGTCGAGGCTGCAGTGAGCCATGATCAGACCACTGCACTATAGCCTGGGCAACAGAATTATATCCTGTCTCAAAACAAAACAAAACAAAACAACAAACCACTGTCCGGAATATCTAAAGAACTCTTAAAACTCAGCAACAAGAAAACAAATGACCCAATTTAAAACTGGCAAAAGATCTGAACAGATACCCCACACGAGTATATAGTACAGGTGGCTATTAAGGAAGTAAAAAGGCACTCAACATTATTTGTCATTAAGGAATTGCAAACTAAAATAACAATGAGTTACCAGTGTACATCTGTTAGAATGACTGAAAAATGTATCTGGCAATACCAGCGTCTTATGAGGATGCAGAATAACAGAAACTCTTGCTTGCAAAACTAGACGACCGCCTTGGAAGACAGTTTGGCAGTTTCTTACAAAATAAACATAGTCTTACCATATGATCCAACAACTGCACTTCTAGGTATTTAGCTGATCAATTTGAAAACTTATGTCTTCACAAAAAACCTGCATGTGAATATTTGTAGCAGCTGTATTCATAATGACCCCAAACTGGAAGTAACCAAGATGCCCTTCAATGACTCCAAACTGGAAGCAACCAAGATGTCCTTCAATAGTTGTATAGATAAATAAATTGTTATGCCCATACAATAAAATATTATTTAGTGATTAAAAAGAAATGAGCTATCAAGATACAAACAGCTATTAATGAATATTAAATGCATATTTCTAAGTGAGAAAAAGCCAACCTCAAAAAGCCACATACTGTATGATTTCAATTACCTGACATTCTAGAAAACACAAAACAATAGAGATGATAAGAAAATAGTGTTTGCCAGGGGTTCATGGTGAGGGACTATCTAGGTAAAGCAAAGGGGATTTTTTTTTTAGGGTGAGAACCTGTTCTCTAAGATTCTATAATGGTGAATATGAAACTTAAATGCATTTGTTAAAACTCATAGACCTTTATAACACAAAGAGTGAATCTTAATATATACAAATTTAAAAAAATCTTTTGTGAGGTTTGGGGATCCCAGGAAGAAATGGAGTATGTGACAAAAATATATAAATGTATTGCAAAATATGAAACAACCTCACTGAAGGTAGTGGGGTAATAACATGCTAACTTAAGTAACTTTGGAAATGAGTGGAGTCCGTAAGACTAAAGGTAAAAGGAACAATACTCTAGCTGATAAAGTTGTTTCCAGTGGTAGTATAGATTAACAATCCTGAAACCACTGTGCATGTGTACCAGTACTGAGCAATTATAAACATATATATCTCCTTGTTCTGTCAGCTGAGAGGGCCTAGAAGCAATGACACCCCAGTAGCAACAAACACAGCTAGCACTCAGATCTTGGTTTCTGATACCATTTTCCAATAAAAAGAACTAGGGCTCCTTGGAGAAATGGTTGATTCTAGGACTGAGGCAGAAATTATAAAAGATGAGCCTGGAGCATCTAATAGTGCCTAAAAGTAAGAAAGTGTTAAAAAATAAGAAAATGCAACCCACAACCATGGGGTATGTCAAACTGTTACAGGTGTCAACTGAAAGAGCTTCCAGTGGCCAAAGATGAAGCCATTTGAACAAGAAAATAAATGAAGTATCATTGAATTGTAATCCAAAATATAAAATGAATATCCATGACTACATGTTAATTGAAATGATTGAATAATTAAATAAAATATGAATGGACAAATATCCTGTGCAGAATAATTTCAAATAATTTTTGTATATACTTAAGATCATAACTGCAAGTTCCTTAAATGTGGTCTGTACATAGTGACTTTATTTCAAAGAGTACATATGGAAAAGGAAGAAAAGGGAGTAAATTTACAGTAGAGAAACCTAACAAACACTACCTCAAGATAGGTGGTGAAAGTTAACATCAACAGTGGTAAGTCACAGTGATAAGTATGTACCCTTGGCATGATGTGATGTGATGACAGTGACATTTTACTTCTGTAGTCTTCCACCCAAAAATCCATAATCTAAATACAATCATGAGACAAACATTAGACAAATCCCAATTGGAGGGCATTCTACAAAATATCTGACTAGTAATCCTCAAAACTGTTGTGGTCATCAAAAACAAAGGAAGTCTGAGAGATTGTCACAGCCAAGAGGAGCCTAAAAAGACATAACTACTAAATGGTGATATGTATCCTGAATGGGATCCTGGAACAAAAAAAGGACATTAAGAAAAAAACTGAGGGCCGGGCACGGTGGCTCTGGCCTGTAATCCCAGCACTTTGGGAGGCCGAGGCGGGCGGATCACGAGATCAGGAGATTGAGACCATCCTGGCTAACACTGTGAAACCCCATCTCTACTAAAAATACAAAAAATTAGCTGGGTGTGGTGGCAGGCGCCTGTAGTCCCAGCTATTTGGGAGGCTGAGGCAGGAGAATGGTGTGAACCCTGGAGGCGGAGCTTGCAGTGAGCCAAGATTGCGCCACTGCACTCCAGCCTGGGCAACGGAATGAGATTACATCTCAAAAAAGAAAAAAAAAAAAAGAAAAAAAAAAAAAGAAAAAAACTGAGGAAATCTGAATAAAATAGTAACTTTAGGTAATAATAATGTATTAAGGCTGGGTGCAGTGGCTCGCACCTGTAATCCCAGTACTTCAGGAGGCCAAGGCAGGAGATTGCTTGAGCCCAGAAGTTTGAGACCAGCCTGGGCAGTGTAGCAAGATCCCATCTCAATTAAATAATAACAATGTGTCAATATTGAAAATGGCATGGAATGTATGAGGCCTGTACTATCTTCATACTTTTTCTGTAAATAAAAAATTGTTATAAATATTAACTTTATTTTAGAAAATTCTACAAAACCAGCTAATGAAATAGTTAATTGATTCCCCACTCTTCATTTTCTGGCTTTTACTTTTTTTTTTTTTTTTTTTTGAGGTGGAGTCTGGCTCTGTTGCCCAGGCTGGAGTGCAATGGTGCAATCTCGGCTCACTGAAAGCTCCACCTCCTGGGTTCACCCCATTCTCCTGCCTCAGCCTCCCGAGTAGCTGGGACTACAGGCGCCCACCACCATGCCCAGCTGATTTTTTGTATTTTTAGTAGAGACGGGGTTTCACAGTGTGAGCCAGGATGGTCTCCATCTCCTGACCTCATGATCCTCCTGCCTTGGCCTCCCAAAGTGCTGGGATTACAGGCCTGAGCCACTGCACCTGGCCTTAATTTTTAACTATTGATTCTTGCCACTTTGTAAAGAGTAGAAATATGGTAATGTCAGAGCCAAAAGTGTGTGGTTGCTAGCTCTCTGCCATTCTAAATGTCCGTAAATATTTATTTGCATCTAAATTTTCTATTGGTCTTCCTAGTGAATTTCATCTGATAAGTTTCATGGTGGGCAATCACCTAAACTGTTCTGGAAATGAAAGCAAGATAATTCGTTGCAGATAGCAGCTTTGGGTTTTGAAAATTCCTATAAGTCAAATCAACTGAAAATGCTGTAATTTCTATACTGACCCTACCTCCATTTCTCTCTCTTATAGCCAGTGTCCAGAAGGATACATCTGTGTGAAGGCTGGTCGAAACCCCAACTATGGCTACACAAGCTTTGACACCTTTAGCTGGGCTTTCCTGTCTCTATTTCGACTCATGACTCAAGACTACTGGGAGAATCTTTACCAGTTGGTAAGGTCCAAATGAGCATGCATAACATTTATTTTTATAGACATATATGAAATGAAAAGCATAGGCTGGGTGTGGTGGCTCATGCCTGTAATCCTAGCACTTTGGGAGGCAGAGGCGGATGGATCACTTGAGTCCAGGAATTCCAGACCAGCCTGAACAACATGGCAAAACCCCATCTCTATCAAAATACAAAAATTAGCCCGGCATGGTGGCGCACATCTGTAGCCCCAGCTATGAGGGAGTCTGAGGTGGGAGGATCACCCAAGCCCAGGAGGTGGAGGTTGCAGTGGGTCAACATCATATCACTGCACTCCAGCCTGGATGACAGAGTAAGACCCCATCTCAAAAAGAGAAAAGGAAAGGGACAGGGAAAGGGAAGGAAGGGAAGGGAAGGGAACGGAAGGGAAGGGAAAGGGAAAGGACCTGCTTATAACGCTCTGGAACACAGAGAAAGGTCCAACATAAAGCAAGTGTGCCAGGAATCCTAATTGCTCACTGAGTCAGTACCTATATATGTACACTGAGGACTTTTTTTTTTTTTTTTTTTTTTTGAGACGGAGTCTCACTCTGACGCCCAGGCTGGAGACACTGAGGACTTTTTTATGTGAAAGGCATTCTGCTAGGAACTATGGGGATGCAAATAATGTTCATGACTCTGAGAAATTGATAATCCAGTTGTAGGCATATAAACAGCACATTAAAAGATTTTAAAAATCAATGATGTTGATGTGAAAATTTCAAATTAAAGCTCTAGCTATTAACTGAGACTAGAAGGGGAAGGGAGCAAAAGTCATCTATAGATGGTATGGAGAATAGCTGCAGTGCAAATGGAATCCCACTGAAAGGATTTAAAGATTCAGTGCTCTTACTTGTCATATTACTGCTCTGCATATGAACTCTAATAAAAGCATTATAGTGGGGCTCACATATACATCCACTATATATGAGTTTAAAATGTATTTATATCAAACGAGACTGCAGTCAAGCCTCAAATAATCTGATTCTTAATTTTGTGTGTTGAGCATATCAATACCAAAAAATTCTTGGTGAAAATAAACTGGATACTAAAAAGCTAATTAGTCTACTATCTAACTGTGGTAATCAGATATTTATTTGGGGACACTATACTAAAATACTGATGGAATTATTCCCCATTTCCCCTAGACATTACGTGCTGCTGGGAAAACATACATGATATTTTTTGTCCTGGTCATTTTCTTGGGCTCATTTTATTTGGTGAATTTGATCCTGGCTGTGGTGGCCATGGCCTATGAGGAACAGAATCAGGCCACCTTGGAAGAAGCAGAACAGAAAGAGGCCGAATTTCAGCAGATGCTCGAACAGCTTAAAAAGCAACAGGAAGAAGCTCAGGTACTGAGTGATAAAAGCAAAGATTTATCATTATTATTATTAGTTTCTAAGTAGACAGAGTGTTATACTATGGAGGGTAGATTGGAACTGCTTTTTCATTTTATATATAGGCATTGTCATTAGAAAAAAGTATTCAAATATAAACTTGTTTCTGAAGCTAGAGTCAAATAAACTTTTTAGGCAGTGTATATAAAGAAATCTACTAGTGGATAGAAAATACATTAGGGATAAGGTTTACTATGGAATTGTCTCATAGAACCTAAGAGGGGAATTTAATTTTTTATTTAATTTAGAAAAGAAATAAAACTGATATTTCCAATTATTAGTGATTCACCCCTAATTATGACATTTGAGATTTTGTTCTGAAGTTAATTGATTTTAAAGGTTGATAAGAGACTTTATAAATACCTACACTTAACAATTCTTTGGGATTTCTGTAGCAAAAGAAAAAAAAAAAAGTTTGCTGTAGCCCACATCAGGATATCAGGAAGGTATCTAAAGTTAGATGCCAACTTGAGATTTTTATTAATATTAAAGGTTATGTGAGCTAGGGGTATAATGAATGGGGCATTAATGTGTTGAGGAGAAGAGACAGAAACACAGTACTCTATTAAAAGACAGAAAAAAAAACCATATACTTAAAGGTGAAGACTCTTGCGAAGATATAGTAAAAATCTGATTCATGCCAGTTAGAATTATAATTTCTCAATATTTTTGCCAACATTTGGTATGGCCAGTCTTTTTAATTTTAGCCATTCTAATAAGTATCTCATTTCCGTTTTGATTTTCATTTTCCTAATTACTAATGTTGAGCTCTTTTTCTGTTCTTATTTTCCATCTGTGTAGCTTCTTTTATGAAGTGGTTGTTCAAATCTTTAATCCCTTCCTTTTTTTTTAGTTAGGTTGTTTTATTTCATATTATTGAGTTTTGAGTGTTCTTTCGACTCTTTGGGATATAAGTCCTATATCACATATATGCTTGTCAAATATTTAAAGTGCAGTTTATCCAGAGTATTATTTCTTAGCTTTTTTGTTTAAATCATTCTTTTGGATCTAAGAAATTTTTGCCAAGTCAACACCACGAGTATTTTCTTCTAAATTTTCTTCTTAAGTTAGTTTTATGCTTTATATTTGGGTCAATAACCCATTTTAAGTTAATTTTTGTATAACATATGAGTGATATGTTGAGATTCACTTTTTAAAAATATGAGTATCTAATTATTCCAACTGCATAAAAACAAAATATTCATTCTCCACTGCATTGCCTTTGAACTTTTCTCAATTGTTAGTTGTCCATAGGTGAGTGTGTTTATTTCTGAACTCTAGTCTGTTCAGTTGATTTATTTGTCATTTTTATACCAATACCACACTCTCTTAATTCCTGTACCTTTTATGACGAGTCTTGAAAAAGATAGTGTAGGTCCCCAACTTTTTGTTCTTTTTTTTTTTTCAAAGCTGTTTTGGCTGTTTTATGTCCTTTGTAGTTCTGTATGAGCTTTTTTTTTTAAAGTTATATATATATATATATATATATATTTTATTATACTTTAAGTTCTAGGGTACATGTGCACAACATGCAGGTTTGTTACATATGTATACATGTGCCATGTTGGTGTGCTGCACCCATTAATTCATCATTTACATTAGGTATATCTCCTAATGCTATCCTTCCCCCCTCCCCCACCCCCCAGTTAGAATGGCGATCATTAAAAAGTCAGGAAACAACAGGTGCTGGAGAGGATGTGCAGAAATAGGAATACTTTTACACTGTTGGTGGGACTTTAAACTAGTTCAACCATTGTGGAAGACAGTGTGGCGATTCCTCAGGGATCTAGAACTAGAAATACCATTTGACCCAGCCATCCCATTACTTGGTATATACCCAAAGGAATATAAATCATGCTGCTATAAAGACACATGCACACTTATGTTTATTGCGGCACTACTCACAATAGCAAAGACTGTATGAGTTTTAAACTCCATTTGTCAATTGCAATTTGAATGATTTCTATTGCTGTCTTCAAGTCTATTATCTTTTCTTTTGCACATTTAATCTGCCGCTAATTTCATCCAGTGTATTTGTCATCTGAAACATTGTAGTTTTCATCTCTACAAGCTTGATCTGCATCTTTTTTATATTTCATGTATCTCAAACATTATGAACATACACAATACAGTTATAACAACTGTTTTAAGTTCTCTGTCTGCTAATTTGAACATCTGTGTCAGTTCTTGGTCAGTTTTGATTAATTTTTCTCTTTATTATGGGTCACATATTCCTGCAGTTTTATGTTCCTGACAATCTTCCATTGAATTCCAGACACTGTCAATTTTACTTTTTTTAAGTGCTGGATATTTTTGTATTCCCATAAAAATTATTGATCTTCGTTTCGGGACATAGTTATGTCGTTTACACACAGTTTGATCCTTTTGTATCTTTAAACCTTCGAAAATTTGTTAGGCAGGACCAGAATACCATTTATTCTAAGACTAATTATTCCTCACTAGTGAATCAATACCCTTCCTGATACTCTACCCAATGCGCATTTAAAACGAAGTGTTTGCCAGTGTGGGAACGGACACTGTTCTGGCACAGTGTGATTGCTGGGTGGTGTTCTCTTTAATCCTCGGCCTCAGGTGGTTTTCTAAGACACATGCTCGGTGAATAATCTTCTCAGTACCCAAGGGGAACCTGAGAAGATCCCTAGAGTTCTCTCTCTGCTCAACTCTCTCTTCTGTGGTACCCTGTTCTGTGAACTATACAATCACCCTGCTTTTCCTAGACTCAGCTTCATCTCATCCATTCATGGAGTCTGCAGAGATACTTCCTCTCTACATCATAGTCTGGAAGTTCCAGGCCATAAGCTAAGAAAAGCATAGAGCTGACTTGCTTGCTTTTCCATTTTCTAATATCTTAAAACATCCTGATCTGATGTCCAGTGCCTTCAAAACCACTGTAACATATATTTTGTCTGTTTTATTGGTTGCTTCAGGAGAGAGCAAATCTGGTCTCTGTTACTCAATTGTGGCCAGAAGCAGAAATGCACTGACTTTCTTTGAGGATTTTTCTCAGATGAATGGCTCCACATATTTGAAGTATTCTTTGGATGACAGTACATAGTAGAAATTCGTATATTCAAAATTTAAGTTTCTAACAATTCTGAGTTACTTTGAAGATGCACAACAAATAGCATTAGGTCCTTTCTCAAGGCATTTTTTGGTGAAATGGAGATACAGCAATGAGATGTTTGGCAAATTATTGAGCTCAACCATAGACTTAGCTTTTGCTGAACATGCTGGCTTGGCCACTTTCGTCTTACCACTGGGTACAGAGTAGTAATGTGGATATACCTTATTGATTTTATACAGAAAACTATAAACAAATTTGGTGAAACTTGAAAATATTTTAAAATATACCTCATGCTTGCCAGAAAGTTCTACATTTGAATTATTTAAGAGTTTTATTCTATATCACCATAAATAAAACGTATTTATAAGAAAATAAAATAAAATAGCTATTTACAGGGCAAAGAATTTATTTCAAGGTTTTAAATAAATGTTATAGGAAATAATATTCATAAATTGCATATGATTGTATTTTAAAGCACAGGGTTTTTCTATTATCATTAATAAACGCAGATAAATTAATGTGCTTGAAAATGCTACACAGATAATAAGTACAGAAATGAGTTTATTCTAAAATGTAGCCATTTTAGGGGAAAATATGGCATCAATTAAAAGAGTATAGTCTTTTTGAACTTAGAAATAAACATGCACTATGTCTAGTAGAAGTTTAAAGAACCTATGATTATGATGAGTTCGGCTAAAAAACATGTTCTATTAATTTAGTAGTCAGTTACTGAATCGTAGTGACCAAAATATCATGACTTGATTCAGCTTTAGCTTCATGCATACAAAATTTAAATTTATCCAAGGTAAAGTATAACACTGATTGGAGTTAGCACAGTGCCAAATCCATTTTAGTTCCTTATTGACAACACAGGTAATGATGACTAGTAAATTATCAATGCTGAAGCCAGGAGGAAGTTGGAGGTGAACAGAGAATTAGTGCACCTATAAGATTATTTATACTGCAGTGTAGCTTAAGTCTCCCTAACCACCTACGACTCTTCAAAAGTTACTATCTAGCCAATAACTTCATGAAAGCTAGCATCACTTCCATCTTTGTTTATTATTGGTTGAGGGGCCGCCTAGGGCTAGTCCTTGTGTAGGTGTGAGAAAATAATGTGGAGAAACACAAACTCTGCAAAGAGATCAACGTTTTGTCCTAGATCATTCTAATTGTGTTTGACATTTAAATTGTGATATTTAAGTACTTAATGTTGCCCAGCTTAGTATATCCCATAGCAGTCTATATTGCTCTGACAGGAAAAAATTTGGGAGTAAGTTCTGGAACAAAATTCGAAATAGTAGCTCTTAAGAAATCTAATATAATTGGGGTAGAACAGAAATAGGTATAATGTCTTGTAGCTTTGAATGGGATTTTAACTGGATTATATATGTAAAATGAACGAAGTATTAGTTATGTGGTTATATTTTTACAGACACACACATATAGTGAGTTACAGCGCCTACTTTGAATCACACAAAAACGTTATAAGAAAATGTAATTTCCTGAGTAAATGTTAAGTGAAATTTCTTGTTTGTTAAAAGAGGAATTCAGCAAGTTGGCTGTGAAATTACTACGGTTATTCTCATATGCAGGACATTGGTAGTGTCACAGAGTTGGGTATAAACAGGTACGCAGACACGAGAGATGACAGGAAACATCTGCCTTTGAGGGAACTGGCAAATCACTGGAAGTGGAATAAATGACAGATTTGAGTTGATGAGTGACACAGAAAATGTGTCTGAGGTTACCTTTGTTGCCTTAGAAATCTGTTTTGGTTTTGAGTTATTTGAACTGTTACCCAGAATTGGTTGGGAAATAATGCCTTATTCAAAACAAAGTTTGTGGCTGGGTGCGGTGGCTCACGCCTGTAATCCCAGCACTTTGGGAGGCTGAGGTGGGTGGATCACTTGAGGCCAAGAGTTTGAGATCAGCCTGACCAACATGGTGAAACCCTGTCTCTACTAAAAATACAAAAGTTAGCCAGGCGTGGTGGCTCATGCCTGTAATCCTAGCTACTCAGGAGGCTGAGGCAGGAGAATCGCTTAAACCCAGGGGGTGGAGGTTGCAATGAGCCAAGATCGTGCCATTGTACTCCAGCCTGGGCGACAGAGTGAGACCCCATCTAAAAAAAAAAAAAAAAAAAAGTTTGGAAGTGATTTAAATGAACGTAAGTTTCAGGATTATGGTGAGGGACTATTACCACCACTTCCTTTGTTTGCAGGGACTAACAAGTTAATAAATGATTAACACTTTGTGTTGTGTGTTTGTGTCTATATAAAATGGAAAAGAGAATTAAGGACTTTATTTGGATAAGAAAGGGTATATATATATATATATATATTCACTGTTTCAACAAATGGTGTATATTATGTACCTCATATGTATCAAGAACTCTGTAACTATATTTAACTTGCTACAGATAAGTGATTCATTTATTCACTTCATTTTGCAGATATAGTCAGTTATAAAATGTACTTAATATTTCTAATTTTACATCATGAATTATATTAAAGGTGATACTGATGATCAATAATTTGATTAAAAACCTAGCTATATGACTATATAAAATTTTATAAATATCTAAATTCTGAATTACTGTTTTATTTAAATGCTGGGTATTGTCTTATATCAAGTCTTAGATTTGAGCTTCCATTATGAATATTGTGCTTAATATAAATAAATATCTGTTACATTTTATGTGTTGCTTGGTCAAACACATAAATTTAAAATCATATTTAGTACTAAGGTTCCCTCCCTGAGATCATTGTAATCCTGGAGAATTTGCAACATAGTAATTTTAGATTTAAAATCTTTTTTAAATTTTTAAACATGAAGTTTAAAAATGAAAACTACTTAGGAGAGTTTGCTTCTTCTCAAGAAAGATGAAACATAAAGCACAAAGTGTTGTCAAAGCATTATAAATAGGTTTTATCTCCATTTCTTCCTAAAACATGTTGTTATATAGACTGTTACGACAGTCTTTTATGATGTCTTGAAAAGTCAAGTCTTTTATGATGTCTTGAAAAGTCAACTTGCTATCTGTAGCAAGTTAAATATAAGTTCTATGAAGTTCTTCAGAAGCATCAAAGTCAAGGTTAGGTATGTCTTGTTCTTCCCCCACCCCCACACCAGTGTCTGAGACAATTGATAGCAAAGTACATTTTTAAATCTTTATTCACCAATTATTTACTGAGCCTTATTTATGTCAGGTGACATACTAGTCACTGAGCATACAATGATACAATTTCTATCTAGCTTACAGTTAATGGGAAAGATAAACAATATAGTAGATAAGTTAGATTTGTTTGTATTTAGTGATGACATATGTAAAAAGTTTGATATTGTCATAATTTAATTATTTTCACTTCTGTGGTTACATTTACAAATAGTAATATACTTAATGAGAACTCAGCTTTGATGCACACCATATTGTTTCACATCCTCTGTATGTCGTTGTTGGATCATTTCCAGTCTAAAAATACTATTTGCCATGTTTCACCTCAGAGCTGACTGTGTTTCATTTGTAGGTACAGAAATTCAAAGTGCTTAAGAATACTTAGTGCTGCAATATAGAAAGAAAATATTTGAAGCAGTTCTCATAATCCTTTGAATGAATTTATGTATTGCTATATTAATCATTTGTTATTTATAATATTAAATAATTTATGAACCTTTAAAATTTTTTAAGTGATATGTAATAAATTCTCTGGGAGTCACATGACCACAGAGATGTGAACTACAGTCCTAATGTAATTCAAAGGAAGGGAGAGGATAAACTATCTAACACATTTCCCTACTTCCATCTGGAGGTAAAATAGTAAACACTTGAAATGTTTTACATTCACAAAAAAGAAAAGAAACAGTCTTTTGTACTGGATTTAGAGGGGAAAAAACACTACTCAGTTGCTCAGAAGTGCACACAGGAGGAAATGTTTTACAGATGGAATCAGAATGGTAGTCAAATGAGCAATCACCACTAAGAAAACATTTGCTTTTTAAAGTACAGAAGACACTTTGAAGAGAACAGTTTCCCCCTCCGCAAAAAAAGACAATCCAGAAGATAGACAAAACCAGATTTTTCTTGCTTTAATGCATACACTAGCATATTGCTTTATATGATTTAAAATGTAAGGGTCACTGTTAAGTAAACTCTTGTGGTGAGACAAAATAAAAGGACTAGAAGATAGACTTTCCACTTGTAGTTAATGAGTCTTAAATGGCAATATTTTAACCATACTCAACTGTTTCAAAGCTCTGTGTTCTAAATAGTGCCTGGCTTTGTTTTATGACAGGCAGTTGCGGCAGCATCAGCTGCTTCAAGAGATTTCAGTGGAATAGGTGGGTTAGGAGAGTTGTTGGAAAGTTCTTCAGAAGCATCAAAGTTGAGTTCCAAAAGTGCTAAAGAATGGAGGAACCGAAGGAAGAAAAGAAGACAGAGAGAGCACCTTGAAAGAAACAACAAAGGAGAGAGAGACAGCTTTCCCAAATCCGAATCTGAAGACAGTGTCAAAAGAAGCAGCTTCCTTTTCTCCATGGATGGAAACAGACTGACCAGTGACAAAAAATTCTGCTCCCCTCATCAGGTATGATTTTCTACTAAGTGCTCTGGTTTCTTTATCATTGCTATTGCTTTTTAGTTGTTGTATTTTGTTTTGGTACACTTTTGTACTATCTGACTTCAGTGAGGGACAGGGAACTAACATTTGACATAGTTGTTTAAATTCTTATAATAGATTGTCTTCAAAGGGATTTTTATTAAACCATTAATAAAACGTTCACCATTTTGAGACTGATATATATATACAGATAGATATATTGATATAATATATAGATATATATAATATATATTGATATAACCTATATATATATCAACCTGTATATATATGTGTGTGTATATATGTGTCTATACACACACACACACACACACACACACATATATATATAACCTACACTAGCAGACTTTTCAATGAGAGTTTTGGAATCTCTTGTTTACATTTTCCATTTTGAGACCCCAGATAAACTTATTTTCTTTGAAAATGGGTTTCTGTCTTTGTTATCCAAAGTTGTGATTGTAACATACATATAAATTTTGAAAAGAAGTGTTCTTTGGGTTTTGTCTTTATCCTTTGATATAAGAACTGGACTATGGCGAGTCTCCATTTTGCTTGCATAGGGTCATGCCATGATACATTAGAATGACATTATGACCTAAATGTTCTTGAAGAGAACAGTATCAAAGGCAGTCTATTTTTGCTCTGATTTAATGTCAACTACCTGGTTCTTCAGCATAGTTTTAAGTAAAAGAGTAAAAATTAGTTTCAATTATTTGATATTTAGTAAGTTTTATGGATTAGTAAGTTAATGTATTGTTTACATGTGTCTGATGTAAAGAATAATTAGTTACAAAATCTGTGATAAGTACAATTATGGCTTTTAACAGTATTTGGCACCATTAGAATTTCATGTGCTGTGAATTGCAAATGCTTCTAATCATAACAATCTTGAGTCAGAATTATACCCTAAAAATAATGCTTCAAGAGATAATATATAAGATTAATTTAATCAAAAACTGCAAATCAACCAAGGGGTATGATATTTTTTCATAAAGAAATAAACTTCTAAAAAAAAAAACAGAAGTAATAAACACAAAATTCAACATAGTATTTACTTTTGGTTGGGAGAAAAGGTAATATGCAAGTTCTCAGTGAATGTTTTATAATCTATCTTTAATATGTAAACAAATATTTTTAAAGAAAAAAGTAGACTATATTAATAACTTAAAACTTGTATTCTCATATTAGAACAAAATGGACATGAATACACAGAGTTTTAAGATAAAGCCATTTTTCTGCAGATAACATCAATATCAAGAAATTCAACTATTACTATCTTGTGTCATGCAAATATAAAATATATTATCAAATCGGTATAACACATTTGGAATTAACTTGAAGCTCCGGAGGGCAACTTAGTTTCTCAGATCAGATTTTTTTTTCTTAAACAGTCACCCTTGATATTTTGGAATTCTTAAAACTATTAGGAGTTATTAGAATTAAGAGTATATGAGACTATAGCATAATGATGCTATAGTGAACACAAACTTTTGTGTTCATATCTCAACTCCAAACTAGTCCTGTGACCTTGGTCAAGTCACTTGTACTTTGTAAAATTTCTGTAAAATAAAGTAAGAATACCTACGTTAAAGAGTTTTAGGGGACTAAGCAATATATAGAAAATCTGTGTGACAAAGAGTAAGTCTCTTATTAAGTTAAAATCAGTGAATGAATTTCAAATGAGGGAAAGCAAACTTCTGAGTAGTTTCAATTACTCACAAATGTATACACATAATTTGATAGCAGTATTAGTTCTTTTATTGTTTCATCATTTTGCTCAAATAAAGTTTGTAGATTTGTTCATTCAGTCCAATCAACAAATATTTATTGATCGCCAACTATGTAGCAAGCATAGTTCAAGATGCCAAAAATACCTCCAAGAATAAAAGAGACTCAGTTCACTGACCTCATGGAAATTTTTTCCAAAGGAGACGGACAATAAACAAAATAAATAAGTTATAGACTGTGTTACAAGGTAACAAATGTTAAGGGAAAAAAAAAGTAAGGAGGAAAAGAGGAACACGAGCCATAATTGGAGGTAAGATTTTAAATAGGGTGGTTTACAATGACCTCACTATTAAGACATTTTGGGAAAGATTTGGAGGAAGCAAAGAAAGAGGCTCTCTTAAGGAACAGCATTCTCAGCTGATGAAAGAGGAAGTGCAAAACCCTGACAATGATAGCATGCCTGGAGTGCTTAAGGAGCAACTGGTAGACTTGGTTTGCTGGGGCTGAGTGAACCACAGACAGGCAAGAGCAGAGAGTTTAGCTGATGGCCAGTGTTTTAATACTAAAAACAGAATCAGTACATACATATGGTAGATGTCGTTCATTTTATATTTGTAAATAGAAGATAGATGGACAGATAGATAATTTCAAAAGTGAAAGAAATAATCTATTAGTTTTAAATTTGCATATCCCAGTAAAGACAGACTAAGAGCATTAACACAACTAACAAGCAGAAATATACTATAAACGGTTTACAAGTTCTGCTTCTGTAAATAGAAAAGGAATCGGAATCTGGTAGAAAGAGAATCAGTGAAGGTGGTGGGGACAGGAAGCATAAGATAGACAGTAAATACTGCGCAAATCAAATGTATCTTCTGAAAATGTCAAAGCAGAGAGGCCATAAATTGTGGGTGCCCTGCCTTCTATTCACATAAATTACAAATGTTATTTTATGTTTATTACATTATTTTATTTTTAAACAGATAATATACGTTAGTTGTACAAAATAAAGAAATACTTAAAAGTATAAAATGAAACCTCAAAATGCTAAGTACTTCCGACAAATATTCACTTTCCTTGTTCCCACTAGAACATCTTAAAATTCCCAGCATCTTTTTCCATCTTGACTTTTCCCAATCCACTTTGAATCCAAACCCTACATGCATGATTGTGTCTTACAGACCTAACTTCTTCTATTTTCCCTTTTGTTACTGAAAATTAAGAAACAGTCTACATTTATCTTCTGGGAACAAGATGAAAAAGATACCTGGGAAATATGTTTTGACATGCCTGAGGCAAAGAAAGATGGCCTTTCACTCCTTAAAACATTAAAGCTGGTTTTCCCTAGAGAAAGTGTTGCCACAGCTGTGGGTATTCCCTCCACTCTGCTGCATCTTCTAGTGTGTTATTTTTGGTTTATTTTCTCTGAATGCTATTTCTGTTATCTTCTTTTTCTGTCTCTGTTGCCTTGAAAGCTGCGCTCACACCCATTATTATACATTCCAAAGAGTGAATAGAAATTTCAAATAAACTCACAGATCTGGAACGCCTTTGAAAATACCTGACATAAAAATATCCAAATTAAAGGCATGTCGCAGATACATAGTGGATGTACACACCTACCACATACTCCCAACCAATACTGTGTAGACCGATTTTCAGTTTCCAGAGACAGTTTCAGAATATAGGTGTATTGAGGTGATTATATTCAGCCATCCTAGGGATTAATGTAAGACCAAGTTAGTATTTCGCTGAGTGTAGGATGAGGTCCACCCTGTGTTAGAGTCACCTGGAATGTGTCAGGAGAATTCAGATTCCAGAGTCCTATCTGCTACTTTCTGAATCCATATTCCAAAATTTGGGACCTAAAAATATATTTTTTTAACTCTCAGAGTGATGCACATACACTCAAATGTTTCAAAACACTAGTTCTGGGCTGGGCATGGTGGCTCACGCCTGCAATCTCAGGGCTTTAGGAGGCCGGGGCGGGCAGATCACCTGAGGTCGGGAGTTCGAGGCCAGCTTGACCATCATGGCGAAACCCTGTCTCTTATTAAAAATGCAAAAATTAGCCAAGTGTGGTGGCGGGCACCTCTAGTCCCAGCAACTCAGGAGGGTAAGGCAGGAGAATAGCTTGAACTCGGGAGGTGGAAATTGCAGTGAGCCGAGATTGTACCACTGCACGCCAGCCTGGGCGACAGAGCGAGACTGCCTCAAAACAACAACAACAACAACAACAACATGAGTTCTGGATATAACGGCTATTATGTTGATCATTTAAATGGAGTCTGAGGAAATGAAAAACATTAGCATCTTTTATTAATGGGGGGATGAATTGATGTCTTCACATGATCTAATCTCTTGATCACTTCGCTGTAAAATCACTCTACTGTCTGCCCTTCGGTAGACAAACCTGCTACAGGAATTGAGTGTCACATAGACACAGCCTCCAATGGATAAGCTGGACAGCCAATAGTTCCTGTGGAGAATCTAACCAAATCCAAAGGAACAGAGCACTTCTTAGTGAATAATATCCTTCCAGAATATCACTGAGACAGAGGACAACAAAGATTATTCTGGTGCTTTGCAGTTTGGGAAAAGCCATAAAAATAAAGCTAAAAATGGGGCCTAAGAAAATCAGCATGACCTAATTAGGCAGAGGAACCAAAAATAAATTTGACAGAGTCTGCCTTTTCTGTTTTTTCCACTAAAATCATTTTATTTGGTTTTACACTAAAGCTTAGAAGAAAGAGAAGATCCAGGAATGTTTGCTGCTAACATATGTATATGTATATGTATGTATGTATATTACCCTGGGTGTGAAGAGAAGTAGGAAAGGGAATGAGAGAGCAAGGAGGAGTGCCATTGTTCTTGATGAGGGGAGAAAACAAATATTCTGCAGACTGAATAGATATGTTTTTGAAAACTATCTGCAAGACTAGAATACACACAGAATTATTTGGGTTTGCTAGTTTAAAATCCTTTCAAAATGTGAAAGAAGGAACTTCAAGCTAAATCTTCATTTTCTGGTACTAGGAAATAGTTTGCTTAATTTATTTGGGAATAGCTGTAATGAAAAAGATTTTGAATTGTCTCTTTCTTTTTAGTATAATTAAAATAAAACAGAAGTATATGTTGTTTTTTACACCACCCGCTGGTGAAGTCATGTTATATGTCTTGTTTTTATAAGCCAGTGTTATATTTTACACAAGAAGAGTAATTTATGTAGCAGTTTAGGAATCTTCTCTGTTGTGTTTGCTATGACATATAGTCTCTCAAATAAGGTGAATCATTGGTTGCCATTTGGGAAACTGTTAGCAAATTTGGAAGACAACATCGTAGGTAAGTTTTGTGACTTCTATTCCCATGTGGGTAGAGACAAACAGTTTCAGAGAAAGAGTAAACTACTTTTCTTTCAGAATTCAAAAGAAGAGAATGGAAAAATGGTAGTTTTTTAAAAAAATTATTATCCTGAAGTGAAATATTGGCTACAATGCAACATTTGAAACAAATATTTTAAATTTGAGCTAACATTCTCACTTGAGCCAAAACTTATTCTCCAGGTTGCATTCCCTTCAGATTATAGCATTAAGAAGTAGAAGCTACTTACTATTTGTTTAACCACCACTCACATCAAAAGAAATCATTTATCCTTTTCAGCATCTGGTCCCTAACCTATTACATTATGATAACCCAATCCACCTAAAGTGAATACTAAATGAAGTGGTTGTATACTTAGTAAATTGCAAACCAGTATTGTTAGTCAGAAAAACACTCTTTGTACTTAAATTTGCCTTAATAAAAATATCAAAATATATGTGTCCTCTATAAATTTGATTATCCATGTTTAAGAGCAAGAGTATACTAACTCCAAAGAAAATAGATCCTTTAATATTAATACTTTTATTAAATAATTGTGTTCTCCCCCCACCCCCATCCCATTCCTTTCCTTTTTGCTTTCTCCGCAGTCTCTGTTGAGTATCCGTGGCTCCCTGTTTTCCCCAAGACGCAACAGCAAAACAAGCATTTTCAGTTTCAGAGGTCGGGCAAAGGATGTTGGATCTGAAAATGACTTTGCTGATGACGAACACAGCACATTTGAAGACAGCGAAAGCAGGAGGGACTCACTGTTTGTGCCGCACAGACATGGAGAGCGACGCAACAGTAACGTTAGTCAGGCCAGTATGTCATCCAGGATGGTGCCAGGGCTTCCAGCAAATGGGAAGATGCACAGCACTGTGGATTGCAATGGTGTGGTTTCCTTGGTGGGTGGACCTTCAGCTCTAACGTCACCTACTGGACAACTTCCCCCAGAGGTGATAATAGATGACCTAGCTCTTACTGACATTATTCACCAATTTGAAATAATCAAAGCCTGGACAGTTTAGGCTGTTATACCGTCCTGCTTCCTCAAAATGAAAGTTGGTAAAAATAATACATGATCAATCAAAGGGAAAACAATAGAATATTGATAATCAATTGAATTGTACGGGACCATTAGCTTTTGTTGCATGGTAATTAATTGCAAGGGACCATGGCTTTAGGTTAAAAGGGCCCAGTTTTTAGAGTCTGCTATGAAATACATATCTGCAAATTTGGTAGACCTACCGAGACAAATAATGGACATTTTCACCATCAAATCTATAAGATGTATATTCACCAAGAATTGTATAATTATCTATTCATATTCTGGAAAATTCATATTCTTAAAATTAAATATTATAACCAATTTGTTGATAATGGGCAATTTCATACAACTGTCAATATTTACAGTGCTATTTTAAAAGGACTCTAAAATGTGTTTTTTTTAATAGGATAAGATATAGAAATAATTAAAGAAATTTCAGGAAAGCACACACATTTCATCATACATCTGTGTTTTTGCATGGAAAAAATTGGCCCACATATGTCAATATTGTCAATATAGCCTCAAAGAAAATAATTCAGCCTTGAGACTATATAATCATAATATTTACTGAGGGGAAATTGATCTGATTATTAATCATTGATAGAAGATAAAAATAATTTTCACTGAATGAAATAAAATAATAAATGACTTTAGCATGTTTACAACAAATTTCCTTGAAAATTGTGACAGGTTAATTAAAATATTTCTGTAATATAATTGTGTTATACAACTGCATCCCGCTGGTGAATTCCTCTTAAAGATTACTACCTGTGAGAATTTTTTTTTAAAAAAACTGTTTATAACTTAGCAATAATTCAATATTTTATTCCTTGAAAATTCTTACCTGGAAAAATTGCATGTAGCATGATTTGCCAAAGAAATGCTATGTGGTGTTGTATTACTTATTGGGAAGAGTGGTTTGAGCCATCAGTATTTGGTTTGCAGGGCACCACCACTGAAACGGAAGTCAGAAAGAGAAGGTTAAGTTCTTACCAGATTTCAATGGAGATGCTGGAGGATTCCTCTGGAAGGCAAAGAGCCATGAGCATAGCCAGCATTCTGACCAACACAATGGAAGGTAAGAAGCAGGACCACAGAAAGAAATGTTTGTTGATTTTGACACAGAGTAATGGGCAGCAACTATTTATACACTAAACTTGTTCATACATCACACAGCCCTCACTCCTTGAAGTTTGGAGAGAGAACATATTAGTACTGCCCTTTTTAGATCAATTATATGTCAGTTCTAACATATGTTCTTTAGAAAACATCAATTACATTTTATGTCATGTCTTCTTGGTGTATTAGATATACAGTCACATAATAATTATTTTGTAACAGGCCTCATCCATTAAAATTTCAAGCAATATTTTAAATACATGATGCTAAAATTCTAAAAGATATGTACAAACCACAAAAGTAGATTTGAGTCTGAATTTATACTAAAAAGAAGGGCATACTACATTCTCATTGTGTGCAAGATTAGTGTTGATATGGAAACTATGAGGGGAGAGAATAGTTCATAAATGTTATCACACACATAAGGGATCACAACTTTAGACAATGTTTTTAAAAAGGTACTTTCAGAAGAAACAATAATTATTTAAAATTTTAATAATTGTGTAATGCTTATTTAAAATTCTGTTTTGACAAAGAGCATACAGCAATTTAATCAATCATAACCTAGTCATTTTAAAAACAAAATATTAAATTCAAAGTGCTTATTTTCTGTATTCAAAAGAGAAAAAATCGATCTATATGACATTTTAATTAACATTTTCTGAAAATATTTAATGAGATTGTCTTCTCAAGTTTCTTAAGTAATATGAACTTCTATTTTCAAATATAAGCATCAATTTTGTTAAATAATGTAAAATCTACTAACAATAATAACTCATTCTTATTGTTATTTACTACTCTTCCTTGTTATTGTCCCTCCAGAACTTGAAGAATCTAGACAGAAATGTCCGCCATGCTGGTATAGATTTGCCAATGTGTTCTTGATCTGGGACTGCTGTGATGCATGGTTAAAAGTAAAACATCTTGTGAATTTAATTGTTATGGATCCATTTGTTGATCTTGCCATCACTATTTGCATTGTCTTAAATACCCTCTTTATGGCCATGGAGCACTACCCCATGACTGAGCAATTCAGTAGTGTGTTGACTGTAGGAAACCTGGTAAGTACATTTGAAGTTTACTCACTTACTTTGGTAGAGGTGGGAGGGATAGACCAAAGGGAAAGATCTATTTGTGCTGTGTTGAACCCAAAAATTATATCCTCTTTCCTCATAGAAAGAAATATCTAAGGAATATTACAGAGAATCTCAGAGATACAGCCTAAAACTCAACTGGTATGAATGCTGATTGTTTAGGCCAATGTCTGTGCTGACTGATCATGGTGTCTTACCAGTTGTAAACGTCTCAAAATCTTTACAGTTGTTCTTGCTGGAAATGTGGGTCCAGATAAACCAGGAGATCTAACCCCGGCTCCACAAACATGTGGTTTTAACCCACACAGCCTCTAAAAAAATCATGTCCATTAAAGGGATGACCCAAAGATTGATGTATATGAAAAAAAAGAACATCATTGTTTCAAGTTAACTACCTAATAAAAAGCTTCAGTGATAATCATACAAGAAAACAAATAGTTGCTAAATTTGCATTTGTGATTTAGCCATACCCTGGTTCAAATTACTGAGCATTCATCTGTGTCTGTGTGTCCTGATCAAAATGGGTGAACAAGTAAGAAAAGGGTTTACATATATTATTAATCAAGAGCTTTGTCTGTACTAACTCAAACAAACTTGGGGCAAGGGGTAGTGGGAAAACTGGAATGGAGGGAAAAGGTAGACTAACAAACTAAGTAAAGGGCAGTATTGCAGTCTGACTTCAGGAACAGTTTTCATCAAGGGCTTAGATATGGCCCGCGAGTTCACTGCATCATTTGTCTTTAGGTCAGCAAATGTTCAGTAAGAGCTCACTGATTTTCCATCGTACAACCTCTACACTGAAAAGTATGAATCTCTCTTTGAGTCTCATTCCAAAGACTCTCTTGATAGAACTTAGGCATAATTTGCGTCACATGCTCACCTCTGATTTAATCAGCCTTGGCAGAGGGTGGGATCATGTTGAAAACATGGCAGTCCTGAGGAATCATGCGTGAAGGAGCAATTGCCAACAGAAGGGGGAAAGGAAATGCTGGTGGACAATTGGATAATTGTGTGCCCTAATAAGTGACCTCAAATTATCTGCATTATTTGACTCAGTAGAACACTCACCATATTCTTGAGATTTTTTTCATCTTTGGCAAAGGCCGTGTCCCATTTTTCTGTTGCCTCTCTCAGTGTTTACATGGTAGTCACTCAATAAATAACCCACTGGTTGATACCTACCCAAAAAGGCTGCTTCAGGTGGCATGATTTTGCAAAAGAGCACAGGATTTGCAGTCGAGTGGAAGTGATTTTGACCTTAGTTGCCTAGTGCTTACTAGTGATATGGCCTCTGGACAAGTCTGATAAACAATCTGAGTCTTTGTTTTCTATTATTGAAATGAATGTAATAATACCCTTCATGCAGAGTTGTTGTGAAGGCCACATGAGGTAATGTGAAAGCACCTAGACTGTGCCTGGAATCTAGCATGTGCTCAATAAACAGTTTCCTTCCTCATATATATGCTATTAACCTTTTAGACCTTTCTTTGAAATAATGATGGAAAATATTTCTGGTGTAGTTCTTGTATTTTTCCCAGGATATTGGACAGTTAGGGAAGTTGAACAGGTGAAGGAAGATTTTGGAAATTTGCCAGAGTGAAGCAGGAAATATAGAATTCCAATGCTGAAGCAGTTGAGTATGGAAACACAGGATAAGAGAGGCTGGATTATAAGATGATTGAATGAAAAAGCACTAGACAAAAGCATCAAATCTAGGTCCTAGTCAAAGTGTTCATGGTAAATATCTGTGTGGTTTTGAAAAGTCACTTAGATCCTTGAGTCTATTTTCTCAACACACGTATAAACAATGAGTGTGTTGGACTAAATGACTTTTTATGTATGTCCCAGTTCTACAATTCTATGACTTTATGTGTAGTAACTGAAATAATGAGGTGGGAAAGTGGAATGGGAGACTGATGCCTGGTAGATTGTGATAGAACCATCTATAAGTTCAGGTTAGTGTTGGGGAAACAACATTTGTCAAGATAGAGAGCATAAATTATAGGGAACAGACTTGAGTTATTTATTTCTAACCATAAAAATAGGAGAATATGTAAACTGACTGTCTCTATTGGTTGATACCTCCTTACTATAATGATTAACATATCAATTATGCATTGCATAACTTACAAAGCATTTGTTCATGGAATATGTACCCATAGAATTTCCTACCCATAGCAACCTTTATCATAAATATTTATACATATGAAAGTAATACATATATTTAATATATATGCAGAGAGAGAGCATGTGAGAGAGAAAGAAAGAATTTCTATCATGGGTGCTTAGCTGACTTAGGACTATATTATAGCTCATAGATGATTACACAGAATATTTTGTGGAGAGCTTATAATTTGCTCATTAAAATAAATTTAGAATATCTATGTACTAGTTTATTACTGCTCAAATTATTGCATACTGCCTTATATTCTACATGAGGACATTGAATTGTGGAATTTTCCATCTTAACTTAGATCAATATGCCCCATTTTTCATTCTGTTTCTGCAGTACATAAAAATTACATCACTTCCTTGTTGATGAGATTAATCAAATTTGAGTATCAAGAGACCTTGAATCTCAATTAAGTTTCACTAAGGTGCTCTGTATTTTTGTGGAGTATTTTTTTTATTTTGTTTTTTAATCATTATAAAATGCTTGCACCCATCATAGGGATTCAATCAGCAAAAAATAGCCTATCAATCATAGTAGGTTAGACAACATCTTCATCATAACAAACATTTCCAACTTACCTGACAATGCTGAAACTAGATTAAAATGTACCAAAAACAATCCCATTGATTTTTAGGGCCTTAACTGAAAACATTTACAGAGATATAGCTGTCATTTTGGATTGCTGGTTGTAATAAAAATATTATTTTTATGAAAAATTTTATGGTGGGATTACATTTTTAGATAAGCGTAAATTTAGGGTATATGTTTTTAAAGGCATGAGATCCAGTCATTTTAGAAGAGCTGAAAAGATCACCTTATGATTTTCTATAGAAAGAGATATTTGTAGATTATTTACTTGGATGGTTCTAGCTCACTTTAAATAATATATTTCTATCATCAGAGTGCCTATTTTAAATAATAGCTGCTTCTAAAAGTTTTATACAAGAAATAAAATTTGTATAGTTAGAACTTATTTTACACTTACCAGGCAAACTCACTATTTGAAAAACAAATCTTTGATGCGTTATTCTATAAAATGAAAAATATATTTTTCAATGGGCATTTCACCATATACCTGGATTTTCATGCACTAGGCTTGCTTAAAATACATTTTATTTCTATTTGAGTGAATGGATGACTACCATTAGGCTGTTTTTTTCTGTGATGGGTATTTCCCATCTGTGATTGGAAAAAATGAAGTGTTAGCTGCATTTATATATACGTAAGGGTGGATCAAGATTTCTTTTAAGTGGAACCAAATAATTGTTATACTGTTATTTTGACAGAATTCCTTCAAGACAAAGGCTGATTTATCTTGATAAATGCTAAGCTTGACTTTACAGTCATAAACTGCAGCTTGTAACTATAGCAAATTAAGAGAATTGCTTTAAAAGATTTTCTGCAGGAGTAATTTCATAATTCTTCATGTCCTGTGTCTCTCAGCCTATTATTTTGAGTTAAAAAAAAGTTGTGTTTGTTTCATTGTTTTTCTTTCTATTGTCAAATACACATTTATCTAGCCACTCAAGTGATTTATTAATCTCAATTACATATATATGCATACTGAGTATTTTCTCCTGCTGGTTTCAATTAAATCTGCAGTTTCTTGCTCTACTAATCCATTAACCTTAATTCTGAGGCATACATCCAGAGATCGTTATTATAAACAATTTGTGGTAAACTTACTCTTGTTTCAGGAATGTTTATAAAATTATAGAAATAAGATGGTGTCCCTTAGAAAACACAAAATCAAAAACAAAATATGGTTTTTACGAAATCAATTTTCAATAACTTTCAGTAATATGTGGATTTGTTCCTGATGCGATACTACCCAGAAATAAATTTGGTTGTGATTATGTTAGAAATGTAGTGTACCAACAAGGGCAATAATTCAGTAGCTATTATTCAATACCAGATTTAAAATGTAGACCATGAAATGTTTTAAAATTAGTGTTTTTCTTGGAAATCCAGAAGATTCATTAAATAATACCACTCTACTTAATAAAATACTCCCCTAGAGGGAAAAAAAAAAAAAAGGCTAGACATTATTGGGTGTGTTGGCTCATGCTTGTAATCTCAGTACTTTGGGAGGCTGAGGCGGGCAGATCACTTGAGGTCAGGAGTTCGAAATTGGCCTGGCCAACATGTTGTGAAACCCTGTCTCTACAGAAATGACAAAAATTAGCTGGGCATGGTAGGTAGCCCACGCCTGTAATCCCAGCTATCTGGGAGGCTGAGGCAGGAGAATCACTTGAACCAGTGAGCCAAGATCACGCCACTGTACTCCAATCTGGGTAACAGAGGGAGACTCTGTCTCAAAAAATAATAATAAAAATAAAAAATGAAAATTAAAAAAAAAGCTAGACTTGAATTGATTTGTCACATTCTCTCGCTTTAAATTTTAGATATTTTTATTCCCGACTGTTAATGTTCTTCTTTATAAATTCATGTAGCATCGGTGTTTTTCAGTGCTCTTGAAGTAGTGCTGATCTCTATTTTTTAGGTCTTCACTGGGATTTTCACAGCAGAAATGGTTCTCAAGATCATTGCCATGGATCCTTATTACTATTTCCAAGAGGGCTGGAATATCTTTGATGGAATCATTGTCAGCCTCAGTTTAATGGAGCTTGGTCTGTCAAATGTGGAGGGATTGTCTGTACTGCGATCATTCAGACTGGTATCTATTTATATATATCCCTGTTGCTCATTGGCACATTTATTTTGAAATTGAATCAATGTATATTTATATAATAATTAATTTTAATTTTAAATTTACATCAATATATGACATTCTAAGAAAACATATAAACATCCTCTTTAAAGCTAAGTATAAACTGTTTTCTAAGAATGATGAAAGCGTTTGAAATACTTTATAATAATTAGGTATGTAGGGCACATTAGAAAACCTACAAGTACTTTCTAAAACTGTGTTTTAAGTTTATGAAGGTTTTTGGCCTTACAGTCTGTAAAGATATGCAAATAAAAATTTTAGGCCCCAGTTAATTTTAGCTTTTTATTAACCCTCCTTCTAGGAATGGGGACTGTTCTAAAGCAACGTGTGGGAAAATATTTGATGTTATCAGTATCTTAAATAATTGTATAAAAAACTTTTTGAATTATCACAAAATTTTATTGAGAAATAAGTAAAATGTATTGAAAATTAAGCAAAATGTGTATTTTTTCAATTTTTTTCTGTACATTTTTATCACATTATTTAGGTTATTTTACTTTTATTTTATATTGGCCTATAAAAATATATGATTTATACTTTTAATATTTCCTTTTACTCTCTAAAATAGAACCTGAAGACAACATTAGTTTGCTAATTTAAAAATATCTCTAATCAAAATAACAATTTGTTTACATGGGCATATCTTTTGATGAATCAGAAATGTTTTATTTATTATTTTTGAAATGTTTTATTTTAATTTTTGCACTTAAATTATATTATGACCAGATTTACAATCCTAATATTGTTAACACTATTTTTTCTAGATTTGAAATTGAATTAGTTCAGTATATTTTGAGTTTTTACATCTACCACATGTGGTTCTATGATACCACATACTAATAAAATAATATCTAAAATTATATTATGATTACTACTGAGAGCATCTTTTCACTTGATTACAGCTTAGAGTTTTCAAGTTGGCAAAATCCTGGCCCACACTAAATATGCTAATAAAGATCATTGGCAATTCTGTGGGGGCTCTAGGAAACCTCACCTTGGTGTTGGCCATCATCGTCTTCATTTTTGCTGTGGTCGGCATGCAGCTCTTTGGTAAGAGCTACAAAGAATGTGTCTGCAAGATCAATGATGACTGTACACTCCCACGGTGGCACATGAACGACTTCTTCCACTCCTTCCTGATTGTGTTCCGCGTGCTGTGTGGAGAGTGGATAGAGACCATGTGGGACTGTATGGAGGTCGCTGGCCAAACCATGTGCCTTATTGTTTTCATGTTGGTCATGGTCATTGGAAACCTTGTGGTACGTATGTATTACAAATGCTCATAAATTAGAACAAGAGCAGACAGTAGCTAGGAAGGTGGCCAGATGTGGTAAACATATCTCTGGTTTATAGTAAGTGGCCTAGACTGAAATCCCCCTATTAGCACTCTGAGAATGAGCAAGTTATTTAACTTCTCCTGGGCTCTGGTTTCCCATTTTTTATGACATTGGAATAACAAAACTGAAATCATATCTTTAATGTAAAGATTAAGTCAGGTGTATTTATGAATGCCTGGGGGGCATAAATATTAGATTTTCCTTTCTTTCTTCTTCAAAGAAAGTAAATTTTTATCACTAAGATTTGTATCTTAATATTGTTTTGATAAGAAAATGACCTCTACTAAATCTAAAAAGACATATTCTATAATCAAATTGCTCTTTGCATGTTCATAATTCATGTAGTTTGCTTACTCAGAGACATAGGTTGCATAGTACCAAATTTTGAAGACACATTTCAATGAAGTAGACCATTATATTTTAGCTATGCATTGTAATTATCCAAGTAACTTGGAAGAGGACAAAATGTTTTCTTCCCTGAATTTGCATTACTAAAGGAAAACCAATTATTACAGTTTAAATTATTCATATGTATGGACATTGTCCAGACTCAAAGGACTTACTTTTAACTGTGACTTAAAATCACTAATGTAAAAGCATAGTTTATATATTTATGTGTTTAATGCTTAAATTTCTCAGTCATGTGTGGGCAAAGCACTTCTTTATGCCATCATATTGGGCCTTTCCTTTGAGGGATACATTTCAGATAAACTTGTTCAGAAGAATGCTACTGGGATACCTACCAACATGCAATTTTTTCTCCAGAATAGTAAATCAGGGAGCTCTAGATTCTAAAAAAATCTGATACAGAAATAAGGAAACAAACTGGGGCTTTTGCCTTGCATGTCTTCCTATAGTGTAACATACTCTGAAACTCAATAACTAACTACATTTCAGGCTAAAAATATTATTATAAATTTTCTTTTACATCAGAAATAGTGAATTATTCCTGCATTAACCATAACTTATCAGTTGGCTGGGTAACTTTTTCGTATCCCGTAATATTCTGAGAGTTAAAATTGCCTCATACTTTCTACACACACACACATACACACAAAGAAAGAAAGAAAAAGAAAAGTAAGTTATGTGGGTCTAGCCTAAACCCTGGCATACTTTTAGATTTCTCTCCATCTGTTGAGCTATTTGAACACATAAATTTCAAAGTGTATTTGATGGGAAACGTGTTAAGTCGTATATAATTTGCACTTAGAAATTTCTGCTGTTATAAAAGTTTGTGGCCATTGGGCCAAAGGAATTTGTATTTCAAGTACATCATTTGGCACATATCATCAGGCTATTAAATAAATAAGTTCATTCTTTATATACACGAAGCTAGAAATTCCCTAGGAAAAATATGGTAAGATGAAGTAAGGTAAAATGATTAAGATGAAAGTATCTTTTTTTTCTCTCTCATTGGCAGAATCCTTGAGGGTGGGATTTTGTCTTTTCACTGGCAAACCTGAGCAGACACCATTTAAATCTTAGAAGCTCTGCTTTCCTATTGTCCCTCCCAATAGGAAAAAAAGAACAGGTGCTTGTTTTATCATTTTGCCCTTAGAGCAGGATATTAGGTCCTTTAAAGAGTGTGCGACTTAGACATGGCATCTGAAATATAGTAAGCATTCAATAAACATTTGTTGAAATAATTTTAGCAAAGATCTATGAGTTCCCTTTTTAGGCTGTTATTTAAATGCATATTTCAATATTAAAATAGACATTTTTCTTTTTTTCTTTTAGGTTCTGAACCTCTTTCTGGCCTTACTGTTGAGTTCATTTAGCTCAGACAACCTTGCTGCTACTGATGATGATAATGAAATGAATAATCTGCAGATTGCAGTAGGAAGAATGCAAAAGGGAATCAATTATGTGAAAAATAAGATACGGGAGTGTTTCCGAAAAGCCTTTTTTAGAAAGCCAAAAGTTATAGAAATCCATGAAGGCAATAAGATAGACAGCTGCATGTCCAATAATACTGGAATTGAAATAAGCAAAGAGCTTAATTATCTTAGAGATGGGAATGGAACCACCAGTGGTGTAGGTACCGGAAGCAGTGTTGAAAAATACGTAATCGATGAAAATGATTATATGTCATTCATAAACAACCCCAGCCTCACCGTAACAGTGCCAATTGCTGTTGGAGAGTCTGACTTTGAAAATTTAAATACTGAAGAGTTCAGCAGTGAGTCAGAACTAGAAGAAAGCAAAGAGGTAAGAATGCTTTTAAATTTTTTGTTCCGTTTCCTATGATAACCATGTACTACAGTTATTTACTATTTTCATTGTGCTTATATGCATTATCAAAAAGTAATATTGAAAGTCATATGTATATAGTGATGTTGGAAAATCACAAGATACTCTTTATTGGGAAATGTATTTCTAAAAATTCCAACTTTTCACAGGAAATTAAACCTTTCTGAGTATTCGGTATATTCATTTTCTTGATCATTTGAAAATGTGGTTTAAAAATGTGGCCTTTTAGGCCGGGCATGGTGGCTCATGCCTGTAATCCCAGCACCTTGGGAGGCCAAGGAGGCAGATCACTTGAGCCCAGGAATTCGAGGCCAGCCTGGGCAAGATGGCAAACTCTCCTCTCTACAAAAAAATATGAAAATTCACTGGGCATGGTGGCACATGCCTGTAGTCCCAGCTATAAAGGAGGCTGAGGTGGGAGGATTGCTTGAGCCCAGGAGGTAGAGGCTGCAGTGAGCCATGATCACATCATTCTACTCAACCCTGAGTGACAAAGCAAGACCCTATCTCAAAAAATAAAAACTAGCCTTCCAAAAAAGAGATGTTATTTAGTACATTACACTCTCAACTATATTACGTTCTTTAAAAAATAACTTATTTTCGTCATCTCCTTACTCTCTATATTAGGTTTTGCTATGATTTTTATATGAAAACTTTATGTACTTTTGTTAACCTCTGAAAGTCTTATTCACTATGATAGTGTTTCATTTATGAAAGTGTTATACACATTAGGAAAGTACAAGTAGGACCGATTATATTTTGCCCAGTCAAGGATGAGCAAATCTATAGTCTTCCAGAGTAACTTGAAAATACTAAGAACTACTTTAAAAAGCTTCACTTGAGGGCTATAGTTATTTTGTAGATTAATAAACCTGCTCTTACTGTTGGATTACTAGGAAAGAGAAAAAAGGATGGAAGGAAGGGAGGGAGGAGGGAGGGAGGGAGGAAGGAAGGAAGGAAGGGGAAAGAAAGGGAAAGAGAAAGAAAGAAGGAAAGAAAGAAAAAAGGGAAAGAAAGAAAAGAAAAGAGAGAGAGAGAAAGAAAGAAAGGGAAGAAAGAAAGGGAAGGAAGGAAGGAAGGAAGGAAGGAAGGAAGGAAGGAAGGAAGGAAGGAAGGAAATTGTTCCTACTGCATGATTAGTATTCTTAAGTTTCTATCATAGTAGTAATGGTATTAATTCTTCAATCCTGTGTTGTGGAAAAGAGGATTAAAATTCTTTACTATTATTTATGTATAGACGTTTAATATATAAGAGTACGAAGTAAGTCTAGCACAGATGGAGTTATCAAAGACATGTTCTAGCTTGAGGGTATAATGTTGACACAGTGGGAACCAAACCAACAATGTCCGATTTCGTGAGCATATTTTGGAACTCCTTTTTTTTAAATAAGTGTGTCAACAAAACTTGACCTGAAATCCTTGTAATAGGTAGCTGACAGTCTTACAACTCATAGCTTCCTGACTATTTTCAGGTATTTTAGAGTTGCTGAAAGATAGTATAATAATACGTTGGAAAATATTTTGAAAAAGGTAAAATACATACAAAATTAAGTACCGATATTTTTTCTCTAAATTCCATTTAAAGTCTGCTAAGTGAGTTCAACTCTAATTTATGTTGCTCATTCTGACAAACTAAGAATTCAACTCTAATTTTATTTCCCATCACCTGGCATGAATTTATGTAAGAAGAAATACCAGTCAACAAGAACTTACTGAGCACTTTTTGTGAATTCAGCAATCTGCTGGATACTAGGGGTGAAGGAGAGCTCTATAACAAAACTCTCCTTCAAGGAAATCTCGACATATTTGAGTAAGATAACATGAACTCATGAAATCATTAAAGACCTATTAAAAAGTTTAATCCTGGCCGGGTGCGGTGGCTCACGTCTGTAATCCCAGCACTTTGGGAGGCTGCAGCGAGCGAATCACGAGGTCAGGAGATCCAGACCATCCTGGCTAGTACGGTGAAACCCTGTCTCTACTAAAAAAAAAAAAACAAAAAACAAAACACAAAAAAATTCGCTGGGTGCGGTGGCGGGCACCTGTAGTCCCAGCTACTCGAGAGGCTGAGGGGGGAGAATGGCGTGAACCCAGGAGGCGGAGCTTGCAGTGAGCGGAGATCACGCCACTGCACTCCAGCCTGGGTGACAGAGCAAGACTCTGCCTCAAAAAAAAAAAAAAAAAAAAAAAAGTTTAATCCTGTCAGGTTGCATATAAGGCTATAGGTATTGAGGAGAGCAAGAATAATTGCTAAATGGAAGAGATAAAACTGAAATAGGCCTCAAAGTTTGGGTCAAATATAGATTAACAGAAAGCAAAATGAAGCTTACTAAAGGAAAGCTGGAGCTGACAGTGAGCTTGGTATTAAAGAGAGTTTAGGGTTATCATTGCAGATTATCAGGCAGTGATAATCTACATGAGCTAAGTGTTGGTTGAATATATAGTGGAAAATATGTTTGAATGTGTGAGGTAGTTTCAGATTATAAAGTTTTAAAGTAAGCCATAGAGTTCAAAGTTAACAGGGAGCTATTTTCCGTTCTGAAGCAGGGGAAGGCAATTGGAAAGTGGTATTTTAAGAACATTCATTTGATATCAAAGAGTAAAACAGTTTAGAGTGAAAGATAAGAAAGATTATCTTGGGGAATATGGTGATAATCATTCGATAGCAATGAGGTGATAAAATTCTCAGCTAGGGCAATAAATAATGAGAATTGAGACTCATTGACAACTTGACAAACCTACTAAAGAATCTGGGAAAATGGAAAAACAGCAATGCCACTTTCTGAAATGGCCTTTAAAAAGGGCTACCCAGTTTATGTTGGAAAAGGAGTTCAATTGGAATATAACTGAATGAGAAGTGTCAGTGTTGGGAAACAGAGTCTGAGTTAGAGGTCAGGGTTTAAAAATAAGGTACAATGTTTGATAATGCAGATTTTATAATTACCTGATTCCCTGAAAATGGAGGAGCTCATCAAATAAGTAATTATAAAGTGAAAGAAAAAAGAGAAAACTAGAGACAAAGTAGCATAAAAACTTGGGGTCAAAAGAGGTAGAAAAGCTAAAAGATAGAAAAACTTTTTCTAGATTAATACCATAGAATTTTTTGACATCAGATTTATGAAAAGTAAATATCTTAACTTCCTCCTACCGAACGGTTGGTTTCCAACGTATTTTTAAAATTTCATAATGACCACAGATATTTCAAATGACTGCTCATTATCGTGCCTTTTTAATGGCTTAAACATCATAAATTTAGAATAACAAGATATAAATCTCTCCTTTGTTATGTACCTGGAAAACATTTCTTACCTGAACAAAAATGTCTTATGGGGTGATTTAAATAACTACTTTATCCTCCTCTTTCAAGCCAAATTTTGAATACATAGAATTCAATTACAAAACGTAAAGAAATTATTTAAAATATATAAATATGTTAGTGGGAAAATCACTAAATAAATATAAAGGTATACATTTTTATAAAGCCAGAATAAAATTTCAAGTTATCTTGCACAGTAATATTAAATTCAACAATAAATTTTATATGAATGATTTGGTAAAATGAATACTTTAAAAACCCACCAAAAAAGTAATAGGGCAACTCTCATATATGCTCACACACAAGATAAAAAGTGGACAGTTTTTAAAATAAAAAGCCAATACCAGCATGTTCTAATATTACAGAGCAGATTAGATGAATTCTAGCAAAGTGCATTTTTGATTTGAAATTTCCAAAAGCTGCTAGCATGCTTCAGGTGCACACTTGTATTGGCTGGGTTATTCCTTTTTAATAGCTATCACACACACATGAACACATTTAAAATAACATATCCATAAAGTGACATTTTGGTTCATGTTTCTTAGGTTTTTGACACAAGTAGCAAGAGAACATTGAACTCTACTTTGCAGAGCACAGAATATCCTTCCTCTTTGCTAATAAAGTGAGCACTCATATAAGTTAAACCCACCAGTTATACATTTTTCACTAAAAAACTTGCATGAAATGTCTGCTTGAAGAGGAGACAGTAAATTAATCATTAATTTAGATGGTATTTGGAAACTCTAGTTACTGTATTTCTTCTGTTCATTTTCATAATAAAGGATACCTGACTAATGAAGCTAAAGAGAAATTATCCCTAGAAGTTTTTAGAGATAAACATAGGAATTGCTGTTATATATGTTATATATGTGTGTATATCTATTATATCTGTATATATGAATACCACTAACATAAATAGGCTGGTATGGAAGCAAATATAAACTTTTGCATGAAAAAAGTTCAGGAAATTGAAGGCATGGATTTCAAAGTAGTGATTTTTTTAATCTTGCAAAAACTTGGAATTATACGAATCTTTTTGAGAAGGTCTAACGTAGAATTTGTTTTTATATTTTTTAAGTTCTCATAATCATAATTTCTTGAAATATTTATATAACTATGAATTTTTACAATTTAATTCTTAAAAGATTATTGGTTTGTTTTCCTAAGTGAAGGATATAGAATAAATGTTTTTAACAATCATATTTGAAGTTGAATTCCAAACACAATCTAGCAATATCATACTGTGACCTTCACTGCTTACCATTCTTACTTCTCACAGGAGTAAAATCAAGCTGGAGCCATCAAGAATGCAGCTCTGGTGTTTTTTAACCAGCCAGAGGCTCGTGCCACCACTTTTACCCAGGTTATCCAAGCAAGTTGTACATGTACAATCACGTTCTAAATGAATTTTGACTGGCCTGCATGCTACTCAGCTATGTTCCTTCCCCTGCCATGGCAAGGAAGTGCTAGACTTGCCCAGCTGCTCTCTGCTGAATCGTGTGACACATCACAGCATGGTCAGGCGAGATGGGCAATCCCAACATCATATTTAATTCTGCTAATGAGTTTTCTAATTTAGTCTCTAGCCTTTTAAAACCAATTGCATGCTCTATAGGATTTATAATATCTATTTTAAAACATGATAGAAATGTTTATGGTTCAATATAGTCAGGGATGTAGGAGGGCATGCATTTTTTTGTTTCTCTGCTTTTATTTCATTAAAATAAGACCACAACTTTTTATTGTTGATTCAGCCTTTATAAGTAAATTGTATTACCAAAATAAGCCTCACAGGGTTTTTTTCTGATAGTACTGCCATTTTCAGATTATTATATTCAGATCTATGAATATAATTTTCAGCCTATCCAATTCATGTGCTCCAGATGAAAATGTTTGCTTTCATGTTTTGGGGGAAAGGTTCTGCAAAAAAAAGAAAGAAAGAAAGAAAGAAAGAAACAAACAAACAAACAAAAAAGAAAAAAAAAAGAATAGGGTGATCCTGAGGTTTGGAGATGAAGGGCCGTAGTCTGTATGCATTTGGGCAACACATATCTTGGATTTTCATGTAGGTTAGGAAAAGTTATGTCTGCAAAACCATAGTGATCATTGTAACTTAAAAAAGGAAAGCATCATGATATATGGGGTGAAAATTCTGTATATCTTGATCATTAAGTAATTGGCCTAGTGTACCCATTTTTTATTTGAAATGTCGATGATTTATGTTAATTTCTCCCTAAATGTTCTACCCAAAACTGACCAGGCAAAAAAGAGACTTGGAAAATTTACTATTTTCAGTTATTAATTATTAATTTTAGTTTTGTGAGGAGTAAAGGGCATCTCCCAAGATTATTGTAGATTTGTGGCGTAATGAGCTTTTATTTTATTCTGTTCACTCAACTTTCTCCATTGCTTACTGGAATCTCAGCCAGAGTACGGGTTCTGGGAGGGAAATTTTGAAGGAAATGTAAAGAGTTCATAAATACTGGGCAGTTTTCAAGGCTTCTGGTGACAAGGAATATCTAATTAGTTTGGGGTTGTCTCTAGATTTAATTTATGCATACTCTTATTTTCCTTAGGGATAATTGTGAATTAGTTGCAGAATGCAAAAAAATCAGAAATAAAATTATCAATGGAAAATAGTAACAAAGATACAGTCCATGGTGATTTATGCAATTTTTATTCAGCACCAAATTTTTAGATTTAGAATAAAACAACATTATTAGTCATTGAAGAAAATCTGATTTCTTTTTCTTTTTTCTTCACCAGCAGAATAGAATTAAATGGTACTGGCATATTATTATTTACACCGTGTTTATAGCAGGATTGCCTCCTTTTCAGAGTCTTTATGGAAACTTTGAAAGTAGATGTTTGACTAAGGTCCGGAGCACATGCCCTTCTGGAAAAGGCTTTGTGCTGTTTTTGGAATTTGGAAAGCAATGGAATAATGACTCTAGCTTTCAGTTTCTCTGTTACATGGCCAGTGTCTTCCAAATGCTCTTTGTGAAAACTGAATGTGAGATAATTCTTTGAGAGGAGCAGATGGGTGTGTGAATAGCCATTTTAAACCCATCTCAACCTTTAAAGATGGTCTTGGTGCTTTAGTGTACTTCTGCTGAAAAAAAAGAAATTAAAGCTGGTTCAGACGAATACTTTTGTATCCTTTCTGGAAACAAATGGCCTTTTTCTTTTTCCTTTCTGATGCTCTTTTACTCTTCAACTACACCATAATTATTTTCAGTTTCACATACCATGTTCCTATTCAGGCTATTTTAAAAATAAAAGGAGTTCCGGGGATGTTGTACATTTACTATCTGTCCAGGCAAACCAGATGGTGGTGGTTCATATTTTTAATCTTTCGATAAGTGATTGTGAAAAAAAAAAAAAAAAGAGCTACTGGTCTTGTTCTTCCCGCCTAGGACAAGCAACCCAATGGCTTCACTGTGTGGCTGTCTTGTTTTTCAGGTGAAATATCATAAGTCAAGATATGGTTATGCATATCCAAAAGATCAGACTAAGGCCCTGATAGTGTGTATGACCAAAACTTTCCTCTTCTACTAGTAAGACAAAAATCCACAACTTTTTAGAGAAATGGCTAGATTTTAAAGGCAATCTGTAATGGCTGAATCTTTTATTTTGCCTCTTGAATCATACAGCAGTTTGTGAGAGTCAAATATTTGATAGCTGATTGAAAATAAATGAAATGTGAGCGCATTTCAGTGGAAGTAGGCCAGTTGCTAACATTCTCTTTTATCTCTGAAAGTTAAATTTCATTATTTAATTGGATAAAAATCAAGAGCAATATTTGTCATATGGGGGAATTTCTATATAAGGTCACGCTATTGGGCGGCGGGGAATGGTCTCATGGCCTTTTTTGGGTGTTAACTCTATTGTTTCGTATGTTGAAATGACCCATTCTTGTGAGTGGTATTTGCAGTTAACCTTCTTGAAAACTTCATATTCAGGTACCATGTCTTTGAGGACATGGTTCTTGGATCAGCGTGCGGCTTCCACAGCATTGCGCCGGGCTTCTGCTACAGCCAGGCATGTTTTCTGCGGCTGAATTAGGCCTGGAGAATGTTGCATCTTAAAACCTGCTTTCCAGCGTGCATTTGTAGAGCATAAGCCATCATCCCTCTGTAGACCCAGTCGTTTCTACAAGGGATGGAAGAATTTAACCTTTAAGTGCCATAAAATATTGGAGGCGTAGGGAGAAAATAGTACAAGAAAACAAGTTTGAACTTGTACTATGTGGTTTTATATGGAAGCTTTCTATTATTATGCCTATATTCCCAATTATATTTTTCTAACTACTTCAGAACAAGTATGAATTTAGTTATTTAGTATAGTCATCGAGTTCCTTAATATGGTAAATTTAATTTCAGGTTTCTTTGCTTTTTTTGTATCACTGTAGTATCACAGCTATGGCAATATAAAGAAAGTAAGTTATTCTTTATATTTATTGGTCACTTGCTTTTAAATCAGTTATATGCTTTTAAATAAATTTGAAGGTCATTTTGGTTATGGCTATAAGAAGTTGTATCACAAACCACCCTTGACTAGAATGTGAATGCCAAAGTGTTGAACTTAATTAGAAAATGTTTAGATGATTTAGATTATATCTGTGTATAGAATTATGTATATAATATAGATATGTATTATATAAATGTATACAATTTAAAATGCTTATATAGTTTTTCAGCGTGTAAATTAGTGATTTAAAAAATACAGCAGTAAAGTTCTTTATGTATCCAGTGACTAAAGCATATCAGGTAGTAGATCATAATTTGTAAGCTGATGTAATTTAATAAGAAGGTGATTCACAATTTAATTTATAAATGTAAGTAAATGCATAACTTTGGAAATTTTATGTAATTGATAAAATATTTTCATAACTTCATAGAATTAAAACATAGGTACTTTCCTATGATAAATATGTGACTTAGGGCATTAAAAAATACTGTAGTAGCATTTCTGACTAAGAAGATTAAATTGGCCAGGTGCAGTAGTTCACGCCTATAATCCCAGTACTTTGGGAGGCCAAGGTGGAAGAATCACTGGAGCCCAGGAGTTTGAGACCAGCCTGGGCAATATGGCAAAACTCTATCTCTACAAAAAATTTAAAAATCAGCCAGGTCGGCCGGGCGCTGTGGCTCACGACTGTAATCCCAGCACTTTGGGAGGCCGAGGCGGGTGGATCACGAAGTCAGGAGATCAAGACCATCCTGGCTAACATGGTGAAACCCCGTCCCTACTAAAAATACAAAAAAATTAGCCGGGCATGGTGGCGGACGCCTGTAGTCCCAGCTACTAGAGAGGCTGAGGCAGGAGAATTGCGTGAACCTGGGAGGAGGAGCTTGCAGTGAGCCAAAGATTGCACCACTGCACTCCAGCCTGGGTGACAGAGCGAGACTCCGTCTCAATAAATAAATAAATAAATACAAATAAAAATTAGCCAGGCACGGTGGCATGCACCTATAGCCCCAGCTACTTGGGAGGCTGGGATGGGAGAATCAATTGCATCTGGGAGGTTGAGGATACAGTGAGCCATGATCACGCCACAGCACTCCAGTCTGGGCCACAGAGTGAGACCCCATCCCAAGGGGGAAAAAAAAAAGATTAAATCATGACTAAGGCAGATTCTTCAACTTGGGAAAGCCGACTTTATGTCAACCTTCATAGATAAGGAAGCCTCCCATAAAACACTTTTTAGTGAAATGCAAACTAACCTACCATCTTCTAAGCTTTGGTTCATAAGGGTCCTGGGAGCTTGCAAAAGCTTTGCCAAGATTCCCTCTGAGCATTCCTTGAAGGGCTTTCTAGAGCCTGAAAGATTATCTTTATAATCAGAAAATCTCTGTAATAACTGTAAAGCAATTCTCCATGAAATGGGTTCTACTCCTTGGACAATAGTAGAACGGTGGCAGGGTTTCTTCCTTGTCCATTGTCAAAAGATATGTTGTGCCTCAATGCCAGGAGGAGAGAGGTGAACTGTGATCACTGTCCCTCTCTACCTTAAGATGTATAAATACATAACCTCCAGAGCTATTAGAATAGAGATTATTTATATCCAAACAAGTTAACCACATTCACAAATATATGTAATCTAATGACCTTCCCAATAACAAAAAAATACACCCAGAGGTCCATATATGTAAACGATTGATTCCACTGTCATTCAGGTTAGTGGCTATCAAGACTTGTGCTGTAAAGGATTTGTTTTAAATATGTATGTATTTGTATTAAACATAAGACACCTGCAGAATACATGGAAGAATTATAATGTGAAAAATTAAACATCTCACAATTATATTAGCAGTGGTAACATGGGAAATGAAGGGTGAGTATATTTTCTAAAGTTTTCAGATGGAAAAGTACCTGTGTGTGTATACATGTATAATTAATTTTTTATTATTAACATTATTTTTTATTAAATCATTCCTATTTAATAAGAAAATGCATTTTCTAATATAATTAGATAGACTCTCTCAGGACCAGACTCGACTTATATATCAAAATGGAGAGATAGAATTATCTAAAGACTATAATTCTCTCTATGAAGTGACATTAAAAGATATTCAAACATTCATCGATTCACTCTTCATGAACTCAACATAACTATTCAGTGTCTATTCTATACTTGGTGATATACTGGATCTTTTGGTATATATATGTGTGTGTATGTATGTAGTTGGTATACGTGTGTATATATATAGATGTATGTGAATATGTACATATATTTAGGAGAATATTTGGTCAAAGGAAACAAGCATAATAGATCAAATGCTCTATAAAATTTAGCATGAAGAAAATCATGCAAGAAAGAATGGCTTCATACAGGAGGTTGAGGTTTACTATGATGAGGCTCAGAAGTTATTAAGTTTGGATTAGCCAAGAGAAAAAAAAAAAAAATGAAACTTTCTATAACTGACCTCAAATACTTTGGTTTCTTATTGTTATTACTTATAAAGTGGATATTATTGCTGTCACTCATCAAAAGCCATAGTAATTAACCTATAAACTACCAGTGAAATTAGAAGAAAAATTAGTGGCTGAGACCAAACAATTATCCAGTATTTTCTTAGTTACACCAGAAGCTGCTACAATTCTACCCAGCAGTAATTTTCCTAGGTCTTTCTTAAATGAATAAAAATATCCTGGCTATAAGAAGTAGAAAAATCCTAGGAGAGGAGAAGATGTCTTGGATTTCCCACCTCTCCATAATGTAGAGGAAATTAATGGTAAAAAAAAAAAAAAAAAAAAAAAAAAAAAAACTTGTGCTATCATGACCCTAAGAACTATCAGCCAAAAGTGATGGCCTAGCTTCTCTATTTACCATACTCCAGCCTAGGAGGTACTCTACTAAAAAATTGTGTTTTGACTTAAAGTAATTTTCATTATATATATATTTGGACATGGCTAACGTCAGGTTAATATCACCTTTAAAGTAACACCACAGAAAGTATCATCTGGATACTACCCTTTAATTAGTTCACATTGTAAAATATTAAACTACATTTGCATTATGTCTTCATTAAATCAGGAATTTTGAGCCAAATTTCCCCAACATGAACAGTGTTTATGGCCTTTTAAAAAATAACACAGTAACTCTTTCAGAAGGCTTTGGCAGAGTGACCCTATAACTCAGCTACCAAAGTTAGTGGGGGCTTTGAAATCATTAACATGTCCATGCACTATTGTTTCATCTTAAAAGTTTTACATTATCTAGGTTGTGCTGTATGTCATGTCTTTGCATCTGTTTTCATAAAACATTGCACAATCCTGTCTTCCCAAGTGATCTCAGAGTACTTATTATTTATTCTTGTAATATTACAGTGGCTCTTCTAGCCATGTGGCATGGCACAATGATTTAGTTAAAGGAAATGTTCACAGCCGGGTCACACATTGAATTCAGAATGTGCTCCTAATGAAAGTCTATAGAGATTCTGGACAATGCCATTTATGAAGAAATTTCCATTTCATTTAGAATTCTTTGACAAGTATTGAATTCAGTTATGCAGTTCAAAAAAAGAGAGTGATCCATCATTTTTCTTCTAGTAGAATAAGAAGAAAATTATGTAAGCCAGAGAAAAATAGAGCACAAAGTTGAAATATAATGACTGAGACTAATGTTAATGTGCTGCTCTTTCTAAAATTATAGAAACATGGACAATACTTAGAAACAACTGGTAATATTCTTTGCCCTCTGAAAGTTTCCATCTGAAGAGGTGGAAATTAAAATTTGATTTGATGTATTTTAATTAATGTAATCATTACTAGATGTCAGCATACCACTTTATCCAACTATTCTTGGTTTGGCCTCAATGTATTAAGTTATATTCATATGGCATTCATATACAAATGCAGATCATAAAACAAGTTAATCAGTGTAATCCATCCATTCCAGACCACCCACATTGAATGTTGTCTAAACTTTTTGTCTGATTCAGGTCAGTAGTCACATTATTTTGAATAGTACGACTTGATTTATGTTAAATTATTAGTACATAATGATCAGTAATACTAATAGAGTTAAATGCTATCACTACCTTTTTTTTTTCACACAATGACACAGTATTTCCCAGTTAATTAAATAAAAGGGGGAAAATCACATCTTTGAAATGGGATTTTGTTTCCAGAAATTAAATGCAACCAGCTCATCTGAAGGAAGCACAGTTGATGTTGTTCTACCCCGAGAAGGTGAACAAGCTGAAACTGAACCCGAAGAAGACCTTAAACCGGAAGCTTGTTTTACTGAAGGTAAACAAGCTCTAATGTGATTAAATACAATCTCCCTTTGTTCTTTACAGAGACTGAATATGCCTCATTTAAAAAAAAATTTATGAAACGAGGTGTGGTGGCTTATGCCTGTAACCCCAAAATTTTGGGAGGCTAGGTAGGAGGATTGCTTGACCCCAGGAGTTTGAGACCACCCTGGGAAATGTAGTAAGGCTTTGCCTCTACAAAATAAAATAATAAAGAAAAACTAAATTAGCTCGATATGGTTGTACATGCCTGTGGTCGCTGCTACCTCAGCCACAGCTGTATCTTAGAGCTTTTGCAGGGAGTCGAGGCTGCAGTGAGCCATGATTATGCCACTGCACTTCAGCCTGGGCAACAGAGCAAGACCCTGTCTCAAAAAAAATTAAAAAAAAATACATAAATTAAATTAAATAATAAAAATATTTAAAATAAATAGTGAAGGCATGTTTATCTTTATTTTCCTTTTTTGTCTTTTAAAAAGTTAATCTCTCTAGATTTCTGGATTATACTTACAGCAGTGACTATTCCTGGACAATTAAAATGATCTGATAAGTCTTTTTTTTTTCTCATTATCCATAATGTGAGGAAGCTGACCCTATGAGATAAATGGCATTCTAGAATGTCATGTCATTGATATTGTAATCCCTTCAGAACTCCTTGGCAATGTGTGATTTGATTTATAGATGCTACAGTAATTACATTCCCTCCCTTACAGTTCCAATGTGGTTAATGTGCTCTAGCTACAGCTGTTTTGAGATGTAGCTGTATTGTGAGGCTTTGGCAGGGAAAGCAATAGCTGTTCTCACAGAAAGCAGCACAGTGTCTTGCACACAAATCAATGAATATCTATTATTCAATGTGATTGGACTTAATCTGATGAGTAGTAGCTCAGAGACTTACAGCAGAAGAGTGGACGGGAGTTAGAAATAATGTGAAAGCTAGGAGGGGGAGGACAAAGGGAAAAGAGATACTGACTGATGAGCTGAGTCATAGGTGTGACTAAGAAAAGCACTGAGGCTGAAAAATAAATTAGCTTCGGAAAATTGACAGTGGCTGATGCCTGGGAAGACACCGAGATTTTCTGTGCATGTGTGCATGAAAAGAATTAAAAACCCAGGATCACATCAAAATATGAATAAACAAATCGAACATGTAGTTTTGCCTCATATGTGAGAGATGCACCTAGACTATTTTCATCAATGGCCTTGAGGCAAAATAATCCTGACTGGTGGTGAAGAATGAAACCATTGTTACTTAAGCAAATCTAGATGAAATATTTCCTTGAATTCTAAGTAGCTGGCTGAGTATATAAGTCTGAGAATAATTCATTATACAGGAGGGATGCTGACAATAACTAGGAAATGAAGGAGATGGTTACCCTATGAAATAATTACCTGGAAGTGGAGTGGGGAAGGAGCAGGAAAGTTTATTTTTTCTTATTTAAGATTAAAATATATTTTTTAATTGACTATATTTGATTTTTAGGATGTATTAAAAAGTTTCCATTCTGTCAAGTAAGTACAGAAGAAGGCAAAGGGAAGATCTGGTGGAATCTTCGGAAAACCTGCTACAGCATTGTTGAGCACAACTGGTTTGAGACTTTCATTGTGTTCATGATCCTTCTCAGTAGTGGTGCATTGGTAAGTGAAATGCTTATTGGCAAGAATCAGATTCTGGTGAAATAGTTTATTCTCCAAAATTACCAGATGCAAACACTGAGCTTCAGAATCAAAAGAAAAGGCATATCTGTGTCTTGCAGAGCTTGGCACCCAAGGTTTAACGACGCAAAATTCAGTTCAGAACAAATCAGCACCATGAAACAGCCAGATGGAATTTCTCATCTGGTGTTTATCTCACAGATGTTTTCCTCACTGAGACAACCGTTTGCAGAGACATTCTGTAACCACGTTACTTTCCCAGTCAAATACTATCCAGTTTTCCCTAATAATTGTATTAACATTTATGGACTAAAAGCATATTTTAGGGTTTTTTTTCATGCATAATCAACTTATTCTCTCAAAATAAGCCAGATCATTCAGGAAATTGTAGAAAGTAATGTTTGAATAGGCCAATGCTCTCCCTCATTAACAGAACTTCTAGTTATTTCTGAGTTCATAATACTTCATTAAAAGCATGTCTTTGTAACAGTAATTGAGATAGAGACTTAGGGGTGAGAAGTAGGAAAGAAAGCACATTTTGAATCACTAAAGGCATGACATTTCCCTGCCAGCATTTTCACACTTAGTTTAAGTCTTTAGATTTTGTCTGATGTTCAATGTTTATGTGAAATATCAATAATCAAATTATTGTTTTGTACTCACTATTATGCCAAGCAATTTTTTTCAAATATTTAGAAGAAGCAAGCCATTTAAGTAAAATAAAATATTTTTGATTCACAGGCCTTTGAAGATATATACATTGAACAGCGAAAGACTATCAAAACCATGCTAGAATATGCTGACAAAGTCTTTACCTATATATTCATTCTGGAAATGCTTCTCAAATGGGTTGCTTATGGATTTCAAACATATTTCACTAATGCCTGGTGCTGGCTAGATTTCTTGATCGTTGATGTAAGTATCCTGAATGATTTTTATAAAATTGTTTTTAAAAGAGGCAAGTTTGACATTTCATATATTTCTGTTATTAAAACTGACTTTCACTAATGATGACATAATTATGCAGTTATTTAAACAAAACTATAACATATGCAACAATGAGGAATATCTCATGGGAAAGAGTAGAGGAGGTCCTAAAAACATGGGCAGTGGTAAGAGCAAACACAGAGAGAGTTGTTCTTTACCACAAACAGACAGCTTTTATTTTTCTGAAAGTTAAGTGCCTCAAGGTAAGTAATAGCTAAATAATATGTTAATTGACAGATGCAAGCACTTAACTTATTAACAGTTCAGTTTAAAAAAACAAACAAACATCTCCAAGAGGCAAAATCAAAAATGACTGAAGGTCAGAAATTGTGTAAACTGCACTTTAATCCCTTTCTAGAGTACGTGTGACTAAATACTGTTAACCCATGTACTGAGTTCATTCAGCCACAGCCACATACCCACAGACACAACAAAATGCATTTCCATTTTTAAATCAGTAGTTAGATCCCAATAGCTAATCAGATATTTACCATGCAAAGAGTTAGGTGTAGGTCTGTTCTGAATCTGATTACCTTCGGGTGAGTAGTCATAGGAACACTGCCAATTATGGAATCCATCTGACTTGCGCCTGTTTTTTTATTGCAAATGACAGAGAGGCACTGGGACAACATGACGGTCCTCTGATTCCTTGTAGTCTGTGATATTCCGTTGCACAAGGCTTCACAGCCTCCTGACAAAACAAGGTGCTTCAAATACTATCTCTAGCCATTTCCTAGCAATCACAAAGCACTTTATTTTTAGCCCTAACACTTGCCAATATAAATCAATGATTGCCATATGTGTGCATTCATTCTTTTTCTCAGTTTTGACGAGTCTGGGTCTATCCAAATTCTACTCTTCTTCCTCCCACAAACACATATTCACAATTATATAACCAAAATGTGTTTAACCCTTTAAGTTGATAAGAAATCTGCTGCCAAGTCACTTTTAATAGACCAGAAACGACTTTCAATTTCCTTGGCTGGCCTTTTAATAATAATAGAGATGAATTTCAACATAATTCTGAAAAGCTATCCACAAACGGAAACTTAATATTTTCACATTCTGCAGCTAGAGTGGACCTTAAGGAATATCTAGGCTTTATTCAAGACATGAGGAAACTAAAGCCTCAGTTTAAATATTTTTTGGAGATAACACAGCTTCTTAATAATAAAGTTGATACGTGTCCAAATTTACTAATTCTCAATTCAGTGCTCCTTTCCCCCACAGATTTTCTGCCTAACTGATGCATTATAAATGTATTACTTGTAATAGGCAAATGTGTGTGTGTGTGTGTGTGTGTGTGTGTGTGTGTGTGTATCAGACTGGCTTTGAGATTTAGCATTTAAAATCTCCACCTTCTCTGTGAAAGATGGAACACTAAATACATTCAATGATCCTTTCCGGTTCAAAAAGATTTTATCATGTATGAAGATTATTATCTTTTTTTTTTTTTGAGATGGAGTTTCGCTCTTGTTGCCTAGGCTGGAGTGCAATGGCGCGATCTTGGCTCACTGCAACCTCTGCCTCTGGGGTTCAAGTGATTCTCCTGCCTCAGCCTCCCGAGTAGCTGGGATTACAGGTGCCCGCACCATGCCTGGCTAATTTTTTGTATTTTTAGTAGAGACGGGGTTTCGCCATGTTGGCCAGGCTCATCTCAAACTCCCGACCTTAGATGATCCACCCACCTTGGCCTCCCAAAGTGCTGGGATTACAGGCATGAGCCACCGTGCCCAGCAAGATTATTTTAAAATGTGATAGAAGTTTTCTAGAAAATTCTGACTTACATTTACTGAACTACTGCATTGTACTTTGAGTATTTCTATGTACTTCCCTTATATGGAAAACATGATCATGATGTAAAAATCTCTTGAGGTTGGGAGTTTTCCATCATGTTTTTATCCTTGCACACCTAACATAGACATTTAGACATCTATTGAGTAACGTTTCAATGAATGACAAACGAATGGTGCCCCAAAATTACTTTGCTTTTAGTGAGTCAAAATTAGCAGATTGGAACTGGGTACTGAAAGCCTCCTCCTTTGGGCAAGTTACTGTATCTTAAATGGGTCTATTTTCTTAATTTTCCCAAAGCAGGGGTTAAATACATGAATTAATGCAACCTCAGATAACAGCTTGCCCTCAGAGTACTGGGGATTCACTAAGCTAAAGTAAATATAAGGTTAAAACAGTGTTTGAAAGTACAAGTAAAATGGACTTAAAGAGTTTAAAGTTCATAGGGTATATCACTGTAACAAAATTAAACAGTCACAGAAAGGTAAAGAAAGGAAGCAATCAATGAAGCAAGAAAATAAACAGAACACGAAAAAAACTTCCTTTCAAATGTATCTTTTGAAAACTACATTCACATACTTGAGAAATAGGTCTGTGTAAAAAATGTAACCTCTTCAATTCTCTGTCTAAAAGTAAAATTAGATTTATAGTGAGATATCCTTGTAATTTCCTAAAATTCATTCATTTATTCAATAAATATTTTTGAGTACCTTATAAAGGATCATATGCCATTCAAGACAAAGGAGAAATGAACAAAACAGACCTAGCCTTGTTAAGCTTACACTCTATTGGAGGAGAGGAACAGACAGGAAACGTGTAAGCAAGTAAAATCTAAAGATAAGATAAAGGCAGATCACTGCTATGAAATAAAAGAGGGTACTAGGCTGGTAAATTACTGCGTGTTTGGGGAAGCAGAGGGAGGGCAGGAGCAGTGTGTCAGCTAGTGTCCAGGAAGGTGTCTAAGGAGGTGCATGGGGGAGGGTGCCAGTCATTCAAAGACCTGGGAGAAGAGAGGAGAAGAAGCAGAAGGGCTTGAAGTGGGAATGAGCCAAGGAGATTAAAGAGACAAAAAGAAACTGGTGTACTTGTATGTGATGAAACATGAGTGAGAGTGGTAGAAACCAAACTCAAAAAGTACATAGTGGCCATGGCAAGAAGTTCGTATTTTATTGTAATTTACTATACATCGTATATATTAATATTATGTAATCTATCATATATTAGTTATAATCACCATGAGAAGCCCCAGCAGCAGTATAAGCAGGGATCTGACCTACTGTTACAAAATGATCATATCTGGCTATGGAGAGGGGGAGGCAAAGAGTAAAAGCAGAAAGATCAATTAAGAGGTTGTTTTAATAATGCAGGAAAGTGGAGATTTTAGACCAAGGTGATGAGACTTACTGATGGGCTTGATATGTGGAGTGAAGAAAAGAGAGGATTCAACAAATGGATTTTCTTTCACCGTGAACAAATGGGTAGAGGATAGAACCATTAACTTGGATGGGGAATATCAGAAAAAAGATTTGGCAGGGTAGGTAGATGATGAGTGGGAGAGAAATGCATTCGTTTGATATATATTCATTATAAAACAAGGTACTGAACTTTATATAGATCTAGAGCTCAGGAGAGAATCCAGAATCTTATGTATATAAATTTAAGGATCATCAAGATGTATATGGCATTTGAAGCTACAAACCTGTTTTAGCTCACCTAGGCAGAGAGTGCAAATAAACAAGGCAACCCAGAACCAAACTCTGGGGACACTGTAACATTTAGAAGTTGGGCAAAGGAGAACCAGCCAGTAAATTAGACTGATAAGTAGTAATTAAAAGGAAAACAAAATATGCATGGTGTCATAGAAACCCAGAAAAGATAGTTGGGTTTTTCCAAAGGAGAGGTGATCAATTTTATCAAAGGCTACAGTGAAAAAAAGTCAAAAATCAAGCAATATTGGTATACAAAATTGACATTTGGATTTGGCAAAATGAAGGTCATTGGTGTTGTGGATGAGAGAAAATAATGAAGATGAAGAAATGGAGACAGCAAGTATGATACTTCAGGATGGAATCAAGGGCAACTTAACTCATGCCTCTGTCTTCCAGAATACTGCACTAGAAGGACCACTTTTTCAGATTCTGTACAATTCTTTTCTTCTCAGCTGAAGGTCAAAAAGATACTATGTTCATTTAAAAAAACAAAATATGCCTTACTATACCATTCTATAACTACACAAACTATACTATAGATGCTGCTATTGACCACACAATGAACTAAATACATAATTTAATTAATATTTAAAATGTATTGAAAACATCAGATTTCTTGAGGTCCTTATCAATTTTTGCAGTCGTCTCTGAGAAAATGCATCTGAGCATCTCTCATAAAAACTTCGTTTGATTCTAAAACATCCTAACATGCTAATGTGTGAAAAACAAACTCTAGTAAAAGATTCAACCATCATGAAGTATTTATTGCCCACAGGTGATTTTCACTAACAGCACAGGTTAAAAGGAGATGCTTGATATTATGGCTTTGGAATTCTTTTCCTGCTTAATCACAGGCTCCTTAGAATCCCATCAGCCGCTCTGTTGAGGTGAACAAAAGCACCATAGGGACACTTTCTGATCCTAATATGTATTTCCATTTGCCAGCAACCCCTAGGATCTAATATTTCCTGCCTTAGTTCTTGACATTTATTATTGACATATTGGCGTCCTCAATAATGGAGCTAGACTGTTATTAGTAGTAATAGTAGTAGCAAGATATTATGCCTAGTACTTTGTAGCACTTATTGTGGGAATGACACTAATTATGAGCCTTACATAATAATAGTGAAAATTACTACCCTGATTTAATGCACACTGTGTACAGGTGCCACCGAAAGCATTTTACATGTGTTAATTCATCTAATCTTCAAAATTCTATGAGTTAGAAACAACTATTCTCGATTTGCAGGTAGGGAAGCTAAGACAAAGAGAGGTTAAATTACTTTCCCATGTTAACAGGGCTAATAAGTGGCCAAGCTGGATTTGGTACCCAAGTAGTCTGGCTCTAATGACTGTGTTTCTAACCCCTGCATTACAAACCTCATTATAAATGTCTCTTTTACTTACAAAGTATTTATTAATCTTTTTAACAAGCTTTTGATTTTTCGTATTATTATTTCTATTTTGCTACAGATGTTATCTCTATTTCACAGGTTTAGAAATGTCATACAGCTAGTAGGTGGTAGACCTACCTTTACCCAACACTGGGTTCTTTGATCCATATTTTACAATAGGGCACAGATCTATTTGGCATATTGTGCTGAACTAGTCAAAGAGTTCCCACATGACACCGAAGGTGACTGCGTATAAGTGGTGGTGAATGAAGGCAATGAGACGGTGCCTTGCTAATATGCAGACACCTGCCTTGAATTTTATCTAGCACTCTTGTGGAGAGAATTAGAATAAATTAAAAGAGCTTTGGAGTAAAGAAACTAAACAATTATAAATTATTGTCATTTCATATCAATTTCTGATCTCTCTCTCTAGATATATTTCCATGTAAACAGTCTAGTATGTGATTTGACTTTTTCTATAAAAGTCTTCTGATAGAAATGATTCATTTTGTCCATGTCTTGGAAGAATTTATTTCTCCTTTAGCACTATTAATTAATTAATAAGAAAAATTTCTCACAGGCCAGGTTTAAAAAGATAACCCAACTAATGTAGCTATAAATTTCTATAGCCCATTCTTGGAAAGAGTATGGCTTTTAATAGAGACTTTTAATCTCTAATTCTGGTCTTTTGTTAAACTCCAACCCATAATTCTAACTGCTTCCTAGATAATACATGTTAATACACCTGCTATCTGCACACGTTCATCACGTTTCCCCTCTAAGTCATGCATTTCTTCCAAATTCCCTACTTAGTCTGATGGTAATGTTTGTATAAATCCAGGCCAGATGTCATCTTCAGCCTTTCTGCCTTTCACCCCTCACAACCAATCAATCAGCAAGTTCCTCTCCATTTTATTGACTAATAAATGAGTGGACAGTCTCGCCGCTCCTCTTCAGTACATCAACACCACTGCAATCAACTGGACCAAGCAATAGCTTACTAAATGCTCCTGCCTCCAGTCATGACCTCTGCAAATATATGTTTTAGGAAGACCTACGTCACCCTTTCTCTTCTTAAAGGCCTCCCCGTGGGATGCAGTTCATTAGCCAGGATTCTAAATAGTGACAGTAAAGGCAAACAAGCATTATCATTTGTAATACTAATAACAACCAACCTTAATTGAGCTATAAATTGTCCTTTATCTTCAATGTTTAATTTGTTTAATCTTCACAACAACTTATGCAGCATCTACTGTTGCTTTCCTAGTGTGTAGTTGGGAAAATTGAGGCACAGAATAGTTATCTAGTTAAGTAACATATAACGTACATTCATTATGTAAAATGTCAAAAACAATTCATATCTTTCCAAAAAGAAATAATTACTCCTGAAGATACAGTCATAATTACACACTTCATAAACAGAAGTAATTATGCTCACAATGAATCAAAATTGCACTTGAAAATTTTTTCCAGGAGTGTGCTTGAAGATGATGCATCTATTAACAAAGATACTTTGATTTGTTCTTTTTCAACATAAAGAACATATAGTGTTATTTTGATTTAATCATCTTGAAATTGCCAAATGAAGAATTCCAGACAAAGAAATAAACTTAGAGAGATCACCTGATTCAAAGTCTTCATTTTAAAGACCCCTCCCCTACTGCACATAGTGTTTGGAAAGTTTAAGTGAAATTCCTGTGAAACTCATGGCTTCTCTGTACCATATTGTAGTCACCAATGATGAGTGCACCAGATTTTACTCATCCTTTCCCCAGGGATGAACGCTTAGATCGTCTGCTTCCTGCTATTATAAACAATACCACAATGACCAAGGTATTTGCTTTTATATAGCATGTGAGCATGGTGAATTTTCTAATCATGTATAAAGTTAAAGACCAATAAATAAACCATAAAGATAAAAGTAGAAGAGAAAGCAAAGAGGCGGCCCTTGAATTACAAATTTACAAACTCCCTTTACATAAAAATAAATTATCCTTTTTTTTCTTTAGGAGACAAAGTCTCTCTCTGTCACCCAGGATGGAGTGCAGTGGTGCAATCATAGCTCGCTGTAACCTCAAACTCCTAGGCTCAAGCAACCCTCCTGCTTCAGTCTCCCAAAGTGCTAGGATTACATGCGTGAGCCACCACCCCCAGCCTGGACTCCCATTTCTGACTAAGATTGCATAGGAACTGCACTTCCCACAGCCTCTGGAAGCCTGCACTCTATTCCTGCTGTACACCTTACCCACCCCAGCTGGCCAAATCCCTCTGTCACCAGTATCCCCAACCTCCCGTCTTCACTAGAGCCCTCTGCTACCATTCCCATGGCAGCTTTGTACCTGCCCCTCACCACTACCTGAGCCCTTTTCTAGGAACTACTCAGCAGATAGGAAATAGGGCTCCTCTGTGGTGGAAGCAGGAAGGTGTACAGCTAGCAATCTGAAATTCCGGGTGCCCTT